>NC_084805.1:6828571-8028571 GCF_963583255.1 Pyrus communis | reverse complement strand
TATTGTAAGTGTATCACATGCTCAATCTAGCTTTAGGCTTTTCTCTATGCATGGATTGTGTTTGCTGTGAAAAAATGTACAAGGATGGGACGCATCTCACTTCAAAAGGTTTGTTCATGCATGTGCATTTCACGTCTACATTCCTACTTCATTTTGACTAGCTTAGTTGTCTCGTCGGGCTTGCGCGTGAATTTTCAGCAAGATGGGCACGTAAATTAAGACCTACTCACATGGACTTCCTGAAAGCTTTCCGCCGATAATCAGATCTCAGCCCTTAATCTTTTCTCATCAGTTTGTAGGATGACATGTGTCCTTGGTAGGTGAAAACAAACCAAAGCTTTTGGGGTTAAGATCCCTAGCCAGGGTTTTTTGTTTTTGGGGATTTTCAAATTATATTTCTAGTGAGAAGTTAGAGTGAGAAAGGCATTAAGACCTTACCTTCCTCTTTGTTTTTCATTTATGAAATCCTAGTTGCAAAACCTTCTTTCAAGCATTAAACACCCAATCATTGAAGAATAAGGTTGCATTTTCTTTGGTTTTGCATTAAATTAATGGTCAAGTGTTTCTAGTTTCAAATCTTTAAAATTGACCAACTTTAGGATTCTCATCATTTTCTTCCTTCAACAGGAGATACCACTTCATGAAGACCGAAGGAATCCATCTTGTGTGAGGCAAGGTAGTACAAAGGTAAAACTGCTCCATAGATAGGTTTCTAGGAATTAAGCTTTACGTGGTGCTTTGTAAGAACCTTGATTATACTAGTGGATTGAACTCAGTGGAAAGTTCCCGGTTTTGTAACCTAGAGGTGGGTTTTTTCGGTCAAAAATATTTTGTGTTCATAGTTACTTATATTGTGTCACATACCTCACATACATAGACATGCTACATGTATCACTTGAATATTTAATAAGTATGTGCTCACAATAATGCTCACCTGACATGCTAGTAACTTGGAACAAACTGAGAGCCTGCTGGCTAGGATAACTATTGGTAACTAAGATTGGTCATTTAATCCTTGGTTTATTAACTAACATATCTATCTTAGACGACTAGCGGGCTTGACTAGTCAGTCCAGCAGGTTATTATTTTTATATCTAGGATATTCCGCCTAATACCAATTTAAGTTTCTACACACACACACACACACACACACACACACACACACACACACACACACACACACACACTACATATAGTATGAAAACACTTACCATAATTAGCAATATTTCAGAAATACAGTAAAATAATAGCTCGTACGCATCACGAAATGACAGTCAACAAAAGTCAACAATCTCGCCTCTAGAGACATTTTCGTTAATTCACTCTTTTAAAATTATTAAAATCGTAAAATTTGGGACGGGTTGTTACAATCAACCCACCTTAAAAATAAATAAAAAATTTCAACCCCGAAATTTGAAATAAGTTGCTATACATAAAATACTCAAAGATAGAAGGAAAATATATAAAGAAGAAATCAAGCTAGAGTTGTTGCATAAAAGAGAATGCCATTTCGTCGCGATCGGCCTGCAATGATTCCTCCTTCATGCCTACAAACTTAAACTTTCCTTATCTATCAATACAATACTATAATATACTACTTTTCTAAAAACGTAGAGTAAAAAAAAAAAATATATACATATATATATGTATGTATGTATGTATGTATGTATAATAATTTCACGTCAAAAATACATATATAATAATGTAAAGTTAAAATAATTGCACTGAAATTAAAAGTGAACATAAAAACGATTTTCACCTACGCACTTGTAGCGTTAGGTACTCCAAGGATAAATGTGTAGTATCTTTGGGTCAAGCCTAAACAATAAATAAAATACTAATGTAGACGGGCCTACTTGCTCACTTGCTTAATGAATCCAATGAAATAAGTTATCGTTACTATGGTCTGTAGCCCGTAATATCGACAACTAACTGTTGTCCCGATAAACAAGTAATAAATTCCCGAGGATGCAAAATTACCATCGTGCCCTTTATTAGGATTTACATATAAATTGTTCGATTAACACCTCGATCGCACTCACGTACTACCCTATCGGGCGACATTGTCAATAATACGTAATTTCTTACATCGTAATCTCGATCACTCGAATATTTGTTCGCGACACTCTTCTGTCTATCATGTTCTATTCTGAAAAACTCGATCAACAGGTTGTCGGTGGCCTTATCAACATGCTGGATGAGTGTAATGAAGTTGTTCAGGCTTCTAGGCTCACTAGGGATAGGATTGATGAAGGGTCCATAAGTCATTTACGTCTACGTTTGTACGGTGCACAGGGCGACCGTGATGTGCAGTACAATCTGCTGGCATGTAACGGGATAGGTAGCTTGATAGTTGGGGACATCGGCTAATTTTACATCAAAAGAGATGTTGTTGTGGAGCATAGGACACATGGCCTACAGAGAATCACGAAGTTACATCCTAAGTACATGGCTCTCCAATATCCTCTTATTTTCCCATACGGTGAAGATGGGTTTAGGAAAAGTCTTCCTTGGAATCCAAATTTTAAGGGGAAAAAAACCAAAGGATGGGAGGGGGTTATCAATGAGAGCATTTTTGGGTTATCAAACTCAGGATAGACTAGGAGAAAATAGGTTATATTTCATTAGGGCAAATCAAGATTCTTTTAGAACATAAGGTCTTAAAGGAATTCATAAAGCACTCAAAGCAGGAAATGCAACCAGGTCTACTGTTGGCAAGAGGGTCATTCTACCAACTTCGTTTATTGGCAATGTTAGATATATGATAAATAATTATCAGGATGCTATGACTATATGTCACCACTTTGGAAATCCTGATTTATTTATCACTTTCACCTATAATGCTAAATGGCCTGAAATTATTGAAGATCTGCGTGATAAACCTGGTTGTAAAGCTGAAGACAAGCCAGATCTAATTTCCAGAATTTTTAAAGCAAAACTTGACCATATGATTAAGTACCTCAAATCAGGAAAACCTTTTGGCGATGTCGAATCTGGTTAGTTCGTTACTCTTGACCAATTTTTTCCCTTTATTTGTTTCTATCTTCTCGCTGCAAGTCTGAAGAGTCTATGGTTTTGATGTCTCTGCGTTCTTTTTTAAAAACAGTGATTTACACGGTGGAGTTCCAAAAAATAGGTCTTCCTCATTGTCATATCTTGCTCTGGGTTAATAAACATTATAAATGTCGTTCTTCTTATTAGGGCTGGGTCAATACACAATTACCGAAAATCATCTATTGCCAACCAACCATTATCTTGCAATTGCTGAAAATTGGTTTAGCCGAAACCGTTGGCTGGTTCGGTTGGTAAATGGCATAACCAGTAGTAGCACCTGATATGATACAAATTATATAATAGTTCACAAACTTTGTAAGCATATATAGAATGTCATTGTTTCATAAGGCAAGCAGCAAGTAATATCGTATATACTTGCAATTCTAATAAGGCAGCAAACACAAGGTAACAAGCAGAAACTAATATCATATTTACACAAACTATTATGATTTAATTATAATCAAATCACATTAATTCGAACCTTGTAAGCATCATTCATATGATATTACATCATAAGACAGCAAAAAGCAACTAAACTAACTAAAAATATAGAATGGAAATCAAATCATTGCTTCATAAGGCAACAACAATGTCAGCAAGAATGGAAATCAAATCATTTGTGCAATCTGTTATGGGAGAGCAGGTCACCAATGTAGTGGCTATTGATTCGTCAATGAGAAGAGGAAAACTACGAGTGAGGCTGTGCTACAGGAGATCATCGGGTAGTGCTGATAGAAAGAAACTGAGAGTTGCGTGTGGGTTTGAATTTTCTAAACCTTAAAGGCTAAGACTATTAAATGACTTTTGCATGCAAAACAATATCTAAGATAGTTTTAAAGTATTTAAAACCATATATATCGGTCGGTATGGTATACCACCAGTATAACAAAACACAAACCAAAGTCGTACCATTAATGATTAGTTCGGTTCCATGCCAACCAATTTTGAAGATATACCAAAATACTACTGTACCAATAGGAGCCCCACCAGTTCTGTTCGATCGGTAAGTCGATACATGGCAAACAATTCTAGCCCTACTCCTTATGATGTTGATTCTATCATTTCAAATGAGATTCCTAATGAAAGATGTGACAAAGCTGGGTATGATGCAGTTTCAAAGTACATGATCCATGGCCCATGTGGTGTTACCAATCAATTTTCGCCTTGCATGAAAGAAAACAAATGTTCAAAAAAATTTCCTAAATCTTTCACAAGTGAAACCACTTTTTCAATTGAAGGTTTCATTGCATATAAGCGTCGAGATATAGAAAATCTGTTTGTTTTAAAAAATGGAATCAAACTTGATAATGCATTTGTTGTCCCTTACAATCATGACCTATTATTAAAGTATCAAGCATACATAAATGTTGAATCAAGCTGGCAATCAACACTCGTTAATTATCTTTTTAAGTACATAACTAAAGGTGTTGACCGGACTAGAGCTATTTTTTATGATAAGGAGTTTGATGAGGTTGTGGCTTATTTAAACTATAGATACTTATGCCCTTACGAAGCAGTTTGGAGATTGTTACATTTTTACATTCATTTTAGAGAACCATTGATTGAGAGTTTGTCTGTGCACCTTCCATCTAACCAAAATGTTATTTCAGAGAGACCAATGATCTAAACTATGTTGTTAACCAGCCTAATCTTGAAAGCACAATGTTATAACAATGGTTTCAAACCAATGTCCAAGACCCTAATGCATGTATGTTATCTTATGTTGAATTTCTTACCAAGTATGTTTGGAAAAATGATGAGAAACAATGGACCCGTAGAAAAAGACGTAGATTTCTAGGTAGGGTTACATATATTCACCCTATTGCTGTGAATTATATTATTTGAGGCTGCTATTGAATTACCAAAAAGGCAACTTTAGTTTTGACCATTTGAGGATTGTCATAGGCGTTCTTGAACCCACATTCCCAGCTGCGTGCACCTCGCTTGGTTTATTGGAGGATGATAGGGAATGGAATAATGCTATGCTAGAAGCGGTTGTCACTGTGTCATCCTTTCAATTGAGGCAATTGTTTGTCACATTGGTTTCTTTTGTGATGTTGCTGGTACATTAGATTTGTTTGAAACACATTGGAAGACGATGGGCGATAACATTTCGAAAAACATGATCAATGCTTTTGGCCTGCAAGATGTCTCTAAATACCAAGATGAACATAGAAATTCATTTTTGTATGAGTTAGAAAAATTGTTTGCTGCTTTGAATAGTTCTTTGTCGAAGCATCACCTACCACTTCCAAACAATTTGATGATGGATAGACTTACGAATAGGAGTTTGAGGGAAGAGTTGGATTACAATGCTGACTCACTAAAACATGAGCACTCGCTCTTGATCAACCAGTTAAATAGAGAGCAAAAATATGTTTATGACAATGTCATAGAAATAATTGATAACAACAGAACTGGCTTGTTTTTTGTGCATGGTCATGGTGGGATAGGCACAACTTTTTTGTGGACCACCATCATAGCTAGAATTAGATGCCAAAATCAAATTGTTTTAGTGGTGGCTTCATCTGGAATTGCCTCCCATTTGCTTCCTGGTGGAAGAACGGCTCACTCTAGATTTAAAATTCCTAACAACGTCACAAATTGTTTGGTTTGTGAAATTAAAAATGGGACTCATCTTGCAAAACTAATCACTGAAGCTACTCTCATTCTTTAGGATGAAGCTCTCATGAATCATAAATGATGTTTTGAAACTCTAGATAGGTCCATTTGTGATGCTCTTAAGGGGTCAAAACCAGGTTTTGACATTTGCCGTTTGGGGGTAAGCTGATTCTTTTCACAGGTGATTTCAAGAAAATTCTTCATGTTGTTCCAAACGAAAGTATCGCTTATGTTGTTGAAGCTTCATTAACGAGTTCATACCTTTGACCCTATTTAAGTATATTCTTTTTAAAGCAAAACATGAGGCTTTTGAAAACAAGTTTGGACGAAAGGGAAAAACAAGAACTCACTAATTTTGCAAAGTGGATATTAGACTTTGGAAATAGTACTATTTCCAGGCCTTTATCTTCAACTGATAAAGACAGCTCTTGGGTTCAAATTCCAGAACAATTCCTTATCCATTTTGATGAAGATCCCATCAAAGCCATGGTTTCAGCTGTGTATGCGAATTTTAAAACGAACTTCCAAGATGAGCCATATTTGAAAGAAAGAGTTGTTGTGAAGCCACAAAATGATACAGTGATTGACATAAACGATTTTAGGTTGGGTATGGTGCCTGATGAAAGTCGTACCTATCTTAGTTTTGATTTGGCGTTTTTTTACGGAAAATTTAGAAAATTTAGATGTGCTTTATCCAATAGAATTTCTGAACCAACTTGATTTACCTGGTTTACCGCACCACAAGTTGTTTTTGAAAGTTGGCGCCCCAATGATGTTGCTAAAAAATTTAAACCAAAGTGGTGGTTGTGTAATGGAACACGATTGGTTGTGATACAATTAAACGACAGAATTATACAAGTAAAAATCATAAAGGGAAGCAAAATCGGTGAAAGAGTTTATATCCCCGGGATAATTACTGAATCATCTCAGCATAAATATCCTTTACTCTGAGAAGGCAAGAATTCCCTCTAAAAATTTGTTATGTGATGACAATCAACAAAAGCCAAGGACAATCCTTGATAATTGTGGGTTGTGTATATGTTGCGTTGTCCAGAGTCACCTCAAAAAAGGGTCTCAAAATTGTTATTGCTCACGATAGCAACATGCGCTATGGTTATACAAAAAACATAATTTATAATGATGTTTTAAAACATTTACATGAAGGTATAAGTTTGCATTATTATTTTATCCTTTTGCTTTTTTTTTGTAAACATGACTCCACCATTATTTTTATAAATCTCCTTATTCAGTTTTCAATTTAATTAGCTTTTGAATTTTTTATCTATCTAGATTGATGGAGGTGATGCTAGTTTAATTTCTGAAGCCATACCAATCAGGAAACAAGCTCCGAATTAAGGTTTGCAGGATGTGGTTCACAAAAAGCATCGGAGATAATCCTCAATCTACAAGTCTTGATTGTGTGTTTGTCGATAAACAGGTGAAACTTTTACACCTTTTTCCTTATCATCATATGCTAACGCTTTTATGTATCTTAATGAGCACACCATGTTCTTAGTACAACACAGTTTTGTGATCAAACATGCCCTAAAGTTCATGAACAAATTGCTCTATGCATTTCACTGCCCAATTATATATCACTTCCACATAATCAACATTTGTCTGGTTTATTATTTTGCTGGATTCAATCATAGACCACAACATTAATTTTTATGTTGGGCTAATAGATTCATGCAAATGCACAAGAAATCAAAATTTCATCGTCTCCATATAATGGCATGGCTTACAATAAATTTCGTTGTTACCAAAAAAAAAAAAAATATTCAGAGTGTGTCATGGACACTTTTGCTTTCTTTGCATTTCACTGAAGAGATTATATTTTATTCTGTTTGAAGAAGATTTTTTAAATGTGCAAACAAAACTAAGTATAAATCATCAATTTTCTTTTTCTTAATTTGTTTTCTTTGTTTTTTGACCCATAGAAATAAAACTAAAATTGATTTTACAATGTTGCTTCAATTGCTGCCAATTTGATTCTTAAAGCAATCTCTGCTGTTATGTTGCGTATGATCTTAAATGATATCTCATGTAGCCACAATTGTGTTATCTTTACTGTTTACAAGATTCTTAAATCGCATGTGTTAAATGTTCTCCCACTCATTTAGTAATCTGTCTCATTTTTATTTTCTCTTTCTGACAAGGGGATGTAGTTCACGCGACCATGAACGCTTGAGACATCCAATTTTTTTTGGAGCATCTAAGAGTCAGCGATGCATACGAAATCGGCAAATTTTGTGTCGTTCATAATAGGACATTGAGCAAGGTTGTCCCTCATCCTGGTATGATTAAATTGAATAGAAAAACCATAATCATTCCCATTGACAAAACAACCTAGGAGATCCCAAAGCAATGCTTCCATTTGATTGAGCTTGCTCAGCTTCATAAGAGAATCGACAAGGATGCTAAGCTTACAGGTGACAAATTTAGTTTTAAGTGTTGCACCAAAATCTGAAATCATCATTTTAATTTTGTTGTTGGCTTCTGTGTGCACTCATTCCTACCACTGAACATCATTCGTAGATGTATTTGGTTGCTTGACAGCTGTGCAGCCGACTAAAAAGGTCACTATCCAAAACATAAGAATTGTGAAGAAGAGAAATCTTAACCTGCAAAATATCAGGTAATTTCTGTTTGTGTTAAACTCTAATTACAATTTTCACATGTGATGCCATATTTACGACATATAAAAAACATCACCTTTTTTATTACTTACATAGGCAAAACAATGAGGATCACCTTATGGGGAGAGACTGCAACAAGTTTTGAAGACAGCGAAATACAATCACTTTTGCCACCCATATTTGTTGCTTTAACAAGCGTTAAAGTAAAACAATATCAAGGTTATACCCTGACGTGCTATATTTAGCTGCTTAAAGTTTCAGTTTATTGATTGCTTTATTTTATCAATAGAAAAACCTGTTCTTGGAAGCACAGGATTGACCGTTTGTGTTTTCAATCCGGACATTCCACAACTCTCCCAATACAAACAAAAGTAAATCGACAACCCTTCTTTAACAGCTTTTGTGCTTATATTTCTTCAGTTAATTTTTCTCAGCCTAAACATGCTTGAAATAGGTTTGAGTATCTAAGATCACATGTTCGAATCCTGCCCACCTCAGTTGAGATGTATGCGGGCCATGTTGTCGGTGCTAATTCTGAGTAAAAAAATGATTAATGAGTTACTTTTACTTGATCCTGCCTTGCACAAGATTAGTCTCTCTTCACCAACATGTTAACAAAAATCGCATTTTTTAAATTCCATGTTTACGAGGTGATGGTTAAATGTCTTTGACTATTTAAAAACCATGTGATTCCATAACAGAATGCAAGTTTCGCATGCCAAGCTACTGTCGTTGGATTCGATTTCATTAGGGGTTGGTGGTACAAGTCGTGTCCGTCCTGCCATAAAGCTATCAAGAAAATGTCTGGATTGTTTAACTGCAACAAGCATGGTTTCTTAAACAAATTACCCGAACCATGGTAATTTTCTTTTGCACCTATTTTACATCTGACTGTTTTGAATTTACTCTAATACACATATGGATGGGAGTCTGTCTGGTTGATAGAAGTTTTTGAACACTCATGGATTTTTATTGGAAGTTATTTTTGTAAAGAAAGTGTATATGTATTTGGAGTTCCAATTGTCATCGAACCATCATCACTGCATGCGAAATTAATACAAAACTTGCTAAGGGGCATCACCGTTTTGCTGCATTTGTTATTTTGTCAGAGAAATGGATTATATGTAATGCGAATCCACTAGTTTATAGTATTAATTTATGTTCTAGGAAGTTAATTCCTAATGTTAAAGAACTCTCCACAGTCACTTTCGTAACAGAGCCACACTTCTTTTAGTCAAGTTATCATTCTAAAGGTAGTGGTTACACTAATTGATGACAAACTTTTGACTTATACATGTGATTTGCAAGCATGTAACATTGTTGCATGATCAAGTTAAATTTGAAAGTTAGCTCCAGTAGAAATCGCCTAAAGGGTCAAGAGGTCTGGATAAAAGACGTTGATTATGAAAAAGTGATTTATTAATGTAGTGCACTTTTTTGTAAACAGGGGGAGGAAAGTGTACATCATGTATGTGTTTCACTGTTGTCACTCCTTACATTTATGGTTGAAACTATTTAAATAAGTCGTTGTGTGTTGGGTTATCCAAAGTGGTGCATTGAGTTGTTAAGTATTTAGTTCAAGGCTTTCCAAAGGGGTATTTGGTGTTTGCAAAGTCATTTTGATGGAGTTTAATGTGAGTGCCTTTGATGATTATAAAGGGGTTGGACCAGAAGATATGTGAGGTATGCATTTTGGTTGTTGCTTGCTGTAGATTTTAGGGGATTCCTTATTCAAGTATTTACACATGTTTATTAGTTTGGGATTAAACTTGCGGTGCACACCTTTGGAGCCTCATATTGGTTGTTAGAGTTTGGTAATCTAATTAATCTGTGTGTCTTTCTATCAATATTATTCACGCATGACCTGCATTACATTGGTTTTACTGCATTTTCTGGATTGCTCACAAAATTGGTATTAGTAGTAATGGTTGCCTAACATAAACATATCCAACCCTTGCATAGGTTCAAAATCGATCTTATTATGGAAGATAGCACAAATTAGCACAACTTCCTCATGATAGGAAGGCACGCTGAAAATATACTTTGTATTTCTTGCCACACTTTGGTGATAGAGGATGGATATGAGGATCTTTTCATTGGTATCGCCAACTTTGAAAAATTTGGTCGGCGAGACGAAAAGATTTAAGCTGTCTTTTGGGAATCAAAATAGTGACTTTGGGAAGACAGACTTCATCATTCATGGACTACTTAAAGAACAGTTGCCCTCGAACCAATTGCCTCAGTCAAACCATAAACGCTTGTTGCATAGGAGTATATTTAGGCGACTTAGTTAGCTTGTTTTCATACATTTATGTTGTTAGTTCATAGTTATTTTAGTAGTTTAAGCTATTTTCGTGTGTTTTTAGGTTCACATGGCTAAGGAAGCAAAAATGTGCATTTTGGAGCAAAATTGGAATTGGAATGGATAGCATATGCTTGGAGCAAAAAGAATGGACGAAATTGAAGACCTAGGTGTTAGGATTCCTAATCACAAGAGGATTCCTAATCAAAAGAGGAATCCTAGTCAAATAAGGTTTCCTACTTGAAGTAGGAAAGTTAAGCCAAGGTTTCCTATTTTGGTTTAACCTTTCCTAATCCTTAAAGACCTCATGTTTCAGCAACATTGAAGATTTCTATGCATTCTAGGACACAAACCAAGCATTCCTTACAACTTAACATTCCTTACCGTGCAACCCATTGACTTTCCCTTCCTTGCTGTGCAAGGGAGGTCCTTGTTTCCTATTCTATGTCATAAAACCACATTCCTTTTCACCCCAATCTCACCCACACCTCACATACCTTTTCTATCCCAAATCTTTGCCTAAATCCATTCCGTTAAATCACATTCTTTTTCATATAATTTCTGCCGCAAGTTACTTCCCTTTTCCCTTTTGATTTCTGATTTCATATCTCTTTTTTCTTATGGATTTGGGGTTAAATCCTTTCCTAAACTATGTAATAAACTTAAGGATTCTTTCTCTCAAATAAATACCAAAGCCGCACCCCTCACACACAATCTGCCATCATTCACAGAAATAAACCCTTTTGCCGCAACCTTCAAACCATCTTTCCACCATTCTCCTACTTCCATACCTTCACCCAAACATCCATACACCATCCCTAACCTTTGCCGCACCCCCTACCAACCTAAATTCATTCACAACCCATAAATTCATCCTAAATCACCCTAGACCTCTTGTGCAGCAACTTTGCAAGGAAGAAGAGAAGAAGAAGAAGCCTTGGACATTTGTGCATTCAAGTTGGAGTGTTGGAACGTTTTTAGGTGTAATCTATCTTTTGTTTTCAATGTTTAATTCAATTTTCCTTTGTTTTGTTGTGAACATGAGGCTAAACTCATTTTAGCTAGGGGAGGCTTTGAAACCATGATTATATTTATGATATGAATTGATTAAGTCCAGTTGTGATTTCATAAATTGTGAATGCAATTTACTTAACCGTTTGATGGATAACTTATTCTTGTATGTTGATTAGGGAGGCCTACTTAATTTGCATGCTTGAATTTGGTGCTAGAATATAAGGGAGTTTCACATAATCGTCACAAACTTATATTCACAAGTAGTTAAGGTTGTTTTCACAATCATGTTAAGTAAATTCCTAGCATGAGTATCATGATGTCATAGTTACGAGTGCTTTGTCAATACTTATGATTTTCATTGAACGTAATGATCTTTGATTGTATCTCTATTATGATGTCATGTAGGGAACTTTTGAAGAATGCTTTGGGTTGTCGTATGATGTCATCCAATCCAATAACTTAAGGAAAATCTGAGGGTTAATTAGTGATGTCACAGTTAATTTGGGGTGTTGAAGTTCATGGTTTATCGAAAAAGCAACTGGAAATCAATTTGTGTTTGAATATGTCATGTGTGGAAAAGTATTCCCTGGCTATCTAATCATCCATTGGTTTTCCCAAATTCGTCCAAATCTCTTTTAAGTCTTTTAATTACTTGTTTTTCTCTTAAATTCGTCCAAAACCAAATCCCCTTTACTTACTTATTTCAAATCTGTCCTAAAGTGTGTTTTTGAGTCTTTTGAGTAAAAACCAATTCTATTTTCGTCCAAATTAAGTCCTAGAGTTCAAATTGAGTCTTTTTTATTGTTTTGAGTCTTTTAAGTTTGTTTTAAGTCATATAAGTTTAGTTAAGAGTCTTTAAGTTTGTTTAAGTGTTTTTAAGCATATTTTTGTATCCTCGGCCTAGAACGATACCTACTTATATCTATACTACAATTGTCAAAAAGAGGGTTTAATTTGAGTGCTATTATTTATCACATCAACCGTAGGAAAACAAATTATGAATGAAGCGACCCCCGCCCCATTGATGCCTTCTCGGTGACTAGATCAACAACCCCATTCAGTTGCACCTGCCAAGACTTCGAAGAGAACGTTGTTCTTTATCAAGCCGACAAATCTGACAAGTAAAGTTTTCCTCTCGATTAATGTTCTCATGTGTAAATCTTAATAAATGTGCTTGCTTATCTTGGGTATACATATATGTTTTGCTGCTTAAGAAAAACTGTTGGCCAATCTTTTTGCACCACTCTTTCACACTCTTTTCCATGGCTATCACGTTTCTCTATGACCTTATATATTGTACCTTCATTCACAACAAAAAACCTCGCAACGAGCAAATAGAGACAACCAATTTTGCTAGAATTGCTAGAGAATTCCACAATTTGGTTGTCCCTAAGATTAAGCCCGCCAACAAAGAGTCGATAACCGCACTCATAACAAAGTCTCAAGCCAAAAAAACCAAAGATAGGTAAATTACAATTTGATTTTCGCACGCACACCTACATAATATATGTCGTATCGGTGTTTGTTAAACTATGATTTATGTTTTTCGCTATAGTACGGAAGATGTTCGCTCATAGAAAAAATGAATGACCACAGTCTCCGTGATCAACTGCTACAAAGGCGTTCTTCATGTTTTTGGCTTTGAACATATGTGCTTGAAAACTTACTTGGTGAAATGACAACACAACAATTTTTATGTTTTTTGTTATCTGCTAAAACTAGTGCTTGGCCTACAGGACATATATTTTGACACCTTAAGTGTAGGGGAAAAATATGTGTGGACTGCATCTTACTTTTGTTTCTTTTGTTTCTTATGGAAATAGGCGTCCTGCATATTTTTTGCTTTGAACATTAGTGCTTAAAAGCTTAGCTGTTGAAACAAGATCAAAACACTTATTATGTTTTTTTGGTTTAATTGTTAAAACATGTGGCTGGCCTGCAAGACATATATTTTGCCATCTTAACTTCAAGGACAATATATGTGTAAAATGCATGTTGATTGTGTTCCTCACGGAAACAGAGCATTTTTTTGCAACCACATCTTTTGTAATCAACTCGATTGAATGTATATAAAAGTCAAGCTAGTTTTCTTACCAACACCATTCACTCATCTATCCCTTTGTTCATTCATGATTATGTTGAATTTTTTTCAAGTTAAATGTGTCTTATTCAGGTAGTTAAGGCTGATACATTCAAGTCCCACAGCATCGCACGCCCAATTTACTAGTTTAATCTATACTAAAACTCAAAACACTATGAAATACTGTTCATAAGCACAATGTGCTTCCTGTTTTACCCTTACTAAGTTTGCATTATTACATTGTTGACACAAACAAAAATGCCCTACACTCATCTCTTTCCTCCTGATTTCTTCCTGCCTGGTCATCGTCTTCTTTTCCAATTAAAAATCTTGTGCGTCTCCGCCTCACCAAGCAGCCTCTTTGCTCCAAATCTTTCAAATTGAAATTCCTCTCTGATAGGATTTTTACCACCTGCAAAAGTAGGAATAAAAACACTTAAAAAATACTTGCAAGAGTACAAGGTAATTGTAGTATAACAACTCAAGTAAGGTCGTTTCCACATGAATTGATTGAATAATTTCTATTTAAACTAATTCTTAATTAACTATTTAAAACAAAGTTTCAAAAATGTTGATTTTATGACCTAGAATATTAAAACGAATTTTAAATTAAAACAATTAAAGAAACCAATTTGAAAGGGAACAATCTAAGAAAATAATGATAAAAGGACACTAGGGTTCCGCCATCACCTTAACAATCTTATGTAGTTTTACCAATTACTTATGAATTACACATGCAACTTTGAAAGCTAGGTTTTCCTTATGCAAATTCTACTTGTGGCATTCAAGTTATAACGTATATTAAACATGCAATCCATCTATAACATTCATATCAAATATAAACATGCATGACTCATTACGTTTTGTGAAAACCCTTTAAAAAATCATGCAACCCCTAAGACGTGGCATTCGTCCTAGGTGAACTTACAACTATCAATCACAAGAAGTAATACACAATCCTCCAGTGACATTCCGACCGAATTGTATCCGATTACTTATCTAAACATCTTAGTGGTAGCTAAGCGTTAAGATATAAAGACAGTTTAAATACAGTGATTAATAATTCAAAATATGCATACATAACATCATAAGCAATTAAATAAAGACTACATATTCAAGTTAAGACTCAAGACATCGCCCTAGCAAATGGAAATTTGTTACGACCAACCATAAAACAAAATATTATTAAGAACATGGATAAAAAACATCTTGTAAATAAACTTGAATCATCAAAGGCTCTCTAAGCCGGATTCTCCAAAGTAGTTCGTGCGTGCCTAATGGCTAAAAAGCCTTATTTATACTACTACAAGATAAAATCTTACATAGAAAAGGTCTTCTAAAAACTAGGAAACATAATAGAATAAGAGAATAAGATAACTAGGAAATAAAAGGTTTCCTATTTGAACTGAAATTCGGACTTCTCAGAAAATCAGACTTTTGACTGACCAAATCAACTCCGATTTGGTCTCAAAATGTCTCTTTTTAAAGCTTGAGATGTCCCTAACAAATCCTCAGCAGGAATCTTCCCCAAAATATGCCATCTTGACTTTCAAAATACCTAAATCGTCCAGAAAGGTCAATTTGGGAAAGCTGCGCGCTGGACCTTCTTTTCATTGCCACGGTAAAATCGTTTGGTAACAATTATTACTTTATTGATAACAACAATTAACTTTACTTAGAACAAAAATTTTTAAAAATTACTTAGACGAAAAGTAAGTTTTCCAATCTCACTCCCCACAAATCATGTTGGTGTGAATGTGCAAATTTTCAAAGTGTAACTCATGAATTAGTGTCTAAGCAACGATAAATAGAAAAGACTCCACTATAGGATTAACCTTCACTATGTCGTCAATTTGTTCAAATGTTTAAAATAAGCTATAAATATTAACTTATAAAGAATGAATTTTTTTTTAATTGACTCAAAAATTAAAAAGCTAAAACTTCTTATTTTCCACCACCAAACTTAAATCACACATTGTCATCATGGTGGGAAAATGAAACAAACATAATACAAAAAAAAAAAAAAAGAAAAAGGTGGGAATGGACACACTGGGTTGGACGACAGGACCTGGAGCTGGGGAAAGGCTCTAAACAAAACAGAAAAATAAGGCAGAAATCTGCCGGGCGCTGGGATCGAAGTCGTGACGTGGGGGCAGGAATAGGAATGCAGAAGGCCTCTGCCCACTCACGTGCGAGCACGCTCGAGCCCAACAGCAAGAAGGCTCTCACCTTTTCTCTCAAACCTAAAATCAAAACCGAAACACCCAGCCCTCGTCATTTCTACTCCTCGCGGTGGTTTCTCAGCCGAAACCCAGAAGCACCCCCTAAACGCCCTTGCAAACGGAGTTGCTGGCATACTGAAAATTTGGGAGTCCAAAAGGTAAACCCTCATCCGCATTTCTTTGATGTTGATCTGCACCGCTCAGTTGGAGAGACAAATAACTCATCTGTGCGCAGGAAAACTCGAGTGACAGAGAACTGAAGCATCGATTTGAGGTTCTGATCTCCACGATTTTCAGATCCAAAAGGAAGGTAAATAGCCGACAACCCCCAAACTTGTATGTAAAACAATTATTTTATTAAAATGTGAGAGAGAATGAGTGAAAGAGGGTCCAGCGGTATAGAGGTCAGAATTCAGACTCCAGTTCGCATTCCTTTTAAATTTCTGCACTTTAATGTTCATCTTGAATGCAAAGCTGTGATGAATGGATAGTTGAATGCGTTCTGAGGTGAGTGGATGAATGCTGCAGAATGCATGATTCAGCCGATTCCCGTATTTGATTCAAATTCAACCTGCATAAAATCACAAAATTAAAATTGCACTAGAATAAATTCCAAATAAAATACTTATTAACTAAAAAAAATTCTGTTTTTGTGTTTTTCAATTTTCTGAATTTTTTTTTAATCTTTTACAAAAATAATATAAGGAAGAAAATAAAATAAACGCAAATCAGAAGAAAAGAGTTTGAAAAATTGGGTTGGCATACATTTCACATGTCTCAGTTCTCAGTTCTTAGTTCTTAGACTCATAATGTTATAGCATACATACTATTCTTTTCTTCTTCTTTGTCTAAGAATTTCACATCAACAGCATCTCCCTATAACCAGCCTAACCTAGGAGCTTGGTTTTGATTCAAACTTTCCGATGGTAATTGGACGATTCCTCCAATGCCCACCATCAAGTTAGTCTAATACGATTCCTACCTTATTGACCTATTGCATCTCAAAATCTGCTTTAAATTTGTGATTTAATATAACTGGCCTTTAGATTTCATGATTTTGTCTTATCCAATTTAACAAATAGATTCTTTATAATCTGAATTTAGAAAATTATTGTCATTCAAATTTGTTTTACATCTGATTCAGTTGGATTTAGGGGTGGTGTTTTAGTGTTTCCTGGCCTGAGTTGTATATAACGAAAAAAGAGTGATTTTTTGTGTCCTAAAGAGTACATCATGGTCATAGACACGAGTTTGATATTATCAAGTAAGATGCCGAGTCTTCTTGCATTCATATAATTACATTTGTGGGCTGCTTTTCTGGGTTTTTGTTGATTTGTTTGCTATCTTTTATATGCAAGAAGAGATGATGACACTGCCACGAACATTACACTGGGGCCAATCTAACCATTTATTTTGAGCACATCACATCAGCAAAAAAATAAAACATATGACAGTGGGGTTTTTCCAAGTCAATTTTTGTTGGCATGTTGTTGTTCATGTATGTGTTGATTTGGTAAATGCAAGTGCTTTTGGCATTTTATGACAAAGAAGAAGAAGAAGAATAGTATGTATGCTATAACATTATGAGTCTGAGAACTGAGACATGTGAATTTTATGGAGGTAAGCAATAGTTATGTGAAACGTGTGAATTGTATTGAGGTAAGCAACAATTATGTGATTGTTTTTTTTGCTAAGAAGATTGTGTAACTTTTTGATATATTGTTCGTTACGAAGAAAGTGTAATATATGATCTCTAACTATTTGACTTTGTTCCAAATATTTAAAAATATTTAAAATTCATTTTGAGGGGGTTCTCATTTTCCAGGTGAAATCTGAATCCGATCAGGTCTGTCAGAAAATCATCCCGTATGCAACGGAGTGGATGCAAGTTTCTTGAATGCGCCTTTGATTGAGGCCCACTATCCTTGTTTGAACAACTTCACATTCACAGTGATTGACTCACCAATCATAAATTTCAGCTCAGCCGTTGCCTTCTTTTTCACGACAATGGAATTCGTTGCTGAACATGGCAAACACGCCCACGGTGGCTCTTCCACTCTGATCCTGGTCAGTTCAATTTTCTAGGTCATTGGTTACTCATTTCTTTTGCCTATTTGGTTGCTGAGAAAATTTCAGCTCATTAATTTAACTAAATCCTGGGTTTACAGCCAGCTTTGTCAATTGGAAATGTGGGGCAGCTTGCGGTGGACCTTCTAGTTGCATCAATGAAAGCAGAGAGAGTTGGGTATTTGGACACTCCATTTGTGCTTCCTTGTGTCGGCAATGATGCCTATGGGCCTGTTCCTAATGGGGAGCTTGCTCTCCCTTTCGAAGGTTCTAACTCCCTTGCTTCTCTTTTAGCTTGTTTAGCTTGTTAGTTCAATTTTTTTTATTGAATTTTCAATTGGGTACGCAGCTTATGATTCATCTTCCAATGCAATGTCTCTAATCCAACAAAGGTCCCCTGTTGTAAAGGTAAGCTGCACATTTGGGATTCCCATTTGATAGTAAATTGGAAAAAAGACCCCGAAAACAATAAGTTTCATAGAAAAATACTTCAAGAGATCAATTGGAGATAAAATCGTCATGTATCCACTTGTCATCATCTAATATATTTCTAGTTATGAAGAGGGAAATGATAACCACACACCAAACAACATACAGGATTAAACTTGTAGTTGTGTGGGTGTCATTTTCGTTGTGAAATTCCTTTGGTGTCACTATAAAGTTTTGAGTTTGAAGGGGTTTTCTCGCAGTGTAATCTTATCAAGGAATTGCATGTGAGATGCCCCTACTTTGAGTTGTTTCTGTCGTTTCAATTTTTTTGTTGTAGTGCTCTACTGTGGAATTGAAGGTTTTAAATTGGTAAATTCTAAACAGGGAAGGATGATTGAATTTGCTAAATGTGTGGCTGATTATGTTGCTGCTAGTGGAAAGAAGAATGTTGTTGTGCTCTCGAGCTTGGATTTTGGGAGGTGGCAGAGAGTTGATATGTCAAGGTATAAAGAGGATGGTTCTTGTTTATGTTGGCTGTTTTGAAATTTTGAAGTTCTTTTTAATGGGCATGAGATAGTTGTTAAGTCAGCTCACAGCCCAGACAACTAAGCATTTAACGTGCTTGGTTTAATAAATTCCTTAATATTTGTAATGCATCAACTAGGGAAGAGAATATATAGAAATGTAACTGATTAGATGAGTTGTTAGTTATTACGCGGATATATTTCAATTCTCAACCCAATAAGCTCGGGAGTTGATTTAGGTGGTAGTTACATATTTGATGTTCCAAAGGAAGAGAATGATAAATACTGATATATTATTAAGACTATTTAGTTACAAACATTTTTGAGCTCGTTTTGAACTAAAACTACTTTGTTCTTTCTCTCACTTTCTCACCCACTCCCGTTTTCATGTTATGTAATGTTTACTAAATAGGGTTTGATTAATGATACTGGAGAAATTATTCTTCAGTTAAAGTTTATTTCAAAATAAAATTCCTAGATAATGTTACTTTTAAGAGTTGTACCAAGAACTTGGAACTGATCTGGAAACAAAACATTTCCACCTTTAAACATGCATATATAGTCTTAAAAGATAATAACTTGTTTTTGAACTCTGTCGTTTGGATAATGATTCGGTTGGGAACTTGGGATCAGGAAGCTTGGTGGCCTGTAGTTTCTGTTATGTGCTTCTTTGAAATGACGATTTATCTTTTCATGACATACCAGTGGTTTGCCGATGCATTACCTGTCTAGCACCAATTCAGATGGAACAGATGATTATTGTGAACAGCTTGGGTGGAAAAGTCTGCAGGAATATAACCCCACTCAGAAGGCCTGGAAGTATCTCAATACATTAGCTGAGGGCAATGCTGTGCCGGAGGACATCTTGCCCTTTGAAGGCGAACTAGAAGAAGAAGAATATTACTACCCGAGCTTGCCATTCGCGGCACTTTTTTCTTGTCTCAAGGTATTCTCTGGGAAGCATACCTAATAGCAAAATGTGAAAGTGGCCAATTGTTTCCAAACACAGGGAATCCCCTATGTTATGGAATAATTGTGTCCATGCCTACTGATTGCCATCAATTCTTGTTGAATTGCTCACCCACACGTGGGAATCTTTAATCGTAAGACTCCTTGTTTTATTTTTACTTTTTCTGAATCAGGCCAAAGGATTGAAGGTTACCTGCTTATTATGCTACTGCTCAGAAGGAGACAACATACCTGATGCTTTCCATTTGGCCGAGGCAGCATGCAAACTTCTGCAATTAAATCCCAGTAATTTCCATGGTTAGTTTCTTTTCTTTGAATAGCTATATTATTTCGCTGATTAAAGGCTTTTGTTTGAGATGAAGTTTTGTCATGTCCATATTCTTTCATTTTCTAAAGCCCTATTGTTTGTTTTGCTTGGTACTCTTTAAAGTCAAATGTAAGAACATTGTGTCTTAAGTCCTGATACGTTCTCATCATTCTTCAAAGGAAATATAGCAATGTTTTTTAGTCTGTTTTTCTATGCCCTTTGCACAAATTGTGTGGTCGAGAATACCTTAGGCATAGATATTCGTAGTATGTGCACGTCGACGTCCAGGAAGCCAATCATGATTTGTTTTCCTTAACGTCTTATCTTGTTGTTTCTTCCGATGGTTAGATTAGGTTATGGGTTATCTTGTTGTTGAAGAACGGTTAGCGCATGATTTCAGTCCCAGTTCCCCTGCAATTGGGTAATATACTCTATCCCACATCAGATATAGGACAGGGAAATGTAGAGGAAAATGGATCGGGTGGATGGGGCGAGGATGGGATAACCATATTCCCAATAGGGCTGGGAAGCGAAATGCATGATCCTGATTTGCTATGTGTCGATCCCTTATAATTATGATTATTTTTTCCATTGTATCTCTTTTTCTCCCTTAAACCTGATTTGGTTAATGCATTCATGTTAGAGGTATACTCATCTTTATTGATGATTGCGCAGGCAATAATGATAAATGGGTTATTCCATGTTCTTGGAAGACTCTGTATGGACCACCGGCCGATATGTCCCTGTTTTAGGTAGTTTCCTCTGACCTGGGCATCTACAACACTGCAACGATGGGGTACCGCCTTGTTTCGGCTCCCTTTTTCTGAGGCTCTTTTAAAAGTTTTGTTGGTAAAGAAAAGGATATGGGTAAGCTGCCATTTCCCCCTGAATTATCACTTCATTGTCAATTACCCCTCGAACTATTTTTTCAGTCTGTAATTCTTATCTGAAATGATTTATAAGTTTGATATTCTTATTTTGCATGTATAAGTTAAAACTTCAAGTGCGGATAGAAGATAAATTTCTTACGATGTTAAACTTCTTTAAGTGCACATAAAATTGCAAATCAATTTTTAATAGCATGATTCTTAAGCCAAATTCCTAACGAAAACACTTTTAACACTCAACAATGGGATATTGACTGGAGTAGGCTTCTTAGGCATCGACTGGATTTTTGCCTTGGGTTCATAAATTAATTGAAATTAAAAAAAAAAAAAAAAAAAAAAAGCTTCGATTCTTATCTTAGCTGAAGGATTCAAACCTTTAAAAGTACTATTATTCTCAGCAGTATTAAATACATGTACGTATAATGTATCACATAGTTCGATCCTTATCTTAGTTGGATACACAATCAGAACGAGTCAAATGGAATGATGTATGGTGCAGCTATCGCAACCATACATAATATATCACATAGTTCCATTCGCATAGGTGGGAGCACCGATTTTCAATTGGCAATTTGGCATTATATACGTCCATTAAGTTTTTGTTAATCTTTATTCACATCACATGAACCTTCTAAAATTATACTTGACAACTCGACTACTAGGAATTCGCTTGATTGTCAAATCACGATTAACATCCACCTTTTTTTAATTAGGCTTAATTTCTTAGGAATTGGCTCGTTTGCCGCAATAATGTATCAATATGGTCAAATTTTCTTTATTTAAATTAAAATCGAGCTGATCGTGCTTGATACAGGTAGTGTAATACAAATCTTTTTAATAGTATAAAGCTTATATCCAACCAAAAAAACTTTAATGAAAATGGTTTGAGATAAGTTTTTTTTAACCACAAACCATTATATAACTTTATTTAAAGAAAAAGACTTAAATTTTAATAAAAAAAGACTTAATTTTTAATGAAAATTACGAAAGTTTAATATAATAAAAAATAAAATAGAAAAAAATAAAAAATAAAAAGCCAACGTGCAGGACCCGCGTGTTAGTCACACCACACACTATTTCTGAAACTGAATGGTACTACACTATTTTTGAAGTTGAACAACACTACATTGTTTCTGAAACTTAATACTATTTTTGAAATTGAACACAGATCTATGTGCACTGACTATACCTAAAACCGAACATGGGTTGGCGTATAATGGAATTATCTTCAAACTGTCAAGCATTGCACCAATTAATCGCAAGAATGATCTTCAAACTCATGATTTTTATTTATTTATTTATTTTTTTAAGTTCGAAGTTAACATTTCATTACCACAACAAAAAAACATTTACAAACTGGGATCCAATTACAAATAAAACCCAATACTAACATTTGAATCCCACAACAGGCCCAACCAAACGGATGATCCAGAGCAAAACAAAACAAAAGCCGAAAACCCTAAGTACACAACCGCCATCAACACCGTTGACCATGAACCACCGCCTCTTGCAGGCACCGGAATCCACCCAAAAGAAGCCTCCAAATCAAAAATCAAGAAGGTTCCACCTGCCTCCATCATGCCATAACACTCAAATCCGCATCCATCCAAAGAGTGAAACTTGCAGGAAAAACCTCCCACAAGTAATCGTGCCAAGGAAGGCACACAGATGGAAGGTGGTGGTGTGACCACCCGAGTAAGAGCTCTACACACCTTCCAAGATAGCCGTGAAACGCGGTTAGAGAAAATGGTTGCAATCTGAGAAGTAGTAGGATTGAGAGGTAGGCCCAGCCCCAGGCTTGTGCGGTTAAGGTTTTTGTACACGACCTCATAAGAAAGAATGAAAAAAGAAGATCATAGACCGAGGGACCGCCGAAAGTCGCGGGCCAAAACCATTGGGGGTAGGTAGAGAAACGGTTGAAAGGTGACATGGATGTTAGATAGCTGCAGGAGAAGAGAAAGAGGATGGTCGGAAGGAATTTTCGACGAAGGCCAAAGTTCCGCTAGATCCGAGGCAAGAAAAGGAAGAAGGAAAGGCCGGAAACATGCAGCAGCAAGGAAAAGAAGAAAAAGAAGAGAAAAAAAAAAGAAAAAAGAAAGTTCCGATCACTCACACAAGGATGAGAAACACTCTTAGTCTGAGAGAGAGACTTTCGTCGGAAGGGAGAGAGAGCAAAACGGTAAACTTTTACTCGTGATAAATTTGTTACAATTCGTCCTTATTGATGAATTATCCACGTCCTTTATTGATAACTTGGGGTATAAATTGATTTAATAGGCTAATAGATTTTAAGTTCATACTGAACAAAAAATTGATGTGATGCTTGACAATTTGAGAACTTCTAACCGTATAATCTCATACGCGATTACTAATCCGTAATCAAATTGAGGAGGAATTGGATTGAGGAGGAATTGAAATGAGGTGGAATCAGAATCAGATTTCTGTTGAAGTTGTTTACTAAAATTGTTCGTATAATCTCATTATGCTTAATGAGCTAGGATATGGAAAGAAATTGTTAGGAGCATTTTCAGAAAAATAAGTCTAGGGTTAAAAGGATAATCTTGAAAATAATGAAAGTAAGTGAGGGCATAAAGGGAAAAAAATTATTATTCCGATTGCTTGGGCAATCCGGAATCCAAATACCTTGTATATGTTGGAAATCCAATCCTCCAATTTCAGGAATTGGATTCCATTTTTTGTGTGGGCCCCACACACTTTTGATTCCTCCTAATTTTAGTAAACACAAGTATAATCCGTAATCGGAATCGGATTCCTTATTCTCATTCGGATTACGGATTAGTAAACGCGCTATCATTGTATATATGCAATGATATTAAAGCATAGACGAACGTTGGAAACGTGGAGATGAAGATTTTTATATTATTATATGTATACGATGAGGAGGAAAAAGAGAAAAGAAAACCTCCAGAAGAAAATCAGAGAAGCAAATATCATATATCCAAAGAGAGGAATTGGTCGGCAAGTGGGATAGAGATTTTACTATACATGCAAACGGGCTAAAAACTCCTATAATACTTACAAAAATGACAAGGTTACTATAGTATAAACGGATCTTGCAAGGTCGTTCTTCACATGAATTATTAAATAATTGGGTAAAGTACAAAAAACTACCTCAACTGTTAGTGTCACGACATTTTCATATCTCATATTTTAAAATTGACAATGTCATACCTTATCTTTAGAATTTGGTCCAATGTTATACCTTTTGTTACTTGGCCGTTTAATTTTCAATTAAATGCTGAAGTATCTTGATTCGGGACCCATTTTCTATTAAAAAATCGTTAAAATATTATTAAAAACTAATTTTTTTTAAAAATATTTTTAAATATTAAAATAATAAAAAAAGTAAAAAAAAAAAAAAAAGAAAAAAAAAATGAAAACAACCCTCAGTTCGTCCCTCCCCCTCCCCGCCTCCTCTCTCTTCTCCCCATCTTCATCTTCTTCCCCCAACCTGCAACCCCCATAAAAAAAAAAAAAAAAAAAAAATCCAATTTGTCTTCCCTACACACCCACCAGTAGTTTGTCTTCCCCCTTGCACCCACCCTTAGTTTGTCTTCCCCCCTCTCTGCCCCCTCTTCTCCCTCCTACAACCCAAAAAAAAAAAAAAAAAACCCAGATCCCATCAGCGGGAAGATGGGTGCGCGGAGAAGGTGGGGGATGGATGAGAGTGGTGGATTTGGGGTTGGGGGGGGGGGGGAACTGGGTTGGTTGGAATTTTTTTTTTTTCCTCTTCTTCTTCTTCCTCCTTCTCCTTCTCCTTCTTCTTCTTCCCCCGGGAGGGGGGGAACTGGGTTGGGTTGGAATTTTTTTTTTCCACTTCTATTTCCTCCTCCTCCTTTTTTTTTCCTCTTCTTCTTCCTCCTTCTCCTTCACCTTCTTCTTCTTCCCGCCTGCCGGGGGAGGGGGGTTTATGGGTTTTCAATATTTTTTTTTTTATTTTTTTGTTGAAGATTAAGCAGGGAAGAAGATGAAGATGGGGAGAGAGAGGGGGGGGGGGGAAGGGACGAACAGAGGGATTTTTTATATTATTACTTTACTTTTCTTTATTATTTTAAAAAATATTTAATTTTTCTTTTTTAGTTTTTAATAATATTTTATTAATTGTTTAATAGAAAGTGGGCCCCGAATCAAACCATGTCAGCATTTAACTGAAAAGTAAATAGGTATAACATTGGACCAAATTCTAAAGATGAGATATGACATTGTTATTAAAAGATGAGATATGAAAGTGTCGTGACACCAATAGTTAAGGTAGTTTTTTGTACTTTACCCTAAATAATTTGAAGCAAACCAAATTCCAATTAATTATTGTAAAATAGACATTTGAGATGATTGATTTTTTTGACCTAATTAAATTAAAACGAATTTTGGAGAAATCAATATTAAAGATGAAGAAAAAGGAAATAATTTTGGAGAAATCAAATTAAGAAAGCATTAGGGATCCGCCGTCACCTTAACAATTCTATATAGTTCTCTCAATTACTTATGACCTTTACATGCATATTTCGAAGGTTAGGTTTTTCTAATATATGCCTACTTGGACCCCCAACATAGAGCGTATATCAAACATGCAATCCGTCTGTAGTATTTAGATCAAATCTAAACATGCATGACTCATTAAGTTTTGTGAATTTTTTTGAAAAGCCATGCAACCCTTAAGATGTGGTATTCATCTTAAATGAACTTGCACATATTAATCACAAGAAGCCTTCGTCAATTTCAGGGACCGACCTCCGACCAAAATTGTATCAAATTA
This sequence comes from Pyrus communis, assembly GCF_963583255.1. NCBI lineage: Eukaryota > Viridiplantae > Streptophyta > Magnoliopsida > Rosales > Rosaceae > Pyrus > Pyrus communis. Next base: position 8,002,678 of record NC_084805.1, on the reverse strand, counting down.
TTTTTCTAAACATCCTAATGGTGATCAAGCATCAATACAATTAGATAGTTTAAATCAGTGATCAATAATTTGAAAACCTGCATGCATATAATAAGAAGCAAATTGAAGAGAAACTACATATTCTTGCTAAGACTTGTGGCCTCACCCTAGCAAAAAGAGAATTAGTTACACATATTCATAATAGGATTCACAAAGTTCTTTATTGAATAATAAAAGATTGAAAACACCAAGAATGAAAAAGTCTGAAAATTTCCACGCTTGGCTAATTTCCTCTCTTAAAGAACGCATGGAGAATAAGTTAACGCTAGGAATAGGGTAGCCAAGCTTATTTAGCCTAGAAATTAAATCCTCCTAATAAAATGTCTTCCAATCGAACTAGGAAATAAAATAAGAAACATAACCCTAAATTAAATGGTAAAATTCGCCTAAAATCTGAACAGCCACGTTTTGGACCCCTAAACTGCTCCAAAACTGGCCCAATATAGCTAGATTGAAGGTTTGGAATATTCTGAACACTTCTCTAGAAGGCCATGAACCCATCAGATGTCATTTTGGGCTCCAAAAACACAATTTAAGCCCAAAAACGTCATTTTCCAGCACTACTTCTTTATTCCGTTGCCAGAAAATAACCACTTGGTAGAAAAATCCCAAATTTTGACACGACAAACTCCAAGAGACGCATGAACGTTCTCCAATTTGAATCACTCCGAAATTCGTCCGTTTGATCATGTCTTACTCCAAAGGAAGTTGGATGTCCTATATTAGAAATATAAATCAAAGTATCAAAATTCTACCAAAATAATTACCAAAACATACTAAGAATAGAGTAAAATATATAATATGAAATTGACTCATCAGTGGACTTACACATGCTTTTGTCAGGTGATTGTTTGTTTATTTTACTTTTTTTTTTTTTTTTTTTTTGTGGAAAAGGCAATAAGATTGAAGAAAATAACCACGAGTACATTCAGTTTGCATACAATCAAATAGAAGGGCTCTATGAGCAACACTAGGAATAGATTTATCCCACACATGGAGGTTGCAATAACTAAAACCCACATCCCTTGTCGCATCCGCTAAAAAGTTGGCCTCCCCAAAGATGTGGCTCCAAGAGATGTTCTCAAACCAGCTAGCCAAAATCTTGATATCTTGAATGATGAAACGAAGTCTCCAGGGAATCGAGCATCACCCAAGAGTGGAGTCAATCATAAGCTTAGATTCACCCTCAATCTGGATTTTCCTAAAGCCTCAAGATCTAGTCATCCAAAGGGCATCTCTCAAAGCAACACATTCAGCAACATTGATTGTGTTTTCCCCTAAGCTCTTAGCTCTAACGAGAATAGGCCTGCCAATTTCATCCTTACAACAAAGCCAGCAGCAATGTGATTGTTAATCACAGAACCATCAAAGTTTATTTTAAGGTTCCCACTTGATGGGGGGAGTCCATTTGCATTTGAATACTCTTCACCAAGCTTAGTGGCAAGAAGAAGAATTTAGGAGGGCCAGACTAAAGCTTGAGATTATCATTATCTTTTGCATCAAGGGAGCTCAGCCAATCTAATAAGTTGATGTTATTGTTATTCCTAGTGGGTTAAAGAAGTTAATGATAAACCAGACTTGCTTAGCCATATTACAATTTATGAATTAAATGATGGGTAAATTACATTTTACCCCCCTCAGGTTTGGGGTCAATTTCAATTCCTTACAACATTTTTAAAACATTTCACTTTCATACCTCACGTATTGTTTTATTTCAATATAATACGTCCGTTACATTTTTCATCCATTGGTCCATTAAGAGTTGACGTGGCTGCCACATTTGTGCTGATGTGGCTGCCACTTGGCAAAAAAAATAATTTTTTATACATTAAAAATATTATAATATTAACCCTATTTGAAAAAAAAAAAAAAAAAAAAAACCTAGAAAAACCCGAACCCAGATCTCCTTCCTTCCCCCTCACTTTTCTACAACTCCCATTTACCGCTCTGCCTGTGGTTCATCCCCATTAGCACTTCCATACCTAATTCTACCCACCAACCAACCCATTTACAAAATCCCCACTCCGAAACCCTAATAACCTAACCCCCAAACCTGTAGAGAGTCATGCCCAGGCCGTCGAAATAGTCAGAGTCGACGAAGAGGCTCTGGAGGTGAGCAGTAGTGGCGGTGGAGCCAGAGGAAGTGGTGGGCTTAGGAGTCGAGGAGAAGGGGTTGGGTGGTTGGCCCACCAAGGAGTTGTCGGACTTAAGAAACATGGTAGGAGGTTGGGGGAGGCGAGGCAGGAGGGGTCGAGGTTGGAAGGGTCGAAGAGGAATAGGTTGTCGAAGTTGGGTAATTGAGTGATTAAGCAAACATGGGGTTGATTAACTTGAAATTTAAGAACATTAAGAACCTGCTGAGGAGGGTAATTGGGAGTGTAGGGCCTCATAATGTCACGCCGTGTGTCGTAAAACACCGTGTGAGTTGCTTCGTCCATGGTGTAATGATTCTGCTTCATTTTTCCACCCTTCAAGATCTCAAACATTAGACCTCAAAAACCACACCCTGCATATCAAATTCCACATTTTACAGAGGAGAGAGAGGGAGGGAGAGAGAGAGAGAGGTCGAGGTGGGACTTGTGCTGAGGGGATGGATGGAGGGGTGAAGGGGATGGACGGATGGGAAGGAAGAGATGGGTAGGGGTGGGGGTGGGATGTGGGGTTGCGGGGAAGGATTTCTGGGTTTGGGTTTTTCTGGTTTTTTTTTATTTTTTATTTTTTAAAATAAGGTTAATATTATAATATTTTTAATGTATAAAAAATTATTATTTTTGCCATGTGGCAGCCACATAAGTACAAATATGGCAGCCACGTCAGCTCTTAACGGACCAATGGATGGAAAATGTAATGGATGTATTATATAGAAATAAGTGAGGTATGAAAGTGAAATGTTTGAAAGATGTTGTAAGGAATTAAAATCGATCACAAACCTGAGGGAGTAAAATGCAATTTACCCTTAAATGATTGATACCCTTGAGTCTGTCTCTAGTTTGTACTCTCCCAAGAATTAGCAGCCAACTAAACAACTTAACTTTATTAGGAATGTTGAGATTCCACATATTTTTCAATAGCTCAGAGTTTAGACCATGAGTAATGTCATTATTTCGAATCCAAGTTGCAGATTTAAAAGTGAATTTACCGTTGGCATTAAGACCCCAAAACAAGGAGTCTTCTTGTTGAGCAATGGGCAGCGGAATACTATAGATTTAATTGGCTGTACCATGATCAAGCAAATTAGAAAAAGCTACTTTATCCCATCAGTTGTTATTAATGAAATTACTAACTTTCATACGCAATGCCAAGCTATTAATTTTGGTCACCCTGTAAAAGATTAATGAGAGGAAAAGGAAAAACCCAATTACGAGTCTAGAAGAGAATACTCTTGCCATCTCCCACTAACCACCTACAACCTTTTTCAATAATGTGTCTAGCATTAAGAATCCATTTACAAGCTTGAGAGTGATTTGTCTGATTTTACAATTAAGGAAAGTATCATTCTTTAAGACTCCGTTTAAAAGCACTATCATACTTAGCAGTATTAAATGCATGGAACTATTATAATCAATGTACACATTCGGATTGGAGGGAATTTGGATGGAAAGTTGGATCCGGACAATACGTTACCCTTTTTTTTTTGGAAAAATTGGTATCCAGTCCTTAGTTACTAATGTTCATTGATTGAAACCTTATTAGTTTTCAGATTTTGATCCAAGTTCCTAGCATTAATGTAATAATGAATTTACATATCAATTACATAATTTTTTAAAATAAAAACTAATAATTGATTTAGAATTTTAATACTCACACCTTTATTAAACTCCTAACTAATTTTCAATTCAAAACATTTCCAAAATAAATTAAAAAATTAGAATTTTGTACCCATTAGCTTTTTTGAAAAGAAAATGTTTTAAATTTTTTATTCTTACATGTACCCATTCATGTAATTTTTTTCAAATTTTTAATCTTAAAATGTACTCATTCTTAAATATACCAATGTGTTATATGTGATATCCCGTCCCCAAAATTATTATTTTATTTTATTCTTGACGTATTTCGAAGATTTGATTGGAACTAGTTTTTTATTTCTCCAAATTTAAGAAAAACGAAGTGAGGGATACTTTAGTCATTTCAAATTTTCTCGACCTTTTCGGTCAACTCTTGTATTGGGTAGGTAGAGTTCGATTCCATGAGCGCGTAGCCGTAAACAGATCTTATTTTCGAGTCCGAACAGAGAAGTTAGAGTTGTTTGAAGTTGGTGGCATTTTGGTAATTTTACCAAAATGCTATCATTGGAGTGAAACTTCTAGAAAAAAGAAGGGGGGGTTGCAGAAAATGGAAGGGATTGCTGCCTAACCCGTTTTAGGGAAAATTGGACCCATAAACCCACCAAACTTGACCGGCTTGTATCTTCTTCATCCGAGCTCCGTTTTGGGTCATCTTGGTGTCCATGGAAAGCTCTTGACGAGCCCTACATCTCTGTGATGTTAGATTTCCCCATTTATTTTCCTTCTTTGCAGTACGAGGTCGCAAAGCCCACGACTTTTCCGGCGCTTTTATCATTTTTCCGGCGATTCCGGCAACCATTTCCTTCAAGTGAGGTATGAAACTTCATCTAATCTTCATAATCTTCAAGTTGGTATGCTTAGTTTGTGTTTTCGTATTCATTTTAGAGTTGGGTGCTTAGAACCCTAGAAATCCGGTTTTCTCCGGGGAAATTGGACGGCTTCCGGTTAGAATTTATCGTCAGCCTAGTTGTGAAAAGTGTTTCCCTTGTTGAGCTCTAGCTACCACGTAAATTTGAGCTCATCTAGTTAATGTTGAAAATTCGGGTTTCTAAACCCTCCATCTTGACTACCACCGCGTGTGGCGGTCCGTGGGATCGTTCACAAGTGTTTTTTTTTGGGTTCCAAATACCTTCTAGTGACCCTGTGAACCTACATCTAGCTCAGTTTCCAAAGATTCAATTGTTTGGTGTGGTGATCAATTTGGACCGCCACTTGTTTGTGTAATTGACGACAATTCGACCGTTGAATCATAATGAAACTTTAGTATGTTATTCTCGAAGCATAATGTGGACTTTGGGAAGTTATGGATCATAAATCTGATTTGCGGATCGTGGTGGACCCCATCGTTGACCGAGAGTTGAATTGTGGTCAACATGTCTCGGAACGTTCTAAATAATAAAATTAGTACTATAGGAGACTTTGGGCCTACATTGGTTAGAGAGTGACTTGAACATATGTGATATGGTTATTACCTTGATTTCTTATATTGGTATCATCTGTGAATTTGACTTGGTCTTATAATGTGATTCTATTGAAATGTGATTATATATATATATATATATATATATATATATATTTAGCGATAGACCTATGTTTATTAAACATGATTTGTCTTGTGTACTGATGATGATCGTGATATGTGATTTGATGTGCATATTCGAAAGGTGGTTGATTTACATAGATGGTATGATATGATGAAATGTTAGTGACTTTAATATATGTGAATATGAAATGGTTTTATAATCATTTTTCCTATAAATTGTTAATTTTTATATTTAGCCAATGATGTAGTTATATGAAGTGGGATTTGATGTGCATATTGGAAATATGGTTTGTTTTGTATGATTGGCTTGATTTGATGAAGGTGACGGTTAGTGGTGGACCGTTAACCCATTGTCATGGGGTTTGTTGCTTTGAAATATGTGTCAATGCTCGTTTCATTATTTCATTTCTTGTTTCGTTGAGCCTTTATAACTTGAGTAACTTGATTCATGTGTTGTTTTATTGATTGGTGGTTATGCAAAGTACTCCGCGATTCCGTTGATTGATGGTCCGGAATCGTATCCTGGTTTGGATTCCGTTGAGTGATGGTCCGGAATCCTTCCTACTCCACTCCGCGATTCCGTTGAGTGATGGTCAGGAATCGTATCTTGGTTTGGGTTCCGTTGAGTGATGGTCCGAAATCCTTCTTACTCCGCGATCCCGTTGAGTGATGGTCCGGGATTGTATCCACCTTAGTTCATTGAGTTTAGTTTGAGATGGTTGCAAAGGTGTAGGCTTTGGATGAACTGCGTCGCCCTAATTCTACTTTCATTGTGTGTATGTGAATATAGGTGTGAGATGTTATGGTTGTTTGAAATGAACTTTTGGATGTCTGGGTGACTCCCTTGGAGTTTTCAAAAGTTTGGTATTGATTTCTTATGAAAGACTTATATTCAAGGTTTATAAATTGTGATTGATGGTTGGTTTTATTATTATATCACATGCTTATTTTATTGTCCCTCACCCAAGCCTCTCAGCTTATCTGAGTGCCTGATTTGCCAGTGCACCAATTCCATAATATTGGCATTGACTTTACATATGACAGGTCTGGATAGATTATGAGAAACCGCTTGATATTTTGGTTCCGTTGAGTGGTCCGGAACCCAATGTTGTAGGATTCCGTTGAGTGGTCCGGAATCCTTGCTCTTGTTCATTCCGTAAGGTGATCTTAGAATCCTAAATTCGAGTAGATGGGAATTACCCACAATAGATATTGTGAAAATAAATTAGAATTACCATGTTATTAGTCATAAGCCAAGTTGGGAATTATGTAGAGTTCTTTAATCAAATTTGTGAAATGATATGTTATCTCACTGATTGATTAACGTAATTAAATATTAATATTGTGCTTCGTGATTCCTTGATATGTTACAAGCTATGTATTGAGATATAATGTTGGAAGCATAGTGATTGGTATGATGAAGTGAAATGTGATTTGACTTGTGTATTGGAAATGGTTGTGACATGTGATTGAAATGCATATTGAATTGCTTGGGTGATGTGAGGTCTAGTAATTGACTGATAACCCATTGTGATGTGGATTTGTGCTCGATATTGCTTTGTTTCGTTGAGTTTTCGTGAATTTGGCAACTAGAATCATGTCTTGTTCCTTCGAGCCATTGTTATACTTCTTGGACTTCCATTCAATTCGGTTGGGTGGTCTGAAACTGAGTTCTGCTTGGATTCCGTTGAGTGATGGTTCGGAATCCCCTTCGGTGCCTTGGTCCGTTGGGTGGTCCAAAATCCCCTTTTCCAAGGATGTAGTCTTCAACCGAATTGTGTTGCTCTAGCCTTGCGTTTTGACATGTTGTATGTGTTATTGATGATGTGATGGTTGACATTATTGATTGATGTGATTATGGAATGACGTTGGATATGAGTGTGGTTATCATGAGTATTTTAGTTGATTAATATTTCTAGAGAATAATGTGTGCTTTGTTAATTCTTAACTATGTTACGCACTATGAAATGCGATTTTATGTGGGAAACGTGATGAATTATGTAATGAATGAAGTGTAAATGTTAATCGTTATGTGGGATTGTTATGTTGGATATCATTGCTATTGTTGTGATTAGACTTGTTGATAAATGTGGCTAGAGAATGGTATAGTGCTTCGTTGGTTCTTTGAAAGGATATATGTTGTGAATTGCGGTATCATGTTGCGACATAATGACCTATATATTAATGGAGGGGAAATCATGATTTTCAGGTGGGTTTGTTATGTAAACCTGAGTCTAATAATTTCATGCTTGTCAAGTTTTATTGATTGATTGAGAAATGTTATACCTTTCGTCGGACGGTGTTATATGTCAATTATTGTGCATGACGAACTACGAATGGCTTGATCCCTGTTTAGGGTACGTAGGCAGTCTAACAGGGAGGTTAGATGCAACCATAATGCATACGAAAAATAACTATGCGATTCGATTATTGAGTTGTGCTTGCCCATATCCCGGAGGTGGGGTATGATAGATACAGATTTTTGGTGACGTCACGTGTCAATTCTGGACGTAAGTCGGGATTAGGGCGTGACATTATATGTAAAATGTACCCTTTTTTTATATAAAATCTTTTCAATTTTTTTTCTAATCCATTTTTGAACTTATATGGGTACATTCTTTTTTATTTTATTTGAGAATATATCTATGTCAAGTTTAATCAAAGAAATTTACTAATGTTATTAAGCCTAATATCTTCTTTTTTTTTTTTTTTTTTTTTTTGTGATTTTGAATAATGTACCGATGTTTTGGTATAATAAATTTTTGGTTAATTTTGATGAATGTACCCATGTTTACACACACACACACACGCACACAATAGTATATTTATATTTTAATATTTTTAATCCCACAAATTATGGTTTTTTATTTAAAATCTTATTAATATAAAAAAATTATAAATTTCAAATTTTAATTTAAAAAATATAGTAATATACATAGAAATAAATTGTCACATTAATTTCAGGAATTTCGATCAAAATTTGAAAACCAAAAAAATTTCAGTCAAAGAATATTCATAAATAGAGACTACATCCAAAGTCTTTTTTTTTTTTCTTTAATGGATGGAAATACAAATAGAATCGCGTGCCCCTAGATCTTGGATACACACAATCGGAACGAGTCAAATGGAATAATTTATGGTGCAGCTATCGCAACAATACACAATTATATCACAGTTCCATTTGCATTAGGTGGGAGTACCAATTTTCAATTGGCAAATTTCCATTATATACGTCCATCACGTTTTCGTTAATCTTGATTCACATCACATGAACCTTTTAAAATTATAGTCGACAACTCAACCACTAGGAAATCGCTTGATTGTCAAATTACTATTTGCATCCACCTTTTTTAATTAGGCTTAATTTCTTAAGGATTGGCTCGTTTGCCACAATGTATCAATATAGTCAAAGATATTGGATGATTTGATTATTAAATTTAAAAAAAAAAAAAGGGATGATGAAAGAGATTTGTTTAAATTTTATTTATTTAAATTAAAATCGAGCACATCGTGCAAATCCTTTTAATAGTATAAAGCTTATATCCAACCAAAAAGAGAAAGGCTTATATTTTTTATTTGATTTTCATCAAGCAAGAAAGGGTTAAAACTTTTAAATATGATCAAGCAGGGCTAGAAAAATTCCCCTGTTACCTGAACTCGAACCGAAAAAACCCAATCTCGTATCAGATAATATCGAAACGTGAACCTGAACCTGGAATCACCAAAAGTCCCAAAAAATTCGGTATCGAGTTCGATTTAGGGATGGCAATTCTAACCGTTAAACCCGATAACCGTGGATAACCGCCCGAATGGATTGGATTTGGATATGAAAATTCGGGTATGGTTTGGATATGGGGAAAAACCGTGAACTTTATTCGGTTATGGTTTTGAATATGGTTATAGGGGTACCCAATCCATATCCGTACTCGAATCCGATCCAAATATTATATATATATATATATATTTGATATATATTATATTTTATTCAATTATGCCTTTCGAAGTCTTAGAATCATGCTGACAACGTATTCAATTATTCCTATCCCTATAGTACTAATTCATTATGCATGCATCAAACGCTATACTATCTTTATTATGCACCAAATATCATACATGGGGCATAACGATAACCTCATCAATTCAATACTCTTATTGTTATACTCAACCAAATTAATTCATTGAATCATTTTATATATCAATTATCAAATGTTCCAAGTTTATCAGATTTATCTCTCTTCAAGAGTCTCACTGTCAAGAAATTGGTGCATGTTGTCAGCTCAATAGGTAATCTTTCATTCTTTTTCATGTTATTTGATTCATGCAAATTATCAATTAGCGTTAGTTTTTCAGTTTATTACATATGTTATGAGCCCATAGAATTATGTAAAATTAATCAATAATTGTCTTCTTGTTTGTTGTTATATATTTAGTTTACATGTTAATTGATTCTATTTCAGTATTACACTATGTCTTTGTTTACATATTAATGGATTTGGTTGTGTTCGCAGAAATCAAAATGTCTAAAAGAAAATTGAAGTCTCAAGAAGAAACAATATCTACCCCAACTGATTGTAATCTAGCACCTACATTGAATCCAAGTGTTGTGCAACAAGAAATACCAAATCAAATTGCTCAGCCCCAAGATATACCAACTCCAAATGAGGTCGATGGTGAGACTGAGGAACCTGGGGGTGATGATGGTGAAGGTAATAATTCGAGACTTCGCAGTTTGGTGTGGCAACATTACACAAGAACAGTAGTTGATGGGTTGGTGAAAGCAATATGTAATTATTGTAAGAAGAAGCTTGGTGGGAACACTGGAAATGGAACCAGCCATTTGAGGCATCATGTGACGATATGTCCACGTTGGAGACAAAAAAAAATTGAAGCAAACACTAACCCAAAAAGTAAGAGATGGGAAAGTAGAGTTGTATATATTTGATCAAGAAAGTGCAAGGAGAGCTCTCGATCAATTGATAATATTGCATTAGTACCCTCTTTCCATGGTTGACCATGTTGGATTTAGAAACTTCATGAGTGTTGTCCAACCCTTGTTTAAGGATGTTTCAAGAAACACAATCAAGAGTGATATCCTAAAAATATATGATTATGAGCATTTCGAAAACAATGCAATCGTTGGATTGAAATAAGAGTAGAATTGCCATAACTACTGATATGTGGACTGCAAGTAATCAAAACAGAGTATTTATGGTAATAACATTACATTTTATTGATGACTCTTGGACATTGCAAAGCCAAATAATAAGATGATATTTTTAATACTTTAATTTCTATTTAATTATTGTCTAGCTTTAGATTTATATTTCAGATTCTTTATTGTAACCATCTTCTTTGTAATTTTTCCAGATTTATTTATGTGCCTTGTCCGCATATTGCCGAGACACTTTCAGATGTTTCGATGGAGTGCTTGCTAGATTGGAACCTCGATCGTAAGCTTTCTACCTTAACCGTAGATAATTGCACTACAAATGATAAAATGATTGATCTTATTCTTGAAAAACTTTCTAGTAGTTCACTTTTGTTGGGTGGAGGGTTCTTTCACATGCGTTGTTGTGCGCATATATTAAACTTAATTGTGAAGGATGGTCTGCAAGTGATTGGTGGTGGTGTTGATAAAATTTGTGATAGTGTTGTTTATTGGACAACAACACAAAAAAGAAAGGAAAATTTTGACGAAGCAGCGCGTTAGTTGAAGCTTCCAAGCACTAAGAAGATGGTGCTTGATTGTAAAACTCGGTGGAATTCCACTTTTTTAATGATTCAATCTGCTTTGATTTACAAGGATGTTTTCCCTCGTTTGAAACAATGAGAGTCGCAATATAAGTGGTTGCCTGATGATAGAGATTGGGAGATGGCAAGAGAGATTTGTGAGAAGTTAAAGTTGTTTTATAATGTCTCCGAGTTGTTTTCTGGAACTAAGTACCCTACAACCAATCTTTATTTTCCAAAGATTTGTGAGATCAGGTTGTCGCTAACCTGGTGGCTTACCTCTAGACGTGATGAAGTAAAAAATATGGCAAGAAGTATGGTTGAGAAATTTGATAAATATTGGAGTTTGATTCATGGAATAATGGTTGTAGCTACTGTATTGGATCCAAGATTCAAGATGAGGCTGATTGAGTATTTCTTTCCTCTTATGTATGAGCAATATGCTTCGAATGAAATTGATAAGATTCGCAAATATTGTTATGATTTGGTAAAAGAGTGTGGATCTAATCGTATTCCTAATATGGGTCATCAACCATCATTCACTTCATCTCATTTGAATCAATCTGACTTTGAAGAGATGAATCCTTTAAGGATAACTTTGACTTGTTTGTTTCTAGTATTGTAAGTATTGATAATGTAAAGTCAGAATTAGATCACTATTTGGATAAGGCTGCTTTGCCTAGAACATTTGATTTTAATATTTTGGGTTGGTGGAAATCAAATGGGACTCAATATCCTATCTTAAGTGCTTTGGCAAGGGATATATTAGCTATTCTTGTATCTACAGTTGCTTCCGAATCGGCTTTCAGTACTAGTGGGAGATTTGTAAGTCCACACCATAGTAGACTTCATTCAAAGACATTGGAAGCCTTAATGTGCGCCCAAAATTGGTTGTGGAAAGAAATTCAAGGTACCCCAAAGTATTAATTTATTTTCATTTTATATTTGTGCATGTTCTTTAATCTTAATTTCGAACTTATTTTTCAAACTTAATTAATTAGTATGCATTCAGTTTTTAGAACTAATTTAAGTTTTTATGTTTCACAAATAGCTTCTTGTTCTAATGCACACGTTGATTGCTGCACGTATTTTGAAGATATGGATATGGATGAGGTAAGTATTGGCAATTATATTATATGTATATAACTATCTTCTTTGTAGATTATATGTGTACAACGATTCATATTAATTATTTGTCATTTGCTTAATAATGTAGGAATCATGATCCATTGATGGGTGTTAAGGAGGAGCACCATGAAATATGATGCTGGCTTGGTGGAACTAGAAGCAAAGTGCAAATATCTCGTTCTTTTGTTGTCACAAGTTTTGAAATTATTAGACAATTTGTTTTGTCTTCCTTTCGTATTTGTTTTTGTCCTCATTTTCTTTTTTATTGGACCAAATTATTATATTGGCTTATCATGAACAACTTCAAATATATATTGTTATGTTTTTTGTAATTGGATGTGGCTATTTAATGGCAGAATTAGTATCTACTAAAATTTATAGTGCATCAATTGGATGAATATAATTTTTTTATTTTTTTGACGAAGATGGATATAACCGATAACTGATTGAAAATCCGTTACCTGGTGGATATGGTTATGGATAATCCCCGATGGTTATCTTGCGGTTATGGGTATGGTTAATTTTCGTGATTATGGGGATGTATATAGCATTTTTGTCTCCAATCCGAACCGTTGTCATCCCTGGTTCGATTTGCCACTCCACATTTATTCGGTAATACCAACCCACTTTTTTTTAATATTTTAATTTAGTTATTTTTATATATTTGAAATATTTTTAGCCATTGGATATGATTGAAATTAGTGTTCGTGGAGATTTTGAAAAAGGTAACTAAAATTAAGTGGGGATAGACTAAGCAGTTGCTAGGCGGTCTAGGCGGCATACTAGGTGGTTTCAAGTTTTTTTTTAATTAACTAATTAAGTTAAAGTGGGTAACGTGTGTAACCTACCGAAAGGAATTTGCTAAATTAATTCAGTTGTGAAATCCATTCTTATATTTGAAATTTGTTATGGATATTGTTAGCTTTAATGAATTTCTTCTTCTTTTTTTTTTCCGACAAGTACAATTTTTTTTAAGTGTAAATAGACGCTTATTTTTATTATACAAAAATAAATTTACTTATATCTATCTAGGCGCTAGAACAAGCCTATTGACTGACTAGCGCCTACCTTTTTTAGAACCTTGATTGAAATTAAATCTCAATCGTTCAAACAAACTAAAACTGTCTTTATACTCGTAAAAAAAATAAAAAAACTCTCTCACTCATAATCCTCCCACGATTCCATTTCTCTCTCTCCATCTATCTCTCTCTCTCTCTCTCTCTCTCTCTCTCTCTCTCTCTCGACACCGCACCACAGACCACACCATACCTCCCTAAAAGGTAAAAAATTAGGGTTTCTTCTCTCGCGTCTGACTCGCTGTCTCGTCCTACAAGCCCAAAAGGTAAGAAATTTCTTCCTGACCCTAAATATTTTCATGTTTATTTTGGAATGATAAAGTTAAGGATTTTGAAATCAAATTAGGGTTTCAATTTGAGATTTTAAAACGGACTGGAGATTTTAAAATCGAGTTTGGATTGTCAATAATTTTAATAATTCTAAATTTCTAATCATATGGGTTCTAATTATTTATATATCTTTTAAAAGGAGTGACCCTCCTTAAGCCAAATAATAATAGTATCCTAATAAGAATGAACAACCATGAGCTGGTGGCTAAGTGGTAAATAGCGGATTACGAGACTTCTTTAAAACTAAAAACTGGTTTGAAACCAGCTGTGACACATCCCGAACCGGAATATTCACTAGGACTCCAAATCGAGCTGTGTTGGCTGACACCTGGAAGGTGACTAAAGCCATAAAGTACAATGATGTGGACAATGTGAACAAGCCATCCAACAGTTACAACCTGGAGGGGCACAAAAACAAGGGTGAGTGCGCTTGAAAGTTAAGTTTTTAATAAAAACCTTTTGAAAACATTATAACCTCTCACTGTAAAACACGTATAATTTTTCAGAAAATAATAATACATACATATATAGAAATCATGCTCGAGAGTAGTGAAAACCAAGTATATGCCATGTCAAGTATCTCAACAATGAAATAAGTAAGCCAAGTGAAATAAATCAATGTAAAATGATATGCCAGCCAGAGTCACCTAACGTCACATGTACAGCTCTAAACCTACACACGAGTCGGAACCACCTAATGTGGTCTGTACGACAGGTTAGGTGTAAATAAATATGCTCAAGTGCTACGATCACGTGAAGGCTATGTGAAGTATCGCAAGTCACCTACGTGTCGGAACCACCTAATTTGGTATGTACGACAGGCTGGCATCTGCCTTGGATCTAAGGTAAGCGTAAAGTGCGGGAGGTGAATGATCACGTGAAGACTAACCCTGACCTCGAGCAAAGCATCAACATCGGGGTGCAGGATAATGAGTACCAAGTGCATCCAGGCATATCCATATACATCACAACCACTAACATCATAATGTACTCACCTGTAGCTTACCTGGGCTCCGTAGCATCATGTAACATTATACATGACTACACCAATGCATATACTAAAATATAACGCAAGTACGACATGGCATTTCAATCACATTTCATTTAAAACAATTTAAGGGAAAAAAGTATACATATGTATATATATAGAAAACCAAAAGCCTATTCACCTGGAGTCCGCGCTACAACTCCTAGCACAAACATCAAGGCATCACGAACGATCGGCGCCTAGAACAATTATCAAATCATGTCTTAGAATTCTTATCAATAGAATATATAACTTACATATCCTAATTGGGAAGATCCATACATCGGATTCCCGGTCCGTAAGTTTCTAATATCCTCAAATATTACGTATTATAATGTATCGAATTTTGGTGACGATCCAACTGTCGGATCGTCGATTGCTATAATAATCAAGCGGCGAACCTTAATGGAACTACGTTCAAATGACGGAAATTCATCAATAGGACTTCACCAGTGGAATTAGGGTACTCAAATTTAGCCTAGGAAGGTCAGGGAATGTATCGGCCCATGCGCCGCCACAGGTGGCGGTCGGCCGTTCCAACTCACTAGGAAATTCAACCATTTTTAAAAATTCTCAAATTTTACAGGAATGAAGATCTCAACGAGTAGAATAAGTTTCATACCTATGACTAAGGCCAATTTTGCTGGGAAAAACCTCAATTTCATGAAAACCCGCCGGAAACCCTTAAAATTGGGTAATTGTTGATTCGCCACCAAAACAAAGTCCTATGCCTCCACCAAAGCTTGGGCCTTGCTCCTGGGGTTGAGAAGAGCCTTTTGGTGGTGATCATCGATGGTGAAACTCGTCGGAGTCACAGAAAAAAGGTTAAAACCGCCGGATGCCCCCGTGGGTTTGTTGCTTCAATTTGTGAATTTGGGTAAGAAATTTGGAAATCTAACACTACAGAGATGTATGGCTCATCAAGGGCTTTCCATGACCACTAAGATCACCTAAAACGGAGCTCGTACGAAGGAGATATGAGTGGGTCAACTTGGCGGGGTGGGTGGAGAAACTGGGTTTGGCCAATTCTCTCCTTCTCTCTTCCCTCCTTTCCCTCCTTTCTCTCTTCTCTGATTGGTCACCCTGCCATCTCTCCTTTTCTGATTAGTCTGGTTCCTCCCTCATTTCTCTCCTTTGTACTCCATCTGCACCAACCATCCATTGTTCCTTTTAATCTGGGCCACACACGTGACATCCCAGATATTAACGGATTTACTCAAATGCCCCCAACTTTAAACATTAATAACTCCTTGGTTATAACTCCAAATTGCGTTCCGTTTGCGCCCACGCGTCCGTAACGACGAGTCCTATGAGGACGCTAAGAAAATGAATCTTACGTCACACGACACGACAGTCAACAAGAGTCAACACTTTGCCTCGAATGGCATTTTTGTAAATTCACTTATTAAAATTATAAAAATCATAATTTTTAGGGACGGGTCGTTACACGTTGTCGGTGTGGAAACCAGACATGTGGCTAGGGGGAGGCTGAACGGGTAGATAACCATGATCTATATATATGGAATAGGATCAAGAGACAAAGATTTTTACACTCTTTGGTAGCCTTTAGATCATATAAGATTCAACGGTCTTGATTAAAAGTGAGTTGGAAGCTTTTCAAAATCAAATGACTTGGAAGATGATGTAGATTATAACCAATAAGGAAAACACTAATTTAAATTAAAAAAAAAATCAAATAATAATAAGATTGAAAATGAAATAATCAAACTTTGAAATATCTAGTGTAAAAAAAAAAAAATGAAAATTCCATTTCCATCTGTTGATCTCACACCATCTTTGCTAAACAGGTTTGCAACTTCTATTGAGCCAAGCATGTTTGAGATTTCTGCAGCCATAAACTCATCAACCATTCATTTTGCACCGTATTAAAAAAAGTGACATCCAGTAGTCAATATTGAAGATTTAGAATTTAGAGTTTTGTTCTGAGAAGATTTAAGAGACTAATAGCTTGATTCGTTGTAGTGTGTACATCAAAATTTCGTATCAATCAAATTAGACTATCACAAGTAGTGAAGACGCGAGGACATCGATTTGTCTCCTCACCTTTCTTGGGTGTTCTTCACTGTGGGTTTTACATTCTTTTTCTGTCTGTTCAAATTTTGATTTTTTTTTTCTTTCAATTTTATTGTATTAGATATTTCTATTTAATTTAAATTAGTATTTTCCTTATTAGTTATAATCCACATAATCATCCAAGCCATTTAATGTTTAAAAATCTTCACATCACTCTTAATTTAGACCATTGAATGTTATAAGATATAAAGGCTATAAAGAAGTGTAAAAGTGTTTTCAAAATTTTTGTTCCTTGATCCTAACCCTATATATATATATATATATATATATATAGCAACTAGAGATTATATATAGTTGTTTCTAGTGTCTGTTTTCGAAAGCAAATTAAAGAAAATGTACTGGTAATGTATGAGAAACCCAGACGAAAATCGCAAGCGAGAGCAATACAAAGAAATTGTTCAATGTTTATCTGTTAAATTATAGCCAAGTCCAACCGATCTTGATGGTAGACCGTAGAGCAGAGGCAGGAAATTTTCTCGCATGGCGCTGGCAACGCTTTTCAAATCTGTATTGATTTGACCTATGTATAATATATATAATTTACGTAGAAAAATTCTCAACGAAATATTTATTACAGCAAGGACATATATGAATGAAGTAAACCAGATGAGGAAATTTCTTCAAATACACCAGGGTCGATGTGATCAAGTTGTTCACGCATCTAGCTACGGTAATGCTCTTCATATGTCTCTTTGTATTTGACCCTGTATAAGGAATTGGATCCCATACAGATCCACTTTGTGGAGATCCTTAACCATTCATTATATATCATACGGTCAGAAATCGTTTAACTTTTTTTATTTAAAATTAAACACAAATAGTATCTGATAAAAACTGACCACATAATGTACGATGAACGACTAGTATATGAGGATCCCTAGGATCTTCACAAAATAGATCCAAAGAAAATCCTTTTCCCTTATGTGGGGATCCCCACAAAATGGATCCGAAGAATCCCTTTCCCCTACGTAATAAAGAGCAGTACTAAAACACATGCAAAAATGCAGAAACAAGTAAAATGTTTTATATACCTTTCCCCTACATAACAAAGAGCAGTACTAGCTCATCGTGCAAATCCTTTTAATAGTATAAAGCTTATGTCCAACCAAAAAGAGAAAGACTTATATTTTTTATTTGATTTTCATCAAGCAAGAAAGGGTTAAAACTTTAAAATATGTTCAGGTAGGGCTAGAAAATTTCCCCTGTTACCTGAACTCGAACCGAAAAAGCCCAATCTTGTATCAGATAATATCGAAACATGAACCTGAACCCAGAATCGCCAAAAGTCCCAAAAAATTCGGCATCGAGTTTGATTTAGGGATGACAATTCTAACCGTTACACCTGATAACCGTGGATAACCGTCCGAATGGATTGGATTTGGATATGAAAATTTGGGTATGGTTTGGATATGGGGAAAAACCGTGAACTTTATTCGGTTATGGTTTTGAATATGGTTATAGGGGTACCCAATCCATATCCGTACTCGAATCCGATCCAAAGATTATATATATATGTATATATATATATATATTTGATATATATATATATTTGATATATATTATATTTTATTCAATTATGCCTTTCGAAGTCTTGGAATCATGCCGACAACGTATTCCATTATTCCTATCCCTATAGTACTAATTCATTATGCATGCATCAAACCCTATACTATCTTTATTATGCACCAAACATCATAATTGGGGCATACCGATAACCTCATCAATTCAATACTCTTATTGTTATACTCAACCAAATTAATTCATTGAATCATTTTATATATCAATTATCAAATGTTCCAAGTTTATCAGATTTATCTCTCTTCAAGAGTCTCACTGTCAAGAAATTGGTACATGTTGTCAGCTCAATAGGTAATCTTTCATTCTTTTTCATGTTATTTGATTCATGCAAATTATCAATTAGCGTTAGTTTTTCAGTTTATTACATATGTTATGAACCCATAGAATTGTGCAAAATTAAATCAATAATTGTCTTCTTGTTTGTTGTTATATATTTAGTTTTCATGTTAATTGATTCTATTTCAGTATTATACCATGTCTTTGTTTATATATTAATGGATTTGGTTGTGTTCGCAGCAATCAAAATGTCTAAAAGAAAATTTAAGCCTCAAAAGAAACAATATCTACCCCAACTGATTGTAATCTAGCACCTACATTGAATCCAAGTGTTGTGCAACAAGAAATACCAAATCAAATTGCTTAGCCCCAAGATATACCAACTCCAAATGAGGTCGATGGTGAGACTGAGGAACCTGGGGGTGATGATGGTGAAGGTAATAATTCGAGACTTCGCGGTTTGGTGTGGCAACATTACACAAGAACAGTAGTTGATGGGTTGGTGAAAGCAATATGTAATTATTGTAAGATGAAGCTTGGTGGGAACACTGAAAATGGAACCAGCCATTTGAGGCATCATGTGACGATATGTCCATGTTGGAGACAAAAAAAATTGAAGCAAACACTAACCCAAAAAGTAAGAGATGGGAAAGTAGAGTTGTATATTTTTGATCAAGAAAGTGCAAGGAGAGCTCTCGCCCAAATGATAATATTGCATTAGTACCCTCTTGCCATGGTTGTAATAAGATGATATTTTTAATATTTTAATTTCTATTTAATTATTGTCTAGCTTTAGATTTATGTTTCAGATTCTTTATTGTAACCATCTTCTTTGTAATTTTTCCAGATTTATTTATGTGCCTTGTCCACATACCGCCGAGACACTTTTAGATGTTTCGATGGAGTGTTTGCTAGATTGGAACCTCGATCGTAAGCTTTCTACCTTAACCGTAGATAATTGCACTACAAATGATAAAATGATTGATCTTATTCTTGAAAAGCTTTCTAGTAGTTCACTTTTGTTGGGTGGAGGGTTCTTTCACATGCGTTGTTGTGCACATATATTAAACTTAATTGTGAAGGATGGTCTGGAAGTGATTGGTGGTGGTGTTGAGAAAATTTGTGATAGTGTTGTCTATTGGACAGCAACACAAAAAAGAAAGGAAAATTTTGAGGAAGCAACACGTCAGTTGAAGCTTCCAAGCACTAAGAAGATGGTGCTTGATTGTAAAACTCGGTGGAATTCCACTTTTTTAATGATTCAATCTGCTTTGATTTACAAGGATGTTTTCCCTCGCTTGAAACAATGAGAGTCGCAATATAAGTGGTTGCCTGATGATAGAGATTGGGAGATGGCAAGAGAGATTTGTGAGAAGTTAAAGTTGTTTTATAATGTCTCCGAGTTGTTTTCTGGAACTAAGTACCCTACAACCAATCTTTATTTTACAAAGATTTGTGAGATCAGGTTGTCGTTAAACCCGGTGGCTTACCTCTAGACGTGATGAAATAAAAAATATGGCAAGAAGTATGATTGAGAAATTTGATAAATATTGGAGTGTGATTCATGGAATAATGGTTGTAGCTACTGTATTGGATCCAAGATTCAAGATGAGGCTGATTGAGTATTTCTTTCCTTTTATGTATGGGCAATATGCTTCGAATGAAATTGATAAGATTCGCAAATATTGTTATGATTTGGTAAAAGAGTGTGGATCTAATCGTATTTCTAATATGGGTCATCAACCATCATTCAGTTCATCTCATTTGAATCAATTTGACCTTGAAGAGATGAATCCTTTAAGGATAACTTTGACTTGTTTGTTTCTAGTACTGTAAGTATTGATAATGTAAAGTCAGAATTAGATCACTATTTGGATGAGGCTGCTTTGCCTAGAACATCTGATTTTAATATTTTGGGTTGGTGGAAATCAAATGGGACTAAATATCCTATCTTAAGTGCTTTGGCAAGGGATATATTAGCTATTCCTGTATCAACAATTGCTTCCGATTCAGCTTTCAGTACTAGTGGGAGATTTGCAAGTCCACACCGTATTAGACTTCATCCAAAGACATTGGAAGCCTTAATGTGCGCCCAAAATTGGTTGTGGAAAGAAATTCAAGGTACCCCAAAGTATTAATTTATTTTCATCTTATATTTGTGCATGTTCTTTAATCTTAATTTCAAACTTATTTTTCGAACTTAATTAATTAGTATACATTCAGTTTTTAGAACTAATTTAAGTCTTTATGTTTCACAACTAGCTTCTTGTTCTAATGCACACATTGGTTGCTACACTTATTTTGAAGATATGGATATGGATGAGGTAAGTATTGGCAATTATATTATATGTATATAACTATCTTCTTTGTAGATTATATGTGTACAACGATTCATATTAATTATTTGTCATTTGCTTAATAATGTAGGAATCATGCTCCATTGATGGGTGTGAAGGCGGAGCACCATGAAATATGATGCTGGCTTGGTGGAACTAGAAGCAAAGTGCAAATATCTCGTTCTTTTGTTGTCACAAGTTTTGAAATTATTAGACATTTTTTTTTGTCTTCCTTTCGTATTTGTTTTTGTCCTCATTTTCTTTTTTACTGGACCAATTTATCATATTGGCTTATCATGAACAACTTTAAATATATATTGTTATGTTTTTTGTAATTGGATGTAGCTATTTAATGGCAGAATTAGTATCTACCAAAATTTATAGTGCGTCAATTGGATGAATATAATTTTTTTTTTTTTGACGAAAATGGATATAACCGATAACTGATTGAAAATCCGTTACCCGATGGATATGGTTATGGATAATTCCCGATGGTTATCTTGCGGTTATTGGTATGGTTAATTTCGTGGTTATGGGGATGAATATAGCATTTCCGTCCCCAATCCGAACAGTTGTCATCCCTGGTTCGATTTGCCACTCCACATTTATTCAGTAATACCAACCCACTTTTTTTAAAATTTTAATTTAGTTATTTTTATATATTTGAAATATTTTTAGCCATTGGATATGATTGAAATTAGTGTTCGTGGAGATTTTGAAAAAGGTAACTAAAATTAAGAGGGGATAGACTAAGCAATTGCTAGGCGGTTTAGGCAGCAGACTAGGGGGTTTCAAGTTTTTTTTTAATTAACTAATTAAGTTAAAGTGGGTAATGTGTGTAAACTACCGAAAGGAAATTGCTAAATTAATTCAGTTGTGAAATCCATTCTTATATTTGAAATTTGTTACTGAGAATATTAGCTTTAATGAATTTCTTCTTCTTCTTTTTTTCCTACAAGTACAATTTTTTTTTAAGTGTAAATAGATGCTTATTTTTATGATACAAATTTTTTTTTACTTAAATCCATCTAGGCGCTAGAACAAGTCTGCCGACTGATTAGCGCCTACCTTTTTTAGAACCTTGATTGAAATTAGATCTCAATTGTTCGAACAAACTAAAACTCTCTCTATACTCATAAAAAATAAAAAATAAAAAAACTCTCTCACTCATAATCCTCCCACGACTCCATTTCTCTCTCTCCCTCTCTCTCTCTCTCTCTCTCGACACCGCACCACAGACCACACCATACCTCCCTAAAAGGTAAAAAATTAGGGTTTCTTCTCTCGCGTCTGACTCCCTCTCTCGTCGTACTAGCCCAAAAGGTAAGAAATATCTTCCTGACCCTGAATATTTTCATGTTTATTTTGGAATGATAAAGTTAAGGATTTTGAAATCAAATTAGGGTTTCGATTTGAGATTTTAAAACGGACTGGAGATTTTAAAATCGAGTTTGGATTGTCAATAATTTTAATAATTCTAAATTTCTAATCATATGGGTTCTAATTATTTATATATCTTTTAAAAGGAGTGACCCTCCTTAAGCCAAATAATAATAGTATCCTAATAAGAATGAACAACCATGAGCTGGTGGCTAAGTGGTAAATAGCGGATTACGAGACTTCTTTAAAACTAAAAACTGGAGGTCTCGAGTTTGAGACCTGTTGTGACACACTCCGACCCGGAATGTCCACCAGGACTCCAAATCGAGCTGTGTTGGCTGACACTTGGAAGGTGACTAAAGCTATAAAGTATAATGATGTGGACGATGTGAAAAAATTTAAACATAAAAGTGCCTAAGGACCAGAGTGCAATGCGAACGAGAACGAGCCCGTTTCACACACAACGTCAGAGCATAAGTAAAGTATAGTAGTGTGGGTAAGGATCATACCCTCAGAGGTAGCCACCTATACTGAGATTCACCACAAATCCTTGTCGATACGAACATCCAACAGTTTCAACCTGGAGGGGAGCAAAAATAAGGGTGAGTGGGCCTGAAAGTTAAGTTTTTAATAAAAACCTTTTGAAAACATTATAACCTCTCGCCGTAAAACCCGTATAATTTCGCAGAAAATAATAATACATACATATATAGAAATCATGCTCCAGAGTAGTGAAAACCAAGTACATGCCATGTCAAGTATCTCAGCAATGAACTAAGTAAGCCAAGTGAAATAAATCAATGTAAAATGATATGCCAATCGGAGTCACCTAACGTCACCTGTATAGCTCTAAACCTACACACGAGTCGGAACCACCTAATGCGGTCTGTATGACAGGCTGGGTGTAAATAAATACACTCAAATGCTACGATCACGTGAAGGCTGTGCGAAGTATCACAAGTCACCTACGAGTCGGAACAACCTAATCTGGTATGTATGACAGGCTGGCATCTGCCTTGGATCCAAGGTGAGCGTACAGTGCGGGAGGTGAATGATCACGTGAAGGCTAGCCCTGATCTCAGGCGGAGCACCAACACCGGGATGTAGGATAATGAGTACCAAATGCATCCAGGCATATCCATATACATCACAACCACTAACATCATAATGTACTCACCTATAGCTTACATGGGCTCCGCAGCATCATGCAACATTATACATGACTACACTAATGCATGTACTAAAATATAACGCAAGTATGACATGGCATTTCAATCACATTTCATTTAAAACAATTTATGGGAAAAAAGTATACATATGTATATATATGGAAAACCAAAAACCCACTCACCTACAGTCCACGCTACAACTCCTAGCACAAACATCAAGGCGTCACGAACGATCGGCGCCTAGAACAATTATTAAATCATGTCTTAGAATTCTTATCAATAGAATATATAACTTACATGTCCTAATTGGGAAGATCTGTACATCGGATTCCCAATCTGTAAGTTTCTAATATCCTCAAATATTACGCATTATAATGTATTGAATTTTGGTGACGATCCAATAGTCAGATCGTCGATTGCTATAATAATCAAGCGCCAAACCATAATGGAACTACGTTCAAATGATGGAAATTCATCAATCGGACTTCACTAGTGGAATTAGGGTACTCAAATTTAGCCTAGGAAGGTCAGGGAACGTCTCGGCCCATGAGCCGCCGCAGGTGGCGGTCGGCCGTTCTGATGCGCCAGGAAATTCAACTATTTTTAAAAATTCTCAAATTTTACAAGAATGAAGATCTCAACAAGTAGAACAAGTTTCATACCTGTGACTAAGGCCAATTTTGCTGGGAAAAGCCTCAATTTCATGAAAACCCGCCGGAACCCTTAAAATTGGGTAGTTGTTGATTCGCCACCAAAACAAAGTCTGATGCCTCCACCAAAGCTTAGGCCTTGCTCCTGGGGTTGAGAGGAGCCTTTTGGTGGTGATCATCGGTGGTGAAACTCGTCGGAGTCACCGAAAAAAGGTTAAAACTGCCGGATGCCCCCGTGGGCTTGTGGCTTCAATTTGTGAATTTGGGTAAGAAATTTGGAAATCTAACACTACAGAGATGTATGGCTCACTAAGGGATTTCCATGGCCACCAAGATCACCCAAAATAGAGCTCGTACAAAGGAGATATGAGCCGATCAACTTGGCGGGGCGGGTGGAGAAACCGGGTTTGGCCGGTTTTCTCCTTCTCCCTTCCCTCCTTTCCCTCATTTCTCTCTTCTCTGATTGGTCACCCTCTCATCTCTCCTTTTTTGATTAGTCCAGTTCCTCTCTCATTTCTCTCCTTTATACTCCATCTGCACCGACCATCCATTGTTCCTTTTAATTTGGGCCTCACACGTGACATCCCAGATTTTGCTCCAAAAATCTGTAATTTTCTAGATATTAACGAATTTACTAAAATGCCCCCAACTTTAAACGTTAATAACTCCTTCGTTATAACTCCAAATTGTGTTCCGTTTGCGCCCATGCGTCCGTAACGATGAGTCCTATAAGGATACGCTAAGAAAATGAATCTTACGTGGCATGACACGGCAGTCAACAAGAGTCAACACTTTGCCTCGAAGGGCATTTTTGTAAATTCACTTATTAAAATTATAAAAATCATAATTTTTAGGGACAGGTCGTTACACGTTGTCGGTGTGGAAACCAGACTTGTGGCTAGGGAAAGGCTGAAGGGGTAGATAACCATGATATATATATATATATATATGATCAAGAGACAAATATTTTTACACTCTTTGGTAACCTTTAGATCATATAAGATTCAACGGTCTTGATTAAAAGTGAGTTGGAAGCTTTTCAAAATCAA
The DNA here is from genome assembly GCF_963583255.1 of Pyrus communis. Lineage (NCBI taxonomy): Eukaryota > Viridiplantae > Streptophyta > Magnoliopsida > Rosales > Rosaceae > Pyrus > Pyrus communis. Next base: position 7,977,488 of record NC_084805.1, on the reverse strand, counting down.
ATGACTTGGAAGATGATGTAGATTATAACCAATAAGGAAAACACTAATTTAAATTAAAAAAAATATCAAATAATAATAAGGTTGAAAATGAAATAATCAAACTTTGAAATATCTAGTTTAAAAAAAAAAAATGAAAATTCCATTTCCATCTGTTGATCTCACACCATCTTTGCTAAACAGGTTTGCAACTTCTATTGAGCCAAGCATGTTTGAGATTTCTACAGTCATAAACTCATCAACCATTCATTTTGCACCGTATTAAAAAAGGTGACATCCAGGAGTCAAGATTGAAGATTTAGAATTTAGAGTTTTGTTCTGAGAAGATTTAAGAGACTAATAGCTTGATTCGTTGTAGTGTGTACATCAAAATTTCGTATCAATCAAATCAGACTATCACAAGTAGTGAAGACGCGAGAACATCGATCTGTCTTCTCACCTTTCTTGGGTGTTCTTCACTGTGGGTTTTACATTCTTTTTCTGTCTGTTCAAATTTTGATTTTTTTTCTTTCAATTTTATTGTATTAGATATTTCAATTTAATTTAAATTAGTATTTTCCTTATTAGTTATAATCCACATAATCATCCAAGCCATTTAATGTTTAAAAATCTCCACATCACTCTTAATTTAGACCATTGAATGTTATAAGATCTAAAGGCTATAAAGAAGTGTAAAAGTGTTTTCAAAATCTTTGTTCCTTGATCCTAACCCTATATATATATATATATATAGCAACTAGAGATTATATATAGTTGTTTCTAGTGTCTGTTTTCGAAAGCAAATTAAAGAAAATGTACTGGTAATGTATGAGAAACCCAGACGAAAATCGCAAGCGAGAGCAATACAAAGAAATTGTTCAATGTTTATCTGTTAAATTATTGCCAAGTCCAACCGAGCTTGATGGTTGACCGTAGAGCAGAGGCAGGAAATTTTCTCGCATGGCGCTGGCAACGCTTTTCAAATCTGTATTGATTTGACCTATATATAATATATATAATTTACGTAGAAAAATTCTCAACGAAATATTTATTACAGCAAGGACATATATGAATGAAGTTAACCAGATGAGGAAATTTCTTCAAATACACCAGGGTCGATGTGATCTAGTTGTTCACGCATCTAGCTACGGTAATGCTCTTCATATGTCTCTTTGTATTTGACCCTGTATAAGGAATTGGATCCCATACAGATCCACTTTGTGGAGATCCTTAACTATTTATTATGTATCGTATGGTTAGAAATCGTTTGACTTGTTTTATTTAAAATTGAACACAAATAGTACCTGATAAAAACTGACCGCACGATGTATGATGAACGACTAAGATGTGAGGATCCCTAGGATCTTCACAAAATGGATTCAAAGAAAATCCCTTTCCCTTATATGGGGATCCCCACAAAATAGATCCGAAGAGGATCCCTTTCCCCTACGTAACAAAGAGTAGTACTAAAACACATGCAAAAATGCAGAAACAAGTAAAATGTTTTATATACCTAGGACATGAAATGAAATGATGAGCCCTAGCAGCCACCTAGCCAATGAGGGGATTGAAAGTGACGAGGAGGAGAAGCTGTAAACGGTCCCTCAATAACTTTTAATTTCAACCTAAATGGCACATAGTGCCATATTACAATTACAATTTATATTCAAACCATATACACAATTTTAGCTTACATGACAAAAAACAATAAGTTATATAACATGTCCTTAGTATACATTCAAGCAATGCAAGTGGCCTTTTATTACAGTATATAGAGGAGTAGATTCAAATCATATTAGCTCCCCAATCTAATATCTAATTTAACTATCGTTTGAAAAGAAAAAATAAAATACTTTCAAGCAACCCAATTATTGTGTTGTTGCTTCCAATGTAATCATGCGCAAAAAATTAACTCATATTGAAAATGTGTAACCAAATTATTGTGTTAATATTCAGAATCATCATGCATGGAATAGAAGAAACTTTTCAGCGCCCATGGTTTGGAGAAATTTTTCATTGTGATGGGAACACAGATGATACACAACGTGTTTTTATAGAAGTGGTAAGAAATTTTATTTTTTAAATTATTAACTTTTTAACATACATATTTCATCATTTATATAATAACATGTGGTATACCACCCTATGTACCAGTCACACTAAAAAAATCTCTTTATGGTTTGGACAAGAAAAGTGACCTGAGAATTAAGACCATTGGTGTGTCCGCTGCCTCACCAGGTTCTTTTAATCAATTTAACCAAACATGTTTCATATGTTCCGTTATGTCCTCACAATCTTGAACTGGGACAAAATCGCATGATTCCAATTTTGCGTTGTTTTGGTCTTACCAAAATTCTTATGCGAGACTTTTATTTTCTGAAAAGAGTCTTTATCCCAAAATACTAGTATAATATAAATATATATATATATATATATCGATGGATCTGTGACACCACCTTCTTATACATGTTTTTGCGTCACTCTGTAATATATTTTTATGATCCGAACCGTTTACCTTTATGTCTTCTCTCAAAGATTATGTTTAACAAAAATCATCCAAATCTGAAACTATATGACCGTTGGATTAAGGTTTAAGGATCGTATTCGTCTATTTTATTTCCTACAAATGAATGTCTTAATAGTTTTGAATTTGTCTAATTTCTTGTAAGGATAAGTTAAGAATGATGTTTAAAAAGATAGACGGTCCGGATCACTAGAATACATTACAAAGTAGGCACCTTATAAAAACGTGTGTCAAAAATTGTGTAAAAGATGTGGCGCCACATATTTGCCCCAATATATACATATATATATATATATATATATGTATATGTATATATTATCAACACATTAGATAAACAGAGACAGAAAAATACTAATACTATATACCATCACCTTCCTTCCTATTTCATTAATTCATCCACGTTTGTTTTCATCATCTCCTTCAAGTTTTAATTTTCAATTGCTTTTACGGACCAAACTCTGAGTCTAAAACGTTCTAGTCTCTGTTGTAACTTTTATAGACCATTTCCGCAATTTTCATTTTAGCAGTGACCCCTCCGTATAAAAATCTTAACTCGGATAAATACACACACACACACATATATTGCAACGAATATGTGACACCACTTTCTTATACATGTTTTTGTGCCACGTTGTAATATATTTTAACGATCCGAACCGTCTACCTTCATACCTTCTCTCAAATATCATGTCTAACAAAAATTACCCAAATCTGAAACCATATGACCGTTGGATTAAGGTTCAAGGATCATATTCGTCTATTTTCTTCCTTACAAATGAATGTCTTAATGGTTTTAAATTTGTCTAATTTCTTGTAAGGATAAGCTATGAATGATGTTTAAAAAGATAGACGATTCGGATTACAAAAATACATTACAAAGTGGGCACTTTATAAAAAGTGTGTCAAAAATTGTGTAAAAGATGTGGTGCCACATATTTGCCCCAATACACACACATGTACACACACACACACACACACACACACACATATATATTACCAACACATTAGATAAACAAACAGAGACACAAAAATACTAATACTATATACCATCACCTTCCTTCCAATTTCATTAATCCATCCACGTTTGTTTTCATCATCTCCTTCAAGTTTTAACTTTCAATTGCTTTTACGGACCAAACTCTGGTCTCTGTTGCAACTTTTATAGACTATTTCTGCAATTTTCATTTTAACAGTGACCCCTCCCTATATAAATCCTAATTCGGATAACATTATAACCTACGACATACAAATAATTGAAACTAAGTCGCAAAAGCATGCACATTGTTTTAATACCTTGTACAACTCATCCCACCACTTTACCTCTAAAACCCAATTCCAAACTCCAAATCAAAATCTCACCAATCATGTCTTCTTCTTCTTCCTCTTCTTCTTCTTCATCACCAAGCAACCTTCCATTGAAGCCGATCCCCGGCGACTATGGCATGCCATTGTTCGGAGCCATCAAAGACCGCTACGACTACTTCTACAACCAAGGCCGAGACAACTTCTTCAAAATCAGAATGGAAAAATACCAATCCACAGTCTTTCGTACCAACATGCCACCCGGAGCTCTCATTGCCCCAAACCCTAAAGTCATAGCTCTTCTTGACGCCGAAAGCTTCCCCATTCTCTTTGACACCACCAAAGTTGCAAAACGCGACGTTTTGGATGGCACTTACATGCCCTCCACTGCCTACACCGGTGGCTACCGTATGTGTGCTTATTTAGACCCCTCCGAGCCGAATCACGCCACTCTCAAGCGCTACTTCGCATCCCTACTCGCTTCTAAACATAACCAATTCATACCCCTTTTCCAAAGCTCTCTCTCCGACCTCTTTCCGAAATTGGAAGAACAAATCTCCAAAGATGGCAAGGCAGACTTCAACAGTTTGAGCGACGACATGTCATTTAATTTCGTGTTCGAGCTGTTTTGTGGTCAAAGCCCGTCAAAGACAACGTTGGGATCCAAGGGGCCTAGCTTGGTCACACTTTGGCTCTTTCCCCAACTTGCCCCTCAGATCACATTTGGGTTACCCAAGTTTCTAATGTTTGCTGAAGATTTCTTACTGCACACGTTTTCCTACCCTGCCTTTCTCGTCAAGCCCGCTTATCAGAAGCTTTACGATGCGGTTTACGAGTCCGCGGGTTCGGCTTTGGACCTGGCCGAGGGTAATTTCGGAATTTCAAGAGAAGAAACTTGTCACAATCTTTTGTTTTTGGCTGGCTTCAATGCATTTGGTGGCATGAAGGTTTTGTTTCCTGCTTTGATCAAGTGGGTTGCATCAGGAGGAGGGAATTTGCACCGCCAGCTCCGAAATGAAATCCGGACCGTTGTTAAAGAAAGTGAAGGTACGATTACTTTCTCCGCATTGGATAAGATGACTTTGACCAAATCGGTGGTTTTTGAGGCCTTGAGGATCGAGCCTCCAGTTCCGTACCAGTACGGGAAGGCCAAGGAGGACATCGTGGTACATAGCCACGACGCGACATTTGAGATCAAAAAAGGGGAGATGATTTTTGGAAATCAGAATTTTGTGGGGAAGGATCCAAAGGTTTTTGAGAATCCGGAGGAGTTTGTGGGCAATAGGTTTGTGGGGGAGGGTGAGAAGCTGTTGAAGTATGTTTACTGGTCCAACGGTCGTCAGGCAGATGATCATCCAACGGCTGAGAACAAGCAATGCGCGGGCAAAGATCTAGTGGTACTCATGTCTAGGTTAATGTTGGTGGAATTTTTCCTTCGATACGACACATTTACCGTTGATTCGGGCACGGTGTTGTTGGGTTCATCAGTGACGTTCAAAACGTTGACCAAAGCCTCATGAATTTGGTCATGGTCAAATATATTACTTATTTGTTCTCGACGTATATAAGATATTTTGGTGATTTAGTCGATATACCTATAAATAAGTAATAACCTTGCACGTCTTAATAATTTATATGCTTTAAATTGTTTGATTTGTAGATCTCAAAATGTGATTAGTGATAATGTATATTTGTATTTGAAGAATTGAATGTAAAGTGGTTAATTTCATGTTTCGTTATTTTTGTATGCCATTTTCTTTTGTAGTGTTTTGTTGTTTTGGTCTAAAAAATGTTTCAAATTATCACTTAGTACTACAGTTTAGTATTATTCTTCTTCACTTGTAAGTGAGAGATCTTAGGTTCCATTCTCGCCAAATGCGAATTTGAACTACATTATTATGGCTAACTCAGTGTGAGGCTTAGTTCACTCCCCACCTCCTTAATGTAGATACTATCGTTTGTTCAGAAGAAGAAAAAATTTCAAATTACCAGGAAAGAAAGAAAAGAAACTAGAATTTCCTAGGCCCTAGGCCATGTATGGCTCAAACTCCCAATTAAATTACTGCCAATTACAAACAATACAAAAAAAGTCCTCTTTTTAACCATAATTCTTATATGAGTTCAGCCATTTCTATCTCCACTACACTTTTAAATTTGAGTTTTTCATTCCCTTTCAGATAAGGAATGGGTTTAAATAAATGAAAAAAAAAAAAAAAAAAGAAAGAGAGTAGTCCTACTGAAAGTCGGATGGAGCTTATGGTTAGTTCAACACAGCTCATTTTTTTACCAAGCTCGAAGTAAAATTTGACTTGCCTTAATGAAAGCTAAAAATTAGTTAAACAAGTTATATAAACATAATCTAAGTAATCAATATAAACATAATCTAAGTAATCTACTAGCTAACTATGTTCTATTGGAGAGTTGACTTTTTGTAATTAATTTAGTTACCTTTTTTTTAGTCCTTAAAATCAGATTGTAATTAGGTTATTTGATGTTTATTTCTTTCCTTGTAAATGACTCTTGTACATTATATATTTTCCTCCTTGGTGAGAAGAATGATATCAGAAAATTAAGCCCCAAAGATAAGCTCCAATTAGCATGGTATCAGAACAGAGATCCTAGGATTTCTGCTCTGCCCATTCCCTCAATCAAACTCGGCCCTCCCATGAAATACCTACCACCACTTCACGGTGGAAACAATTTCATCCTAACCGATCCTACCCCTATACTAAACACTACAACCCTAACTGACCCTACCATGAATCCTCATGTTTTGAGTTCTTCCGACATGCCTCCGGAGTCCTTAGGTAACAATGGTTATGCTTTTAATATGAATAATTGTGATACTCAGTCCAATTGGATTATTGACTCCGGTGCCACATATCATATGACCTATGACCCCACTGATCTATCTTGTGATACTGTTCCACTTCGACGAAATATTACTAATTGTGTCACCTCACCGGTAACTGGTGCTGGCACTGTACGCCTCACGCATACCCTCTCTTTGCCACATACACTACTTGTACCTTCACTAAAGCATAAATTAATGTCTCCTGGCCAAGCTACTGAGCATTTGAATTGTTGTGTACTATTGTATCCAAAGTTTTGTCTTATTCAGGATATTCTCGCGAAGGAGATAATTGGTCATGGTACTAAGATGGGGGATCTCTATTTTGTGGACGATGTCAGTACAGGAGGGGTTAATCTCGTCCAAAGAGCCATTGATCACAAACGATGTCAGATATGATTATGGCATCACCGTTTGGGTCATCCGTCTTTCAGTTATTTATAGCATATGTTTCCGGATTTATTTGTTGGTTGTTCAGTTTCAGACTTTAAATGTGACACTTGCGTACTTGCCAAGAGTCACCGTGTCTCTTATCTTTTGAATTCTAATAAAAGTGATATTCCTTTTGGTTTTGTTCATTCGGACGTTTAGGGACCATCTCCGATTACTACTTCATCTGGTATTAGGTGGTTTGTAACGTTCATAGATGATTGCACACGGATGACATGGTTATACCTTCTTAAGCATAAAAGTGATGTGTTGCTGGCATTTAAGACATTCCACACCATGGTTCAGACACAGTTTTCTACTAAAACCCAGATTTTGCGTTCTGATAATGGTGGTGAATATGTTAATAATGATTTTACACATTATTTAACTAATCACGGAATCCTCCATGAGACTACTTGTCCTCAGACTCCTCAACAGAATGGGGTGGCTGAGCGCAAAAATCGTCATCTATTAGAAACAACTCGATCGCTATTGATTGGGGTGGATGTTCCCCACTCCTCTTGGGATGTTGCTCTTCAGACTGCCACTTACCTTATCAACCGTATGCCATCCAAAGTATTGAATTTTCTTACACCTTTGCAAGTTCTTGCTACATTCGTGCCTCTACCGTCCGTTTTGGTGCTGCCACCGTGAGTTTTTGGATGTGTTGCCTTTGTTCATCTACATAAAAATCAACAGACAAAACTTGACCCGTGTGTTCTCCGGTGTGTTTTCATGGGGTATGGATTACATCAGAAAGGGTATCGTTGCTACCACCCTCCTTCATGTCGGATGTATACCACCATGGATGTTACTTTTTCCGAGTCTGAGATGTATTACTTTTCGACTTCTTCCAACCCTCTTCTTTAGGGGGAGACACTGCATGACGAGTAGGTTTAGACCATGGCTGCTGCTACCAATGATCTTTCGTTGCCATTATTAGTCAAGCCCACAGTGGTCGCACTGCCAGCCCAGCAAACAGAAGCAACATCGTTTCCCACAGAAGTAGCTGCAGGCGCTGCAGTGCCGTGCTCACCCACGGCAACAGTGTTGCCACTTACCGATCTTGAAACTTCTATTGATACTATTCCCCCCTTATCTCAAATATAGTACCACCAGATGACCATACTCTAGAGAATATTCCTGAGGTAAGATCTACTATCCTTATTGATGTATCCGATGTTCCGAATTATCAGTTACCTTTCAGGAACAACTGGGGAAAGCCACCCAATTGATATTCACCGGAAACAACGAAAGGCTCTAAATATCCCATTGCCAACTATGTGTCATCACATAAATTATCAGAACCTAGCAAAGCTTTTGTACAACAAATATCCAATGATAGCAAACCAAGTTCATTGAAGGAGGCACTATCTGATAATTGATGGACCAAGGCAATGGAGGAAGAAATGGATGCACTTCAGAAAAATCAAGCATGGGATTTAGTTCTATTACCCCGAGGAAAGAAGAGAGTGGGATGTCGATGGGTGTACACCATTAAGTACAAAGCTAATGGGTCGATTGAACGATACAAAGCACGATTGGTGGCCAAAGGATACACTCAGACGCATGGTGTTGATTATATAGAAACATTTGCTCCGGTAGCAAAGATTAATACGGTAAGAGTGTTATTTTCATTGGCGGCTAACTTGGATTGGCCATTACAGCAATTTGATGTGGAAAATGCTTTCTTACATGGTAATCCTAAAAAAGAAGTGTATATGGATATTCCACCTGGTTATGCATCGGTTTCACAACCCAGACTAGTGTGTAAGTTGAATAAGGCATTGTATGGATTGAAACAATCTCCTCGGGCATGGTTTGATAGGTTCCGGACAGCTATGAGGAAGTATGGGTTCAGGCAGAGCAATTCCGATCATACACTTTTCTTGAAACGTCGAATGGGTAAATTGACAGCACTTATTATTTATGTGGATGGTATGATTGTTACAGGTGATTGATAGAGATTTTACCACACATGCAAACGGGTTAAAAACTCTTATATTACTTGCAAGAATGACAAGGTTGTTGTAGTATAAACGGTTCTCGCAAGGTCGTTCTCCACAGGGATTATTAAATAATTCAAAACAAACCAAATTCCAATTAATTATTGTAAAGCAGAAAGTTGAGATGATTGGTTTTATAACCTACTTAAATTAAAATGAATTTAATTAATAAAAATACACGAATTTGCAATATTAAAGATGAAGGGAAAAGAAAACTGTTTTGAAAAAATCAAATTAAGAAAACACTAGGGTTTCACCATCACCTAGCAATCCTATGTATTTTTACCAATTACTTATGATCTACACATGCCACTTTGAAGGTTAGGTTTTCTTAATTTATATTCTACTTGGAACCTCCAACATAGAACGTATATCTAACATGCAACTCGTCCGGACGTTCGGATCAAATCTGAACATGAGAGACTCATTATGCTTTATGAAAACCCTTTGAAAAACCATGCAACCCTTAAGATGTGGTGTTCATCTTAAGTGAAATTACAATTATTAATAACAAGAAGCCAACATCAATTTCAGGGAACCTTCGGACCAAAATTGCATCAAATTACTTTTCTAAAGATCCTAATGGTGATCAGACATTAAGACAATTAGATAGTTTTAATCATGGTGATCAATAATTCAAAGTATTCATGCAATCAATCATAAGCAATTAAATAAAAATCACATATTCATGCTAAGGCTTACGGCTTCACCCTAGCAAAAGGAGTTAGTTGCGCATATTCATAATTGAAATCATAGAAAATATTATTAAGAATAAAAGGAACGAAAACACCTTAAAGTAGAAAATCTCTAAGAACCCTAACAATTACTCTCTGTCTCCAAAGTTGCATCAAAGTAAGCCTTCTCCTGATTAAGAACGGCCAAGCCTTTTTTAATATCCCCTAAAACCAGCGCACAAACCCTAATAAGTATTTTATTCCCACTAAGAAACTAAATAATAATAAAATAAAATAGAAAATAAAGTCCTAATTAAACTAGGAAAAACTGCACATAAACTGTTCAGCCACGTTTTAGCCTCAAATCTCCTTCAAATCCGGCCCAAGATAGCTTGTTTTAAAGATAAGAATGTTCTGAACACATCTCCAGAAGGCCACGAACCCATCCGAGGTCATCTTGGGCTCCAAAAACGCAAGTTAAGCCCAAAACGTCACTATTCCAGCACTGCACATTGCTCCTTTATTTTGTTGCCAGAAAATCATCGCTTGGTAGAAAAATCTGATATTTTGATACGATCAACCAAGTGACTCACGAACGTCCTCAAATTGGAATTACTCCAAAATTCATCCATTTGACCATGTTTTGCTCCAGAAGAAGTCGAAAGTCCTATATTAGAAATACAATTCAAAGTATCAAAATTCTTCCAAATTATTAACCAAAATATATTAAGAATAGGGTAAAATATATAATATAAAATATACTAATCAGTGATGATAAAGAGAAAATCTCAAGGCTGAAAGATTACTTAGCAACTGAGTTCGAGATGAAAGATCTTGGTGGATTGAAATATTTCTTGGGTATAGAAGTAGCTCGATCTAAACAGGGTATATTTCTATCTCAAAGAAAATATGTTCTTTACTTGTTAGCTGAAACTGGAATGCTTGATTGTAAACTGGCTAACACCCCTATAGTCCAAAATCACCATCTTGCCGTGCACCCTGATCAAGTTCCCACTAACAGAGATCGTTATCAAAGGTTAGTTGGGAGGTTAATTTATTTATCTCACACCAAGCCTGATATTGCGTACGCAGTAAGTGTTGTTAGTCAATTTATGCATTCTCCGAGTGAGGCACATATGGGTGCAGTTGAACGCATCCTACGATACCTGAAGTCCTCACCAGGTAGAGGTATCATGTTTTCCAAGAATGACCATTACCGAATAGAGGGTTACACCGTTGTAGATTGGGCAGGCAATGTTACTAATCGTCGGTCCACATCTGGTTACTTTACATTTGTGGGAGGAAACTTAGTGACTTGGCAAAGTAAGAAACAGAAAGTGGTTGCTTTATCAAGTGCAGAGGCGGAATACAGGGGTATGGCAAAAGGAGTATGTAAACTATTATGTCTTCAGAGGTTACTTGGTGAACTTGGGTATCCTTCGAATTCAGCCTCAGATTTATTTTGTGATAATAAAGCAGCTATCGATATCTCACACAACCCAATTCAACATGATCACACAAAACACGTGGAAGTTGACAGACACTTCATTAAGGAGAAGTTGGATGGGAATATTATTCAATTCCCGTTCGTAAAGTCAGAGGATCAATTAGCGGATATCTTAACTAAAGCTATTGCAAGTCAACCGTTCTACAACTCTCTTGTTAAGTTGGGCATGAACAACATTTATGCATCAACTTGAGGGGGAGTGTTGGAGAGTTGACTTTTTGTAATTAGTTTAGTTACCTTTTTTTGAGTCCTTATAATCAGATTATAATTAGGTTATTTGATGTTTATTTCTTTCCTTGTAAATGACTCTTGTACATTATATATTTCCTCCTTGGTGAGAAGAATGATATCAGAAAATTAAGCCCCAAAGATAAGCTCTAATTAGCACTTCTGTGGATGATTGCTGAAGCGGGTGATAGGTGCATTATTTATCATATTTTCATATTAATTATCCCTAAGTTGTGTTAAGGAATTGATCTTAAAAGAGCCTTATTACTTTCTTTTTCTCAGTTTCAGTCATGGACCCATTCATTCCAATTTCACAAATGAATCCCGCAGAAATTGTTTTCCCGTCAGAATCGCGCGGCTGTGGGAGAATGAAGATTTGGAGGCTTTCCCAATTTTTCCTAGTGACGTGCGATATATGCCTGGAAATATAAGAGATAAAGCTACGTTTCTCATATTTTTACAGAATTTTCCAGCAGATAAATAAACCCCAAAACTGGCGTGCAAGACAGATGATGTGCTTCTCAAGCCAAGAAGGATTCTTTGCTAGTTTGTGTCATTAATTGTTTAGGAGTTTGTTTTATTTTAGGAGACTTTCTCCCAGAATTTTTAGGTTTTTCTAGTATAAATAAGGTCCCTAAGATCTCTCTAAAAGATCCATCATCCATCCATCCACCACCGCACCATACTACCATTCACCATCTCCACAATTTGTGAAGAAGAGCTTAGGGACGTGCTTTGCCATGGATTCCGGGTTCTATCTTTCTTTTATTTTTATTTCTATGTGTAACTAAGTTATTTTCCAAGGTTTATGATGAAGCCATGACATGAATATTTGCGAAGTACTTTGTTAATTATTATCCGATTATATGCCATGTTATATTCTTAATCTTTGTGGGTATTTTATTCTAGGTTCAAGTTTCTAATGACTGATCACCCTTAGGAATTTTGCATCTAGATATTTAGATAAATCTATGAGGATGACCAATCAATTAGGTTTATTGGAACTAAGATTAAGAAGAGTAGACAAATTAGTGACTATGACCAATATGAAGCTAGTCCTACTTGGTTGACATGATTCTTCTACGCTTAATGGGTTTTTATGTGTTTAATTGTATGCCTAACCAATAGGATATAGTTAACATGTAGAGATACAAGAGTTGATGTCTGGCCACGAGTTAATTCATACCTTAGAAAGAGAAAGAACAACCTTTAACATTGGCATGGTAATTGGATAGTAATTGGCTCAAGGAACAGTAAATAGGATTGTTATTGGTGGATTCATAACCTTTGGTTTTCTTGTGTCGTGTGTTTGATTTAGTTAATTGTCTTTTCTTTTTCTTGTTAATTATAGTTTTAATCAATTATTCAATTCAATATATCCTTTGTTTGTTTAATTAAGTCTAGCGTGATTAATCAGTTAAATTGGTGTTAAAGCAATCCATGTGGGATCGACCTCGTATTTGCATATATTACTACAATTGATTCGTGTGCTTGCGAGTTTAATTTGGTTTAAATTAATCTATTATGTAGGTTAGTTAAAATATACATCAGCGGACGTGCTAATTCTCTATCGAGCTCAATAAGCGAATAAGACGGATGGGTGGTGTGATGATGAAACATGCTGCTATCTTCTACACTAAGCGACTTCGGCGGTGAAATGAACAATCTTGGCCATGGCTTCTAAAACCTGAAGACGAGGTTATACTTTATACTATGAAGTTCAATCTTCTGCAATACGTTCGACGGCTTCAACTATAGAGACAACGATGCTAAAAGGGGAACTGAGCGTCTTTATGGTGAATGTTGTTAGGCCATCTAAATGCCGAACTCTAAATGATACTTGTGAGTAACCAATCATAAACTACTCCACTTCGTTGAGACAGCTGATGAAGTGACCTCGTTCAGGGAAAGAATCAAAGACTCTTCACTAGCTAAGACTTGGAAAAGATAACCAGTCTAAAGATAAGTAAGTGTTTAACCAAACTGGAGAAACTCATAGACTAAGCTAATTCTATGACTCCAGTGATGTATAGCCAACCTTATTTTATGTCGATTTGTTAACCCAATGATGTTTAACCACACTGAATATGGGTTGACAGGTTAGTAGAGTATTAAAAGATAGACAGTTAGATGATTGAAATATATCATAAAATATACCATACAAAATGTGTTAAACAATTTGTCTCCCAATCTTAATATAATGGTTAAGAGATATTAGTAGGGTGAATGTTTCGGAGAATGCATGTACCTCCATAGTTCCATCCCTTCCAATTTATACCTCAGTGGGCCTCATCTCTCTTTTATATAGGCATAACTTACCTTAACCATCATTAACCTCATTCATCTTTGAACGCTCAAATATTTAAAACAAAAGGTAAATCATAGTAAAACCCCCAAATAAATAAAATAATAAACAAAAGAATAATGATTAATTTAACTTAAATCACAATAATAACAATAAAAACAATAAAACATTTGTGCCATTGTCAAGATTTGATTAAGGGGATTTGATGAATAGTCACCTCAGCATTTTTCAATTTTTATTTTATTTTTACATGTTATTATATATTTTTTGTCATATCCCGGCTCGGGACGGATCACTTCCCGGGCCCGCTCCACCACCGTAGCACGATATTGTCCGCTTTGGGCTTACCATTCCCTCACGGTTTTGTTTTTTGGAACTCACGAGCAACTTCCCAGTGGGTCACCCATCATGGGATTGCTCTAGCCCCATTCTCGCTTAACTTCGGAGTTCCTACGGAACCCGAAGCCAGTGAGCTCCCAAAAGGCCTCGTGCTAGGTAGGGATGAGAATATACATTTAAGGATCACTCCCCTAGGCGATGTGGGATGTCACAATCCACCCCCCTTAGGGGCCCGACGTCCTCGTCGGCACACACACGGCCAGGGTTAGGCTGTGATACCAAATTGTCATATCCCGGCTCGGGGCGGATCACTTCCCAGGCCCGCTCCACCACCGTAGCACGATATTGTCCGCTTTGGGCTTACCATTCCCTCACGGTTTTGTTTTTGGGAACTCACGAGCAACTTCCCAGTGGGTCACCCATCATGGGATTGCTCTAGCCTCATTCTCGCTTAACTTCGGAGTTCCTACGGAACCCGAAGCCAGTGAGCTCCCAAAAGGCCTCGTGCTAGGTAGGGATGAGAATATACATTTAAGGATCACTCCCCTGGGTGATGTGGGATGTCACATTTTTAGAAATTAAAATGTAAGTATTGAATAATTAAAACTTTCCACTATCGTGGTCTAAATTTAATCAGTGTTTGAAGTATCTTGGATATGCTCGATATTTCTATGGAAATATCCAAAAATTCAGGGAACGATATGGAAATGGAAGGTGAAGTTTAGACCTCACCCCATATCCACGATATTTCTGGAAATTAGTCAATTTCCTCGATATTTTCAGGAAATATCTAGTATTTGCAGAAAATTTGCAGGAAATATCCATAGCCTATGCATTCTTTATTATTTAATTTCTTTCGTTATGGTATTAGTTTACTTCAATAAAACTTGTGCTGCTTTCGTGACGAAAATTTCAGTTATGTATAATTTATTCATTCTAGTGAAATGCTTTACTTTATTACTTGTCATTAGAAAGATGTTTTTCTTATCACATATCACATACTTATTGTTTACACAGTATCTAATTATTAATTTTTTATTCATACGTGTGTTGTAGCTTTATATGACATTCCCTAAAAAATAATTTTAAGTTTTCATGTTTTTGAGCAAATTTCCATCATTTCCATTGAAGGCAATGGATATCGATATCGCTATTCGATATATCCATTGATATCTCCACAAGTTTGCCAATTGATATTTGCACTGATACCGATATTTTAAACACTGAATTTAACTAAAAAAGAGAGAGGGTGAAATAGAGAAAAAGAAAAGAGAGGTGTAGGGAAATTCTGTGTGCACTTTTTTCTCTAGCTTTTATTTATAGTAAACATAACATGCTTACTTGCCTTATAAGTATGAAAGCCTATGATCTTCTAGAATACGCAAGAGTCCTAAATACAATCTACTATAATTTACACAAATTTAATAAAATCTTTAAAGTAAATAACTTTCCACATATTTGTGAAAAATTCCATAATGTAAAGAAAGAAGTTCTATTATTATTTCTTTCTTAATGAGAAAGGAATACAACTCAGAGTATATATACATTTGTCTAATTAGGCTCAGTAACTAATTATACTTAATTTAATCTCTTAACACAGAGATTAGTTACAAAGCTGTTATAACAAAAAATACAACTGTATAAGACAGTTGTACACGCTATTAACTATGAGGTATCCCTTTACATAATCCTGCAAATCAGGCACCACCAAATGTGATAGCATATGGAACCCGCCGAGTATATATATGATGCATTCTTAGTGCTTCAACTTCCACCGAAACAAATTTTCTTCAACCAAAAACAAGCAATAGCATGGCTTTGTTCATCAGAAAGGCAGTGCTATTAACGGTGCTCCTTTTGTTCACACTAACCCTGTGCGATGCACGGAAAAGAAGATACATTAGAGTTAAAAATGAGTTGCAAGCCAACGGAGATTTGTCGCTTACCGTTCACTGCAAATCCAAAAATCATGATTTTGGTGTGAAAGTGCTCGCCCCTCATGGCTCCTTTGAATTCAGTTTTAAACCTAACATCTGGGGCACGACACTATACTACTGCAGTTTTTCTTGGCGGGGTCAATTGAAGTGGTTCGACGTGTATAGAGATAAAAGAGACAAAAATCTTGACAGTAAGGTTGAGTGGAGTATACTTCCTGAAGGCGCATGCAGGACGACATGGGACGGGGAGTCATTTTCTGAATGCATTCAGTGGAATAAGGATAACTGAACACATATCATATACGTACGTGTTTCGCTATTTATACTCAACAAATAATCATATAATAATAAGTGTTCAATTGTTGTTTTGATTTCATACTTTTCTCTTCTTTTTTGGTCGATTGAGTCTTAATGTGCTGGAGGCCCTGATAACATTTCATAGATTTGATTGTGTAGCATCAAATTTCTGTCATCTTCAGTCTTAACGAAAATGTAATTATAAAACAATCAACAAATGATCAAAGATCAAAGCTTCACACACCCATGAGGAGAGGGGTTGGCCAATGGATCTCTGATGCCTAAGTCAGTAATGTGTTTGGGGTTTGTAATACAAACCCCAAACGGGCATCAAAAGCTTACCAAAGGTGATGGAGGTATTTATAGGAGGTGGCTGGCCACGAGGCAAGTTTTTATCATATATGACCAAAATTTAAGCTCAATTTCATAAATGTCATTGTTTATTAAAAAAAAAAAATCAAACATAGCCGAAAACACAAGTGAATAGACTCAAATACCCTCAAAATTAAAAAAAAAAACATAAACCTAAAATCTAAACCCTACTAGATAATGTTTCCTCAAATAAAAAAAAAAAAAAACCCCTACTAGGTAATAAAAGAATGGAAATTTCATAAGCTTGTAAATAATTCTAGATTCACTGCCAATCATTTGTTGTATGCGACTATATCAACCTATTAATTTATTTCTGCCATTAATAAAAGGGCACTTCAAATCAGAAAAATCTTTTATGTGATCTTAGCGAAAAAGTAAAGCTCCGTTTGATCTAACTTGTCAATACCACATACAGAACAACTGAATTCTAGTGATTGTCAGAAATTAAATTTCATGAAGTTGATTCAGGGGTGGAAAAGAAAATTAAGAAAATCCATTTACAATTTCTACATGAAAAGAAATCACTTGTGAAAGTAAGCCAAAGAGCTCCATTCAATTCCTATGACCGAATGTATACCCTAATTTGGTTAAAGTACGTGCCCATTCCAGGTTGGGGGATTACTAACCTAATTTTTTCATCCTCCATGAATGAAGTATTTTAGACGCTGACTGATGTTGTTTAGTGTTATAAAATATTTTCATGGTGTTGAGACTTTCCTGGTGAAGTCCACCTTTCGATAGTCCAAGTAGCTAGTCCTTGTATATGTGTATTATATGAGTTAGATTGAAAATGGACTCTAATGTATAAAGAATTCAGGCATATTGTAATCCGGAGTTAATTTTTAGGGCATTTAAGTCTATCAAAATGTGTTTTTGGCTATAATTGATAGTTTTTTTTTTTTTTTTTAAACCAACATTTGTGAAATTAGAGACTAAATTTTGACCATATATGATAAATTCTCCCACAAGGCGCCATCCTATTGTCCAAAACATATCATCCATAATTGATTGTAATGGAAGATAATATTTTGAGATAATGATGAGTATATCCGTAATTGATCGTGCTAAAAATTCCTTACTTGATATGGTTGGATCAATTGGGATTATATTAAAGATAAAATTTAGTAATTCATCATATCTTTTAATGCCCTTAACTTTTCCATGTCAAGCTGGAGAATACTATTTGATAGCCCTGCCCATTTAATGAAGGCAATTTTGCCTTTCTTTGGAGAAAAATCCACATATGGCATTCTAGATTTTTGTGATTATTTTTTAATCCACAGATTAAGAGCTAGAAAGCACTCCAATTGCGAAATGTAAAATACTCTTCCCCGCCGGAATATGTAAATAAAAACGTAAACTTCTATTTTTTTTACATTTTTGGAGGTGTGTCTCGCCAATCAAAGAGAAGACAATTAATAGAATTGAGAGGAATTTCAATGGATTTTAGTTGTCTACTTCACCAATACCTGGCGTAGCGATGGGCATTGGGCTAAAAATGTGAGTTTGGACCAACCCATGCCCATTAGCAAGTGGATAGACAATGACCGAAACCCATCTACCAGATTACTAGGTCTACCCACACGACCCAACTATTTGATAGTAACGTCCTTCCCACTGGGTCCATGGGTACCCAGTTTTATTTTTCTTTTATTTTTCAGTTTTGTACATTTTTTGTTCCTTATTGTCCATGAAAGTTTTAACGATCAAGGAAATAATTACCGGTAACCAACAAATAGGGAGAACATCAATTTGTTAATAAATACTTGAGGTGATTTACTGACTATGTTACCGTAGAGAGAAAATTAATTGCAATAATCAACCCATATATGTTCACCACAAATTTCATTAATTGTGTACTCCTAACAAGTGTATTTTTTTTCTTCTAAATATAAAAATTTGGAATGCCCAATTAAAGTTTTAGAGTACCGATAATAATTCTCATAAAAAAAATACATATGATGCATTATTTTAAGAATATTTATCAATAATAGCCAAAATTTAACACACAATTTCATAAATATCATTTTTTTTTAATAAAATCTTTCAAATATAACAAAAAAACTACTTATATAGACCTAAATACCCTGAAAATTAAAAACAAACAACAAAACCCTATTAGATCGGAATTTAGAAAAAATGTCGGAATTTAGAAAAAATGAGAGGCCACCACATTTTGTGATGTCAGAGTGCTCCCAGTCAATACCAATGAAATCAAGTTCAATCAAGCAAACATCATTGTGTATTCGCATATGGAGAATACAAGTCTGAATTACCGGTTACGTGAGAAGGCAGGTGGTCCTTCCCAATAAATTGGCCAGTTCGACTGAATATTTTGCAAGGAACAGGCTGTGGGTTGTCTTACATGCACCAAACATGTGAGCCGCACATTGTGCACCAAAGATGTAGGGACATCCCAGCAACGCCAAGATAAAGACTAGTAGATTTTTTTTACCTTTGACACTTGTTAAGCAAGTTTTTATATGTATGCTTACACATATAACTACTTTGGGTTTATTTTGTGTAAATCTCCGAGGCTCGGCATTGCCAACTCTTTTATTACAGAAAACATGAATTTTGCATGAAAGCAATCATTCGATCTTAGCTTTCGCCCTTTCTCTAAACTGATATCACACAAAAGAATTTGCCCTTGATATTCATACATCAGATTGATTGCAATTGATTTCATGAAGTCATATGAAATTAAGAAGCTAATGAGAAATCAGAATCCAAAGATGTCGAGGAGATCAATTCAAGCGTTTAGCTTTTCTGTGCAAATGGATTTTGAATTTTGTAGGATTTAAGGTCTATTCACTTGCGTTTTCTACTATATTTGAAATTTTTATAAAAAATGATATGAAATTGGATTCAGTTTTAGACCTAACTAGATATAGTACTCGCAGGTTGTTGATGTCACATCCCGACCTGGGCCCTCACCACATCCCGAGCTTGACTCTACCGTAGCACGATATTGTCCGTTTTGGGCCCCTACCACGCCCTCACGGTTTTGTTTCTAAGAACTCACACGAGAACTTCCCAGTGGGTCACCCATCATGGGAGTGCTCTCGCGCACTACTCGCTTAACTTCGAAGTTCCCATGGAATCTGAAGCTAGTGAGCTTTCAAAAGGCCTCATGCTAGGTAGAGATGAGAATATACATGTAAGGCTTACAGGATCCACTCCCTTGGGCGATGTGAGATGTTACAATCCACCCCCCCCCTTAGGGGCCCGACGTCCTCATTGGCACACTTCTGGCTAGGGATTGGCTCTGATACCAAATTGTCACATCTCGGCCCGGGCCCCCACCACATCCCGGGCTCGACTTCACCGTAGTACGATATTGTCCGCTTTAGGCCCCTACCACGTCCTCACGGTTTTGTTTCTGGGAACTCACATGAGAACTTCCTAGTGGATCACCCTTTATAGGAGTGCTCTCGCGCGCTACTCGCTTAACTTCGAAGTTCCTATGGAATCCGAAGCCAGTGAGCTCCCAAAAGGCCTCGTGCTAGGTAGAGATGGGAATATACATATAAGGCTTACAGGATCCACTCCCTTGGGTGATGTGGGAAGTTACAGCTGAGGGATTAGAAATTGTATAAAAAAATATGTTTCAAAGCTATAAAAAATTGTTACACTATAAAATCCAAAGAGTATAAATTGGGCGAATGAGGCTGTTGGAATTCTTTGAACCACTATATGAATAAGGCTCTTGGAATTCTTTGAACCACTGTATGAACAACATGATATGTAAGTGATTGATTGTTACACTCTAATACAGTTGTTATAAAATATACCTGATATCTGAACACATGCCGCGCCCAGAGTGGGCTAAAAATTCATAAAAAATAGGCGACAACTCTAGAATCCCAGATGGAAAGGAAGACAAATATTGTGAAATCTTAGCCCACCGATTGTAGATTAAGGAACCCTAGAAACCAATTTTATGAGTTTCCACCCAAACACTCACAACCCTAGGTTTACAGAGATGCACAATGCCCTTCAAAATAGAGACCACAAAGAAAATCCCTCCAAAAACAAAAATCAGGATTTTGATAGGAGCATATTCATGCGACTTAATTGGCTTGTTCTCGTGCATTTATGTTGTGTTTCCTTAGTTATTTTAGTGTTTAAAGTCACTTTTGTGTGTTTTCAGGATATAAAGCCAAAGTGTGCAAGAAGATGCAAATTGGAGTCTTTTGGAGCAAAAGAGGAATGAATGAGTTAAAGACTTGAAGAAATATGAATTCCTAATCGAAGATGGAGTCCTACTCACATGAGGATTCCTACTCCTACAAGGATTCCTACTTGAAGTAGGAAAGTTAACCCTAGGTTTCCCATTTTGGTAACCTTTCCTAATCTTAAACGTCCGTATTTTCCAGCCACTTTGAAGGCCTTGTAGGCACTTTAGGACACAAAACAAAGGCCCTAGCCCCCTTAAACCCCTTTGTCGTGGCCTTTCCCTTTCTTTCCTTCCCTTGCCGTGCAAGGGGGGGCAATTTTGTCCTAGGTTATGCATTTAAACACATGCTCCTTCCTAAATAAAACCCTAGCCGCACCTTGCAGCCAATTCCCTTTTTGATTTCTGATTTAATTTCCTAATTCTAGCAGCCTTTGACTTAATTTTAGTTAATAAAAATAAGCTAGGGTTTTAATTTCTGAAACCCTATATATTCTAAGCCTAGCCGCACCCTAGGGATCTCTCTCTTTTAATCATTCTATTATTCATTCACCCTAAGACCTATCAGCCGCAGCTACCATCACCCAAAAACCTCTTTGCCGCAGCCTTCTCCATTCATTCGAGCCACCTCCCATCTCAGCCGCACCCTTTAGACACCTTAGGGCATTCTTCATTCATTCATTCATCATTCCCCTTTTCAGCCGCAGCCACCATCAACCCTAAAACCCTTTTTGGCCGCAACTCCCATCCATTCCAGCCACTTCCCACTCTCTGCCGCAGCCTTCCCACCATTGCAGCCATCATTCCCAACCTCCCTACACCACTCACACCCCTTGCCGCAACCCTTCACCTCCATAAATCCATCTAAAAACCAAAATCACATCCAAATCACCCCAAAAACATCTCTGCCACAGCAAGGAGAAGAAGAGAGATGAGCTTAAACGTGCAGAAATTCAAGTGGAATCATTGGGCGTTTTAGGTGTAATCAATCTTTTGTTCTCTATGTTTAATTTCAATTTTGTTTCTCTTTCTGTGAACATGAGAGGCTAAATCCCTAGTTAGCTAGGGGGTGATTCAAAACCATGTTTATGCTTGCAATATAAATTGATTACCTTCGGTTGGAATTTCATGAGTTGTGGATTCAATTTGTTTAACTGCTTGATTGATAACTTATTTGTGTATGTTTATTGAGAGTGCACGCTTAGTTTTCATGCATGAATATGATGCTAGAATATAAGTGAGTTTCACCTAATAGTTACAAACTTATATTCACAAGTAGTCGAGGTCGCTTATAAACGATCGCGTTAAATGAATTCTTGGCACTAGTTTCATGCTCATCATAGTAACGAATGCCTCGTCAACACTTATAGTTTTCATGGTGCTTAATCTGATTTCGCATCCCTGAATGAGGAGTCGGAGATATCAAGTTTGACCAGGCCGCATCCCAACGATGCACTATGCAAGTGTTGAAAGAGTCAAAGAAGAAGATATTTACTCTTGT
This sequence comes from Pyrus communis, assembly GCF_963583255.1. Taxonomy (NCBI): domain Eukaryota; kingdom Viridiplantae; phylum Streptophyta; class Magnoliopsida; order Rosales; family Rosaceae; genus Pyrus; species Pyrus communis. The sequence goes on along the minus strand of NC_084805.1, from coordinate 7,955,063 downwards.
GGAGGCTACCGAAGTTCAAAGGGACGAAAAGGCTACCAAATAGCAATTACAGTAAGCGGATCAAGAAAATGGCTCCCGAGCAGACGAGATAGGATGGAAACCCGAAGAGGACGCCGAAGACATAGTTCTTGATCCCCAGCAGCCAGAAAAGACGGCTATAATCGGCTCACATCTAAGCCCAGCCGCGAAGAAATTACTTATGGCTTTCCTTAGGGAAAACCAAGACGTTTTTGCATGGTCACCGTCCGACATGCCCGACATCAACCCCAAGGTAGCCTGCCACAAGCTACACGTTGACCTCGCTGCCAAACCGGTGATCCAAAAGAGAAGACATTTCGCACCTAAGCAAGTAGCAATTATCAAGGCGAAAAATGACAAGTTATTGGAAGCCAGATTCATAGAAGAGGTAGCACACTCAGCATGGTTTGCCAACATCATGCTAGTCATGAATAAAGAGAAGGGCAAATTGAGGGTTTGCGTAGACTACACCAACCTCAACAAAGCATGCCCAAAAGATCCTTAACATGTCCCTCGAATCGATCTATTGGTATATTTAACTTCTGGAAACTAGCTGCTCAGCTTTTTAGACGCATACTCCGGCTACAACCAAATAACCATGTATGAGCCCAACAAGAAGAAAATTGCGTTTGTGATCGAGCAAGGCACATACTGCTACAAGGTCATGCCCTTTGGCCTTAAGAACGTGGGAGGCACTTACCAAATGTTAGTAAACATAATGTTCAAAAAGCAAATTGGCGTAACCATAGAGGTCTATGTCGACGATATCATGGTAAAGGGTAAGCAGAGGCCAGACCACATCCGCAACTTGGAGGAAACTTTCAACATCCTCAAAAAGTACAAGATGAAGCTTAACCCCACCAAATACACATTTGGAGTATCTTCAGGCTAATTCGTAGGGTACTTAGTAACCCAACGAGGAATTGAAGCACATCCCAAGCAAATCCGAGCGATCCGAGAGATGAAGTCTCCAACTACCTTGAAGGAGATCCAAAGCTTGACTGGACGAACAGCTGCCCTCAACCGCTTTCTTTCGCAGTCCACGGATCGATGCAAGCCTTTTTTCAAGGCTATCAAAAGGGCATAATGAGACAAATGGGATGAAAAAGTATCTCACATCACCTCCCTTACTATCCAAGCCGGAAGCAGCAGAGGATTTATACATCTACTTAGCAGTCTCTGAAGCAGTAGTGAGATATGCCCTCATACGATAAGAGTTGGGGGCCCAATTACTGGTATTCTACACTTCTAAAGCTCTCAATGTGGAAACAAGATATCCGAAAATCAAAAACTTAATTTTAGCATTAGTTGTTGAGGCTTAGAAGATCAAACCATACTTTTAAACTCATACAGTCATCGTCATGACTCAGTATCCTCTACGATCAATCTTACATAGTCTGGACGCTTCTCAACGAGTGATGAAGTGGGTGTTGGAACTTGGCCAATACGGTTTAGTTTTCTGACTCTGCACGACGATAAAGGCCCAAGCCTTAGCGAACTTAATAGCAGAATTCATGCCTAGCCTAGGCGACACAATATAGCAGCCCATCAACGCCCCAAAAGCAGCCGAGCACACCTTAGCCGCGCATATTCCCTCTAACGAAGATTTCTGGCATTTGCATGTTGATAGCTCATCCAACTACAAAGGCTCAGGAGCAGGCATGGTCCTTGTTACCCTAGATGGCTCATTGCTCGAGCAGACAATCGCTGTAGGCTTCAAAGCATCCAACAATGAAGCAGAGTACGAGGTCCTACTGGCATACCTTTGAATGCCAAAAGACTTGGGGGTGAAGAAGCTTGCAATTAATTCTGATTCCCAGCTAATCACCAGCCAAACTACTGGGGAATACATGGTAAAACATCCAAGGATGGTGCAATACCTAGAGAAGGTACATAAGCAGCTTGAGGCATTTTAGACTTATACTCTCATTGAAGTTCCATGGGAAGACAACGCCTACGCAGATGCTCTACTCCGGTGGAATAACTAGACAATCCAAGCATAAAGCCGAAGCCGGCAGTCGAAGTGTCACAAGTTAGTATAACTCCCAACTAGCAAAGTTCTATTATAGACTACCTGGTCAATGACACACTCCCCCAGGAAAGATTGGAGTCTAGGAAGCTCCAAATCAAGGCAGCACGTTACTACATGGGGAACGACATTCTCATCCAAAGATTCTACATCGGAATACATCTTCGCTGCCTAGCGCCTCTCGATAACCTAAAGGTTCTAAGCTCAATACACGAAGACGTTTGTGGAAATCACTCCGGAGGTTGATCATTAGCACATAAGGCTCTTAACGCAGGCTACTATTAGCCTATCATGCACCAAGATGCTAAGGAGTTAGTACAAAAAGTACGAACGTCGCCAACGCAACAAACGAGTATCAGTACTGCCTACCATCGAGCTACACCTGCAAACGAATCCTTGGCCGTTCATGCAATGGGCAATCAACTTAGTAGAACCTATGCCGCCTGCTATTAGGGGCAGATGCATGATGATCATGGCAACCGACTACTTCACCAAATGGGTAGAAACAGAGCTAATGATGACCACGACTCAAAAGAACATAGAGTGCTTCATATGGAAGAACATCATTTTCCGATTTGGCATCCCACAGTCCATCGTCACTGACAACGGCCCACAATTTTTGGGTAAAGATTTGGTGAAGTTCTTCCAAAAGTATGGCATCAAGCAGCACATGTCCACGTCGAGATATCCTCAAGGCATTGGGCTAGCTGAAGCATCCAACAAGACGATCCTTGACTGCCTCAAGAAATCCTTCACCGATAAGAAGGGAAAATGGCCAGACAAACTCCCTGGATGTCTATGGGTATATTTTTACCGCCAAAAGACAAGCAACTGGTAAGACTCCCTTCTCTTTGGCATTTGGTTTGAAAGCAATCATTTCGCCCAACATCATTATGGTAAGTATCAGTACTCTACTGCCATGCATTAAGCAGAACAGTAAGGAGATGACCACAAGCTTAGATTTGGCAAAAGAAAAGTGCGAGCAAACCATCACCTACATCGCAGCCTACCAGCAACAGCTCATCTCAAGCTACAATAAAAGGGCCAAGATCCGGTAGTTCCAACCGGGAGATCTAATCTTAAGAAAGGCATTCATCATTGCCCGTAGAGAAGACTCCAAAAAGATGGATCCCATTTAGGAAAGTCCGTACAAGATCAACATAGTAGGCGGCAAGGGTAATTAAACCCTCGCCACCATAAATGACAAAGAGATCGAGAAGCAATGAAACACCTACAACATGAGGAAGTACCATGTGTGACCTCCCACTATATCAAGACCCGAAGACTCAAGCAGCTCAACAGGCACCACCTCGCTAGCCGAGGACTATCTAGTTATTATGCTGTCTTTACAGTTAAGTTATTCATTCGTTTCACTCGTTTTTCAATGAGGAATTCATAAGTGATTTACAACTTGGTTCGACTACATGTCTACAACAACTTATCTCTCATGCACTTCAAAAGAAGATCGCGCCCTTCCTAGGGACTCATCATAGGAATTGTACCCCCCAAGGGACCAACCATGCTCTTCAGTGCGAGAAGGTAAACTAATTCCCCGACACCCACATGGGTCTACTCTCCAAAGTGGGAGGATAAACTCTACACTCCGAATATCCAGACGTGGATAAGCCGAGCTACCCTAGTATAACTAGATGCATGATAGCTTGCGCCGAGATTCCTAGAAGTAGCCACAATGGTCTTTTTCAAGGCTTAGCTAACTAATGGATTTTGGGTCTCTTAGCCTAATTCATGGGGAACCGAGCCCTAGAGACATAAGGGGCACATTACGTAATACGTTTTATGAATGGCTGCCCTGGAAACCTAAAGCTACTACCAAGTACACTAAGGTAACCTATGGTTTTTGGAAGACTACCTACGGCTTGCCCTTCGAGCAGTAAAGCCGTGCTAGACTTATACAACCACACATTCTTATGAAAGGTTAAACAAGCTAGTGTGGATATGCGAAGCTTTATCCACTGTCGACATGCTACGTTGTCGATAAGCTTCACCTATGCCAAGCGCAAAACAACCTACACCAAGTCCTAAAGTGTTGTGATACTTGCTATGTAACCCAGAATTGGAGAAAGCCAAGGTTAACAGCCTAGTGGTTACATGGACTTGTCTGCTTCTGTAAGTAAGGCATCCAGCTGCCAACCCTATGGCTAACAACTTTGCAAAGTTCTACACCGACACCTACGACTGCATTGGCTATGCGAGCCTATCTACTTATAGAAAAGTAGCACACCTATCATTGGTATATAAGTCTAAAGGTTAGGTCATGAACAAAAAAAGCAAAGATGAAGAAAGCTAAAGGAAGCATGTTTATAAACAACTAGCAAAGGCCGAATGAGTTCAAGCAAAACAAGAGCTACAAGAAAAAACAAAGAAAATCTTAAAGGCTACCTATAAGACTACACTTCAGCAACTTAGACATCCCACGACTACTCGGTCGCCACACCTTCAGTAGCAGCATCATCCAGCGCTTCACCCCCTGCTGCCCCAGCCAAGGCACCAACCTTTCCAACTATTTCACCAATGAAAGCCTCAAAAGTAAAAGCAAGCATGTCTTCTGGAAAAATAGAGAAGGTCTCAAAACCTTGAGCTTATCCTTCTCACCCTTCAACTGCTCATTCTCCTTGAGCAGACCAACATGGACGCACTGCAGCTCATCCACTCCCTTCTTCAGACTTTCGTTGATCTTTAGTACACCTTGAAGTTCCAACACTTAGGGTTCAAGCCTATCGACGATTCTCTTGAAGTGGATCACTTGATTATAAGCAGCAATCAATTCTTCATCCTTGAATTTCAGGTATGTACCATCGAATCTCCTTTTCTGCACTTTCATACTTAACTTGGATCGCGTCAAGCCTGGTCTTCAAGTCAACGATCTATTGGCGAGTAGTCTTGAGCCGTAGAGAAATGGAGGCAGAAATATTAGACCCCTTCAAAGCAACGAGCTCATAATCCAACCTTTTGATCTCCTCAGCCTAGGAACAAGCTTCAACTACCATAGTCTTCGCCACCTTCTTGGCAACTTTGCTATATCTACATCATATCAAGCAGAGCAGGCTATCTATATTAGGTTGTATGATTTGCAAAGGAACTTGGGAAAACAACCTTTCTAACGCCATCAACAAACTTGGTACAAGCGTCCATGTCTTCAAGGAGATCTAGTTTCAAAAGCACACAAATCTCAACAGCCTCCCCAGAAGCAGGCTTAGTGGATTTCTCAAAGTTGCCCACGCGAACAGTTTCCTCCTTCCTAACAGGCGAATCAATCTCAACAACAGAGAGAGTAGGCCTTGGTGCCACTTTAGCAGTAATGTCCACCTTATTGTTCTTCATAATAGCAAGCCTCTCCAAAGGTGAACCAGACTTAACTCCCAACAGACATCTTGGTACAAATTTCAACATTGGACGCATGACAGGACCTTTACGCTGAGCAATCCTATCAGCAATTATACTAGCCATTCTCGACATAGCATGCGCCACATGCTCAAATCTAGCAGCCTCATTTTTCTTCCCATTGGAAGAAGTCATGTCAATCACAGGCCTTTCGATAGCAGGCGGACCCTCACAAGCAGCGGAGGAAATCTTCATTTTTTCTTAACCAGCATTTCTTAAGTAGACGGGGAAGATCTCTTATTTCTACCTTCATTCATAGTAGGCTCCACAATAACGTTCAGACGAGCTAATGCATCCGCCTTGATCCTTTTTACCTCATCTCTTAGGAGCAGTCCCTATTTTTCCCGGCGAAAAGGATTAAGCAACCAACGCCATTCACAGTACTCAGTAAGAGAGCTCAATCCATATCAATTTTTCCTTTATTTTTCTCTCAAACCAGTAGGCATGAAGCCTGCATGCCCAGCATTTCAACAACCCATGAAGCCCATGACCTCCTTGTTTCTCTCAATCACCGACTTGACCCGAATCAGGTCCAAGAGCCCAAAAGACATGAGTCATGTAGCTCGCCTAGCACCTCGCCCCAACACCTCAATATGTGGCCCCAACCGCACAACTGCCCTTAGCTTTAGCCAAACCAAGCAGCCCAAGCAGTGGTCCCTGCCACAACATTTCCTCAACCTATGCCAAGCCGACTTCTAGCCCCTGCCAGCCGATGTGTCGCACCACCCCGACAGCTGCCCCACATCAGCACTATCCAAGAACAAAATAAGGAAATTTTTTTTTTTTTTTCTTACCTCAGTGTTGCGCGAAGAAGACAAAAAAAGCAACTAAAGACGGTCATTTGCACAGGCAAGTGTAGAAGATTGCTAGGGGGAACAAATATCCTCTAGTTTTCTCTCTCTTGTAAGGTATAATAAATCGCTTTCCAAAGTTGATTTAATAATCCACTTAAGGTGGACTTAAATAAGCTTTCAGAGAAATTTATTTCCCTTTCCTAGAAGGATCTAATTTCGAATTAAAGAGGGAATTAACATCAAAATAGGAAGCAATCCTACGTTTCCTAAAGCAAGAAGATCTCTACACCTACTGCCCTCCTACGAGCAGCCCAATAGGTGTAGGGGCATTTGTGGAGGCAAAAATAATCAAGAGGCGACACATGAATTTTTGGATAAAAATGACAAAAATACCCTTGAGGCATATCGGGATTTCTACGCACGAGCAATGGGCAATCATCCCGCAACCAAGTCAAAAGTGCCCAAAATAGGTAACAATTCAAAACTTATTTCATCATCCTCATCAAATCCTCTCCACAAGGTAACTCCCAAATCTTTCCCTTTTTATTATATTAATTAGCTAATCAATTAGGAAATTATTCTATTAATTGGCTAATTAATTAGTTAATTATTCAATTATACCCAATTAAACACAAATCAAGAACCTAGCCCAGAAAGAGAGTCAAGTGGCCGGTTCTCTCTCACCCAAGGAGGTCGACCACACCCCTATAAAAGCCCTCTCATTCTCTCCAAAACCCAATTCCAATTCTCTTGCTAAATTATCTAAATTCTACAAACATTTTTCCCTCAAAATTCTAACTTTGGCATCGGAGATTCTTCGGCCAAAGCCCTCCCCCCCCCCCCCCCCCCCAGGACCCCCAACCATTCAATATGGGCTCGTGAGGCTCTTGGCCTTGACCTAAGGTGTTATTTGTTTTGTAGGTGCAATTTTCTCCAATATCAAGGAGGAAGAAATTCGCATTCACAGGGATCAAGTGGTATAAGTATAGAATACGGATTAACTGGTATAGATGAAGAAGCATTGCACTATGCATTGTTATTAGTAATGATTTGATACTTCATTATACGATGTCATGATACTTAATTTAATATTGTCAATTTACTGTGGTAAGGTTATGTCCCTGCTGAGCTGTTAAAGCTCACCCCTCTATTGTTACGTAGGTTTACAAACTAGACCGTCAAGAAGGTAGATGAGATAAGATCAGATTAGATGTGAGGCTAGAATATCTATTTATTTATTTTGGCCTTGTTAAGAATTCTTGAGTTTATTTTTATAAGTGGAATTTAATTTTCCATCCCGTTTCAGTTTTCTTTTATTTATTTAGTTTTTACCTCATGTTTCGGATGCGAGGTTATTTTTTACCGATCCCAAGTCCAGGGCATGACACCAAGTCATTGTCCAAAAATAGGTTTTTATTTAGCAACTCAATCTCTCTCTTGGAACTCTTAGTTCTTCCAAGCTCATCTTAAGGGGTGTAAAGATGAAGATGCCAAGTCATGACAATTAGTTAGTCTTCTAATATAGTCAACCAATCATGTTGTGAAATGAGTATGTAATTAGCTAGTTTGTTATGATCTGTTTTGTACATAGCCTTTGCTCTATGTATCAAACTTAGTGTAATAATTATTTAATCAATGAAGAGGAATATTTCTACAGAAAAGTAAAGCTTTCAGTTTCTAAAACAGGTTGTATTCAATTTAGAGTTATAAAGAGTCATTCAAAGTTTGGTGGTATTCAATCCATATTTTTAAAATGGCTTTCCAAATCTGAGTGTATTCAAAAAGTCAGGGCATATGTGCCAAGTATCATCTCCTCTTCATGCTGAGTTGGATGGGGCTAGAAGAGCTGTGGACTTTTTTACTTGAACGTCAAAACTTTACCTCGAATGTGGTATTGGAAGGGGACTCGAGTGTGGCCATTGTAGCCGTGAGTCGGCAAGAGGAAGATGATTCATTATTGGGACCCATAAGCAATGACATCAGATGAGCTCTGCATGGTATAAATGGTGTTATGCTGCAGTTTGTGCATCGGGAAGCAAACAACGTTGCCCATAGATTGGCTCGTATGGGACTGTGTTTCCGTCAAAGCACCCTGGGAAGGAGACCCTCCAGATTTGATTTTAGTTGTTTCATTAGAAGATAATCAATTGTAATGTTTCCCTTACATCTGAAGGATAGTTATTTGTGCGGGACACTCTTTTCTCCTTAGATCGAGTTGAAATCCCCGATAAGGTTTTTATCGAGACCCATATATGCACTTTATCCTCAACTTGTATGTTTTATTCGTCTTAATGAATATCGTACCTTATTTAAAATTTAAAAAAAAAATTAAAAAAAAATATAAAAAATATAAAAAAGAAAAAGTCAGGGAATTAGTTAGATTCAATAAATTTATTGATTTTGATGTCTTCTAGAGTGTGAAGTATAAATATCGAATGCCCTCACAAATCAGGCACCCCTCCTCCATGTGTCAACCAGATTCCTCATTCAAAGCCGATTGCAGAATGCGAACAACTTCTTCAAAAACCTTTCTATATGCTATGTGTTTTTCTCAATGATTCATTATGAATGAAAAGTTTGATTACATAATTTTTCTTTTTATTCTGCGATTTTATAGTTTGCAAGACAAGGACTCATCGATTTTATCAACCATGTCTCGGAATACAGGTTTTACGTGATTTTTCATCTAGTTTGTTATATGTTAAAAATGATTCATAACCCTTTTGGAATAATATGTGTTTGCTAAAAAAATTAAAGTTAGTGCTAGCTTCCTCTAATTTCGAAAGGGGAGATTTACCTCAAAGAATAGGTAAACAGTATAACCAATGATCCTCCATAGAAAGCAATACTTCCTTAGAGCAATTCCAACGTGAGGAAGGCCCCATAGGGCAACTTACTATTGAATCTCCCCTAGTGAACAGTAACTGCCTTTAATGAACAGTAACTATCTTTTACATCTCCACCTCTAACTGAAGAGCCATGGCAATAAGTAATAAAATATTAGTATTTTTTATTTTATAAAATAATACAAAATAATTTTATTTGTAATTTCGGATAAGATTTTTAATCGTTGTCGTTGTGCCACTTGTCATTATCCGAAAAGATAATTTTTGGTGACAGATTTCGATAAAATTTTTATCCAATGCCGTCGTGCCATGTGTCGTTACGTTTTCAGAATCTTTAAGGATAGATTTCCTATAAGATTTTTAACCAATCACGTCACGCCATGTGTCACAATCTGTTTACAATCTTTGAGGATAGAATTCAATCAGATTTTTAACGAATGATGGCATGCCATGTGGCATTATCTACAACCTAATCCTTTCTTTTTCCTTCATATAACCCACCATCCATCCTACGAAATCACACACCAAAATCAAAATCTCTATCATTATTCATAGTTTATGCTTCCTTCTTACAATGTCTTCTTCAAGGATGTTGTGGGAAATCAATGAGTAAGAGAAAGAATTGTTTAAGTAAGGGGAATGAATGTTCAATCTCTAGGTGGGCGAAAATGAGATGGATGAGGATGAGGATGAGGAGCATAGAATGAGAGATGACGAAGCAAGAAGCCAAAGAGCCTCACATTCCCATCGAGTCATCCAAGCTGTGGCTCAGATCTCCAGGCATAGCCATTCCGTAAACATTGATACGTACTTTAGACATCATTTTAGAATGGAACAACATTTGTTCAACAAAATCATGATTTCTATGTGCAACCATGATTCTTACTTTGTACAAAAGAATGATGTTTTTGGTGTTATGGGTCTCCTTCCTAAGCAAAAAAATTATTGTTGCCTTACGAATGCTTGCATATGGAGCATCTGCAAACCAAATGGGTGAGATAGCAAAGATGGGGAAATCAACCATTTTTGAGTCCCTGATGAGGTTTTGCTCTGTAATCAAATCTATCTACACCACAGAGTACCTACTGAGATGGACTTGCAAAGGCTTCTGAAGAAGGGCGAGATGCGAGGTTTTCCTAGGATGATTGGAAACATCAATTGTATGCAATGGACTTGGAAAAAATGTCCAAATGCATGGCAAAGAGCTTATGGCACAGAAAATGAGCAAAAAGTATCATTTTGGAGACAGTGGCATCATTTGATACATGAATTTGGCACACTTTTTCATTTTTCTATGAGCACAAAATGACCTCAATGTCCTTACCCAATCCCCAGTGTTCAACGATGTCCTGCAAGGAAAAGTACTAAGAGTCACATATTGGGTCAACAGACATAAGTACCACAGGCCATACTACCTAGCAGATGGCATTTACCCAAGGTGGTCATCATTTGTCAAAACACTTTGCAAGCTGTCAAGAGGGGTATAGGAAGGATGTGGAGCGTTGTTTTGGTATCCTCCAAGCTCATTAGGAAATTGTAAGGGGTGCTGCCAGAATGTTTGATTTAGAGTTTCTTCAATCCATCATGATGATGTGCATCATTCTTCACAACATGATTGTGGAAGATGAGTACGATTATGATGTCGTTGATGAATATGAGCTAGACACGATGAACAATTCCATAACACAAATCTATTGTGCTCATGACACCACCAAAGAACCCATGCAACACGAGCCATTACAAAGGGATGAACGTTACAATGAAAGGCTCATTCAACGATATACTTTACTTTAGGTCCCATATATGCACAATGCCCGACAAATTGACTTGATATAGCACCAGTGGGAATTGAAACAAACTCAAGAAACTTAAGTTCATTTAGTGTGTTTGTTTTTATTTGGTGTGTTTATTTAATTTAATTTGGTGTGTTTTTTAAGTTCATTTAGTGAGTTTTTTTTTTTATTTGGTGTGTTTGTAATTTTATTTGGTATGTTTTTGTAATTTTATTTGGTGTGTTTATGTCCTTTGAATAAAGATTCTCTTAGTTTAAATAAATTACCAAATTAAATAAATATACTCTTAGTTTAAATAAAGTACTAAATTCAATAAATTGGAAACAGCATAAAGTACTCTATTCAATAAATAAGAAATTACAACCCAAGGTGATTGGAATATTATGGGCTCGGATTAAAAACAAATTCCCTAGTCCCTCGTGAATGGAAAATCATCACCTAACCAATTTGTGGTACTAGGATCATCTCCTCTTGTGGTGCTAGGACCATCTCCTCTTGCTCTCGCTTCTTTTACACACCTCATTCGCACCACGTCTGATTTCTCCGAATTCCAAAAATATTTAGAATTCGGAGACATCACCTCTACAAACTCCTTCATAATGTCACGATCTTGTTGAGCCCTTCTTTCTTCTTTAAGTTCTTCCCTTTCTTGCCTAAGTAGCTCTCTTTGTCTCTCATTAGCTTGAAATAATCTTTCAACAGCTGCAACTTTTGCCTCATCTCTAGCCTTATCAGCCTCAAATTTAGACATTTCCCATGCCAAAGTCAATTCATCCTAGCGATCAAGTTCTTCCATATATTTTGCATAATCATTCTTGGAAGCACTCCCTTTTCTCTTTGAAACCTTCTTGCCTTAAGGCCGAATTGGATAACAAGTCGACCCCGACGCTTGTTCAGGGGGCATTTCCGGCACTTCTTATGTGTTGGTTTCATGAACATGCGAGGCATGATCAGGCGTAAAGTGTAGAGGGGTGTTGTTCATCACAACCTCTGGACCAACAGGCACAACTTTGAATTTAGGACAATCTTTGACAATATTCCAACAATCCCACCAGGTGAATGATTTGTTTTTGTTTTTGGTTTTGGCATTATACCAAGCTTGTGCTTGAAGTGTCTTCACAATGCGCGAGAAGAAATAATTATAATCAAAGTAGCTAATGTACATTTGGGTATAGTACAAACAAATAAATAATATATTGTTACTTGATCTGCTAAATTTTCCCCACTTTGAAGATTACTACAAACTTGTGCCAAGGCGTCTCTCCGAAGACTAAACAATTGGCTGAATATTCTCTAATGACTGGACATCGATTCTTTGGTTCTTTTCCCACCAATTTTCTCAAGAAAATGGTGAATAAGACTCCACATTTATCGGAACTGCATCTCATTACCCGCAATCAGATCATGAGTAATTTCAACCCAGGAAGAACACAACGTAACATCTTCGCGTCCAATTCGTACCTGCATAATTAGTCATTTTGTTGGAAACCAATTGGATTGAAACTTTCAGAGAAAGATTGGAATGTGGTTGAAAGTATTTGAGAAAATATGAAATTGTGGTGTAAGGTAGAAGATAATGAGAAGGTATTTACAGAACAGTAAAATCTTTTTTTTTTTAATTTAAAAAAAAATTCGGATTTTTTATTAATTTTTAACATTTTTTTATTAACTTAATTAATTTTTGCCGTTGAATTAAAAAAAATTTTGAAATCCAACCCTCCAGATTGTGCCACGTGGCACAACGATAACATTCAGAATTTTTTAATGTGAATTCTTTTTTTTTTTAATTTATAAAGGCAAATAATGTGAACCGTTAATCTCAAATCCAACGGCTAATATTGGGGAAGGTTTGAATTTTTTTTTTACTGTTGAAAATCCAACGGTCCAGAAAAATTAACCATTGAAATCCAACGGATGACGTCGTACCATGTGGCCCACCAACGGTAACATTTCATCCGTCTGCACCGCGGGCCCCACCTACTGAAAAGTTGTCAATGATGCGCCCCCACGAGCAAGTGAACGACACGCGCCTGACGTAATTTTTTTTAAACGTGGCTTACGTTACCCTGATGTCAATCATGCATCACACATGCCTCAGGCTCTCAAGCCACCGATTCGAGCCGGGCCTCTCACTGGGCCCCCCTGCCCAATCGCCCACATGGGCTAGAGCAAGGAGCTGGGGCTATTGGGTCAATTTTCTCGCCGGTCCATCGAGCTATTAGTCCCAATTGAGTTTCTCTTAGAACTAATAGTTGATGTTCCCAAGCAAGGATGGCGCCATGCTAATGGTTCGTTTAGCAAGCAATTAGTAGAAATGAGGATACTTTCTGTTCTTAATGAAAAACTCGGGTGCAGCAAAAATTATAGTCAATATACTAGTTGGCTGAGATGGATGAAGCAACGATATCAACATATTTCTAAATTTTTGCGTCAAAGTTTTGGATTTGGGTGGGATCCTGTCTCAAAAAGATTTTCGGCTAGCAATGAAGTAATGGATATTGGAAAAGTTTCATTTTCCTACTTTTTGTGCTACTAACATACTATATGTTTTCCCAGTCCCACACAAACCAGAGGTACCTTTGGACCGATACATTTCTAAACTACTATGATTTGATAATTGTATTTGGCAATGGAATTGTTGTTGAGAACAACTCGGTTGAATTGGATGAAGACACTGATGCTAGAACATATCGAGGGGGAGAAAATACAAGTGCCAAAATAGAAGACTAAGTTAGTGATGACAATAATGACACAGATGTGCAGAGTCAAGCTGAGAAAGATGACTACACTTCCCTTTTCTTGTACACAATTTGGAGCATGCTAACACAAAACTCCCTCAAAGAAGGAAAATTAGAATAGACAATGAAGAAAATAGTTCCTCAGGTGAGACCATCACTCCAGCAACTCTACTTGAAAAAGTTTTATGTTGGTATGAACTCAATTAAGGCAATTGCTAATGGAGCTCGAGGAATGCATAGCCTAATGGAGAAAAGAGAAAGAGAGAGGGAGACAGAAAAGAAAAACAATGTGTGGGATGCAATCAAGGAGACTTCAAACTTGGATAGTTCTGCTCTTTACAAAGCGGTCCTTTCGATTCGTAAGTTGGGTGTAAAAAATTCATTCTTAAAAATGTCACCAGAAGAGCACCTTGAGTGGATACAGTACAACATGATTTAGGCTTATTTGTTAATACGTTCAATATTTTTTAGAATGTTAGGCTTGAACATTTTATGAGTATTGTAATTTTGAATCAATGCATGGCTTTAATTTGAAGACATGTTGATTGTTACCAACTAGAATTCTATTCATGTACTTTTCTTAGGTGATTCTCTACATACAGTGTCCCAAAATATGAATGAGCTAGGGTAATGACATAGTTTAGGAAGACATGTTGGAGGAGGAAGACATTGATGAAAAATAGGGGATAAAGAAATTGAGGAAGATGAACAAGAAAGTGAAATGGAGGGTGATGAAATAGTTCAAGAATACTACGAGACCATTAAGTTAATGTTTATGGCAATCCAAGCTGTACTTCAAGTGCTAAATACATTATCGGTTCTCATTTCTCATAAATGGTAAAATGTTGAACGCCCAGTAACTCAACAACCAATTAATAGAAGCAGATACAATTGCATACATAAGGTACTAAATAAGGATCCTAAGGAATTTCCACCAATTTATAAAAGCGAATACAATTACATACATAAGGTACTAAATAAGGATCATGAGGAATTTCGAATGTTATATAGAATATATCCAAATATTTTTTCTAAAGCTATGTAGTATTATAAGAGTGAAGACGCAATTGCAAGATACTAGATTCATTTGTGTTGAAGAAATGCTTGCAAAGTTCTTAATCATCGTCGGTCAAAATGCTCGATATCCTCTAACTCGCGAGACATTTGTGATATCACATTTTGTAACAAGCAAAAATTTTCACAAGGTTTGAAAAGCCTTGGAACACAATAACACTTGATATGATGGTCAAAGCAGCACCTACAATGCCAGCCAAAACAAGATAAAGTACAAGGTTTTATCCTTACTTTAAGGTAAGTGGTATATATATGAGATATGGTCAAGGGATAAAGATTTTGACAAACATTTTTACAGTCCTGTACAACCTTTAGATCTTGTAACATTCAACAGTCTTGATTAAGAGTTATGCAGAGGATTTAAAACATTAAATGAGGTATAAATTTATAATTAAGAAATTAATATAAGTTAAAACTAAGAAAAGAATAAAAGCTAAGGGAATAATCCTGCAAACATAAGGAAAAAGCAAAAATGGCCGTCTTGGATGAAAATGTAAAAGCATGATCCGAATTGCTTCATCCAACTCCAACACCTCGAATTCCTATCACTCACACTGCCAAACTTAGTATCATTCCTTCAATTGATCGATACAAAATTACGATATAAAAGCATATCAAGTATCAATTTGCTTCAAGTATTCGTTCCTCACTCTTTCAATAATTTGACAAAACTAAACTCTAAATCAACAACTCTCACTACCTCCCTCAAAAAAAATTTTAATACAATTAAATCTGAGTGTGGATTTGAAGTAGAATCAAAGAGGTTTTTGGGGTTCTTACCGAAAAATGAGAACGAAGACTCAAAAGACTTGAAGGTATTTTGCACAAATCAATGGAGGCCTTTGTGCGCAAAATTTTCTTCCTCTTTTCAATTTTTAATTATTTTTCTAGTTTTTATTCTTTATCAACTTTTTATTCATTTTCAATGTTAATTATAATCCATGTAAGCATCCAAATTATTGAATGATTCATTAAAGACCCTTTGATGTTATATATGTAATCCAACGGCTTAAAAGGAATGTAAAAATATTTGTCAAAATCTTTGTCATTAATCATATCCCTACATATAGGTATAGGCAGTGACGGAGCCAAGAATTTACAGCAATGGGGTCAAAAAATAGCTTTAAAAATCGATCGTACTTTCATTTAAAAATATATTTCAAACTCAAATCTCAAATCCCACATACACCTATATCTCTCACTCAAACAAAGAACAAGTAGAGAAAAGGAAAATACATAACAAATTTCTCTAGCATTAATATGAGTGATTACTCAAATGAGAGCAAAAAATGAAGCAATCCAACGAGAACACTAAAGCAGCAACTACTACCTTCTCTAAATATTGCCCCATGTTTTTCTCACTCTCTGCATCTGCTTCTCTCTCAAAATGGTAGACCCAACTACACTCTTTTTCAAATGGGAGAGCCGAATGCTCTCCCTAGTGTGGCTTTCATCTCTCTCCTCTGGTCACAAATTGGAGTTGTCGACAGACATTCCTTCTCTTTTCTGCTACTGCTCAAAACCAAAATGCATAACAAATGCCTTAATATATATTAGTTACTGCCAAAACAAAAGGCTCTGTCTTCTCTCCTATTATAAAACCAAAGTCATCAACCTTTCTTTTTCTTTATTCTTCAAAAAACCAAAGCAATGCCTCTTCCCATTTTTTCTCTTCTTTGCACCGAAAGAAAAAGAGTGGCCCAACAAACTTATTGGGGTGAATGAATCTCATTGCACCCACCTTGGCTCCGCTACTGGATATAGGGATAGGATCAAAGCACAAATATTTTTACAAACATTTTTACACTTTTTTGTAGCCATTAGATTTTATAACATCCAAAGGGTTCTTATTTATTCATTAAATGTCATGAATACTTATGTAGATTTTAACTAATATTAAAGATAAAAATAAAACTTAAAAAAAAAAATTTGGAAAGAAAATTAAAAATAAAATAAAAAGGAAGAAACCCTAAAGGAGGACCTCTACAACCTCCATCCCCCGGTCTGTAACCTCCTATCTCCCCCAGGTCTGCAACTTCCATGCTTGAATCTCATTAGGTAAGCAAAACAAAAACCTAAATTCGATATTCGTATATGTATGATGATCAAATTCGGATTTGGAAAAAAAATTTAGTTGTATGTGCATGTAGGGGTGGGCTCGAAAAACCGAAAACCGAAAAAAATTGTACTGAAAAATAAACTGAAAGTGTAAAATTGAACTGAACCGAATCTAGTTCAGTTCGATTCAGTTTTTGGGGTTCAGAAACCGGACCGAACCAAACCGAACCGAAGTAAGGCAAAACGACGTCGTTTTATATTTAATTATAAATTAATAATTTTTTTTATCTTGAATGGCGTCCTCTAGTCACTCTCGTCTTCAGTCTTCAGTCTGAAACCCTAAACACTAAACAGATCGATCGATTCATTCCCTTCCGGCCTTCCCTTTCCCTTATCTCTCTCCTCTGCACCCTCACTCTGGACCATCTCTTTTCCAGCTCCGCCGCTCTTCCGCTTCGTCTTCTTCCTTCCCAGCGACCTGTGACCTGCAACCTGTCTCACACATCTCGTCGACGCGACACCGTTTTACTCTCAGTCTCTCACCCCCATGACCCACGTGCGACCCACGACTTCCTCTCGCCATTTCGAGTCTCCAGTCTCAACCCACAAATTCCCTCCTTTGCAAGGTTAGTCTCTCACCCAATCACCCTGTTGTGAACTGTGATGCGTTGTGCAGATTTTTTTTTTTTTCGATTTCATTGGTTCTAATCTGTAGACATTTCTATTGGGTATGCTATATTGCTATAACCATTGTTTTAATTTTAGTTTATAAACATTGGGTATTCATGCACTACAATAGACATTGTGTAACCTTATTCAGACATTTCTAATTTTGGTTATAAACATTGGTTCTGATCTGTAGACATTTTTTAGACATTTCTATTGGGTATGCTATAAACATTGGGTAATTTCATTTCTAAACAACACTATTAGACTATTTGTTGAGGTATTCATTGGTTCTGCACTACAATTTTGGTTTTGCACTGCAATTTATTTCGGGTATTCATTGGTTCTGCACTGCAATGTTTTTGTGCCTCGATTTGTTGATGCCTGATGATCTGATATTTTTGTTAATAAGAAAGAAAAATCCCGCCAGGTGCCAGTATCTGATATTTCTGTTAATATGCCTGATGATCTGATATTGGTTTTGCATTGCAATGTCTTTGTGCCTCGGTTTGTTGATGCCTGATGATCTGATGTCTTTGTGCCTTAGTCAGTCGTCTGTTGTTGATGGCATCATGGACACAAATTGTTTTATAATTCATGTTAATGGCATCAGAAAACTTAATTATAAATATGTTCTTATAATATTGTGAGGACCATATGGAGTCCTTATGGTTGGTAGTTAATAGTTTCATGACAATATATATATATCTTTTGTATCCATAGTCTTTTATCTGTTATATGCTATCTGTAATCCTTATATTTTGATGCTGATATCTTTACCAAAGTTCATATATACTCAATATTGTAAAGCTGTTTTTTGGGTTCGGTTTATTATGTGCATTCGTAGCTTTTGCATGTGCATCGTACCTTTGCTTATTATATGTTTTGTATCTTAATTAGATGAAGTCAAGTGCATCAAAGGCCTCGAGCTCAAGCTCAAACTCAATGAGATCATCAAATAGCTCCTGTGAAAAAAATAAACTCATCTACTTCTGCTCCATCGCAAGTTGTCATCTCTATACTTTCCCTATGGTTCTTATGTCTCAATTTATTTAATAATTAATTGTAATGATTCTTACTCTTATTTTTTAAGGACATTGTTGGTGAATCAACTCCACCTCAACCCTCCATAGTGGCAACTCAACAAACTCCTCTTACTCATGGTGGATCTACAAATTTATCCGATCCAACTCCAAAACAAGGTGGCTCAAGTGATCAAGTAAATAAAGAAGACACTCTCTTGGATTCACTAAAAAGTCATTCAAGATCTACAATTTGGGAGCATTTTGATAAGATAATTGAGGGAGGTAGAGTTAAAGGGGTGTGCAAGTATTGCAACAAATCGTATAGGGCCGACACGGATAAAAATGGTACAACTAGCATAAGAAATCACTTAGCTAGATGTAGAAGCTATGGTCCTAATAAGGAAATATTTGCCACAAATAGGCAAAAGATATTAACCTTTGCTGGCACAAAAGATAAGTTGGAAGCTATTGGTTTTTCTCAAGTAAAAGTTACTAAGGCTTGTGTTGAGTTGATAATTATAGACAAGTTACCTTTTTCTTTCATCGAGGGAAATGGTTTTCGTCATTTTTGCATGCATGCATGTCATTTGTGGAGAGTACCTAGTCGTAAGACAATAGCTAAAGATGTACTTGGCTTGTTTTACTCCGAAAATGAGAAATTGAAAAGTCAGTTGAAGACATTTAGGGTGTGTCTAACAACGGATACATGGACTTCTATTCAACAAATAAATTACATGGTTCTCACCGCTCATTTTATTGATGATGATTGGATGTTACATAAAAAGATTTGAACTTTTGTGTCATTCCAAATCATAAAGGAGAATCCATTCCTCAACTTTTGGAGGAGTGTTTGGTGGAGTGGGGCATAAAGAAGGTGTTAACTATTACGATTGACAATGCTTTAGCAAATGATTCCAGCTTAAGGGATTTTGTACACCGAACAAGTGGGTCGGGGATTCCTAATGCACTTTTGCATGATGGAAAATATTTGCACATGAGGTGTGTTGCTCATATCCTCAATTTGGTGGTGAATGATAGGATAAAGATGTTGAATACCGCCATACAAAGCATTCGTAATGCGGTTAGGTATGTAAGATCTTCCCCTCAAAGGTTGGAGAGCTTTAAAAGGTGTGTTGAGAAAGTGAGAATAGAAAGCAAAGGGTTTGTGATTTTAGATGTCCCTACTAGGTGGAATTCCACATTTTTAATGTTGGAATCGGCTTTGAAGTTCAAGATGGCTTTTGATAGGTTGAAAGTAGATGATAGTCATTACCTTCCTTACTTTACTAAAGAAAATCATGATAATATAAGGGAAGGGCCACCTTCGACTCATGATTGGAGTGAGGCGGGAATATTTGCATCCTTTTTGAGACCTTTCTTTGAAGTCACTTTAAAAGTGTGTTGTTCTAATACTCCAACAATTCATACTACTTTTGGTGATTTGTTTAAGATCAAAAGTCTCCTCCTAGAAAACAAAGGTAATGAATTCTTGTCTATGATCTTCATGCTGATGCAAGAAAAATATGACAAATATTGGGGTTCAAATGATGATATGAATCAATATGTTTTTCTTGCACTTGTGCTTGATCCTCGCCATAAATTGGAGAAAGTGGTTGATTATTATGAGATACTATATGGCGAGGACGAGGAAAAAGTTGAAATTGCAACCAATGCGGTGAAAGATTTGTTGTTTGATCTTTACAAGATTCATGAAGAGTTGTCTTTTGATACACAACAAAGCACAAGTAGTGGTGGTAGTTCTCAATTAGCAACTACAAGTGGAGATCCTTTATCAAGCATGATAGAGATTGAAAGAAAGTTGAAAGAGAAAAGTGAAATAAGAAAAGCAAAGAGAGCCCTTATTGTGCACAATGATTTGGATAGGTATCTTTCGGATCCTAATGAAGGGGAAGAAGAGGCAAACTTTGATATCTTGAATTGGTGGAGGGTGAATGGACTTTCTAAGTATCCTATTTTGGCACGAGTTGCAAAAGAGATTTTAGCTATTCCTGTATCAACCATTGCTTCGGAATCCTCCTTTAGTACAAGTGGACAAATAATTGATCCATATCGTAGTTCTTTGAGTCCAAAAATGGTGGAAGCTTTGATATGTACACAAAATTGGCTTAGGTCAATTCATGTAGCATTACATCATGAGCCAACCATTAGGGAGATTGAATTTTGTGAAGAAGTTGAGAAATGTAATTTTACTTATTGCATTTGGTTTTGTTAGACTATTTTAATTACATGCTAAGTTGCATGCTTGCTTTACATCATATTGTTTCATTTTTTATTTGTATGTAGAAATGGCAAGTGGAAACCCAAACAAAGGTGCTATGTTGCCTCCTAGGCCGCCTAAGCATTGAGCTTGAGCTTGAGGACTTGGAAGATTTTATTTGTGCAAGACATGAAATGATGAAACCTTGAAGGTTTATTTGACTTGTGTGATGTTTATTTTAAATTTGGATTTTTGAAGACTTAAACTTTGATGTTTATTTAAGTTTGGACTTTTGAAATTGGAAGACTTGATTGATGATTCTAGTTGGAACTTGGAAGACTTAAACTTTGGATTCTCATCATGGTTTTGTTGTTGAATATGGTCTAAGGTTATGATAGTAGTATCACTTCTCAAATGGCATATATTTCCTTTTATGTCAAATGTAGATGTGTAAAATTGATTTCATACTTATAGGTTTTCATGTGGATGACTCTGAAGTGACTTTGAATGTGAACTTTCATATTTCCATTTTTTTTTTTTTTTTTTGGAGGAAGAAAAAAAAATTGAAACCAAACCAAAACCAAACCGGAAAAACCGAACCGAAAAAAAACCGAACCGAGAAAAACCCGAAAAAAATTGAACCAAACCAAACCGAAACGAAATTTCGGTTCGGTTTCGGTTTTGGGAAAAAATCGAACCGCTGAGAAACGAACCCAGCCCTATGTTCATGTATTTGAAGATTTTTCTACCCTTTTAGTTTTTCAAATCAAACAAACAACTATCTCAATACGCTGTCATATGTTTCGAATCTCAATTAAACTCGAAAGGGTGGCTTATGTAACGTTTCTGTAGGGATTTTGATGTCGGTACCTATGAGTATATATACTTTTGGTTCTAGATTAGTTAGATATTGATTTTCTTGCCTCGCTTCGTTTCCATGTTTCAACAATTTTTCAATCGAAACACATGGATAGCGTATTGAGATTTTTGTTTGTTAGATTTGAAAAGAACTCGTCAAATACATGAATTGACAAAACTAAAAAAAAATTCCAAAACCTAATTTGATCACCCTACTTATATGAACAAAAATATAGAATTAGTATTTTGTTTTACTTGCCTAATGAATATTTCTAGTATGGAAGTTGTAGACCTGGGGGAGAGGGAGGTTGCAGACCACATTCCTCATTTTCATGATTACAGCTAAGATTTCTTTTTCTTTTCTTTTTAACTTTAATATTAGTTAAAATCCACGAAAGCATTCATAGTATTAAATGAATTAATAAGAATCCTTGGATGTTATAAAATCTAAAGGATATAAAGAAATGTAAAAATATTTGTCCCTTGATCCTATCCCATATATATATATATATATATATATATTGTTCTTGTTAATTTTGTTGTTATCATTGTAAAAAGATACACCATATAAACTCATATATTTAATGTGGAGTTGTATTGGAGCAATTGATGGCATACATATACCAACAATGGTAAAAGGATTTAAAGTTAGTAGCCATCGTGATCGTCATAGATAATATCACAAAATGTATTGGCTGCGTGTAACCTTGATTTGGAATGCATATACATTTTTAGTAGATGGGAAGGTTCGACACATGATTCAAAAGTGTCGTTTGATGCTTTATCAAGGAGGAACGGACTTAAAGTGCCACAAGGTACATATTTTTATTTCTTAAGCCTCTATTGTTATACTATTAGATTTTATTGATAGGTTCCGTGTTCATCTAGGTAAACTTTTCTTGGTCGATTGTGGATTTGCAAATCGTCGTCAGTTTTTAGCTCAATTTTGAAGTGTTCACTATCACCTCCAAGATTTTTCCGGTCAAGGTCATGGCCCCGAAAATTCACTAGAATTGTTCAATCTTCGCCATGCTTCTTCAAGAAATGTGGTCAAGAAAATATTTTGTATATATATTCAAATCACGATTCACAATTTTTAAGTCTACACCTTCGTTTCCATACAAGACACAAGCAAGTAATGTTAGCTTGTGCATGATTACACAACTTTCTTGTAAAGAGTGTCGTTCCGATGAGTTTCCTGGCAAACCTAGACTTCTTGTGTATTGCTTATAGTTATTGGTTTTTAGCAAACCCAGATGATAAAGTCTCAAGGTATATTGTGCTTTTTTTTTTGCCTGGATTGGATAAAGCTCAAAAAGATTTTTTTTTTTTTTTTTTTTTTTTTTGAACAAATGATTGGTTAGCAATAATATGATTTAAATTCGTCTTTGATGAAAATCGAACCTAAGACTTCTCACTTACAAGTAAGGAGAAATATCACTAGATCGTAGTACTAAGTGGCAAAAAAAGTGAATAACTTGAGAGGCAAAAGTTTAGCTAACCATATAATATGTGCAAGAATTGAATTTGTGGCTTGCATTCTAATGAGTTAAATAAAGATTTACTCTTACCAAAAAAAAATTGCCCACTGAATCTATTAGACATCATAAAACTCTATTGAACTTCATAACAAATTTCATATCAAATCCTTTTATAATTCGCCGTATTCTATGTGAATCAATTAAAATTCATGAAATTCATGGGAGTTAATAAATACATTAAACTCTCTCAGATTCCTAATTGAATACACCCTCCTAAATTAGTGTCAACTTTTTAAAACATTCTAAATAACTACCTAAATTTAAAATAAAATAAAAATTAGGCATTTGGTAGGTCACCATATATTTTAGCGGCATGAAGTGATGACTTTGCTAGCATTAAATAATGAGGTGGATAAACACTAAAGTTGGTTTTCACTAATCGACGTCTTTGAGATTCTAATCTCCCAATTTGACTCATTTTAACTAAGTTAAACCATACATTTGCTTGGCTAAATGAGGCCAATTTGGATATTCTCTTAATAAATAACTTGAGAGTTTAAACACACTTAATGTTTATCCATGTCATCACTGAATGAACCTAATAAATGTTCATTTTTGAAACTTTAAGACCTTAAAGTAGTTATTTGGAATATTTTGAAAGGTTAGAACTAATTTGGAATCGCCCCTAAAGGTTAAGCAGTTATCCGAATTTAACTCTTAATTATAATTAGTCTCAAACTCATTAACTTAAGATTTCTCACTTACAAATAAAAATTAAATTGAAACGGTCATTTTCAGATACCATTCATGATAAAGGTGTCAACGTATACAATTTTTCCAAATATATAATTAAATTCAAAGTAGATCACAAGGGAAGAACTCTCATGCAGGGAGAGAAGCTCTCTCACGGAAGGAGAGAAAAGCCCTCTTCTCAATGGACACCGTATAAATATGTTTAGTCAAGCCTCAATAACTTACAGAAAGCACAAAACAATCAAATGTAACCAGAAATGTATACATATAATGCGTGTATATATTAAAAAGTTAAACATAAAATTTATAAAGAGAGAATATAAAATACTCTTTAAAAAATTTAGCGACGACCTTCCAAACAATTTTTCTTCGTTGAAGAGATAGTTCTTTAAGGACTTTTTTAAATAATTATTTTATCACTAAAAATTTACTTTATTTGAGAAAAAAATACAAAAATAAAAATAAAGGCAAATGATATGATTTATGCTTTGGGAAAAAAGTAAAATTTTTTTGTACTTTGTTTACTTTATTATCCATAACTTTTATTTTAGCTATTTTATTTTAATTTTGTTGTCAGGATTAATTTAATTTTTTTATTGACAAAAAAAATTATTAATAGGTAATTTAAATAAATCAGAAGGAGATAAGGAGTATGTAGGTCCCAACTATGCGACAAACCACATGGTGTCATATCGACCGACCTGGTGCAAATACAAATTAAGGGAAAAGGATCATCATCAGATTCTTTTTTCAATGATCGTGACCGTTCATCATATATCATACGATCAGAAATTATTTCAAAATTTAAAATTAAATATAAATAATATCTAACGATTTCTGACCGTACGATACACAATGAACAATTATGATCACAAGATTTCTAAAATCCATAGAAAAAAATCCGATGAGGATATTTTCCCAAATTAAATACAAATTCACCACTTGCTTTAAATTAGTGGTGCAGCTGCTCTGCCACGCGGCGGCAATAATTTTATATCTTTTATGTAGATCCTTACAAATACAGCAATTGAAGGTCAAATCCAATTATCCCTCCCACTGTCTCTGCACTTTCTAGTAAACTCCGTTCCTGTCTTCCCTTGTCTCTGTTCCTCCAGATGGCAAAAAAACAGAGCTACTTGAAGATGATGACTGAATCGGATGCTGCCGATTTGATCAGCAGCGATTTCAAAGAGCTCGGCGCTGCTGCTAAGAAGCTCGCCGGCCACGCCGTCCGCCTCGGCAGCTTGGGATTCGGAACTGCTTTTCTCAAATGGGTTGCTTCGTTTGCTGCAATGTATGTCTTCTCTCTCCTTGTTTTGGATTGGATGTTAGGATTTTTGGATGATCTTTGAGGTATTAAATCCATGGTAACTGATATTTTTCTGGGTTATTGTTATTTTTTGGAGATGCAGTTTTTCAGATCCTGTATTGGACCTTTTTCGTTGGTTTTCAATGGTTTAGATCACTGTTTTTTGTTATTTTATGATTCAAATTTTCAAGTTTTTAATGTAAATTATATTAGTTTTTATGTTCTTAGTTGTGCTTTGTGTGACGTATTAATTTCACTTGTACTGATTTGGGAAAATATACGAACCTCAGCTATTTGTTTCTGTGTTTACTGTAGCTATCTGTTGATCTTGGATCGAACAAACTGGAAATCGAACATTCTTACAGGGCTATTGATCCCCTACATTTTCTTTACCCTTCCTTCAATATTGTTCAACATCTTCAGGTTATTTTCTACACATACGTACCGTACAAGTTATATATTTCGTGTTGTCGGTGTTTTTGGTTCGTTGTATTCCCTAAAAATCTTCATTTTTCCAGGGGAGAGATTGGAAAATGGATTGCTCTCGTTGCTGTTGTCTTACGGCTTTTCTTCCCTAAACGTTTCCCAGGTAAACTATAGTATTTATTCCCACTGCTGATCGAACATGTCTATGCTTCCAAGTTTATGCCATGCAAATGGCAGCGAGCATTAATCGCTGTCGGATGACTTTGAATTAATCAGTCTTCTACACAAGTCTACAAAATTAAACTCATCCAACGGCAGTTGATATGGTGGTAATGCTTGTGGTCACTAAATAAGATTGGTCTATGACCTACAATTTGTTGTTTGCTTTAACCTAATCACGTTCTGTTTACTGCTTGTGGTCACTAACTATGATTATAACCTCCAGACTGGCTGGAGTTGCCCGCAGCGTTGATTCTTCTTATAGTGGTTGCTCCTAGTTTATTGGCGGACACCGTGAGAGGCGACTGGATTGGTGTGGTAATATGTCTTCTCATCGCCGGTTATTTGCTGCAAGAACACATCCGGGCAGCTGGTGGGTTCAGAGACGCTTTCACCAAAGCTGGTGGAATATCGAACACTGTTGGCATAGTCATTCTGTTCGTCTACCCTGTTTGGGCGATTGTTCTTTATATCTTGTAGAAACTTTCACTGCCATGCTTTACCATCATGATTCATTTGGAGTGTTTTTGAGTTTCTACATTTTCTCGAGTTCCTTTTTGCGTCGTTAATTCATGTAATTCGTGCTTTCGTTGTATTTTGCGTGCATGTCGTATTGTTTGTAATCATGAAAATGTGACCTGAAACCTTGTTGAAGACGCAGTTCATCTTTCTCGCTTGTTGAAAATATATTTGTTTACGGATAATGTAACCGCGTATCGTTTTGCCATTACTGAGGAGCTAATCTCGTCTAATGAAATACCGAAAGTTTTTTACCAAAGAAACTCATATTTTCCACCAAAAGAACAAACAAATGCAACTCAATTACAACTTTCCCATTCATGAGTGTAAGACTGTTATTGTACTCTTTCCTTCTCTTCTACATGAGGCAACACACAAAGCGCTAACCAACACAGAAACACAAAAGCAGAACCAAACAGCAAGCTTCAAACATCACACCTAGAAATAAAACAAAACTAAATGCAAAATCTTGCTAATACGCTCAAAACTAGCACGGCACACACAAGGGACAACCCTCTTATTTTCATCTGTAACTTGAATGTCATGAATGTAACATACCTGAGCCATACATGTTTTCAAATCCTGTTTTCGATGCTCGAACTAAGCATGTGGACAAATAGATTACAATTATAAATGTGCGTATCAATGAATATACAGCTTATGCATGAAGGTAAGTCCACAGAAGAAAAAGTAAGGGAACAACCAATCCACCCTTCCAACTCTTTTCAACTTTATTACAAGGTAAGGCAAAATCACCTTTCGTTCCTTCGAACTGACACTGAACTAGCAATTGTTTTTTCACCATGTCCTTTGAGTTTGCATTCCCGTCAAAGGTAGCAGGAATATAGGACTCCAGTTAAGGAAGAGCCTCAACATGTTCGTACAAGAAGAGAGTCGTTGATGAGTTGAGTACGCATGCCATTCCCAACTCTTTCAGCCTGCAGTATGTTATCACCACAACACCAAAGAATATGGAGTATGTTACCTATCCATGGCGATATGATGCATTTTTGAGCTTTAAGGTGAAGATACACGGTACAACTTTACATACCATTTGTATAGCAATTTGGTTCAGAAGGGGATTAAAACCTTTATAGATGATAATGAGCTTCCAAAAAGAGCAGAGAGATCACCGTCAAAGCTTCTAAAAGCAATTGAGGAATCAAAGACTTGTATCATTGTATTTTCTGAAAACTATGCATCCTCAAGATAATGTTTGGATTGAATTTGCCAAGATCCTACAATGTAAAGAATATTTAAAGCAACAAATTTTTTTCCTATGACTTTTATAAGGTGAATCCCTCAGAAGTATGAAACCAGAACTACCAAAAATTTCGCTCTGATTTTTTGTACTTCCGAATGATTCAACCTGTAACAAATTTGCCAAAAATTTTTTTTCTTTGAAAATTTTGTAAATTGAAGGATCTTAACAAGTACATCCAAACACCATGTTGAGGTTGCATAATTTTTAAAAAAATGTAAAGATTGGTGACTTCTCTTAAGAATATCCTTACGGTTGTGTTGGTCATGGCTTGATCGGATAGGAGAGCTTCTCTCTGCATGTCCTGCACTCTTTGGTGCTATGTTGGTAGGCACAAGCTCTTGGCTTTGCACCCGCACACTCATCTTTCTGCAACTGCACACTATATATAGACATTGGTGGAGGCGTGTATTCTCACAAGGAAAACAAATGAAATTCCCAAACCAGAAGGTGGTCAACCTAACTTTAGCAAAAACAAAATCATAACTTTAAAATTACACATGCAACTTTGAAGGTTAAGTTTTCCTAATGTATATTCTACTTGTGTCATTCAAGATAGAACATATATCAAACATGCAATGCATCTGTGACATTCAGATTAAATGTGAATGCATGACTCATTACGCTTTGTGAAAACCATTCGAAAAATCATGCAACCCTTAAGATGTGACTTTCACCCTAAGTGCACTTACAATTATCAATGACAAGAAGTAGTCCTCAATTTCACAGTGAGATTCCAACAGAAATTGTATCCGATTACTTATCCAAACACTCTAATGGTAGCTAAGCATTATGATATAAAGACAGCTTAAACACAATGATTATTAATTCAAAATATGCATGCATAATTATATCATAAGCAATTAAATAAAGACTACATATTCATGCTAAGGTTCATGGCTTCGCCCTAACAAAAGAGAGTTAGTTATGCATATTCATAATCAAAATACAACGGAATTTTATTCAAATAGAAAAAGAGTGAAACACAATTAAGTCTTCAATTTGCCAGAGCTTCGGCAATCCTAAGTTGTGAAGAGAATTCCTAGGCCGGCCCCTTTATTTATACTACTACAATTTATATTCTTCTTAGAAAAAGGTATTCTAAAAACTAGGAAACAAAACAAATTAGGAGAAACTAGGAAACAAAAAAACATAAGGAGAAACTAGGAAACAAAATCCCTAGTTGATAAAATCTGCCAGCAACCAAACAACCACGTCCATGCCCTAAATCAGCTTCAAAATAGGCCCCAGATGGCTCTTTTTAAAGCTTTAGATGTCCTGAACATATTTGCAGAAAGACCTGAACCCAAAAAACACTATTTTTGGAGGCCAAAAAGCCCCAATAAACTCAAAACGCCACTTTGTCAGCACCGCACGCTAGTTCTTTATTTCCTCGCCATAAGTTAAAGGTAGAAAAATCTGAAACTTCAACACAAACCAGTTGAAGGACTCACAAACATCCGTCAATAAGAATCACTCCAAAATTCATCCGTTTGATCATTTGTTGCTCACAACAAAAAAAAAATCATAAGTCCTAAATTAAAAATTAAAGTATCAAAATTTCACTAAAATAATTATCAAAACATCATAAGAATATGATTAGATATATAATATAAAATCGACGTATCAATAAGCCAAGTACGCATGCCATTCCCAATTGATTTAGCCTGCAGTATATTATCACCACCGCACCATTACCTATTCATGGCGATACGATACATGTCGGAGCTTAAAATGAAATACACGCTACAACTTACAGACCATTTGTATAGCAAATTTGGTTCAGAAGGGGACGATAACCTTCATAGATGACAATGAGCTTCCAAGAGAGGAATCAAAGACTTGTATCATTGTATTTTCTGAAAACTATGCATCCTCAAAATGGTGTTTGGATGAACTTATTAAGATCTTACAACAAGGATCTTACACCAAGATGAACCCTCGTAAGTATGAGAAGTACCAAAAAATTTCCTCTGATTTTGTACTTCCGAGTGATTCACCTTGTACAAATATTTTCACAGAAATGAAAATTTTGTAGGATCTTAAAACGTCCATCCAAACACCACGTTGAAGATGCATTATTTTCGGAAAATGCAGTGATAGGAGTCCTTGACTCTTCAAATGCTTTGAGAAGAGACCTGTTAGTCTCCTACGCTAACACATAAGAACTAAGTGGCGGCTTCCTATCTACTAGCTTTAGCCAAAGTAGTTGGAGAGAGAGAGGGCTGGGAGAGAAATGGAAGCGAAGGATTGAGGCACTGAGCAGCTAGGGTTTGTAGGAATTGGCGCGGCGCTGGGCTCGAGATTGCAAGAGAGAGAGGTTGTCTGGAAACGGCGAGGTGCTAAAAGTTTCTTAAATAGGCAGATGCTAGGTTTCCTTCACACGTGGGAATGGTGCAAGTGGATCCGTGTATATTAACCTTTCGGCAAGCTACCAGGTCCTGACTTCTATGGGCCGCTGAGGTTCTTGTTGGATTGGGCTCGAGTAGGCCCCAATTCTTTTCTCCACATCTTGACTCCAGAGTCTTTTTTTTCTATTTGTTTTTGCTCGTACACTAATTCTTGAATTATACTTTGAAATTTGTACATCACACCAACATGGTTTATGGGAAGTGAGATTGAAGCACTTATTTTTCGTCTCAGCTATTTTTAGTTTTAATTTTTGTTTGAAATAAAGTAAAGTTTAGTATGTGTTACAAATAATGTAATAATTGTTCCACCTAGGCCAGTCTTGCCTAATTAGTAGTGATTCTCGCATCAAACAGTAAAGTCTTGGCATGGGATAGGATGATTGGTTGATTTCATAGCCTTTCAGCTCAAGTTAATAAGTCATCAGGGGTGTACTATACCTAGTGCCCTAAAGCCCCCAATGGTTTGGGAGTCATTGACCTAAAACTCGTTGCATGGGTCGGATCGAAAGTTAAGTAAACTGACATTGCACGACCATTACTGTTACTGAAAAAAAAAAAAATATATATATATATATGAAGAAAAAATTTGAAAAAAAAATCCAAAAAAAAATTGAATATATAAGTGTGTAAAGTATTAAATAAAGAGGACGACATGTAAGGATTTTAATCGAGTCTCCTTAACTTTGTTGGTTCACTTTACTCCAAAGGAAATTTATGAATTCTTTTCTAAGTAGCTTTAAATTGCTTAGACTTTGTGGTGGGATTCGTTGGAACTTTTGAAAAGATGTTCTAGTTTTTAACATTTTCTATGGGTTGTGATTTGAAGGTGGATTGTCTTAGTTAAGTTTTAGCTAAGTATCTAATTAAGTTTTTGTTATCGTCTGAGTCTTGTTTTGCTTGAGGACAAGCAAAAAGCTAAGGTTGGAGGTATTTGATAAGTCAATATTCTATTACATATTTTACCTTAATCTTAGTTTATTTTGGAACAATTTTGATCTTTGACTTGTATTTCCAATATAGGACTTTCAACTTTCTCTGGGGCAAAACATGATCAAATGGATGAATTTTGGAGTAATTCCAATTGAAGGACGTTTGTGAGTCACTTAGATGGATCGTATCAAAACATCAGATTTTTTCCACCAAGCGATTATTTTCTGACGATAGAATAAAGAAGCAATGCACAGTGCTGGAAAAGTGATGTTTTAGGCTTGAATACGAGTTTTGGAGCCCAAGATGGCCTATTGTGGATTCGGCCCCTTTTGAAGATGTGTTCAGGTTGTTTCGATCTTTAAAGGCTAAAATGTAGCTGGACAGTTTCCTTGTAGATTTTAATAGTTTAATTTACATTTTATTTTCTAATATATTTTATTATTATTTGGTGTCCTAATTGGGTCCTAAGACTTTTATTAGGGGATTGTTGGATAGCTTATGTAGAGCGATAGAGGTCTTTGGCAAGGCGAGTCTTTTTCTTCTTCTCTTTTACGCAACTTTGGAGAGAGGAAATTGGGTAGGATTCTTGGAGAATTTCAGACTTTTACTCTAAGGTGTTTTTAATCTTTTTCTTCATAATAATATTTTCTTTGATTTTACTTATGAATATGCGTAACTAATCCGTTTTTGCTAGAGCGAGGCCATGAGTCTTAGCAAGAATATGTAGACTTAACTGTCTCTATGTGTTAATGCTTGATCATCATTAGGATATTTAGGTAAGTAATTGGATGCAATTCAGTTGGAATATCAACGGAGGATTGGGTATTTGCTCATTGTGGTCAATAATTGTAATTTCACTTAAAACGAATATCACACTCTTAGGTGTTGCATAGTTTTTCGAAGGGTTTCACAGAACTTAATTAGTCTTGCATATTTACATTTAATCAAAATATCATAGACAGATTGTATGTTAAATATACGTTATTGTTTGAATATCACAAGGAGAATGTGTATTAGGAAAACCTAACCTTCAAAGTTGCATATGTAATTCATAAACAATTGGTAAAGTTACATAAGATTGTTAAGGTAACGGCGGAACCCTAGTGCTTTTCAAATTTGATTTTTAAAAAACCATTTCCTTTTTAATTGATTTCTTTAAAATTGGTCTTTGCTGATTTCTTCAATTAGTTTCTTTAAAATTCGTTTTTAGTATCTAAAATTCCAAAATCAAATTTTCCAAAATTTTGTTTTAATTAATTAATTAAGAATTGATTTTACATAAATGATTTAAATAATTCTTGTGGAGAACGATCTTGTATAAGCATATTTACTACAACAAAATTGTACTCTTACAAGTATTTTATGTAATTTCAACCTTAGTTACGTAAGTACTAAAAATCCTATCACGTCTATTCTCACCAGGAAAACAAATCAAACTCCCAAGCCAGAAGATGGCAAACCTAACTTTGGCAAGGCAAGGCAAGAATCGTCTGACAGTCCTACCTGTTAGCTTTAGCCAAAGAAGTTGTAAAATCTACGCCTACTTTACTTTTTCTTTTTTCTTTTTGGTTTTGGCTTGGATTTATGGATGAGAATCTTTGGCTGACCGACCAACAGAAAGCGCAACTATTGCTATTAGGGCTGGGCACGGGCCGGGCCGGGCCCAATTTTGAAAGGACCGGACCGGACCTAAGTTCAAAGGGAACGGGCCGGGCGGGGCTGGGGATTACATTTTTTAATATAAGAACCGGACATTACCCGGCCCGGTTGAAACGGGCCGGTTCGGGCCGGGTCCACGGGTCCTTTTTTTTTTTTTTTTTTTTTTTTTGGTTGTTTGAAAGAAAAAAAAAATTGTACAGAACTAAATACAAAGTCCAACATCCAAGTTCATAGATTAACAATACATTCAAAATAATAATATTACATCTTCCAACATCTAAAAATTAAATCAACATACAAAATATCCGAAAATCCAAGTTCCAACGCCCAAGCTCCAACAACAATCTTCATTGAATCTGTAAACAAAAATAGAATATAAACATGACATTTTTAACGTCCAACATCATATTATCTATCCTCATTCAAATTGAATTATTGAAATTTAAAGTTTATTCATTTGAGTTTAAAATATTACCGCAATTCCTTTTCCTTTATTCGTTTGAGTTGTTTCAATTTCAGGAACACTTGATGAGATTGTTGAACTTGTAGATATAGTATTTGCTCTTTTTCTTTTATATTCTACAACAAAGAACAACTGTTAATTGTAAACCAATTAATATAAAGTTATAAACCAAACTATAAAAAACAAGATAATTACCTTCTTCACACTCTTGATAAAATTCAAGCTCCGCGGGACTTGCTTCATACTCAATGCTGCCAATTGGTTCACTTCTTATCCAATTTTGAAGGCACATCAATGACTCCACTGTTTGAGGAAGGAGACATGATCTACAAGGGTCAATTACTCTCTTTCCTCCACTAAATGCACTCTCACTGGCAACTGTTGACACTTGAATTGGCAAGACATCTTTCGCTATCAAAGCAAGTGTGGGATATGTGCTCCTCCCTTTCAACTTCCACCATTTCAAAACATCAAATTGTGAACCATGTGGTACTTTCTCTACAGTGTCAAGGAGATACCTATCCACCTCATGTGCAAGCGCAATATCCTCGGTGTCTTCTAGTTACTTTTCCCAATCATCCATGATTTGACTAAATATCATTGGATTTTCTGTTGGCACATTAGAAGATGATTGTTTTACCCTTGAAGAAGAAGTGTCAAGAACTAAATCTTCTCTACCCTTTTGTTGTGTTTGTGAATCGAAAGCTTGACTAGCATATTCATCACACATTGTCTTCAACAATGTCTTCACTTGATTACTTTTTTGTTCAATCTCTTCTTCAAGAAGTTGTAATTGCTTTCTACACAAGTGCATGTAGTGCCTCAATTTGAACCTTGGGTCTAAGACAAGGGCAATTACAAATATTTGATTAAGGGACTCAATTGAACCAAAATACTTTCGATATTTGGCTCTCATGTTGAATGCCATATCACGTAGCACCAACTCTGCAGGTCTTCCAGTTTGCATATATTCAGGCAAAAAAAGTTTTTCTATCTCGTTTTCCACAGCAATGACATCATGAATAGCTGTGTTAGATGTGGGATACTTAGTTGCACTAACTTTCAAAGTTACAAGATAAAAGACCTTTAAAAATTTCACAAACACTTCTGCACTATCCCAATCTTCCTCCTTAGGTGGTCCAATCCTCCCTTTACCCGCCACTTCTTCTCCTTCATCACTAAACACCTTTTCACTGAAATAGGTGGTGTATATATTGGCTTCATCATCTTCGATCATCCTTTCAAATGCTTTTTTAAACTTCAAGCAAGATTCTAGCATCATGTATGTGCTATTCCACCTAGTAGGCACATCTATAACAACTAGACCCCTACTATCCAACTTCTCATTCTCCACACATTTCTTGAAATAACTTAACCTTCGGGGACTTGATCTCACAAACCGCACGGCATTTCTAAGAGCATCCACACTTGTCTCTAATCTTTTCAACCCATGTTTCACTACCAAGTTGATAATATGAGCTAAGCACCTCACATGCATAAACTTGCCATTCATAATCACTTTACTATTAGGCCATTTCTGCATTTTAAGAACAACATACTCAATTGCCACCTTATTAGCCGATGCATTGTCAACTGAAATGCACATTACCTTTTCAATCCCCCACTCAACCAAACATTGCTCAATCATCTTCCCTATTTCTTTGCCTTCATGACTTGAAATCAAACAAAAGTTTAGAATCCTTTTGTGCATATTCCAATCATCATCCACAAAATGAGCAGTTAGCACCATGTAGTTCAAATTTTGCACACTTGTCCATGTATCGGTAGTCAAGCTCACTCTATGATTATGTATCTCCTTTTTTAACTGATCTTTTATGCTATCATACATACTAAATAACTCCCTTACGATAGTTCTCCGAGATGGAACATGCAATCTAGGCTGGACTTTGCACATCATCCGCCTAAACCCTTCACTCTCCACAATACTAAAAGGTACCTCCTCCATCACAATAAACTCAATAATACCTTCCACACTTTCTTCTTGGCTCCACCCTTTAGCAACAAGCATGTTTTTGACATCCCTAGAAGGTCTAGAACTACCTAGAACCTTTTGCAACTCATCAGTTGGTTTATATGACTTGCAATGTTTATTGATATGTTTAATGTAAGTACTAGTTCCACCCCCACTAGTATCACATGCAAAAAGGGCGTTACAATGATTACACTTAGCCTTCAATACTTGTACCTCCACCTTCTCTTTCTTTCCATCCTTTTCTACTTCTTGTATTTCCGAGACGGTACACTTAGTGACATGATCCCAAACCCAAGATCTCTCAGAAGAAGATCTCTCTAGTGAAGCTATTATAGTTGGTTGCTTTGTCTTTGGAATAGGTGGTGTTTTTCTTTTTCTAGAGGATGAGGGGTTTGGAATAGGTGTGTGTGTGTGTGAGAGATGTATATGTATATGTATTATATTATATATATATATATATATATAATATATATATATATATATGCAGGCAGAAGGCCTCGGTTCTCATTCTTGCATTGCATACAGGTCCTAACTTCTAATCCCATTAAATCAGAAAATATGATACATCTTTAAATACTAGATGACAACCATGCATTGCACCACAGGCTAAAGAAACTGTTTTCTGCAATATTGGCCAAGTACTTATTGTGTGTGTGTGTGTGTGTGAGATGTATATGTATATGTATTATATTATATATATATATATATATGCAGGCAGAAGGCCTCGGTTCTCATTCTTGCATTGCATACAGGTCCTAACTTCTAATCCCATTAAATCAGAAAATATGATACATTTTTAAATACTAGATGACAACCATGCATTGCACCACATGCATCCAAACCAAGAACTCACCAGTAAGCAAGCAGGATATGATTCAAAATCTTCCAATTTACATCCAATGTTTGAAACTTCAACGCCTACTTGACAATAAATACAATAAATATTAGAATTCAGGAATGCTAATGAGTCTCCTTTCCATTTAAACCAACAAAAGTCCCTGTTACATACATAGAAGGTGAAAGCACATGCCTAGAAAACTTAACTCTTCCACTGCATCATAATTAAGCTTAGACAAAAGAAGTAAGCATGATACAAGGCAACTATATCAAAAGAAGTAAACAGTTGATGCTCTTGTGACCTTTATTGTATTTATCTTTTATAAGTCGACCTTTCTAGTATGTCGGGTAACAAGATTAACCTTAGGAAGTCAAGAGATGAAATGCTCAAAAGCGTTGTTTCATTTTTAAATCAAATCCGAATCAAACTGTTTAAAAGAAAATGAGATCAACCGTTAACATTGAATCCTTTTTACTAACTTGGCTTTAAGTAAGCATCTGAAGAATGGATATACTTAAAGACAGAAATCTGAGTTCAAACGCCTAGGGGTGTTGAAAACCAAGATCAGACATGAATGGCCAACCATTTCACACCCACTCACTCATCTCACACTCACTCACGAATTTTAGATACATAACGAAACAAGACAAGAACCCCAACCTCAACATAGCATACCATTTCCTACCTACATTACCAATAAGGAAGCCTCTTCATGCATGGTACCAGTAAAATATGGACCGACAATCCAACACAACGAAATAACAAAATGAGGCATGAACGAACAAGTAAAAGCCACAAGTGTTAGATACAATATTTCTAACAAGTTACAGGGGAAATTTTCCTTTTCACAATCAAAGCTCAAAAGAGGCGCTACACCTAGAAATGATGATTCTACTCAATAGAAAACTATAATCATGCTGTAACTAGTGGCTTCATCCATGAGGATCTGGCAAACAAAGCAACAAAACCCATAAATTAAATGTCTAAAACAACCTCTTTAAAGTTTAAACCCAGAAGAAGCTATTAACAATTTTAGCTTACATGCATTAAGATTGTAGCTTGCATGCATTAAGATTGCAGCTTCAAATCAATTACCAATTTTAGTTCAAAAATTGTAACAATTCGAAAATTTTCTGCAAATTTAAATACCAAAGTATTTAACCACCAAACAACTTAAATTTCTGCAAATTTAACCAAACAACTTAAAATCTACAATCTATAAGCAGATCCATAAAATTCAAAACCAATAAACAAGTTTCTGCTAGTAATCAAATCGCAGCAGTCCATATAATCAATCGAAAAGCTTATGCAATCATAGCCCCAAAAACCCTAAATTCCCAAATCAGAAACCCTAATTCATAAATTACCTAGGAATTTGCAGGATGATGGTAGTGTTCTCGACGGCGAGGTTGGTGTCGACCGTGTGGTGGTGGTCGGAACTCACGATTGGGAGGATTGAAGGAGAGTCAGGACTCAGGAGACAATCCTGCGATGGTGATGTCGACAGTCACTGACTCACTATGAGTCTCAGGGAGTCGAGTCAGTACTCAGTAGGGGTCTGAGACGAGAGAGGAGAGGAGATTTGGGGAGTGAGGTCTGACTCGGAGACGATCGAGCGAGGTCTGAGACGAGAGAAGAGAGGAGATTTGGGGAGTGGGGTGTCGTCGAGTCGAGACAAAGTGTGGGTGTGGTGTGGGAGTCTGGCAGGCAGAGACAGAGTGATTAGATTAAATCAACGGATCAGATTCAATCAACGGATTTTTGGAAGGTGGAAACGGTTCGGGTCGAGGACCCGTTTTCTCAGCAATTAGACCCGTCCCGCCCCGCAAATGACATGGACCCGACCCGCCCCGCCCCGTTTCAGAATTTTAAAAACAAGACCCGCCCCGTACCCGCCCCGAATCGCTTGGACCCGCCCCTACCCGCGGGTCCAAGCCCCGTTTGCCCAGCCCTAATTGCTATAACAAAAACAAAACCATAATTTTTGTAATTCCACAAACGAGCCATTTCTTAATTTAGTAGTTGTAAAATAGTTTTTGTTCAAATATTTGTTCTTGGGGCAATGTTATTTGTGCACACAAAACTAACACAGTTGCTTATATTCTCTAGTAAATGTCTCGGTATTGTGTATACAAATTATATATCATTGTTCATGACCGAAAAAAGAACATTATTGGTGTTCTACTCTACTTGAAACTCTGAGATAGGGTTTGAACGGGGTTCTATCACTACACTTGGTGTCTCAAGTTGAACATGGCTGTCGCCTGTTTAATGGGGTTACAACAACATATTGAAGCTCTAGTAGCTCGGGATGGATCGTCTTTTGCGACGAGTTAGTTCCCGGGTCATCCTTTTGTCCGAGTCCGTTTTGCTGTGGGTACATAAGCATTAGAACCACACCTTCAATGTGAATTGAACCAAAAGAACAGAGAATATTGGCAGCCACTGACAAAGCCGATGGGGTTGATTAGCAGACAATCTAGACAAAAATTGTTGCTTACTAATCCCATTCTGTTTACGGTTGTGGTCACTAACTATGATGATATATAACCTCCACACTGGCTGGAACTGCCCGGAGCGTTGATTCTTCTTATAGTGGTTGCTCCTAATTTATCTGTGGACACTGTGCGGGGCGACTGGATTGATGTTGTACTGTCTTCTCATCGCCGGTTATTTGCTGCAAGAACACATCCGGGCAGCCGGTGGGTTCAGAGACGCTTTCACCAAACCTGGTGGAATATCAAACACTGTTGGCATAATCACTATTCGTCTACCCTGTTTGGGCAATTGTACTTTGCATCATATATACACTTTTTTTATAGCAAAGGAACTCATTTTTTTCACCAAAAGAAGAAACGACATGCAACTTAATTACAACTTTCAATTCATGAGTGTAAATTGTTACCTTTCCTCTTTCCTTTTCTCCAACATGAGGCAACATAAAAGCGCTAGCCAACCACAGAAACACAAAAGTAGAACCAAACAGCAAGCTTCAAACTTCACACCTGGAAAAAAAAAAAAAAAACACAAAACAAAATTCAAAATCTTCCCCATGTTCATAATCTCCGATATCTCTTCCCCATGTTCATAATCTCCGATATCTCTTCCCAGTGTGTTCATCCTCCAGCAGTACTACGTGGGCAGCACAGCTTGCCAAACCTTTGCTAATATGTCAAAGCTTCTCAAAGCAATCAAGGAATCAAAATTTGTATCATTGTATTTTCTGAAAACTATGCATCTATAATATGGTGTTTGGATGAACTTATTAAGATCCTACAACGTAGAGAACATTCAAAAGTGACAAAAATTTTGGCCAATTTTTTACAAGGTGAATCCCTCAAAAGTATGAGAAGTATCAAAATTTCCCTCTGATTTTGTACTTCCGAGTGATTCACCTTATAAAAAATTGCCGAAATTTTCATTTCTTTGAAAACTCTGTAGATTGAAGGATCTTGAAAAGTCCGTCCAAACACCAAGTTGAGGATGCAAAATTTCAGAAAATGCAATGATAGGAGTCCTTGACTCCTCAATTGCTTTGAGAAGAGACCTATTATTGTCCTACGCTCACAAACTTGGTGTGGCTTCCTCTTCGAAAGATCCTAACTTATTTCGACAAGTCTCTCTTTGTGTTGGTCATGGCTTGATCGGATAGGAGAGCTTCTCTCTACATGTTTACACTCTTTGGTGCTACGTTGGTAGGCATAAGCTCTTGGCTTTGCACCCGCACACTCATCTTTCTGCAATGCACGCTATATACATTGGTGGAAGCTTGTATTCTCACAAGGAAAACAAATGAAGCTCCCAAACCAGGAGGTAGTAGACCTAACTTTTGCAGGGCAAGGATCATCAGACAGTCCTACCTACTAGCTTTAGCCAAAGTAGTTGTAAAATCTACGCCTACTTTACCATTTCTATTTTTTTTTTTTTTTTTTTTTGACCTTTTTCTTTTTTGACTTACAAAAAAAAAAAAAAAAAAGGACCGGTTGGTGGCTTCTCCTCGGCAGTCCACCCTTCCAGGGCCAGGGAGACTCACAGAAGCATTTTATCCTCCCCTTGGCCACTATCGTGTGATTCACTAACGCTGGAAATCGAACTCATGACGTGTCATGCAAAATACGGGCTTGGAATCCGCACACTCATCTTTCTGCAACTGCACACTATATACATTGGTGGAAGCTTGTATTCTCACAAGGAAAACAAATGAAGCTCCCAAACCAGGAGGTAGTAAACATAACTTTTGCAGGGCAAGGATCATCAGACAGTCCTACCTACTAGCTTTAGCCAAAGTAGTTGTAAATTCTACGCCTACTTTACCATTTCTTTTTTTTTTTTAACCTTTTTCTTTTTTAACTTAAAAAAAAAAAAAAAAAAAAAAAAAGGACCGGCTGGTGGCTTCTTCACGGCAGTCCACCCTTTCAGGAGCCGGGAAGACTCACATAAGCATTTTATCCTCCCCTTGGCCACTATCGTGTGATTCACTAATGCTGGGAATCGAACTCATGACGTGTCATGCAAAATACGGACTTGAAATCCACCCCAATGACTAGACCACCCCGTGGTGGTTCTTTACTTTTTCTTTTTGGTTTTTGGTTTTGGTTTTAATTTTGGCTTGGATTTATTGATGAAAAGCTATGGCTCATCGACCAACAGAAAACGCAGCTATTGCTATAACAAAAACAAAACCGTACTTGTTGTAGTTCCTACAAACGAGCCATTTCTTAATTTAGTAGTTGCAAAATAGTTATAGTTTGAATATTTGTTCTTGTGGCAATGTTATTTGTTCACACAAAACTAATACATTTGCTCTTATTCTTTAATACATGTCAGTTTTGTGTGTACAAATGATATTATCATTGTTCAGGACCGAAAAAAAGAACATTATTGGTGTTCTACTCTACTGAAATCTCTGTCTTTGTAGGGTTGGAACAAGGTTCTATCACTACACTTTGTGTCTCAAGATGAACATGGATCTCGCCTGTTTACCGGGGTAACCACAACGTATTGAAGCTCTGGCAGCTCGGTATGGACCGCCTTTCGCAACGAATTAGTTCCCGGGTCATTCTTTTTTCCGAGTCTGTTTTGGTGTGGGATACAGTACATAAGCATTAGAACCACACCTCCAATGTGAATTGAACCAAAAGAACAGAG
Organism: Pyrus communis; assembly: GCF_963583255.1. NCBI lineage: Eukaryota > Viridiplantae > Streptophyta > Magnoliopsida > Rosales > Rosaceae > Pyrus > Pyrus communis. Next base: position 7,914,134 of record NC_084805.1, on the reverse strand, counting down.
AACATTGGGTTGGGTTGGGAACACAAATTAATGCATAACATCGCTTACTTGTATGCTAAGCAATGTAAACGCAAGCATTTGAGGCTTCAGAAATCAGAGAGGAATTGCTTTATTCAACCTCACCTAACCACGTTGGACTTTAAGCGATCAATCAATCACTTTAATGTTTTGCTTGGTTACAAACCTGTGCTAGTAGCCTCAGCTAAGAAGGATAATTACTTTCTCTAAATCATGCATTCTTACTTGGAAGGAAATAAAACAAACATACACTCTGGGTAGCAGATATGTGAAATTATCGGGAATAAGAGCTTTTACATTATCTTTATTTCCACACAAACTAACTTGACGGGATCGCGCCCATCCAGTGTCTTTGTGAGTAGCAGATACCCGCTATTTTCTTACATAGTTCCTCAAATATCAGAAATAATATCTTTGGGAAATTGTGGTAAAAACGTTTGATCCGATAGCTTACAGCTTTCAACATCGCTGTCATACCCTTGCTCCTTTTCCTTCGCTGTACAGTGTATCAATACGGTCCTGCAGATGATATTCCGACAAAATATAAATTAACATTAGCTCGACAGAGAAATATCAGGGCTTGTGTTTGGAAAATTGGTTGGCCCTTAAAAAGTACTTATAGGTGCCACCAGTCATGACTTGTTGGACAAGGCAGTAGATAGAAAACGACACCAGGAGGCATACCTTGTAATATTTAAGCAGCTGTGGTCTCTTCAGTTTGAATGTTGGAGTAATGAGATCCCTCTCCATGTCAAAGGGCTTCGGTTCCAGGTGAACCGCTTTTAACAGCTCAAAACCTCGGAGCTGCAGGAATGTGTTCCAAGTTAGCTGAGTAGACATTGACATACATGCCATGGAAATTGAAACAGGGAATTGGGTGAAATATTATCAACATACTTGCTGTTTCTGACCAGTACTATTGAGCTCATCCAAAATGTACTTGCTTGCCTTCGGGTTTTGACATAATGATTTGAAATCATCGGTCAAGTGACGCTCTGCTGCCCAATCCTCCAACGCCTTAGGATCAGGGACCACCACAGCAACAAGAAACGACTCAAAGCTGTTTCCATATACCCAAATCTGCAAACCAGAGGAAAATCCACAACTTTAGAAAAATCAAAAAACAAACCAGAGGGAACTTCCACAAATTACAAAGACCAACAAATAAAAACTCATATATGGAGGCAAATAGAGGTGGGTTCTAACTTATAGGAATGATTAACTTGTGCCCGGTCTAGCAAGTAGCAACATACCGATGTGATAAGAGGGCATTGCAAGTATTTGCTTTCAATGTTTTCTACCGCAACATATTCACCTTGCGATAGTTTAAATATATTCTTTTTCCTATCTATGATTTTCATTGCTCCATCTGCCTGCCATTCTCCAATGTCACCTGCAATAAAATCAAAGTCACCATCACATTTCAATGCAACAATTAAGCATCAACAAAAATTTCTAAGATGTCCAGTGGTGACATCTTCACAAGAAGACAAAACATTGGGCATCAAATGACAACTTTATGGCTGACTGTTTAAAGTTTACCTGTATGAAACCACCCATCAACAAGGACTTCCTCTGTTAGATCTTCTCGCTTATGGTAACCAGAAAACAAGGTTGTTCCTCTCAGGCAAATCTCTCCACGGGGCACACTGGAAAGTGCATCGTATCCCATTTCCGGCACTGACTCAAGCCTTGCTTCAATAGTTGTGATAGGGACACCGACAGTTCCAATCATAGGAAAAACATTGCCAATGGACGTGAAGCTACCACCACAGCTTTCAGTAAGGCCTACACGTAAAAGAGTTTAGCAAGTTGATGGAAGGTTCTTTTTCATTATGAAGGGAACTTTTATAAAACTACTGCAGATGAGTAGAAGCTTGCGTCACTGAACTTTCAAAACACACTTAATATTTCAACCAATAAATAATTTACACCAGCTTCTTCAAAGAAGACATTGAATTCATTTTAGATCAATGTTTTGTTGTTTCCATTGCACTAAAAAATAAGGTCACTGCAAAACCTACGTCGATTAGTCAATTAGGTAAATTCTAGCAGCATCATTCCTACAATCTCTATATCATTCCTAGATGACATAAAGCAGAGATGCTTCAACCATACCATATCCTTGTGATAAAGTGCTGCAGCTGGTGACCCTCAAAAATTCCTCCACATGCCTAGGCAAAGGGGCAGCACCAGACAACAATATACGAACTCGTCCCCCCAATGCTTGTTTTATCTAGCACAAGTACCATTTTGTTAGAATGTAAAACAGCTATTCAAGAATTGAATGGCGAAGGATGCAACAACAAACCTTATCAAAGACAAGTTTGTCCAAGAGAGGTGCTGCTTTTTCTTGTGGGAGACCCTTTTCCAGATTCGCCAACTTGCTGTCAATTAAATCTTTCATTAGTTTTATTGCAGGAATGCAAATGCAAACAAAAAGGGGAGCTTTTCGGGATTCATACTAGTTATAAGCATATTGGAATAATGTCTTCTTCAATACACCCCCGGATGAAACTTTGTTGACAATACCTGCGAGCACAAAGTTTAAGCCAGATATTTAGAATTAAAAAAATTCAAAGACAGTAATTTATCAGGATCGGTAAGATGTATATTTTACCAGAGTATATGCGATCATACACTCTAGGTACCCCACAAAACATAGTAGGCCTTAGTTCCTGAAGGTCCTCGAGTAGAAATCTGACATCCTGCCCAAGTTCAAGAAAGAAATCACATCAGAAACAAGTTACAGAAATTTAAGAAAACAGATAACTTTGAAAGATATACGAGTCTTATATACTTACTCCTCGCCAGAAGCCTACAGAGGATCCTTTGTAGATGCAATAGCTCTCCATTATTTGATCATATATATGGGCCAATGGAAGAAAGGAAAAATATGAATCTTCTTCCGTACACTGTAATAGAATTGATTCATGAGATCAGTATTGTAGTTTTAATGCACTATGATTAGCAAAAGGAAATAATTTCTCATATTGCAGTAACAGAACTTCGGAAAGAAAAATTTCTGCAAATGAGCACCCTTGAATGAGCAGATGACTTTTTTATGAGCTCTAGCTCAAGTAGCATTGGGATGGGCGGGGAAGCGGTCTAGGCTCAAATAAGATATGACTTGCTTAGCAAGGTATTACTACTTATAGTTTAAATAGTTGTTTGGAAAGACCAACCACAACAACATCGACTTTTCAGTAGAGTCTTGTTCTGATGTCCATTTAAAGTACATGAAGGTACTAATTTATCTTAATTAAGGACTACAATATAACTACTCAAAATGCTCGTCACCAAATCACACCCAAACTAAGCATGCCAAGTGCCAGGAGCTATCCTCCCTTTTTTCTAATTTAACTTTGAGAGGCAGAAAAAACACTAATTTGGAAACTCCAGCAATATATATCATAAAAAGGCTAGGAAATAGTGTGTTCAGTTGTTTACCACTCTATCTGTTAGAAAAAGTAGTTGCTCCACAGACAATACTTCTGCCATAATTGCTCCATTACTAATACGTACACCTTTTGGTTCTCCAGTTGTTCCACTTGTATACATTATTGTGCAAATGTCAGTCCTCCGTTTCGGAGGTAGTTCACAATCTGCATTTCCCTGAGAAAAGGTGTGGAGAGGTCATTTTACATTATTGACAAATAAGTTGGCAAATCCTTTACCAACGAAGGGAATTTATATGAGAGAGAAGTATAAACAACTTACCAACTGAGAGAATTCCTCCCAAGAAAAACAAGATACCCCCAGTCCTTCAGCTTCCTCCTTTTGAGCGCTAGAAACACTTGCAAAGCTGACAATTGCTGTAAAAAGAAAATGCATAACTGAGTTACAATCTGCAGCAATTGCACCTCAAATTCCAAATCTTCAGGGAATTGAAGATGACTGACTTTTTAAATTGGTAGAACAATTTGGAAGGCATGACAGAACCTGCGCAAAGCATTACCATATGAGCAGGACATCAGAACATATAAGAAAAAAACTGAAATTCAAAACTAAAATACCACATATGTATTGGGAAATTAAGTAAGACGGTCGTCAAACTATTTAGGGTAGAAATATCCAAAGGTAAGATGGTCTTTGTATTTATCTGAGGTTTTGGAACCAAGGAGTTGGATAGGATGCTTTTAGTACCAAACTATATGACATCAATAGTCTTGTGCATTTGTACTTAAGGAAATGGATAGAAAGCACACTTACAGCAGGGAGCTTGTTTTCTTGAACAAAAGCTATTGAAACTTCAGCATGATTGATGATGAACTCAACTGCATTAGCACCTGTAACACGAACAACCGTGACAAGTTAATCAGCTATATTTAATCAAACTCAACCACCATCATCAAAAGTCTAATTGCCCGTGGAAATGATCTTAACGAAGAAAATATAAAGGTATTCTGAAAGTCATGGTGGTATACACACCAAGTTCTATTGACAAAAGAGAAGGAAAAACATACCAAGGGTGTCATAGAGTGGAACGTATGTTATGGCTTGGCTATTACAGGCCTGTAAAACATCAACAAAACATACAAGCATTACGCCAGAAAGTCGCCTTCAGTCCCCAACATCACAGTCATTCAACCGTAGTCACAGAATTTAATGTCGATATTAGCATGCATTTCGCGGAATGGAATGCATAAACACGGACATCCAATCATGAAAACGCGAAACAAAGCATTACCTCCATTGCAGTAAGCCACTGGGGGCAGTTTGATCCGTATATACCGCAACGATCTCCCTGTAAACGTGTAAAAGATACAAAAACATCATGAGACTAATCTCAGTTTGCTTTCTTTTTTTTTAGAACTATTTTCAGTACCATTATTACATCAACTCTCAACTACAATAGTACTAGTTCGACATAGCAAACTATATATCACATCAAAACTATGGATAACTTATCAAAACCATGAGACAGGAGCACATTAATGTATTCAGGGTCAACTTAGCGCCGTATTAACTTACTAACTAGTTAGTGTTTGAGCGCTACCGCATGCATACTTAATTGGCATGTGACTTACAGGATTGACACCGCGGCTTCTGATGGCTGAACCCATTCGAATCGCAGCATCATAAACCTCTTGATACGTAAGCCACACATACGGACCCACCTATCATTTCCAATAAACAAATTTATTAAAAATTGGGTTTTGATAATCTTAATTGGGAAAAACAAATAAATTAAATAAATAAATTAGCTCATGGGTTTCAATGGGTTGGTGCTATTTTTGCTCAAATGGAAGCTTTACCTTTGTGTCAGTGACCTGCCGCCGCCCAAGCATTGGGTTGCTCGGATATTTCTTAGCAGAGTCACTGCAAGTAACACCAGAGTTTCAGCCATGAATTCACGCAGAAATTCGAATCAGATTTTATATGGTGATTAAAACATAGAATTATTAATAATTATACTAGCGTAATCATCAACTGGCCTATTAGCTCAGCTGGTTAGAGCGTCGTGCTAATAACGCGAAGGTCGCAGGTTCGAGACCTGCATGGGCCATTTTTTTGTTTTCTCCTTTCTGCTATTAATTTGATTTCGATCGGATGAGTGAGTGCTACGAGGAATAAATATATTTACATTTTCCTGAGAAATTTGTCTGTCCATTTTCTGAGGATCCAAACAAACAACAAGCTCAATTCAACTGCCCTCAACAGAAAAATGTGACACTCAATTTAAAGTACATTATTCTGATCCATAACGCACATCAAATTTTAACAAGATACGAAAAAAAAAAGCGAGTACCAAAATGGGATGATAATGTACCTCAAAAACTGCCAAGGAGACTCCAACCCCTCAGGCAGCTCCATGAGACCATCCTTAGCGTAAATGCTCCGATACGCCGGCCCCGCCGCCGGCCTACCGTTGGCGGCCGGCCTCGATTCCTCAACCTTCACTATGAAATCCATGGACCCTTTTACCCAACTGAGATTTCAAGCTGGTTACAAGTAAAGAACTGAGATTCTGAAACAAATATAAAGGAAGGTGGAAGCGCTAGCTTCTGGTGAATGTGACCGGTAACTAATAACCAGAAGTAGAAATGGAGGTGGAGAGGTGGCGGTGGGGGAGATTAAGTCAGCTGAATGCAATAAATTTTAACCAATTTATAGCGGTGTTTATGAGAGGGGGTCTTCAAGGTAGCTGTATGGATGCATGTCTTGTAGATTGGTGAGGAATAACTGGCATTGCATTTATAATGGTAGACGGAGTTTGGTGAAGTACTTGCTCTGTGGAGTGTTTCGTAACTTTTAATATCAACGAGGCATGGTGTGATAAAATCCCCACCTAGTAATAAGGGGTTAAGTTGAGGGCAATAATGGTATTCTTGGTGGTTGATCATGTTCGACCTAAAATGTTTATAAGGGTATTTGAGAAGCTTAAAGGGGTGTGTCTTTATCATTTCTCATGTTTTAGGAGTCATTTCTTTGCCAATTAGTCTTATGGTGTAATAATAATTTTCTTTACTTGTAAGTGAAAATTTTCAACTTTAAATTTTGTAATGACGTGTTTCATCCAATTATTCATCTGCTCTTTAGTGTAAATATATTGTTATATCAAAAATGTTGTCAAGTACATTGGAAAGGGATATCTCCGGATCCCTTCCACCTAATCATCATCATCAAACAATCCGAATCCTTGAAATTTGATCAAACGGCTAAAGCTATTATAACTTTTAAAATGGGTCCGTATTTTTAGCCGTTGAATTAAATTTTAAAAATCCAGATTGTTTAATGAGAAGAATCAAGTGAAACGGATTCGGAGAGGATCCCTTTCCAAGTACATTTTGATGAGATTGATATCTTTTGTTGGTTGCCAAAACATTCACTGATGACGTCCTTCGATTAAGTAGAGAACAAGTTTGTTGACCATATGGATTTCTTTCCACATGGACAAAATAGGATTCTCCAATTTTTTGAAACAATTAATTAAACAATCTCACATAAGTCAAATCTCGATATAAAGGAGTAGGATTCTTTTCTTTCTTTTTTTTTCCTCTCCTTCCCTACCTTCTTATTTAAATGGTTACAGTTAAGTCATGTCAATATCTTATATTAAATTTTTATAATAAGAGAAAAACAAAATAAGAAAATGTGAGAGGAGGGGATGAAGGGGATGTAAAGAGAAGGGGAGAGAATCCTAATCCCTATATAAAAAGTCAATACTGTTTTGAACAGTGTTTTTTAGAGTCACAGCCTTCACTAAAATAAGTGAACAGAAGTGTCTCCCAAACAAAAAAGTTCAAAAGTAATTCAAAATAATGCATGTGTATTTTTATCATATAAACAACGTTTTTTAATAATTAATTCTTTTTGTACATTTTTTTATACAGTTTTTTAAATTAGTATCTCACAATAAATTAGTAATAATGTGATTCGATCAGTTGTTTATTAAATATTATTTTCTCTATTTTTAAACACGTTCAAAACATCTTAAGAGGCGCGTAGTGCCAATTATAAAAAAAATGTTTTCGCGTGCGCATAATAATGTGATTCAATTAGTTGTCAAATGATTTTTTTTTTCTTTCGAACAAACGATATTATCTACACTAAGGGATGAGGTGTTGGCTTAGCCTCATAATGGGCTAGTAATATTGTGATTCAATCAGTTGTTTATTAAATATCATTTTTTCTATTTTTAAACACGTTCAAAACATTTTAAAGATTCGTAGTGCCGGTTATAAAAATTGTTTTTCACACGCGCATAATAATGTGATTCAATTAGTTGTCAAATGATTTTTTTTTTCGAACAAATGATATTATCTACTCTAAGAAGGAGGAGGTGGGCTTAGTCTCACATTGGGTTAGCAATAATGTGATTCAATCAGTTGTTTATTAAATATTATTTTCTCTATTTTTAAATACATTCAAAACATCTAAAGAGGCTCGTAGTGCAAGTTATAAAAAAAAGTCTTTCGCACGCGCATAATAATGTAATTTGATTAGTTGTCAAATGATTCTTTTTTTTTTTAACAAACGATATTATCTACACTAAAGAGGAGGGGGTGGGCTTAACCTCACATTGGGTTAACAATAATGTGATTCAATCAATTGTTTATTAAATATTATTTTCTCTATTTTTAAACACATTCAAAACATCTATAGAGTCGCATACCGTCAGTGATAAAAAAGGTCTTTCACACATGCACAATAATGTGATTCAATAAGTTGTATTGTTTTCTCTATTTTTAAACACTTAAGAGGCACGTAGTGCCAATTATAAAAAAAGTCTTTCGCACGTGCATATTAATATGATTCAATTAGTTGTCAAATGAAAGTTTTTTTTTTTTTTTTAACAAACGATGTTTTCTACACTAAAGGAGAAGAGGTGGGCTTAGCCTCACACATTGGGTTAACAATAATGTAATTCAATAAGTTGTTTATTAAATATTATTTTCTCTATTCGTAATGTAAATTCAATAGAATGTAAATGGAAATTGAAAGACCGATTTTATTATATGAATTCGGCTGCTTTGATTGGTTTATAAAGGATTTCTTCTATCATGTTCGAATATTATTTATTTACTTCAAATATTTGATTTTTTTTTTTTGTCATAAAAAAATTATTGAAGTAATTAACGCATTCACACTGAAGGCTATTATAATCTAAACAGAATTGTTTATGGTTCAGTCACATAAGTGAAAAATAAGTTAGGACACCCTAAAGAATTTTAATCTAATCAACCTTGCCGAAGTAAATTACTTTTCACTTAAAGAATAAATTTTTTTCCTAGTGTTTTAGAGTTTTTTTAAGATTAAATCAGCTAGTTAGTAATGTGTTCACCCTCTTACACTTCAGATGGGATAGATCCTCCATTTATTGTAAGAGACTCTCTTAAGGCTATGTTAGGAATTTTCAAGTCTTAGAGTTAAGCGGTGACAAAATATTAGATAAAAGATATTATAAATAAATCACATGAGCATTAGAAAGGTATGTGAGACCGATTAACTTATATAGCTACTTAGTTAATGTTGAATTATCAAAAAGAAGGGTCAAAGGTCCACTTCTCACAACACTGATATTATCACCAACTTAGTGATATTATCCCTAACTTTGTAATTATCACGTGCACAATCCGTTAGGTGTCAGGTGTGGGGTTTTATCACATCAGGTGTTAGGTGTGAAGTTTTATCACAAAAAGCCTTGAAACTAGTTGGAGCGGGGTTAAGATATTTAAAATCTTATTTCCCAGAGATACGATTAATGTGTGATATTTCAACATGCCCCTCACATGGGACCCAATTACTGGGTCACACATGGGAGATCTACACATCGACAACCACGTGGAGCCAAGGGGACTCATCTTACACGCGGGGCCAAGAGGACACACCCATCACATGGCAGTACAATACAGACCCGCTCTCTGGCTCTAATACCATGTTGAATTATCAGATAGACGAACCAAAGGCCCACTTCCAACAACATCGATATTATCCCTAGCTTTATAATTACCACATGCTCAATCCATTAGGTATAAAGTTTTATCACAAAAAAATTCGGTATTAGTTGAAGCGAGGTTAAGATATTTAAACATTTCTTTTTTCAAAAATACGTTGGATGTGAGATATTTCAATAATTAAAAGATGTGCATATAGTACATTTCTAATTCCTCCTATTAAACATTTTGTAATCCATCCCTTGCTAGTTTTACACGATCAATTGGGACTCAGCAATCCCTCTCTCAATCGAAGTTTTAATGAAATTTAATTAGACAAAATAATTTTTAATTAGAGAACATGCCAGTCATCAGATCTTATTAGCATTCCTTTCTGTTATTATTACTAATCTAACTAGAAGTCTAGGTTTGCCTCTTTACCTTATCTTATCCTTATCTCATTCGTGGTGACTCATGAGAGAGGAACTCTTGCAGATTTTATTTCTTGGAAGTCAATAGTTTCATGACTGCATTTTCTTGCTCGAAAAGAAAGACAGAAGAAAAATGCAGCTTAATGAATATTAAATTAGTTGATTAGAATAATGTGTTCATTTCTTTAAACTTGTTAGAAATAATTCCCAAAATGAAAAGGGGAAAGGAATTCTCATTATGTTGAGAATGAATACCGATGGGAGGAGAAACCTTGCATGAGCTTATAAGAAGTTGAGCTACTTTTCATATTGTCAATTAGTTTTATGATGAAATCTCAACTTTCTTCAAATTACAGGTGACGCAGTCATAGTACGAATCACTAGTGATTTAGAAAATTCATGTTAAAACTGATATATAAGGATATAATGGATCTTTACAACGTTTAAATCTTACATACTATTGTAGCCAGACCTATTACTTAATTCGACCTTACTATGTCTTATCCTTTTCTCCATTTATCACGCGAGACAAACTCTTCCCTGCAGATTTTCTCTCTTGTTTCTTTGAAAAATGAATAATTTGGTGACTGCATTTTCTAACAACCCAGACATGCAGATGCAGTGCAGGTGAGGTTGGGTATGACCTCAAAAAGTAAAGGTGGATTTTTGGTAGCATAAGCCTAAACAGTGGTTGGAACAAGCTATCTACTTGTATTGGATGCTGAAATCCCAACAATATTTGTGACCTCGTCGGACGTTTGTTTGTTGATCAACTTCTCATATCCAACGTGTTGACAAATTGAAAGCATCCATTTCCCTTTGTTTTTTAATTAAACAAGGAGAGGTACAACCTGAATTTGCCTGTAATTGCAACAAAAGTTCAGCTTAAGAGTTTGGAAAAAAGAGTTTAAAAAAGTTAAGGATATTAGAAGAAAAAATGGTTTAAAATGTTTCCTCATCTTAAGGAAGGTCCTTTTATAAAGTTCGTATACGGTCTCCAAAATGTCTAAGACAACCAGTACACAATATCCCATTGAAATAAAAAACTTTAACAAAAAGCTTCCGGTACTATTTACTTTAACAAAAAATCACATTTCTACACTAAAAAGTCAATCTTGATACTATTCATTTTACCCTTTATTTTATCATTTTTGTTAAAACTCAAAGTTTTCAAGGCATTTTCATTAGTTTTCTTTTTAAATAATCTTGACTTAAGTCATAGTAGATTAAGCTTAAATTACAGAGTTATGCATTCTTTCTCAATATGTTTATGAACAAACGATATTATTTACACTAAACAGAGAAGGTAGGTCCAGCCTCACAATAAGCTAACAATAATGTGGTTCAAATTCGCCTTTGGTGAGAATCGAACCTAAGACCTCTCACTTAAAAATAAAGAGAAATACCATTAAACTGTAGTACTAAATAACTAAATAACTTTTTTCTCTGTACTTTATTTTGAATCTTCATCACTGAATTATATTAAGCCCAAAAAAAACCCCCACACCAATGAGTTTTTAACTTGGACTTGGCCCACCACTATAATTTCATCCAAGCCCAAAATGGCCTGGTTGGGCATTGTTTATACCCTTTGTCAGCAGCCCATTTTGGTTGCTTAAGGCCATCTCCAACCGATAGCTGGTTAGAAGGCTCATTTTAGCCTTCTGACCCTCCAAGATATTAATATTTTAATGAACAGTATAGGGTCATATTTGCCTCCGTCTCCAACCGAGGGCCAAAGGGCAGAGGGCTCGTTTTAACCCTGTCACAAAAAACGGTCTCCAACCGAGGGCCATAGGGCCAAATATAATTTATTATTTAAATTTAAAAACTACAACAACTTAAATTTAAAAACTACAACTAAATTTTAAAAACGACAAATTAAATTTTAAAACTACAAATTAAATTCGAAAACAACATTAACTTAAATTTTAAAACTACAATTTAAATTTAATATCCATAATCAACATCATCTTCATCATCCGCCATTGTACGAGTATAGTCAGAGGTAAACAATCGGCTCATAATTTCTTTTTTTTTTCCTATCAAAATAGGCCTTACTCATTGGAGTGTAATTCGAAGTGTTCCTTTCCATATTCTTATCATCCATTTTTTCTTGTATTTGTTTGGCCCGTTCTTCATGCCTAAACTTCCTTTCTTCCGCCTCAAGGGCATTTTGCTCCGCCAATAATCGCAATGAGGCAGCCACTTCATGTTTAGTGGCGTAATCATCATTTACCTTGCCCTTTTCCTTCAACCTTCGCGCCTTGTTTCGTCCCATAGCCCTAGGTATGGAACCTTCACCCAAAGACGGATTTTCTACCCTTGTTTGTTGAATGGTTGGAGATCCATCTTCATCCATATATGCAGTTGAGGATGCAATTCCGAACACCGACGTGGGAGCTCTCTGTGGTGGATCTTCAAATAACACCCACCCTTTACAAATTTCCCAACAACTGTGAAACTAAAAGGGTTTCGAGGTGCTGTCCATATACAATTCCTCCGCTTGGCGTACCTAGAAAAAAATTAAAGGAAATTAATTTATGAAATTAAATGTAATATAATTAAATATTTAAAATAAATTGTGAAAACACTTACTTCGTCGTAGTAATTAGCACTACTGTCATGTCTACTTGCGGCTGCTAACAATGCTTGATGCCATTTGTTCAAACTTGGCTAAAAATGTTTCTTCCATCTTGAAGAACAACTCTCGTGGCTTCAAATATTCACTTGAGTGGTGCCTTCATAGAACTCTAAGTATTTTTTGGACACACGAGTCCAAACACTGTCATTTGTTTGACAATTCCCCCTCACACTATCTTCCGACACCCATCTATAAGCCTTGCAAAGAGCTTCATCTTCTTTTCGGATCCAAGCCCTACCTTTCATTGCAGACGAGGCCATTTCAAAATTATTAAAAAAATTGAAGGATAGATTTTTGAAAGAGGAAGGAAAATATGAGAATTGAAATGGTGTAGGAATGGTGAAAATTTTGTGAGGAATGGTTTAGGTATTTATAGGAAAAAAAATAGAATAAAAAAAAAAAAAAAAAAAGGCTCAAAAAACCCAAAAACATAAAAAAAAAAAAAAAAAAAAAAAATGAATCCAACAGTAACTAGCGCCAGCTAGCCGCTGGATTCAAAATTCTTTTTAAGAATTCTTGTCGGTTATAACCTACATGATTAATCAGTTTTCTGGTCAGCCCCTGCCTAGCAGCCAACCCTTCAGCCCTTTCAAATTCCGTGGAACCCTCTTAGATTCCACGAGCCCTCTGGTCTAGTCCTCAGTTGGAGATGGCCTAAGTTAAATCGGGCTTTCCGCATTTATTCCCTTAGTCTGTATTATGCATTTTGCTAATCATGACAAAGTTGAAGAAATCCGAGAGTCACTTGTATGACATGAGTACATCATTAATTCCATGTCAATAATGCAAAAACAAACACATTTACTTATATTATTGACACATAAAATTATTGTAATAGTGTACTTGTGTAGTCGTGTCATACAAATCAATTTCAAAGAATTCCTTTTATACAATTCCACACAGAAAATTGATCTTGTTACTTGCATAAGGGTTCTTTTTTGGCTCTTCCAAATATCCCATGTATCACAGCAAATAAATGTTAACTGATTAAAAAAAGATACTTGTAGTTGTAAGCAAAAAGTAGGCCAATTTAGGACAAGGCTGCAAGGGCAACTAGAGAACTAGTTAACCAACAAAACTACCAAACACCAAAAGGCAGCCAGGTTACACAAAAGGAAATGAAAAATAAGACAAATATGGAAATGTTATAAATAAGCAAAAGTTAGAGAGATAATCTTTCCTAAAGACATGAGCGAAGCAGATGCAAAATAACATACTGTTTTATTTCGTAATTATAACATAAAAGGATTGAAGATAAAAATAGAAAGGAAGGGATACTGATATTATTGCTTTCAGTTCTTTTCTTTCTTTTAGTTGTTGTGCCTTGATCACTCGCGGAGTGCTTTATTTATAAAGCCACATTCGTATGTTTACAGAGAATGAAAATCACCCGCGACAAATCAAGCAATCATCCGTGATAAACCACTTTTGAAAAAGCATAACACAACAAACTATTCACTGCTATTCACTGCTATTCCCATGTGGGCATTCAATCATTCTCATAATCTTTACAACAGGAAACTGATATTCAGCAGAAATCATAAGGAAGCAGGCACAACCAAACAATAATTCAACCTTAAGAACTAGTAATGGAGCCCTAATATTCAGAAATTATTCTGATTCATAACTTCTCGTGCACCTATTAACATATGAGAGTATGATATACATACTAAAACGAAAAACATACGAGATACACATTATAATCCATAATCCTATAATACTTAAAGCTCAGAATTGGACTGATTTAGTTGATTTCTCCGATTAATAACTTATGTCATTCCAAGTAAATATGTTACAATACGCAATATAATTGAATCCACACATCAAAATGGAATTACTTGTGTTTCAAGAAGAGAAAAACAAAGGTAACATAAATTCATCTGACAAATGCTACAATAATATTACATAAGACATGTAAGTAAAACACCAAAAATGACATGTAACATTCTTTTCCCTTCTCAAAACCCTAAGCATGCCTCCCAAGTAATTGGAAACCACCCAAATTCCAATTTGACCCACTTAGCTTTGACTTTGCCCGATGTGCAATACTGCAATGCAACACCGACCGCACATCCATGTCTTCCAAAGTCAAGGAAGATAAAAAGAATGACAAGGACAAGCACTCAAAGCCTCAACTCCACCCGCATTGCACTTCACATCTTCCCCCTATCCGCACTTTTCATCTCTTCAAAATTGTGATGGTAAAACCAAGATGGACAATTTTCTCCCTAACCATCGTATCCCTAAACCTTAAACTCCTTAAACTCTAGACCCTAAGCCGTAACTGGATAACCCTAGCTCCGCCTACCCCTGTTGTATGGTTCACATGCACAAATGAGTTGTCAACTCCTTCCCACATGGTCTAAATTGTATGGTTGTCGGTCGGTTCGCTCCAAATAAGCAGCCCTATATTTAAAAGCTAACCCAATCTTTACCTCTAAATAAATAAATGGCGCCAAAACCCATTAAATTTCTCCACATTTATGATCCTCTCTCTCCTCTCTCCCCCATAAAACCCCAGTTTTGATTTGTGTGTTTTTTCTTTCTCTTCCTCTCTCTCGTCAATTCTGGGCATTAAATGCCGTCTCGGCAGCCCCCCCCCACAGTTAATGACCGCACCGGCCCTCATTAACTGTCCTCCCCACTTTTCCCTCCACCC
Organism: Pyrus communis; assembly: GCF_963583255.1. NCBI lineage: Eukaryota > Viridiplantae > Streptophyta > Magnoliopsida > Rosales > Rosaceae > Pyrus > Pyrus communis. The sequence continues at coordinate 7,899,002 of NC_084805.1, read as the reverse complement.
ATCTCCCACCGTCCGATCCACCCCACCCTCGCTCCATCACCACCCTCCACGTGTCGATCCGGAATTTAACCTCACTTCCTTCGTTCCTATCTCCTGTTAAACCTCTCCGGCGACAACAGCGCTTCCGGATCTCCGCACCTTAGCCGGCTCGATGAGAAAGCCGATAACCCCGAAGATCTTCCGAACATCGGACTTGTCATCGACTTGCTACGCCGCGAATATCCGCCGGTTCCGGCGCCGGAGAATCTCGCGCTCGACTCTGACAGCGGGAAGAAGCCTTTTCGGCGGAAGAAAGGAGACTTCATGCTGACGCCGCCTCTGTAGGATGATCTGAAGGAGAAGACTCGAGGCTTCGTCAACGACCCGAACGGCGACGGCCGCTTGCTCCAGAAGCTTCCTCTCCGGTACCGCCACGGTGACACCGTCGCAGGCTCCGTCACCATCATTCTCTCCGCCGACGCCGAGCTTCGCTCGAACCCGAACGAGTGCGACCTCTTTAAAATAAAATCTCCGCCGTTGATCCGGTAATCCTCCCAGTAGTTGGAGCTCCTCCTCGGCGATCGCTCCTCCGCGCACCGCTCGATCTCGGTGACTAACGAATCGGAATCACACGGCGCCGTAGCTTCGGCAAGAGGCTCGAGCGCGATGCTCCGGAAAACAGCGTCGTCGAGGCTGGGCCTGATCCTTGCGGCCATCAACGGAACGAACGGAGATTCCGGACGGAATATTCCGGCCCGGCAGAGAGGACAGTTGGCGTGAGATCGCAGCCACATGTCGATGCAGTCAACGTGAAACACGTGCGAGCAGACCGGCAGCGTTCGAACGTAGTCGTCGTTTTGGAAGTCGATCAGGCAAACGGCGCAGTCACGGCTGAGGAGGGATTGTTTTGATGTGTATAGAGAGAGGGGGATTGTTTTGATCACCGACTCGTCGAGGCCGTAGGGGGAGAACACGTGGAAGCCGATGTCGGCGGGGTCGAGCGACGAGTCGTAAGGCGGGGAGTCGATGTCACCGATGGATGATGGGAGGTAGGAGCGGCGACGGCGGTGGTGCCAGCGTCGTTGGAGGCGGAGGATTGGCGGGATGACGTGGCGGGAGATGAGGCGCGAGTAAGTGACAATAAGGAAGGCGGTGGCGACGACCACGACCATGGCGATTAAGGGCGGGGAGAAGTCGATGGGGTACTTGGACGGCGGGGATGATGCATGGAGCGAGGTGGTGATGAAGAGGGTGGAGAGAGTGGGGGCGGGTGCAGGAGATGGGGATGCAACGACCATTTTTATGAGTATTAGTACAGTGGCGGAGGAGGAATCATTGGCGGCGGAGGCGGTGGTGGGTGTTTTGAAGAGTGGAAAGAGAGAGAGAGAGAGAGAGTGGGGGAAAGTGGAGGGAAGGGGGGTTAATGCTTTTGGTTGACTGGTGTAGTCGGTTTGGTCTTACGCGATTCGTTTCAGTGTGGTCGCTGCCTACGACACATCAGCGTCGCTGAATTTAAGACCGCGTCCAGCTGTTGTTTTCATCTGCGGGAATGCCACTTTATTTTCCATGTGGACTATGTTTGTTTCATAGTTTATAATCCTCCTCATTTTAATTTCTGAACAAGACCAAGTAAACGGGATATTTTGCTGGTAACACTGATTTTAATCGTGTTGTACACCCATATTGTAATATGGAAAATAAGATATTACGTGACAAATATTTTAGGTACGCAAAAATATCTCTAAATAAAACTCAATTCGATTGAAATATCCTAACCAATTTAACAATTCGCAAAAATTTCTTCAAATAAAACCCACTCTGTTGAAAAATCTTAACTCGTTGATTGCATACTCACAAATATCCTAACCAATTCAGCAATTTAATTGTTTGACAGTTAATGTTTCCATGATGTTCCGCATTAAAACTATAGTTTCAAATCTGAATTTTTTTTTTTGAAAGAATTCACATTAAAACTAGTAAGATATGGTGGAATTGAATTGGAATTTTCGATTTGGCTGAGTTTATTAGCACTCTAATATTTATTCTTTTGAATTTTTTTTTAAAATGTAGTGTTGCGGCCCTAATTTCACTAAAATTGTGATTGTGTCAATCCTAGTAAATTTTTATAGAATTCTATAGTCTCTTTTAGATAGTTTTCCTAGTTGTAATGTATTACTTGAAAGGCAATGATTCTTCCTTCCTTACCACTAAAAATAAGGCACAATGGGGTGAGAAATCACAACACAAAATTCACCCAATTCTCTCTTTCATCTTTGCTTGCTGCCTCTCTCCCTCTCTGTATTTCATCGGTAAAATAGGCCTCCAATACGTTATGAGCATGCTCTTAACGCCGCACTAAAGAGAATTTGTCCATCTTCAATCAGGGAATGATTACGTTGCATTTATTCTTTTACGACTAACTTTTTATTTCTTGAATTAATATTCTTGATATTGATTCTATTTCTTCTTTTTATATTGAACGTGATAGAACGCGTTTTGAAGATGGAAATCTGACAATGGAGAAGGATCTTCTACAACTAGCATTCAAAGGCTTTCCAGCAAATCAAGTTCTTCTAAAACACATAATTGATATTTTATAAGCCCTTGTTAGTATAAAAATATTCATTATGATGCATGAACCCTTTATCTTACTCTTATATATATATATTGTATATTTCACACATTGTTCAATATATATAAGCATGTTGTGCACATGCAATTAATATTTCCATATTATGATTATGCAAACAGTTATATTATGCTACACTATGATAATAGAAGCAAGAACTAGGGCTTTGAAAACCCTAACCGAGAAAAAAAAAAGAAGAAAAAAGTGCAGCTGAGCCACGGCCTGAAGCCGCGCCAAGCCGAGCCATTGTCCAACATTAGCAAATAATTGCGTCGTCCCTACCTTCAGGCTTGGCTGCCACACACCAGCCTGCCTGCAACCGAGCTCCAGCATCCCCCGTCAACTCGCAATCGTCCCGTAATGGCGAAGCCATCTCGGACGACCGATTTGAGAGATTCCAGACGGTTCTTGACAGATGCGAGAACTAGGATTTTCCCCTCGTATGGAACCACCTCCTTAAAGGCAATCGAGAATGGTGGTCATGTCCTTGAGCCTTGAGCTCGGTCCTCGAGAAATGACGCCACCTGCGGTGGCGAGTATCTTTGTTTCCGGCGAGAACTAGAGCTCTTTAATTCGGCTGACGACGACTGAAGTTTCCTAATATGGTTCGGTGACTAACCACCAAATACAGGTGTTGGACTAGAGCCGTGAAGTCCAATCAATTTTGGGTCTTTTATTTTGCTCGGCCCAACCTAGTTTGCTGGGCTCTTCTTGTTGTAGCTTGCAGCTACTCCATATGAGCCTTCTATTCTCAGCCCAAGCCCCATGCACGGCTTCTTTTCCCTGCAAGCCTGCAGCCTGATGTTGCTGGGTTATAGCCTTTCTTGGCCCAAAGCCAAATTTTGGCTTGTTACTTGCTTCCAGCCCGCACCCAGCCCTGATAGGGTGCCCACGGCTAAGCACAATTTTGGCTATTTCGCACTTGTGTGGCCGCAGTCATCCAAAACCAATATCACCCGAACGTCTATATTTTCTTGCTTTCACAACCGACCCTTTTATATGGTTCCAGCGGATTGAATTAATTTAATGACCAATAATTCATTAATTTAATAAAAAATAAATTTTTAATCCCGTAACAATCCGTATACATCATTTTTAATAAGAAATTAAACGAGAAGATATTAATATTTAAACAATGATCCAAGTAGACAGCCACATAATTTATTTTATTTACAACATTGCCCTTATTTTGCAAATCATTCTAACCGAAAATATTGCGCCCGTGCAAAGTCGAAAAAGCCCTCAGCCGCACGACAGCCGCAAGGCTGATATCATCCTTTTGAAGCCGTCAAAAACCCCCAAAGTACAAAATCGCAGAGCACCAACTAGGGTTTTAGGCGTCAGGCTGCGTTTGTCATATCACTTTGCGGGAAAGAGAAGTCGGATCAGATAAAGAAAAATGTTTCCCATGTTTATGCAGAAGCCAGACAAGGCTGAGGCTCTGAAGCAGCTGCGGAGCCATGTCGCCATGTTCGGGGCTTGGGTCGTCGCGATCCGAGCCGCCCCATATGTTCTTCACCTCCTCTCTGGGGAAAAAGACGAGCTCAAGCTTGAATTTTAATGGCCATCTCGTTCTATGAGGTAGTTTTCGGGATCATATCGTTCTTATTATTTTCCGATTTCTTAATTTTTTTTTTGTTGGTGGGTTTTCGATGTATTATATTTTTAGGATATACTAGGAAGAGGGTATTTCTGTTTGTTGTTAATATTGAGAAATTTATGAACTGAATACTTGTTTGACAGATTGTATTGTTGTTGTGTTGGGATAAATTTGATAGTTGCTCATTAGGTGTTGTATGTAATAGGGTAGGAGTTATTGCATACATTGACAATTTGATTATATTTGAAACAGAGTACGAAGAAAATCGGGAGTGATGACTGATTGCTTCTAAAATATTTTACCTGAGTTATTTTATGATAGTATATTTGTTTCTTTGAGATGATGATTGAACCTGACGAAGATGAATTTTTTCTCGTATAATCTGCTCTTTTTGGTTGTTTTAATTTTGACGCCACGGATCACTACTCTACAATGCTATAAGTAGCATGTGAATTTGTGATTATCTAGTTATACAAAACTTCTCGTCAAGTTAGTGATGATGGAGTCAACAATGTGCCTTAGGTGAAAGCAGGCCATATGAACAAGTTGAATCAATATTATTGCGGAATAGGCAATAATATTTGATGTAATGCCCCATAGGCAAATTAACACAAGAACTGTGTATGATTTATAGCATATTTGAAGTAAGAGTAATTTTTTTCCCATTGAATGCATTCCCAATTTTATTTACAGATAGGTTGAAACGGTATGACTATTGAGAATTTTGGTCGATAAGTCATTAGCTTTTTCCTTGTTGGAAAATGATGCATGATAGCATGTCTGTTGTGGATTTTGAATTTGACTTATGGAAACTTTGGTGCTAGTCACATTGTGGATGGGTATTGTAGTCTTGCATCACTCTTTCACAAGATAGTACCTTTTATTATTTCTCTATCTCTATCTCTCTGTTTTTTCAATTTTTTTTTCTCAGTTGAATGGTTTTCTTGTGTGTGCGAACTGTTTTGAAAACAAAGAAATCACACTCATCCTTTTTGCTGTAATAGGTTGAAGACCTTTAGGCATGCTTGCTACATAGGATTGGCTTTTCTTGGACTAATTGTAGGGATTGGTTAGGATTGGCTTGGCTAGTACTTAGTCTTGTATTTTGAATGGTCTACTAGCACAGCTGAACATGGGAGCTGCCCATTTGCAAATTCTTTGCATCAACGTGTGGCTGTGGCATAGGGCTTGCTACATAGGATTGGCTTGTCTTGGACTAATTGTAGGGATTGGTTAGGATTGGCTTGGCTAGTACTTAGTCTTGTATTTTGAATGGTCTACTAGCACAGCTGAACATGGGAGCTGCCCATTTGCAAATTCTTTGCATCAGCGTGTGGCTGTGGCATAGGGCTTGTATTGGACCATGTTTCTGCAAGGGGTTAAATAAAGAAATTTAAGGTGGTGCGAGTCTGGGTTAATCCGATTTATGTATAGTCCCATGTTTATATAGCGGATAAGGGCTAAATAGGGTAACATGGAAGGCTAATCTGGTAAAACAAACGTACTCTTATGGTTTTTGTTTGTGCATTAAATTTTTGTCCCGGTCAGAGACAACAATCCATTATTATTAATCAAGTCCATGCTTCAATAAGAAGAGTAGGGTAGCTTGCATTGGCACAAAAAGGATTATAGATCCCAGTGGAAAAGATTGAATTGTAACTACGCAGGAAACCCGAGGATTTTGAGATTTCGTTTTGTTGGGACAATATGTGATTATTTAGTTATTTGATTGTAATTAATTAGGCAATGTCTCTGTCCACTCTGATTGTCTGGCTAATTTTTCTTGATGTTTGAGCATTTTATGGTGATTGTGGCTGTGTAGTATCCTAGTAACATCATCTTATATTCTTCATTAACTAATAATGATAGCATTCGAATCTTCAAGCGCTCAAACTAATGATGATATTCTTCATTGATTCTCATGTTTTCTTCTTTGATGGTGCAGGTCTAGCAGTCGAGGAGTTAGACTTTATATGAAGACGAGTTATTGAGTGCTGCTATCGACTGTCTGAGTTTATTTTGATTCATAATGTTTATCTTGGAGTTGATCAGTATGAACCTGCAGTAGATTATGTTCCGGTAGCTTTTCATTTTTGTTAGACAATTTCTGTTTTATTGACTGCACTTTTTGCTTGGTATTTGAAGACGTCCTAAGTCGTCAATATTATTGAATCAATGTACTTGCTGGTACTTCGACGTTACAGTTGTTGATTTTGTCATCGATGAAGTGTTAAGTACCGTACCGGACTATTTTCTGTATATGAATAGTTACAAAGATGCAGCTGAAAAGGCCCAATGATTCCAAGTGCAAAGCATAAAAGCAGGCAGAGCCCAAATAAGCCATCAGGACAACTGCAAAGCATAAAAGATCCACGTATGCAACTGTGATAAATTCCCGAAATTCGTCTCAAAATTAAAAGATGTCTTGAATTTTGGACGAGGCTCCTCTCTAGATCTTCTTTGTGGGGTCTGAAAGTTTAACTAATTGTGTCTGTTCTTTGTGCAGTTAGTTTTGGTTAGGTATTTGTTTGTGTTTAATTTTAAATAAAAAATTCAAAATAAATTCTAGTAGCACGATGTACAATGAATGAACATGATTGGTTGATCATTCAGACACGATGGACAATCCTAATCCTTAAATTTTAGTCATCTTTCTCTATTGGTTGATATAAATTTGATAACTTATGTAATAATTTGGCATCATGGAAACTTCTTACTCCACCTGATATGTCATAATGTTTCGTTTCATTTCATTTTATTTTGTAATATTTATGAGTTATTTATTTTGAACAAAATGAGTTATTTACAGGGATGGCAACGGTTCGGTTTGGGGATGGAAATGCTATATCCATCTCCATAACTATGAAAATTAACCATACCCATAACCGCAAAATAACCATCGGGGATTATTCATAACCATATCCACCGGGTAACGGATTTTCAATCGGTTATCGGTTATATCCATCTTTGTAAAAAAAAGAAAAATTATATTCATCCAATTGACGCACTATAAATTTTAGTAAATACTAATTCTATCATTAAATAGCCACATCCAATTACAAAAAGCATAAAAATATATATTTGAAGTTGATCATGATAAGCCAATATGATAACTTGGTCCAATAAAAAAGAAAAAGAGGACAAAAACAAATACGAAAGGAAGACAAAATAAATTGTCTAATAATTTCAAAACTTATGACGACAAAAGAATGAGATATTTGCACCTTGCTTCTAGTTCCACCAAGCTAGCGTCATATTTCATGGTGCTCCTCCTTCGCAACCATCAATGGAGCATGATTCCTCCATTATTAAGCAAATGACAAATAATAGCAAATGACAAATAATTAATATGAATCGTTGTACACATATAATCTACAAAGAAGATAGTTATATACATATAATATAATTGCCAATACTTACCTCATTCATATCCATATCTTCAAAATAAGTGCAGCAATCGACGTGTGCATTAGAACAAGAAGCTAGTTGTGAAACATAAAGACTTAAATTAATTCTAAAAACTGAATGCATACTAATTAATTAAGTTTGAAAAATAAGTTCGAAATTAAGATTAAAGAACATGCACAAATATAAGATGAAAATAAATTAATACTTTGGGGTAGCTTGAATTTCTTTCCACAACCAATTTTGGGCGCACATTAAGGCTCCAATGTCTTTGGATGAAGTCTACTATGGTGTGGACTTACAAATCTCCCACTAGTATTGAAAGCTAATTCGGAAGCAACTGCAGATACATGAATAGCTAATATATCCCTTGCCAAAGCACTTAAGATAGGATATTTAGTCCCATTTGATTTCCACCAACACAAAATATTAAAATCAGATGTTCTAGGCAAAACAACTTCTTCCAAATAGTAATCTAATTCTGACTTTACATTATCAGTACTTACAGTACTAGAAACAAACAGGCAAGGTTATCCATTAAAGGATTCATCTCTTCAAAGTCAGATTGATTCAAATGAGATGAAGTGAATGATGGTTGATGACCCATGTTAGAAATATGATTAGATCCACACTCTTTTACCAAATCATAACAATATTTGCGAATCTTATCAATTTCATTCGAAGCATATTGCCCATACATAAGAGGAAAGAAATACTCAATGAGCCTCATCTTGAATCTTGGATCCAATATAGTAGCTACAGCCATTATTCCATGAATCACACTCCAATATTTATCAAATTTCTCAATCATACTTCTTGCCATATTTTTTATTTCATCACATCTAGAGGTAAGCCATCGGGTTAGCGACAACCTGATCTCATAAATCTTTGGAAAATAAAGATTGGTTGTAGGTGTCACATCCCGGCCCAGGGCGGATCACTTCCCGGCCCCGCTCCACCACCGTAGCACGATATTGTCCACTTTGGGCTTACCATTCCCTCACGGTTTTGTTTTTGGGAACTCACGAGCAACTTCCCAGTGGGTCACCCATCATGGGATTGCTCTAGCCTCCTTCTTGCTTAACTTCGGAGTTCCTACGGAACCCGAAGCCAGTGAGCTCCCAAAAGGCCTCGCGCTAGGTAGGGATGGGAATATACATTTAAGGATCACTCTCCTGGGCGATGTGGGATGTCACAGTAGGGTACTTAGTTTCAGAAAACAATTCGGAGACATTATAAAACAACTTTAACTTCTCACAAATCTCTTTTGCCATCTCCCAATCTCTATCATCAGGCAAACACTTATATTGCGACTTTCGTTGTTTCAAACGAGGGAAAACATCCTTGTAAATCAAAGTAGATTGAATCATTAAAAAAGTGGAATTCCACCGAGTTTTACAATCAAGCACCATCTTCTTAGTGCTTGGAAGCTTCAACTGACGTGCTGCTTCCTCAAAATTTTCCTCGGTTTTTGTGTTGCCGTCTAATAAACAACACTATCACGAATTTTCTCAACACCGCCACCATTCACTTCCAGACCATCCTTCACAATTAAGTTTAATATATGAGCACAACAACGCATGTGAAAGAACCCTCCACTCAACAAAAGTGAACTACTAGAAAGTTTTTCAAGAATAAGATCAATCATTTTATCATTTGTAGTGCAATTATCTACGCTTAAGGTAGAAAGCTTATGATCGAGGTTCTAATCTAGCAAGCACTCCATCAAAACATCTGAAAGTGTCTCGGCGATATGCGGACAAGGCACATAAATAGATTTGAAAAAAATTACTAAGAAGATGGTTACAATAAAGAATCTGAAATATAAATCTAAAGCTATACAATAATTAAATAGAAATTAAAGTATTAAAAATATCATCTTATTATTTGACTCTGCAATGTCCAAGAGTCATCAATAAAATGTGATGTTATTACCATAAATCCTCTGTTTTGATTACTTGCAGTCCACATATCAGTAGTTTTGGCAATTCTACTTTTATTTTCATCCAACAATTGCATTGTTTTCGAACGCTCATAATCATATATTTTTAGGATATCACTCTTGATTGTGTTTCTTGAAACAACCTTAAACAACGGTTGGACAACACTCTCATGTTTCTAAATCCAACATGCTCAACCATGGAAAGAGGGTACTCATGCAATATTATCATTTGGGTGAGAGCTCTCCTTGCACTTTCTTGATCAAATGTATACAACTCTACTTTCCCATCTCCTACTTTTTGGATTAGTGTTTGCTTTAATTTTTTTTGTCTCCGATGTGGACATATCGTCACATGATGCCTCAAATGGCTAGTTCCATTTCTAGTGTTCCCACCAAGCTTCTTGTTACAATAATTACATATTGCTTTCATCACCCCATCAAGTACTATTCTTGTGTAATGTTGCCACACCAAACTGCGAAGTCTCGAATTATTACCTTCACCATCATCACCCCCAGATTCCTCAGTCTCACTAGCGACCTCATTTGGAGTTGGTATATCTTGGGGCTGAGCAATTTGATTTGGTATTCTTGTTGCACAACACTTGGATTCAATGTAGGTGCTAGATTACAATCAGTTTGGGTAGATATTGTTTCTTCTTGAGACTTAAATTTTCTTTTAGACATTTTGATTGCTGCGAACACAACCAAATCCATTAATATGTAAACAAAGACATGGTATAATATTGAAACTGAATCAATTAACATGTAAACTAAATATGTAACAACAAACAAGAAGACGATTATTGATTTAATTTTGCATAATTCTATGGGCTCATAACATATTTAATAAACTGACAAACTGACACTAATTGATAATTTGCATGAATCGAATAACATGAAAAAGAATGAAATATTACCTATTGAGCTGACACCATGCACCAATTTCTTGACAGTGAAACTCTTGAAGAGAGATGAATCTGATAAACTTGGAACATTTGATAATTGATATATAAAATGATTCAATGAATTAATTTGGTTGAGTATAACAATAAAAGTATTGAATTGATAAGGTTGTTGGTATGCCCTGTGACATCCCACATCGCCTAGGGGAGTGATCCTTATATGTATATTCTCATATCTACCTAGCACGAGGCCTTTTGGGAGCTCACTGGCTTCGGGTTCCATGGGAACTCCGAAGTTAAGCGAGTAGTGCGTGAGAGCAATCCCATGATGGGTGACCCACTGGGAAGTTGCTCGTGAGTTCCCAAAAACAAAACCGTGAGGGAATGGTAAGCCCAAAGCGGACAATATCGTGCTACGGTGGTGGAGCGGGCCCGGGAAGTGATCCGCCCCGGGCCGGGATATGACAATTGGTATCAGAGCCAATCCCTGGTCGGAAATGTGCCGACGAGGACGTCGGGCCCCTAAGGGGGGTGGATTGTGACATCCCACACCACCTAGGGGAGTGATCCTTATATGTATATTTTCATCCCTACCTAACACGAGGCCTTTTGGGAGCTCACTGGCTTCGGGTTCTATGGGAACTTCGAAGTTAAGCGAGTAGTGCGCGAGAGCAATCCCATGATGGGTGATCCACTGGGAAGTTGCTCGTGAGTTCCCAAAAACAAAACCGTGAGGGAATGGTAAGCCCAAAGCGGACAATATCGTGCTACGGTGGTGGAGCGGGCCCGGGAAGTGATCCGCCCCGGGCCGGGATGTGACATGCCCCATGTATGATGTTTGGTGCATAATAAAGATAGTATAGGGTTTGATGCATGCATAATGAATTAGTACTATAGGGATAGGAATAATTGAATACGTTGTGGGCATGATTCCAAGACTTCGAAAGGCATATTTGAATAAAATATAATAGATATCAAATATATATATATATATGTATAAAATATTCGGATCAGATTCGGGTATGGATATGGATTGGGTACCCCCAATAACCATATCCAAAACCATAACCGAATAAATTTCACGGCTTTTCCCCATGTCCAAACCATACCCGAATTTTCATATCCAAATCCAATCCATTCGGGCGGTTATTCATGGTTATCGGGTTTAACGGTTAGAATTGCCATCCCTAGTTATTTACTAGAGAATGTGGAAACTAACAATTTCAAAAGAAAAAAAAAAGGTTGTATTTTGTGGGTCCTGCCATTAATCAAATTAAAATAATTTGGCATCAACCTTTTTTGCTGTCATTTTTTACACATGGAGGAATAAGGGTCTTCTTCAAATTTTCTTTGTGAGAATCTCATGATCTTTTAATCGTATTAGTTCATCGTACATCAAACGTCATAAATTATTTTAAATTTTTTTATTTATAATTGAACACAAATAGTACCTGACGAAAACTCACTACACGATATACAATAAACGAACACGATTAAATAATCTCTAGAATCCTCAAAAAGAGGATCTCGAGAGGATCCTCATTCCACATGAAGCGCTTCCTTCAATCCAAGTCAGCAGTTAGCTCATCCGTTAGAGTCACTTATGCTCTTAAAATTATTCGTTTTTTGTCCAACTAGCATTTTTGACATCTACTCTCGAGATACTCTAAGACAAACAATAAGCCATGTTACTTTCCATCACTATCGATTACTCAGAGAATACTCATGTAAGAAGTTATCTCGATATTATGTCGAATATGAGAAGCGCCTCCTTCCAAAGCAAATGGCTCAACCCCACCTTGTTGTAATCCCTTTAATTAATTGTTTAACGTCTATGTGTTGACCCTAAAAACTACCAAGCCTACGTGGCGCGCATGCCAAGTAATTAACAAGATAACTACGTCATTCGGTTGATGCGCGGCGTGCCTGTGGGGCGTGCCAACTCGTTGGCCGAGCTCGACCGAGGAGTAAAATATGTTGATATTGCGTTGAACACGCTACTGGTTTATTGGTCTTGCAACTGCGGTCGAGGAAGGAACACGTCTCGACCTTCGGAATCTGGAGCCTGAAGACAAGGCTGCTGGTTTTGCGAAGTTCACGAATTGTTGGCACCGAGTTCGATCACGGTGATTATATTCGTAAGAGTATAAGCACGCCAAACTGGTACCAAGCTATACAAACACAAATACTCAAAAGAGATGTATGTCTTGATAGTGAATGTAGTTCGACTGTTAGAATGTTGAACTTTAAAACTTACTTGTGAGTATCCAATCATAAAACAACTCGGCGTTCAATGTGCCGAGCCCAGTAATCTGTAACACCTCACTTCGCCGAGAAGGCTAATGAGATGACCTTTACCAATAAGGATTCGAAAATCCTTCTCGACTGAGACTTGGATAGGTAACCAGTCGGCCTCGACGCAATGTTGTTTATCTAAACTAAAGGTGCTCCGTGGTCGGTTGATTCTACGGCAACAATGCTGTTTATCCAAACTAAAAGTGTCACCGGTTGCCTTCACGGTGCTGTTTATCCAAACTGAAGATGTGTGGGCAAAAAAGAAAATAAAAATCTTAAGGTGTATGAGAGGTTTCGCGTGGAGCAAGGGTTTACGCAGGGCAGTTTGTGTGTTGAATTGGAGGCTTAGAATGATGCACCCCCATCTTATTTATAGTAGCCAATCTCGTCATGGCCGAACCAGAATTATACTTGGATTAGGATTCCTTATCCTAATCTAACCAGATCTCGGCCAATCCTTCCTCCATTAGGACTTTGAACCAACCTCTTTATCCGGCCACATTCACTTCTTAAACTTCAGCATCCTCATTCCACTGAGACTTCTTATACTACTAGGATTCGACTCATTCGCTTCTACCCAAATTAATCCTTCTTGTAATAGGACTCGACCGACCTGACTGGGCGGCTTATGAGCACTAGACGGCCCTTAGTATTTTTGGAAGAGCTTTGGACCAAACATAAACCTAAGCTCGACCTTATAATATTATTTTGGGCCCAAACACTATGTAAAGACTTATTTGGATTAGAAAAACTAGTATTTGAGCCCTTGTGGTGAAGTTTGTAGAATTTAGGTCCAAAATTGAAAATTTCATCAACTCTTTGTTAATTGCTAGCACACGAGGCTCACATGTGAGACTAAAAAGATAAAATTAGCCTCTCATGTAAGCCCCACGTACTAACAATTAACGTAGAGTTCCATTTTAGCCTAATATATGTGGCTCACGTACTAATAATTAACGGAGAGTTGACAGAATTTTGAATTTTAGGCCTAAATCCTAACATACTTTATCACATGGGCTTAAATCTTTATTTATTTATTTTTACCACAGAGGCTATCTTCTAATTACCCTATCACTACGGAGCCTAATAATGCAATTAGGCCATATGTAAATAGTTTACCACTGATTAACTTACCACATTCAAAATTTTGAACTAGGTTAGGAATGTTTTAAATTGACCTCAAGATCGAATTTTTGTTTCGAAGGTCTTGACCTTTAGCCACTTTGTACTATTGTCTAATGATATTCCTCTTCACTTGTAAGAGGTCTTAGAGTCAATTCTCGCTAAAGACGAATTTGAACTATATTATTGCTAGCCTATTGTGAGGCTAAGCTCACCCCCTCTTCCTTAGTATAGATAATATCGTTTGTTAAAAAAAAAAAAAAAAAAAAAAAACGATTTTTGGATTGTTTAAATAGAATTACAATTGTGTTTACTTTTCGAACATTGAAATTCAAATTTATTATAGAATAATGGAAATTATAAATACCCACAAATGCACTGTCATCAGCGCTGATTAAACTTCCATTAAATAGATTCCATATGAAGATTTCTTAACTTTAAAAAAATGAGAGATCCCGATAAACACAACATAACGCGTATAAGCAACATATGTAGGTAGCTTAATGTGTTAAAGTTGTTAGGGTTTCCTAGCCTTTGGGGTTAGGTCTCCTAGTTTTTAGGGTATGTTTTAAGTAATGGTTAATAATCCATATTCTTGAATGACAAGTTTGTTGCACTTTCTATTTTAAATTTAGTCAAATACCACTATCTAGGGTTGTTAATCGTGGGGTGTTATTTCCTTCGTTCAGTTTCATTGTAAGGTTATTTAAAAGCCATTGTTACTTTCTAATTCAATAAGAAAGGTTCCCCCAAGTATTTGAGTGCATTAGGAGGTTTATTTGTCGTTCTTTCTGGTTCTTGGTATTAAAGCCTCATCATAGGGCCTGATCAAAAGTCTGAAGTACAATTATTAGTTCAGTGTGAAGCAACAATGACATGGTCCCTGAACGTAGTTTCGTGCAGCAAACAACTGTAAAGTTTGATGGACATTATGATCAGTGGAGCATGCTCATGGAGAATTTCTTATGATCCAAGGAATATTGGAGCTTGTTGGAAACTGGGATCCCTGTAGTAGTACAAGGGATAGATCTTGCTGATGCACAAAAGAAGACAGTTGACGATCAAAAGTTGAAAGACCTGAAGGCTAAAAACTACATGTTCCAAGCCATTGATCAATCAATTTTGGAGACGGTTTTGAAGGACACTGCAAAGGATATTTGGGACTCTTTGAAGCAGAAGTATCAAAGCACGACACTGGTCAACCATGCCCAATTGCAAGCTCTTCGCAAAGAGTTTGAAGTGCTCCATATGAAGGATGTCGAATCAGTGAATGATTATTTTGGAAGGACTCTTACAATAGCTAATAAGGTTTGAGTCCTTCCAAAATAATCATTCACTGATTCGACATCCTTCATATGGAGCACTTCAAACTTTTTGCGAAGAGCTTGCAATTGGGCATGGTTGACCAGTGCCGTGCTTTGATACTTCTGCTTCAGAGAGTTCCAAATATCCTTTGCAGTGTCCTTCAAAACCGTCTCCAAAATTGATCGATCAATGGCTTGGAACAGGTAGATCTTAGCCTTCAGGTCTTTCAACTTTTGATCGTCAACTGTCTTCTTTTGTGCATCAGCGAGATCCATCCCTTGTGCTGCTGCAGAGATCCTAGCTTCCACCAGGCTCCAATATTTCTTGGAGTGTAAGAAATTCTCCATGAGCATGCTTTAGTGATTGTAGTGTTCATCAAACTTTGGGACTGTAGGTTGCAAGAAACTGCTTTGAACAGCCATGTCGTTGCTGCTTCACACTGAACTAGTGACAACATTTCAGACTTTTGATCAGGCCCCATGATTGGGCTATGATACCAAATGTTAGAACTAGAAAGAACAACAAATAAACCTCGTAAAGTTTGAATAATGCACCCAAATGCTTGGGAGAACCTTTCTTATTAGATTAGAAAGTAACAATAGCTTTTAAATAGCCTTACAATGAAACTGAATGGAGGAAATAAAAACCTAGGATTGACAGCCCTAAAATCGTGGTATTCGACTAAGTTTAAAACAGAAAGTGCAACAAACCCTCAAGAATAGGGATTATTAAGCCATTACCCAAAACAAACCGTAAAAATTAGGAGACCTAACCGTAACGGCTAGAAACCCTAACAACTTTAAAAAGGGTTATGTGGATTGGAGACCGAATCGATGTGCATTCTGCTAACCAATGGCTCAATTGTTATTAAATTTATTGCTGATAATAAACTACAAGGACTTACAATAAGGGAAGTCATTTAATAGGGAAAGTGATTTTCACACATTTTATAACTTCTTACACACTTTTCTTTATTTATGATCGTCGAATTGAATAAATCAAACGAAATCAAGAGACAGAATTCAATATGAGTGTGTAAGAGGCTAAATAGAGTGTTGAAAATTACTTCCTTTACAATATGCATGCGAGCGAGATTTGCAAATAACTACTTAGAATGAGTCATTTACACATTTTTCTTGCATGCATACAATTGTAAAGCTCACGTGGTGCCTTTTCTAAGTTTTGCTATCTAACCTTTTCTAAGTTTTGCTGTCGAACCTTTTGTCATCTATTTTTTCTCCATTTTTCCTAAATGCCTCAGAATCTGAAAGTCGCTCACTTCTAACATACCCTAAAAGTGTGTCATCAGCTACGGTCTAATGATAATCTTCTTCACTTATAAAAAAAATATCTCAAGTTCAACTCTCATGAATGACGTGTTTTTATATTTGGAAAGATTTGTTTAATCCAGAAAAACCAAGTGAACGAATTGTATAGTTTCCATCCATCTTACAAATTAATAATCATGTGTTTTCTCACAATCTATAATAATGCAATCATCAATATGTAATCTTCTTCCTATGTTCTGCTCTTTGTAAGATTCCTTCTTCGTCAGTTCAGAATATGATATAACAGTACAAGACTAGCATCAAAAGTAGAGAATAAATGATTTTTTTTGCATCTCGAACATGATCCTCACAGATCACAATCCAAAAATTAACCTGCAAAACCAATACCATGGAAAATTATGATACGAATCTCTCAGGAAATTTACATGTTTCATCGCCTGAAATTACCCTAACTAGGGACTCACTGAGAGTATGACAAGTGGCAAATTCATAACCCCTCTTTCTAAAGCAATGGCAACCTCACCTTCTTGTAACCTTTTTCTTGACTAATAATTTAACCAAAGTATTTATTTTTTTGAACAAAATAATTTAATTAAAGTATTAATCTGTAAATAATTTGCTACTTAGAAACCGACCCAACAGCCCCACCACGTTGCCGCCACTTTTGTCGAAGGGGTGAAGAAGAAAAAAGGAAATAAAAAAAAAGACTTTAAATAGAGTTTGTCTTAATATTTTATCAAATATTATTTAAATTTTATCTTATTTAATAATTAAAATCTAGCTTTATATATATGTCGTACAATACGTAATAATATAAATAAAATAATTAGTTTATCTATAAAAAAGAGGTTATCATATGAAAAATGTAACTAATTCCTTCATTTTCTTGGGTTATTGGCCGACTGCGGGAGTTTCAGATTTAATACTGATATTTTAGCAACAAATCTAATAAATATAAGTGTAGGGCTTGGTGTGTTGATTTATTTTTTGTTTTGGAAAGAGAGTGTGTGTGAACCGTTTATTTCAAAAATAGGCTGGATATGACCAACTGCATTTTTTTTAGAAAATCAAAACTTGTATGTAAAGAGTTTGAGCAGTGGCTTCTCAGTACTACGATCTGATGATATTCTTCTTCACTTGGAAGTAAGAGGTTTTATGTTCGAATCTATATAATGTATCATACAGGTTGATGTTGGTCATTTTCTTGACACCGTTTATAAGGAAGAGTGAATCCGGTCGATCTAACGCCAATAATTGCAATAAAACAATGGAATTCGAGAAAAATCCCAAACCCTATACGAATATTATTCTTATTCTTCCTCATGGAATACACTTTACTACAGGAGTGCGTAAACAAGGAGTACAAAAAGCATCTCACAGTTACAGCACAGCATACTCAGACACCATTTCTCCAATCAGTTTCGTCCATTGAGACGATGCCACCCAAGAAAAGGTCAGGTCAGCTGTCCAAATCCAACACACTTGTTCTTCAATCACCATTTAATTACAAAACTTTCCACGAGTCCAAACACCCACCTGAGAATTTGCCAATATACTGTTACAGTGCAAAATGGAGAGAAGAGAAGCAATCCAGATTCCATGAACAAGAGTAAGGAAGGGATAACATTTCCGAAGCCGCAGAGCCGTTTGATAACCATTTCAGCTTTTAGTTTTAGTTTTTTCGGTTTTCGGTCTTCGGTTTTCCCTTAGAGGATATGAGAGGGAGGGATGTTAGAAATGGTGGATGTTGTAAATGATTAAGATGAACCCTAGATATGCAAAAAGGGCTGACCATGGATGAGGTACCTGGATCAGTGGGGACGAGTGCCAGCTTCTCATTGAGATTGGGTCAGGCCATCTTTTCCTCTGCTTCTCTTCTCTTCATGTCTTTGGGTGTGGAGTTCTACAGCTACACGGCTTTCTGGTAACTCATAATTTTTTTTTTTAATTATTTCATATCTTATTTGCCTCATTGTTTTAGAATTTGGTTGGAAAATGGTGGAACCAAAAATAATTTCATTATTTGGATGATTGATTTTGTCTCATGCATGACTCATGAAGTATGAATGTAAATGGAAGTTGCTTAAAGTACAGTGAAACCCAATTTTACGAATCAACCTGGAAACTGGAAAATAGATTGATTTGTGATTTACCCTTTTGCCAATTTTAATGGGGTCCTATTTCTTTATTTGATCATTTTTTCTTGTGCCAGAACATTTTAGCCAACCAGGGAAATGCATCCATTTTTTGCTTTGGGTTTACCATGGAAGGCTTTAGACCCCTGACTCTGCAAGTGTTCAAGTCAGCAATTTCCTAGCAACTTTGTATTCATGTAAAAATAAGTTTGTTTTGGCTGTCAATAGTGGCGGAACCAAAAGTTCGAATTTTAGGGGGTCGCAGTGTTCAAATACTAGTGTTTTAGATAGAAACATGGTGCATGGGCTTATTGACGTCAGCCAAACCATGTCGAGCACATGTCAACAGATATCGAAATATGCCAAAGCAATCAAATAAGTGATATCGAGAGAATTTATCGCTTGCTGTCGACGCAACCTGTCGAGATATATGCCTAGCATCCATAACATCAAAAACTTGGTAGACACAAAAGAAACCAGTACCAAATATTCAAAAGGTCCTTGGAAGACAATTACATGTATATTTCCCAAACCCTGCGTGGTCTTGGGACGTCCTTAATCCCAATGTACATCTGTCACTAGTTATCAAATTGGTCAATGAACCAATGAAATGCTAAATAACAATTTTATTTTATTAATGTGATAAGTTCTACAAGCCTGGAAAAAAAAAAAAAAATACCAATTAAACGAATACTATGAATTCCCTCTTTTAATCCAGTGTTTTCTGTCAAACTCGAATAAAGCAGTGCTCAACATTTAATCTTGCTCCCATGTTTTTACATTGCAGCTATCTGGTAACAGTCATGGGTCTGGTCATACCTTGGAGTTTCACTTTGGCATTGGTGGATGGTTACTCTGTGCTCGTGAATTGCCCTCTTCGTCAGCCCGGAATACTGCTGATCATCGTTGTCGGAGATTGGGTAAGCAGACTAAGCAGCAAGCATCATTCCGATAGATGTTTTTGTAACTGATTCAACATTTTTCTCAACAGGTATTATCCATTCTCACTCTAGCTGCAGCTTGCTCAACGACTAGCGTTGTGGATATCATGCTCCATGCTAACGGTCCATACTGCCATCCAAAGTTTTGCAGCAGATATAAAATATCGGCTGCGATGGCCTTCATGTCATGGTTTCTGACTTTGGCTTCGTCTCTTTTCAATCTTTGGTTACTTCCGTCCTTGTGACTTCTCACATGAATATAGCTTGTCTTCGACTTCTGCAGACATTTGTGAACATCGTATTCAAAACTATTTGAAACCATAGGTTTGTATTTGATAGCGTTCAAATCATACACAAGCAATTGTAAATCATGAATAAAAGTTTCATTCAATGTTTAAGAGCTCATCAGCTTGATGACCAATCGTTTTACAGCAAGAGTAAAGCAACAACCATTTCTGGCAACTAAGAAACGAAATAAGCATACATTTACTGGTATTTCCTACTTGACAAAAGCTGGATACATGCCATACAAATTGAAAACTTTACAACTCAACGGTGCTTTTCTTCATCCGGTATGCCAGGGAGACGGCTTGTATTGCTTTGGATAATAAATTACAGATACAGGTAAAGGATTTCAGGTTTTCTCCACACTCCAAAAATTTAACCCATCTGCCTCAGCTCATGAGCAGAAAATATGAACCTGGCACGACCCATCTGCCTCAGCTCATGAGCAGAATATAAGAACCTGGTATGCTGGCTGCACACAGCGATTATCATGTTCAGTTCATCACCTTTGCAAGCAGCAAGACCTGCCTTGGCTTTCCCCATTACTTTAAGCACTCCAGTATCTATGGAAACCCTTCGTGCTATCTAGACATAACTTCAGGAACTCTTTCTTTGTAAGATTTTTGTGAGGATTCACCAAGATCTTGGTCTCGTTTTCAGTGCTTCCCAATATCCCTCTATCCGGCTACACAGCCATCTTAGAATAAGCACATTTTTGGAATAAATGCAGCCATCCTTGGGGTTCTTGACAATAGGCAGAGCCTTCCAGTGCAAGCTCTTCAAGAGAGAGTACGCCTTCAACAGTATGTTTTCATGTGTTTTCAACTGTGTACCAAAAAATGTTTTGCACTTTTAAAATTGATAAATCATCTAATCCCCATTCCCACACATCTGAGCATCCAACATTTCTATTTTCAACCTTTCTGCTACTTCCCTGTTCCCTTGTTTCATATACCCACTAATGAACGCATTATAGACCTCAGAATTCGGTTTAAACCCTTTTCCCACCATCTCGGCCTGAAGCTTAAGCGCTTCTTCCAACTTCTCATCCTCACACAACCCTCTTATCAGATTCTCATAACTCTTCTTGGTCGAACGAAAACCAAAATCTACCGTTGCACCTTTCATAACATTCAATGCTTCTAAAACCCTACTCTCGTCACAAAGCCCCTGAATCAATGCATCCATTGTTGAACACTCGGGCCTGAAATCTTTCCTAAGCATGTCCTTGTATAAGAGCGTAGCAGAATCAATGTTTCCTGTTTTACAGTACCCAGTAATAAGATGATCATACGTAGCACAAGTACTCTCTATTCCACTCAATCCCATTTCTTTGAAAAAATCTTCAGCCATTTCAATTTCTCCGATTTTGCAAAACCCGCCAATCATAGTGTTATAAGCAACAACATCAGGCACCACACTCTTAGCTCTCATTTCTTCCCACAACTCCTCTGCTTCACTCATTCTATCTTCCTCACAATAAGCAGCCATCAAAATACTATAACTAAAACCATTTGGACAGCAATTCAAACCGACCATTTGATCCCAAATCTCCTTCACCTTCTCCACCACACCATCCTGATAAAAACCCAACATCAATGCATTGAAAGTTTGCACACTCGGGCTGATTCTAGCAACCCTTTTCACTTTTTCCTCTAAAACATCACAATCCAATCCAAAAATCTCCCTATAAATCTCATAACCAGCATACGCACCTCGACGCTGCGAAAGAAGCCGAATCAGAGCATTGCAGATGCTCAATCCGGGGCTGATCCCACGAGACAGCAACATTCTCACAATCTGGATTGATGGGTCGATTTTCTTCGACTCCAAGCAAGCTTTGACCAGCAAATCAAACACAAAGGGCGCCGACCCACATTGCCTATAGGTCTTGACAAGACTCTCAAACACTTTCAACGGCTCAGCTTCGTCGGATACCCGAATGGTGGCTCGAATAAGGTCGTAAGCTTGGGACCTGAGCCGGGCTCGGGCAAGGATGTGGATTATGGTGGAGTGAGAGAGGAGGTTGTGGTTGCAGAGGGACTTGCGTTGGGTCCAGTGGAAGAAGGCGAGGACAAGACGGGTATTGTTTTTGATGTGGAGGGCAATCTTGGAAAAGTCGTCTGGGTTGAAGCCGTTGGGGTAGAGAGAGTGAAGGTAGCTCCATCGGGATTTGGAGCGCTGGTAGGTTAGGATGGAAACGACGTCGGAGATTAGGAGGCTGGTTTGTGATGGAGCTTGATCGGATGGTGGAGAAGAGGAGGAGAAGCGGGGGACGAAGAGGGGTTTGGGATTTCTTGCTGAAGAAAGAGTGCGTTTGAAGATTTGAAAAGCCATACAAACTAGGATACAGAACAGAGCAGAAGATGAGAGGAGGATGAGGACAGTGGGCCTCAATCAAAGGCGCATTCAAGAAACTTGCAACCACTCCGTTGCGAACGGGGTGATTTTCTGACGGACCTGATCGAATTTCACCTGGAGAATGAGAACCAAGCACTTGCATTTATCAAATCAACACTTGCACAAAATGCCGAAAGCACTTGCATTTATCCCAACAGGATCCTTTCCGGATCCTTTTGGTGAGGATCCTAGGGATCTGTGAATTGTGTCCGTTCACCGTAAATCATGCGGTCTGTTTAATTTTAAATAAAAATATTTAAAATGATTTCTGACTGCACGATGTACGATGAACGGACACGATTCACGGATCCCCGGGATGCTCACAAAGAGGATCCGGCGAGGATCCGGATTCGAATTTATCAAATCAACACTTATATGAACAACAACATGCCAACAAAAATTGATTTGAAAAACCCCCACTGTCATATATTTTACTATTTTGCAGATGTGATGTGCTAAAAATAAATGGTTAGATTGGCCCAAGTGTTATGTTTTCATGCATAAATTGATAATGTTGATGGCCGTGTCATCATCTCTTCTTGTATATATCAGATAAGCAAACAAATCAACAAAAACCCAGAAAAGAAGTTCACAAATGTAATTATATGAATGCAAGAGGACTCAGCATCTTACTGACCATGATGAACACTTTAGGACACAAAAAATCACTCTTTTTTCTTTATATACTACTCAGGCCAGGAAACACTAACGCACAGCTCCTAAATCCAACTGAATCAGATGTAAAACAAATTCGAATGACAATAATTTTCTAAATTCAGATTAAAAAGATTCTATTTGTTTGGAGCAGATGAAATTGCAGTCCCCAGGAGCACGTCTTAGTAAATGAGAAATTTCCAATCGTTAAATTGGATAGACAAAATCATGAAATTTTTTCTAAAGCCCAATTATATTACGTCACAAATTTGAAGCAGATTTTGACATGCAATAGGTGAATAAGGTAGGAATCGTTTCAGACTAACCTTGATGACGGGCATCGGAGGAATCGTCCAATTACCGTCGGAAAGCTTGAATCCGAACCAAGCTCCTAGGTGGTTGGTCATAGGGAGATGCTGTCGATGTGAAATTCAACATGAAAAGGGTGAAGGTTTAGGAATTTCAATTTGAAAGATCTGGAGCAAAGTAGCTGCTCGGTGAGGACAAGTCGCACAAGATTTTCAATTGGAAAACAAGACGACGACCAGGCAGGAAGAAATCAGGAGGAAAAGAGATGACTGTGAGGCATTTTTATCCGTGTCAAAAATGTAATAATGCAAACTTAGCAGGGGTAAAACAAGAAGCACACTGTGATTATGAACAATGTTTTAGAGATTATGTGGGAGGATAATTTTAGGGCTGGTTCGGTATGTCATACCGAGCCAAAACTAGTATCCCGAATCCCAAACCGAAAATTTTCGGGACGGGAATTTGAAGACCAATCCCAAACCAAATTTTTGGGAATCCCGAAATATTTTCGGGATTTTGGGACAAATTGGGAATCCCAAATTGAAATATGAAATTATGAATTGTTCTTCAAATATATTCTACCATCAAGCCTTCTGAAATCATCAGCCATGGCAGCAGCAATAATAAAATCCAAATGAATATCAAACAGAACATGAAAACTATGCAAGGTGTAGGGCATTCCAGGTTGCAGAGCATCAATTAGAAACTATTAGCCTCTTGGGACATGCTCCAATTTGCTTTTTTTTTAAAAAAAAAAAAAAAAAAACTGGCTTTCTTCTTTTATTATAAATTATAATGCAGCAGCCCATATTTGGTAAATTTTTTACTCATCGGAGACAGAATTATGATAGGCAAACATATACAAAGCTCATCTCAACCATAGGATCACTCACCTCAAAATTAGTTTGAGTGTTCTCAACTAATTTCCTAATAAATTCCTCGTTCACCAAATTTAACAGGCCAATCTGGAGAGAGAGAGAGAGAGAGAGAGAGAGAGAGAGAGAGAGAGAGAGTGAGTAAACGATCCCAAAGAGTCCGAAGCAGTACACAAGAAAAATGGATATTGAAGAAATTATAGCTCATGACGTAAGAAAATATGCATACAGTAGACTCTAGGAATGTTATTAATAGGAAAAAAAACAGCTTGTAACACATGTGGTACGTAATATGATACTCATAAGTAATGTATATGAATCCACCATGTACGGTGCATTGCACCATCCAACAAATATACATCTGATGGAGCTAAACCCCTTCATTTAGGCTTGTGCAGCTACACGTAATGGTTAAGCTCTGCAACTAGGGCTGGAATCTAGAATTGTGGTAATTTAGACTTGTGAAGTCATGTATTTTGGTTTATTATTGTGTCAAGTCATCTATTTCTTGAGGACCAATATCGGTACAGGTTAAAAGACAAAGAATAACAGGAAAACAAGTTTGCCACTAATTGACTTGATCATGCAGACTAAGCCTTCGGGAAAAAAGTAGATTACCTTCCACTTTCAGACAAAGGTTTCTTTGAGCTTTCTAACTCCACCTGATTTCAAAACGCATCTCCCTGGAGCTTGATAATAGCATCAAGGATTTTCGTCACTTAGCTTCTTAATAATAGGCTCAATGTTCTTTATAAAGTTGGGATATGAATCTGCAATAGCTTTCTCTAAATCCTATTAAAAAAGCAAGATTGAGAGAGATAAGTGGCAGGAGAAGAAAACAAGACATTGTATGAATTTATAACACAGTTGGATACTGTAGAATTCCAGCTACATGTAATGTTTTCCATATTACTCAAGAGCTCTGCTTCTTCTTCTTCCTCCTCTTCCTCTCTCTCTCTCTCTCCCTCTCTCTCTCTCTCTCTGGTGTATCAGTTTAAGATTACACTTCTGACATGGGAATTTAAGCATGAGTTACTACAGACAGATTTAGGAACAAAGTTTTAACGTACATATATGTTAATGCATACAGTTGGAGCACGACTGTGATATAAATAAGCAGAAAGGGCTTCCAAAGCTCTCAAATTCAAAGAAATAACAGGGATGCTAGGTCAAAGAAAAAGTTTACACTCTTGTCCAATTAAGAAAGGTAACCATAATATGCTTTTTGCAAAATTAAATGTACACACTTATATGTTGCAGAACATGTATTAACTGTTTACCAACCTCGTCAGAAAATAAGAAACTGACACGAGCGACTAAATTATCCCATGCTTCCTGCAGAGTAGGGACTTTTGTTGAGGGATCAACGCCTAACTGCAAGAAACAGATACAACATTTACTAACCATTATCATAAAATAAGGAAGAAAACAATCTTGCAAAGTTTTTAAAGAGACAGTAAGCTAATATAACCTTCACTAGTGTAACAGCATACAACCACTGCAGCAACACTAGTGCAATTCATAAGGCTTCCGATCCTAATTCCTTACCGCTGCATCTTATCATCCAAAAAGATAGCCTAACCTAATGGTAAACATAAAAATAGAAATTAAATTACGGCTGGAATCATGAACATCCAATCCAAAACATGAACAAATTTCACAAACCCTAATCTAGAATTCGAACCCTAAAGTAATTCCAAAATTTACCTGATTTGGGGAAGAATCGGTGCACAGTGCACTGTATGAAGAAGACTCTCAGAGAGGAGAGGGCTCGGTAGCTGAGGGAGGGAGGGTGCGGTGGTGGGCCGGTGACTGGGACTGGCCGGAGTTTAGCTTCAAATTCGAGACAGAAAGGAGAGGGCTCGGTGGCTGAGGGAGAGTGGGTGCACGGCTTCAGTTGAAATGAATGGAGAGAACTCAGAGAAGGTTGGAACCCACAATGAATGGACGGCACAGATCAATTTGAAACAATCCAATGGTTGAAATTAACTCTAACTATAATTAAAAAAAGAGAAAATTAGAATTAGATATCTCTCTCATTTTTAGACTTTTGTAGACTAAATATTTATGCCTTTTGAGTTTTTGATTAAGCTTTTGAAATATTTGATTAAGATACTCAAATTTGAACTACTTCAGATTAATTGAAATTAATTTACATTTAAATATCTGCTATATATTTTAAATAATTTCAACTATATTTAAGTTTAAAAATTTAAACTTTTCAAATCTAAATAAACACCCACACCAAATGGAAACGTACCAACATTAAATGGAAACGTACCAACATTAAATGAAAACGTACCAACGTCAAACAAAAACGTACCAATCCCGAATTAAAACGTACCCAATTATAAACTATATTAAAATGAATATTCATCTTTTTGGAATGTTTAAAAATATGTTTGATTCATATATAATGCTCTAGATAGTCTCGTTGATTAGAGATAAATCTTTATTATTGTAGATAATGCTAAATAATAACGATAAATCATATAATTTTGAATTAACAAAAATGTTATTATCCGTTGATTAATGACTCTTTCTAGAAAGAAAAAATAATTAATTACAGTAATTTAAACTTTTACATTGTTATTGTCACATCCCGGCCCGGGGCGGACCACTTCCTAGGCCCGACTCCACCATAGCACGATATTGTCCGCTTTGGGCTTACCATTCCCTCACGGTTTTGTTTTTGGGAACTCACGAGCAACTTCCCAGTGGGTCACCCATCATGGGATTGTTCTAGGCCCCTTCTCGCTTAACTTCGGAGTTCCTACGGAACCCGAAGCCAGTGAGCTCCCAAAAGGCCTCGTGCTAGGTAAGGATGGGAATATGCATATAAGGATCACTCCCCTGGGCGATGTGGGATGTTACAATCCACCCCCCTTAGGGGCCCGACGTCCTCGTCGGCACATTTCCGGCCAGGGATTGACTCTGATACCAAATTGTCACATCCCAGCCCGTGGCGGACCACTTCCCAGGCCCGGCTCCACCATAGCACGATATTGTCCACTTTGGGCTTACCATTCCCTCACGGTTTTGTTTTTGGGAACTCACAAGCAACTTCCCAGTGGGTCACCCATCATGGGATTGCTCTAGCCTCCTTCTGGCTTAACTTCGGAGTTCCTACGGAACCCGAAGCCAGTGAGCTCCCAAAAGGCCTCGTGCTAGGTAAGGATGTGAATATGCATATAAGGATCACTCTGCTGGGCGATGTGGGATGTTACAGTTATTGACTCTTTCTATAAAAAAAAAAAATTTAATTAAAGTAATGCCTCATTATTAGAACAAAAAGTAATAAAACTTATGTTTTGAAAACAAACATACCAAAAATTCAAATGTACAAAAAACTAAATGTACCAAACATTCAAATGTACCAAGAAGCCAAATGGACCAAAAATTCAAATGTACCAAGTAATTAAATGTACCATTATAATCAAACGTACCTAACAAAGAGTTTTGTTACATTCTATTTAATTTACTAAAATAAATATTTTAATAAAAATAAAAAAAATCTTAAATCATTATAATAAGATATGCATAAAAATAGGAGAAAAAAGGGAATGATAATGCGAATAGACTTCTAATGAAATAAAATGAAATAAAATTAAAGTATCAAAATTGTAGGGAAAATGTTTAATCAATTTTGCAAAAGATATAGATGTTTAGTCTATGACATTTCAAAATGAGGCGTCTAATTCAAAACGTCCCTTAAAAAAATAATATATATATAATAATTAACAATATATATTTTCGGTTTGGTATGCGATTCTTGAAATATTAAGAAGCCAATCTCGAATCCCGTACCAAAATTTCAGTTTGGAAAATTTTTGGTTTGGGATTGGGATTTTTGGGAATTTTTTCCACCCCTAGAAATTTTTTTCCGTATTGTAATTATAATTCTAATTATTTAGGAATATGATTAAGTAAATTCAAGCAGATTATGCTTAAGAGTATCTTCTAAATCTTTCTTATAGGTTTTTGTATTACTAGTAGGGCAAGTAAGCTCGTTATGTTTATTATAAATAAAGACACAATTGATGTTTTGTTAAAAAAAGAAAGACATAACTGATAAGAAGCATCATCATGAAAATTCTCCAACTTTCTCTTTCTCTTTCTCATTGTGATGCACCGTCTCCTCTTCCCCAACTAAAATAACCATACAACACGTTATCAACATGTTTTTGACATTGTGCTAGGAATTTAGATAAAGATCTTCTACAACCAAGTTCAAATGTCTCCTCAATTTCAGCAATTAAGTGTTTTCGAAAGAGAGATTTTAAAATTTTCACTAAGGTGTAGATAAAAATTTCGGTAAACTTAGATAAGACATAAGAGGTGGGGGTTTAAATTGAAGATCTCTTTTCTTGAGGTTTATATTTCAACGTCACAAAGTTTTTTTTTTCCTTTTTCAATAAGATAATAGAAGACTAAAAGGAAAAGCCATAGTGATAGCTTTCACTAGCCAAAAGAGTCAACCTTTCACTAGCCAAAACATTAATTTACACTTGCAAGTCATTCATGACATTGACATCTCCCTGCAAAATTTGCTTTAATCACGAAGGTCGCAAAATTTGCTTTAATCACGAAGGTTGCTTAAACTGAATATCACCATAGCAATTAGTAAAAGTGACATTCATGTATCTCATAAGGTTTATCTTCAAATCTATGTTTGGAGTGAGTGATTTGCAAATTCCAAGTGATTGAAGCCATGTTAGTAAGAAATATATACTACAAAAATTTAGCTAGATGATATCAATAATGCCATTGATAAGCATTACAAGGGCACGTGAGAATATCTGTAAATGACTATTTCTAAGTAAGAATTTACAAATGTCTCTTACATACCTTTGTAATACTCATATAACATTTTATAGTACATTCCTCGCTTACTTAGCATTAATTCCATGAAACTTAAATATCTCTCAACCCAAACATATCCTAAATTTGATATTTGGATAGCATGCACGGTTCATATTCCTATATCACAAGTAGGGCTGGGCACATGTTGGGCCAGGCCCAAATTTGGAAGAACTTGAACCTACCCTTTTTATAATGTAACTAACACGGCCCGTTTGAGTCCATAGGTCCAATTACCTTTTTTTTTTTTTTTGGTCATGCTACACTGCCGGTGCCTTTTTTTCTTTTTCCTTTTCACATCATCTTCATACCTACCACTCCAAACCCATCCTAAATCCAACCGCACGCCACCCTTCCACACACTTCCTCTCTCTTTCTCCTCTTAGCCATGGTTTCCTTTGCCTTGCTTCACTCCCCGTATTGCTCTGGTGTCTGGTCCAAGAAATAGTGGGTCATCCCTGAGATCGACGACGACAACGACATTGTTTCGGCGTTGAGGGGAACTCCAACCTCGTCTGGGCAGATCGCGAGCGGCAAACTCACGAGGTGGTGGAGAATTCGAAGTTGGATTTCCAGGTTCGTCTTCTCTGATGGTGAGGTGATGTGGTCATATGGTGTTGTCATTGTCAAGGGGGAAAATATTGTGGCTAGAGATGAAAGAGATGGACATATCGAGTTCTGAGATGAGAGATTGCATAGTAGGAAAGTTTTAGTGTGATTGAGGTCTGAGAGACAAACTCTAGACTTGCAGAGATAAGAAGGGCGAGAGAGTAAGTTGCAGAGGTGAGGGATATAGATGAGAGAGAGAGAGAGAGAGAGAGTTAGTGAGAGCGATGTAGAGTTTTGTCTTAGAGACAGTGGAAACGGTGGAAATGGTCCAGGTCAGGGACCCGTTTCCTCAGCAATTAAGACTCACCTCGCCCGTTTTAGATTTAAAAAAATTAGACCCGCCCTGAACTGCTTAAACCCGCCCCTACTCACAGGTCCATGCCTCGTTTGCTCACCCCCTAATCATAAGGTTAATATATATATATATATATATATATATATATATATATATATATATATATATTCCAATGCGTGCTGGACGGATAATTCCTCACGGGTCTGATCCATTATTGATGACCACTTTATCAAACAATTCACTTTCGAAGGATCGCGGAATTGGGGTTCTGTAGTGGATGATGTTGTATGCTCGGTGGATGAGGAAATGAACCTATCTATGCCAATATTTGAGCTTGAAATCTGGGATGCGGTTTTCCAAATCGGTGGGCTTAAAGCCCAGGGCTCGAATGAGTTCCAAGGGGTACAAAGAGGTTTTGGGGCTGGCTTCTGATTTCTTCTCGAGGATTGCAAGCCCAAAAAAGCTTAATTCTATACACATTGTTCTGGTGCCAAAATTGCCTAACAAGGATTTGGTGGGCCAATTTCGACCCATAAGCCTATGTAAATATTCATACAAAATCCTCTAAAAAATCCTTGCAATTTGTCTTAAACCACTACTTTCTAGCATTATTTCCCCAATGCAGAATACATTTGTGGTTGGACGCCAAATCCAGGACAACATTATGGTGGCACATGAGATTTTCCACTTCCTGAAAATTGAGGAAGGCGAAACAAAAGTTTGAACTTGGCAATGAACTTGATATGTGCAAGGCTTATGACCGGGTAGAATGGAATTTTTTGGAGGCTGTCATGCGGAAAATAGGTTTCAATGACCAATGCTTCTCTCTTGTAATGACATGTGTCTCTATGGTGGACTTTGTGGTTCTTGTTAATGGTCAGTCGGGTAGGCGTTTCTCCCCCTCTAGAGCCTTTCGTCAAGGTGACCCACTATCACTATACATGTTTCTCATCATCAGCGATGTCTTTCCTAGGAGTATACAATGTGTGGTGGAGGAGGGTTCTATTAAAGGCATGCAATTTAATCACCAGAGCCCTAGTATGTCACACATGTTCTTCGCAGATAACACCCTCATCTTCCTACATGCTACCCCTCAAAATGCCTGGAACATCACCAAAATACTCAACGCCTACTGTGAGGCTTCGGGCCATCAAATAAATCTTCAAAAGTCTAGTGTCTATCTTGGAGCAAATGTTCCCATGACAATGAGTAGTTCCTGTGTGATATATTACGTATTCCGATTGTCTCTGATCCTGGCATGTACCTTGGACTTCCGTCTATTTGGAGCAGATAAAAATAACAGGCCCTGTCATATATTAAGGGCAAGCTTCTGGGGGAAATCCAAGGGTGGAAACATAACGCTATATCTATGGTAGGGAAGGAAATCTAGATTAAGGCGATTGCATAGGCGATCTTGACTTACCCAATGAATATCTTCCGGTTCCCAGCCACTGGTTATGGGGATTTTGACTCTCTATCGGCGAGATTTTGATGGGGCCAAAAAAATGATGAAAAAAAAAAAAGATTCACTGTGTGAAGTGGGATGCTTTGGATCTCCCAAAATGTGAGACGGGATTAGGTTTATGTAATTTTCAGGAGTTTAACTTGGCCCTTATTGCAAAGCAATGTTGGAGAATTATCCAGAAGCCTGAGTCTATGTGGGTTAAGGTCCTAAAGGCCCGATATTTCCCTAATTCCTCTTTTTTAGATGCCAAGCGTGGGAGTTGTGCCTCTTGGGCTTGGGTAATCCTGCTCGAGGCTCGAGAAATACTATTACATGGGGCTCACTAGTAAGTGATGAATGGTGAGAGTGTTGGGCTATGGATAGACCATTGGCTCCCTTCTCTGCCTTTTGGATACCTAATTCCATGTAGCTCCGTTCCTGTTAGTAAGGACTTCTGTGTCAGCTTGTTAATTGATACTAAATCTAACAATTAGGAGCTGGATTTCCTCACTCATTTTATCGCTTTACATGAATTGACTAAGATTCAAAAAACACATATTGGGGACCCCCACATGCCTGATCATCTTATGTGGCCTTTGGAGAATAGGGGTTCGTTTTATGTCAGCTCTGCTTACTATTGGCTTTACTCTAGAAATGCTGCGGTTACGAAGCGGCGCACGTCGTCTTCTTCGACTACTAGCACAGGGGTATGGAAAACAGTTTGGAAGTTATCTGTTCCACAAAAAATTAAACACTTTTTGTGGTGGTGCATTTAAGGCGCTCCAGCAACCAGACGCGATATTTTCAAGTGTCGCTCATCCCCTTCTCCACTCTACCCCATCTGCTAATGCCATGAAGAGACTAAGGAGCATCTACTGCTTCTTTTTCATTGGGTTGCTCCGGAATGGTTTAGTGGGCGTCTAAACTATTGAGGAGCTTGGATTTTAAAATTTAGCTCATGTTTAAACTCTCTTATCTGCTCAAACTTGGGCTCAAAACTTGAATGGAAGGCGAGACACGACGCCACTTTTAACAATAAGGGAATTGATCCTCTACATGTCATCAATTTAGCTTTATGAGACCTTGATGTCTATCTGGATGCATCACTTAGGTCCTTGCTACCCAGGCATGTAGCGCCGAGCGTTTCCTCCTATGTGCTTGGATGCTCCCCCTGGAGTTCTCTCGTTTGTTAAAATCAATGTGGATGCCTCATGGAACAAATCTTCTCGGCTGGGTAGGGTTGGGTTGGTAATCCGGGACCATGCGGGGACTTTTGTTGCTGCTAGAAGGATTGAAATTGCAGTTGATTGTGCGATGATGACTGAAGCCATGGTGGTGCTGTTAAGCTGAAATTGGGCAAAGGAGCTTGATTTTGAGCAAGTGATTGTCGAATCTGACTCCCTTGAGGTCATCTTTTGTCTAAATAGCTCCATTAAAAATGGCAGTTAGAAGATTTTTCCCACCTTCTCAAATGTCTCTTAGGTGGGAGAATTGTTCCAAGTCTATCGCTGGTCATGGGTTCCTCGACTAGCTAATATGGCAGCGGATAAAGTGGTGTCAATCAGGAATCTGGAGATGAGCGTTTGCACGTGGGTCAATTGACCTCATCTTCACTGGTGCACATCCTAAACAAAGATGGGCTGCCTTGTCCTCCCACCTAACTATGTTAGCTTAGGAGTTGGTGGGGTGACACTTGCAATCATTGCGGTGTCTTATCCTTTATCCCCTCCTCCTCCGAATTCTATTTGTTTATTTCCCTTGTTGTTTTCTTTGCTTGCCCCTCGTGGGCTCTCAATTGTACTTAACTGGCTTGTGCTCTGGTAATGAGAATTCCCGGTTTAACCAAAAAAGAAAAAAGAAAGAAAAAAAAAAAAAGACTGAAGAAAGAATCATATTCATATTCATATTCATTGCTCCCTTTTAAGTACCACTGCAAACCAGTGGATATAGTATATAGTTACGACATAATGCAGACACACTTCTATATTTGGAATATAATCCAGATGTTCCTGCCAAAGGAAACAAGAAAAAAAGAAAGTAACTAACTACCTCGAAATTATTGGTTAACAAGAATTATTTGATTCTTCAGCATCTTGTTAATAAATATCCAGTAACACTCGACCCAATCGGATTTGACACCATGAAACTTATAGGGTACTTAGGTCATGAAAACTTGCGTGTAATCGTGTTATTGGTTTAGAGATGCATTTTTGTCAATAATTGTACGGATATTGATTGATTGGGAACAAGTTCTTTACGATATTGATCACATTGAGAATCGTGGGGTCTCATAGCCACTAAACTAGTTGAAGATACAAATGGATAACATACATGCCAAGCAATTCTCAAATACAAGCAATTGTGACTTGTGAGGTTAATTAAAATTAAAGTGTCCTAAGAGAGAGGGAATTGGTTCCCCCACGTTACGCATTCTTTCTTGGAAGAAAAGGGTGAGAAAAGTATACTTAATTACTAAGTAGTAATACAATTTTATGTTTTTATTTTATTTAAAGTGGTGGCATTAATTCTTATTTATCTTTAATGATGTATTGTTTGTGACATCGTTGATTCTATAGATTATCCATTGCTAAATTGTTTGATGATTTTATTAGTTTGGACTTAATAATGTTGCATAAAGTATTAGGGTAATGTTACGGAGATCAAACATGAACACTCATTCAAACCACCTGAGTTACATGCATGCACATTGCATAAATTTGAGAACTTAAACTCGTATGTATGAGTTAATAGAAAGTAGGAATTAAGATTCCAAAGTATCCAAATTTTGATTATCAACTGCATGGATATTATAACAAAAAATTAGTGTTTTTCCTTTCATTTTCCACTTTTCTGCTTCAGACACATCAATTTTTAATTCTGGTGTAGGTAATTAACTACAGTAGAAAAAAAGATATAATGTAAAGTGAAAATTCGTATATGTTCTCATTTGACAAGAGCTATTTATATGTTTTTTATATCTGCCACCATCGCCCACCATCGCAATTCGCAAAGCATATAATTCCCTCCAACCCTAATTGATTCAACCACAAGCTAACAAGAGCCTTACTTAACACATAATTAATCACAATAACTTATATATTTCCCCAAAGGGTTTTATTTCTTTTACTACTACAAGTTACAAAACTAAGCTTAGCTAGCAATCCAAAGCCATGAAATACAATGAGATATCCCACTTCAGCCATCCCCAACACAAGCTCAAGTTTGAGTACTCAGAAATCCCATTCAACTGTGATGGTTGCAAGGAGGTCGGCATAGGCTCGCGCTACAAGTGCGCGACTTGTGACTTCGATCTCCATATGCACTGTGCCATACCTACCCCTTCCATCTTCCACCCTTTCTACACCAAGTGCTCATTCCAGTTCCTCTCAAGGCCGCCCGGTGATAGCCCTCGCTTTTGCAATGCGTGTGAGAAGGATATAACCGGGTTCGTGTACCATTGCAAGTCCTGCGGGTTCGACCTTCACCCGTGTTGCGCAAAGCTCCCCATGGTGCTCGATGATGGGGAGGTCAAGCTCTATCTGTATCGAAAAGTGAGTTGCTCTTGCCATAGGTGCGGGCGTAAAGGACGGAGTTGGAGTTACAGATCAAAATGTAAGGAATATAATTTGCATGTGGCATGTGCGAAGGAAATGCTTGTGGAAACTTGGCATGAGTTTTTGGGGTCGCATGGGAATAAAAGCAATAGTAGTAGAAAATTGGAGATGACCAGAATTCCTACCCTTAAGAATACACTTCAGAATCATCACCGTCGAAGCAAAGGTAAGGTGAAGAAGTGTTGTAAGATGGCTGGATTGGCTGTGCAATTTGTGATATCAGCAGTGTTAGGCGATCCAACGACTCTGATTGCTGGGGTTATTGGGAATTTCATGTCACGAGCCTGATGCGCGGTTCATGATGGGGTATTTGGACGATGAAATTGTTGTACTGTTAATAAATAATATTATAGAAAACCAGATATCATTTATGTATTTATTTCTTGGTAATTTCATGATTTTTCTTTTTCCAAGTCACCACCAGAAAATAGGGTCTCCCCTACAAAATCTTGCCTGACGAACCGCGTTTCATATTTTAGTTGGTGGGGTAAAGCTGATCAACAATTAGGGTTTACTCAAAAGCTTTATGAGACGAAATATATTCGTAGGGCTATGATATATTCGTCAGACAAGTTTTTGGTGTAAAGAGAAATAAAGTGGCGTGTAATACCTTAAGATTTGCACGACGAAACTTGTGTTCGTTGGCTAGACCCCTTTACCCGACAGGCCGCTTCGTACGCCCAAGTTTTCGTGTGTTGGGCAATGAATTCTTACTTGAAAAGAAAAATGATGAATTGCAGCTCTGCTGTTTTGCATTCCTTTTCTGTAGTAGGAAAGCTATCTTAGCTATGAGTTTGGTAGAACACAAGCTACTGTAGTTGATAAGGTTCTGGTAATGGAAACATCTCTACAAATTAAGATTATGCGACATGGAGATCACCCTAGCTAATTTTTGATATTCTAATTGCTTTGTTGTGAGGGAAGACATATTTTAATTGCTTAGTTGTATATATAAATGGTTTTGCTGGATGGTGGGACAATCTGGCGTTGCATTTGTTTCTTAGTTTCCTGTTGTTCTATTAACAAAAATACTAGGTCTAAAATATTTTAGCCTGAGACTTAGTCCGATACCACCAAACACTTTACTATTCTTATCTTGCTTAGTCGAAGCTAAGCCAGTCCAGCTTTGTTCCTAACGTTAGTCCAGTCCGAAATGGTCTGGTGCAACAAACACCTTATGGTTAGCTAATTGCATTTTCTTTCTGGTTTGTTGGGAAAATGGATGAGTTGTACTTGTATCTGTGCGCATAATACTGTGCAATAGGTTCGATTTCAAATTCATTGTAAATATGGGATTTTTCTTGTTCAGTAGTTGAGGCGTAACGTTTTAATTACGAAGGCTTAAAACGTATGAATATAATGGCAATCTTCATAGTCTTCTCTTTCTTTTTTTCTTTCTTTTTTTCTCGTCAAGAAATATTTCTCTTTCTGTCACCAAGAGCTTTGAATCTTGTGTTCTTCAAATATTTCTCTCTTTTGAAGCGACGAAGGCTTGGAGGAAGACATAACTACAACTTGAATCTTGTATTGTTTTAATTAATATGTATGATGAATGAGTTTAATGAATACGAGTACCATGTTATATTATAAATTTGAAATATTATTTTTTTATATATGTAATAATTTTTATTTTTTAGTCGCCGCGTCTTTATTTTTCGAGGTTTGACTTGTCGGCGTATCCGTGTAATATAGCTTGAGGTCCTGTGTAGTCATTATCTTTCTGTATTTTAGGTTCAAACTATGCTTAATGCATTTTAAACTTCTCCCTGGTTCTTTTCTTGCTCGAACTTTTGATATTTTCGGTTTCTATCAAATTTCAGTATTACGGAACAGAACAGAATTCTTCCTAAGGTGGGCAAAAACCTCATAACATTTCTGGATGACCCTGAGTCTCAACCCAAGGTAATTATTATGGGTGTCTAAATATTTCTTAGAAATTGTATGGTCAACAAGTCTGTTTTTTCCTTTACAATTAATTCAGCTAATATTGTCTATCATCTTCCCTTCCATAAGAAAGGTTTTTTGGTATTAATTTCAGTCATTGCAATTTCAGCCACTCGTTGACGGTTTACCAATTTTTTTGGGGTCGTTTTACGAAAACATTCATAATTTTTTGGCTCTTTTGCACAAGAATAGTCAGTGTCAAAGTTTTGGAAGATCAACCAAAATTGATCATTTTTTGGAACTGTTCAAGTTCGATTTATTTCTATTACTCTACTATTTAAGTTTTATTGATGGATTGGTTGATTGTCTTTTTTTGTTCCTTCAGGTTTTCGGTAAGATATAATTTCAATTAATGGGAAAGAGTCAAAGACTGGCAAGTTCAAAATATTCAATAATGCATATCTGTTGATTTTAAGTCTTAATTGCAGATGTTTGTACATTATTGTTTGACATTGGGGTTTTAGCCACTGTAGTGTGGAATGTTAAGTTATATTTCTTCATTGACGTACCCCAGAGTCGTAGAGCTTCACTTTTGGGTGATGGGACCTACCATATTTCTTCATTAGCGTAACCCAGTGTCGTACAACTTCACGTTTGGGTGATGGTTATGCCTTTGGGTGACTTGATACTCCTAATTAAGTACATAATTGTTTTGATTTCCGAGATTCTTGAATTTGCCTTCGGGTGTACAATATCTTATGATTTACAAAAATTTTATAGATTTGCCTTTGGACGGCTATATTACCATTACTGAACACTGGTTTATACGTACATGTTTTACGAACGTTTTCATGGCATGCTAGAGTTTTGAGAAAAACCTATTACGTAGTATCACATATGTTTTCAAAACAGTGGGTTAGTATGTTTAGAAAGAAAACAGTTTTCCTATTAGTATTATTATTATAAACTTTGGCCTACTCACCCTTTGTTTTGCACCCCCTTAAGGATTTAGAATCAAGGCGTACAATCCTTACGTCAAGGCACTTTCTCATATCTTCGAGTCTTCTCAGTATAGGACCCATTCCTTTGTTCGTACCTTTTAATAGTAATTCTTTCACATTATTCTTGATTAGTTGTATGATTTGAGCACGTTTCCGTATTTATGTATTTCTGTATATTTACATATTTTATTTACTTTCGTTCACCGATACCACTTGCATGTATGTTAAAATGGCTTTGTTACCCACGGGTGTCGACCAACACATGCCTATCCTGGTATTTGGGGATATCAGAGTTGAGGCGTGCCAACATCCATTCTGGTACGTGTATATATTTGTTGAGATTACTTACAAATTGTACGTGAGAAAATGGCTCAAAGCTCTCTAACCAGGGAGAAACAAAAAGGCTCGTAGGCTTTCTGCTCCCCACTCAATCCCCCCTTTCTCTGCACCATTTTTTCTTTATATAAAAAACAACCTTTCAAATATGTGGTCCCTAAGAGAAAGTGATGTGGCTTCCTCCTAACCACTCAAAAAATATCTCAACTAACAAATATCTATTCCAACAAATATCTTGTCTTGATCAACGTGCCTTCATGTATGGTCGTTGTAAAGCACTGTGGACTAACATAACTGCATTCCGTATCTAGCAACTGTGATCTATTTCAAACAGGAATGGTTTATATTAAGTTAGTTACAAATTAATATCTTAAGAATTTGATTAAACGTATAATTATAAATATTTTTATATACAAACCAATTTATATTTTTTAAGAAATTTAGAATGAATCAAACTGAAGTGGGAGAATACGTCTATACAAAAAACTACTTTCCCAAGTAATTAAACCAAGATGCTAAGCATATAAAGCATTAGTGGTAGAGCTAGAAATCAAGGTTAGGAGGGGGCTTCGAGGCCATATGAAAATTTCAGACACAATATCCCAAGTAATTAAACCAAGATGCTAAGCATACAAATCATCATCAGTGGCGGAGCTAGAAATCGAGGTTAGGAGGGGCCTCAAGGCCATATGAAAAAAATTGGACATAATATATAATATAATTAATAGTATAGAATTAAAAGGTTCTTTTTTTTTCTTTTTTTTTTTTTTTTTTTTTTTGTGTTGAAATGTAAAATTTTGGTCGAAAGAGCAATTGAGTCACAAAAAAACAGCATCGAGATCATAAGCACCGAACTTGTTTGAAAGTTTTGCTAAAACAAATATTACTACATTGAAGTTGAACTAAAATAAATAACCATGGCTCAAAACTGCAACTTTATTAGAATTTTTTTTTTTAAGATTAATTCTTCTTCCATTCCATATCGATATGATTTTACTGTAAAACAAAAATACACGCAAAATAGTGAAATAAATAACTACAGAAGGCTAGTTGATATAGGCTTTAGTTTTGTGACTTAGAAACATTTCATTTTGAGTTTACAATGTGTATCAACACTATTGCAAGAAAATGATAATATAAACTACAAACAAACGAATCACATAACAATAAACTTGACTCTGGGTGGTAAAGTCCAGTTTTGTGGAACATTCAATGATAAACTTTTCAAGCATGATTGCATTCCTAATGAAGTACATGGCAAGCTCGGTATCCATAACAGACGCCACGAAACTAGAAAGTTTCACCACTTTAAGGCATTGAAGACGGCATACACGAGGCTTCCTTATCTTTCTTCGGCGTATAGTTGATGATCTCCAATTTAGCTAGTACATACCAAACACATATCAGTCTTCATCCTAGACATGTAATATAACTTTGCCTCTCCAAGAGACTGCAAAGTGTGACAAACCTAAATTTTCAGTTTTCCATTGTTTATGTGACATCCCACATCGCCCAGGGGAGTGATCCTTAAATGTATATTCCCATCTCTACTTAGCATGAGGCCTTTTGGGAGCTCACTGGCTTCGGGTTCCTCGTGAGTTCCCCAGTGAACTCCCAAAATGCCTCGTGCTATGTAGAGATGGGAATATACATTTAAGGATCACTCCCCTGGGCGATGTGGGATGTCACAGTTTAGGGTGAAAGACATGCTGGATTTAGTTACCTTGAATGTGAATTTATGCAACGAAGGAGATCGCTCTATGAGGGGAGTCAAATCAAGGAGGCTACGGTTATCTCTTGCATACACACTGAGTGATAACTCCTTCAGACTAGTCAATTCTGGAAACTAAAGGAGCATGAACATTGTTTAACAAATATAGTTGTAATGTTAATAAAATAATTAAAAATTCCTTCAGCAAAAATATAACATATGAAGCTAGGCAATGTACATACATATATTTGTTTGTTTGCTTGGCAGTGTACATACATATATTCTGGAAACTAGGGGAGCATGAACATTCTCTAAATTTTGTTTGTTTGTTTTAGGTTTAGTTCTAGAGTTTTGGATCTTTTGGTTTTGTATTGATTGCAAACCTAGAAATTGGAAATGATGGATTTGGTGTTGCATTTGCTTCTCAATCTAGTGTTGCATTTTTTCTCCTATTAACAAAAATATTGGGTCTAAAATATTTTAGTCCGAGGCTTAGTCCAACATTGCACCAAACACTTTACAATACAAACCTCAACGATCCCCTAAACCATTGCACAAAAGGACTGACCTTAACAATCCCTTAATCCCCAAATCGAAATTCAAAATCCAAATCAAAACTTTATCCCCGTTTCAGAATCCCAAAAAGAAACCTAAATAGAATTTGACGAATTAAAGGGGAAATTTCTTACCTTGAGCGAGACGAGAAAGAGAGAGAGAGAGAGAGAGAGAGAGAGAGTCAGAGAGATCTTGAGAGATAGAGACATTGTGTGGTGGTGTGGGTGTGATGTGGCCAGAGTTGAGATAGAGAAACGCACATATATAAATCGGGTTATTGGGTTAGGCAACAAGAAAATATTGAAAAGCGAAAAGTCAAGAGAGAGAAATGGATCAAAAGACTAAGAGAAGAGTTTGAGAGAGAGAAAGATAGGTGTAGAGGTCACTGTCATGTGGTTGGTCGAAGTCACGAATTGGGCAACCGAGTTATGGGAAGAGGATAGCTCAGGGGTTCGAGCTTCAAAGTTAGGCGGAGAAGTCTAGAAAGACAGAGTGATCTAAGTAAGATGAGGTCGAGAGAGAGACGGGCGTTTAAAGTTTTTGTATTTTTCTCTTATTTGAATTTTCATTTCTTAAAATGATTAGGAGATGGAAGTTCAAATCAAAATACTATAGTCCTTGTCCATTTTTATCATCTTTTTTAGCCCATAAGAACCAGCTCGATCCCAAAATTAAAGCAACCTAAGCGATTCCATTTGGTCCATCAAAACCAACCACCAGTTGGATTTGGCAGTGCAAATTTGAATTCTGATGCAGTTATAACACTAAACTCTCACAAATCATTCCATTTCACTTCAAAGTCGTTTTCCTTCTTCGAACTTATGCCTCCACATGATGGATGGAACAACGATTATCCTTTTAACTTAACCATCACCTGAGGGCAGAGTGTAACCATAATGTAGACACTCTGAGGCATTATGGCAATATTGTAACAAACTACTCTCATTTACATGACTAATTGGCCTAACTCACATCATCCTGATATATAAGTAATTGGGACAAAGACGAGAACACAAGTAGATAAGTACATAGATCACCAACTAACCTAAACAGGCTGAAGAAAAGAGAGAATCCCAAGCAATGTGAAACCTACATCATGCCTTCTTCCCAAGCGCTGCCTTTCTAGCTCAGCCTTTCACAAGCGTTACTATTGATAATGCGCCTCATAACTTTCGCGCCTTGAACTGTTGCGTGGGTTAGGAAGGGAAAGATACTATCTCTTAATTAAATATTTGTTTTGCTGGGCTTTCACGTGATCTTAGAGCTAGGATTTGATTCCTTTCTAATTGGACCAGTTAGCTTGCTATGAAAAGGGGTAGCTAAGCTTGTTCTCTCTCAATGCTTGCTTAAGTGGACTACAAGGGTTATCGAGTTGGATCTTTGGGCCCCTAAGTAGCCCAAAGTCTCCCAGAATCTTGACTCCACATAAACTTCTGTAACCATCTGCACCACAATTCACTTGACAAGCTTAAGCATTTGACTTAGGCTTATTTTAACGTGAGATATAGGTATAGTCCAGGCGTGATTTATATAAATATTTGGCTTAATCATTGTAGCACAACATGATTTTGAATATATTTTTCCTTGATCCAACACCTTTGCATGCGTTTGGGTTTGACTTGGGGTTACATGACAATTGGGCCTCAAGACGTGGTTGGGCTTGGTGATGACAATTTTGGGTCCCAACAAACAGAAATATCAAAATTAAATTCTAGGGTTCTATTTTCAAAAACTCACCATAGTTGAAATTCACTTGGGGAATCAATATGATATCGGCTATCGTGGAAGCACTTGAAACTCAGCTCGAATGAAGCGAAAAACAATTTCTTACTGTGGAACTGACCATGCAGTCTTCAACCAAACTCCCCTGATTTTCTTCACTGCTCTTTGGAATTTCTGTGAAGCCGGAAAACACAAGCATATACCAACTATAACTAGGTTTGGAACGAGAAACAAGTTTTTGAACTGGAATGATGTTTTCAACAACAAGGATGTTTGAGCAAATGTGCGAAAGGGTGTGTTTTTGGAGGAGGGCAAGACTAACTAAAGATGGTAAGCGTTGATGTGGGGGGTCATTTATGACTTGGTTTCGCCCTAAGCTTATTAGTCATTATAATAGTTTCATTTTTAACCGTCCAATTTTCAACCAATGGGTCACATCCTGTTCACACGCAAAGTTCGCAAAATTTCGTCCACACATTGCAAACCCCCAAGTTGTTTATAGTAAAATAAATATGTCAAAAGACATGGACTCTAGCTTGAGGGACCATTTCTCTCTCACTCTCATGCCAAACTTACGAACTTCTAGCTTTTACACCATGCATCACTTGAGCAAGCCATTATTTGCTTAATCATGCTATCTTCGAATCATTAATCCAATCGAGCTATTTCCTAAGACATGCTAATTCTTTTGAGATATTTTGGGACTTGATATGAAACCGAACAAAGGGAGACAAGATGACGTTTTTAAAGCCTAAGTCCACTTTGACCTAAAAGTCCCCCAACATA
Organism: Pyrus communis; assembly: GCF_963583255.1. Taxonomy (NCBI): domain Eukaryota; kingdom Viridiplantae; phylum Streptophyta; class Magnoliopsida; order Rosales; family Rosaceae; genus Pyrus; species Pyrus communis. Next base: position 7,856,118 of record NC_084805.1, on the reverse strand, counting down.
AATTAGCAACTTTCTGGGGACCAGGTCGTGATCTTAATTCAATTGGCTCCAAGATCTAGACAAAACACTATGAGTGGCAACACCTCAAAGGTAGGTGAAGTTGTTTCCCAACTCGACAAGTCTCGACAGGAAGACCAACATCAGGAGAGCCACAAAAACCTGAACGAATATGTCATGCTAGACATCATCGCACCCATCTATGCTTTGGGTGAAGCTTAAAATGAAATTGTTGCATCTATGAATAAGTTGGAAAGATCAATCCTAAAGCCAAGTGAGAAAGCCAATGACAAAGACTGTACACTTAGGGAAAAAACTTACCAGGCAGAGTCGGCTGCTGTTGCTGGCAAAAGTCTTAAGAAAATGTCATCTTTTGTCACTACAAAAATGAGTTATACATGAGTTTGGAGGACTAAAAGTGTGTTCTTGAGCCACCCTACCCTGTCATCATAAATGCCATATTCTAAGGGATACGAGATTCATAACCTTGTCTTCTTTGACGGGAAGAAAGGTAGCCCTAAGGAGCATATAAGCCGTTTTATTGATGCTTTGGGTCTTCATGCAACAACTGCAACCTCTATCTCAAGGAGTTCTCGAAGAGTCTAACGAACCATGCATACATCCAGAACTGGGAAGAGCGAGCATGCAAGTGTTGTAAAAGGTACTCCCAACATGAGGATATGGTCACCACAACTCAGCTCAACAACATATCCCAAAAGCATGAGGAAGATCCTGTGACTTTTGTCAAGTGTTTTTGGGATCTCGCCCTTGATTGCTACAATGAAAAGGACGATGAAGCCCTTATAAAGATCTGTATCAGCAACATTGTTGCTGACTACAGAGTGTATGGTATCAGCCAATTCTAGAGACTCTTAGAAGTTGTAAGGAAAACCAGCATGTCACTCAAGCTTTCCATGGAGAAATCTTGGAAAATCGACAATAAGGAAAACCAACATTCAATAATAAACTTTTAAAGCATGATTGCATTCTTAATGAAGTATATGGCAAGCTCAGTATCAATAACAGACGCCATAAAGCCAGAAAATTTCACCACTTTAAGGCATTGATGACGGCATACACGAGGCTTCCATATCTTTCTTCAGCATATAATTGATGGTGACCAATTTAGCTAGTATTTACCAAATGCATATCAGTCTTCATCCTAGACAAGTAATACAACTTTGTCTCTTTGAGAAAGCATAAAGTGTGACAAACCTAAATTTTCAGTTTTCCATTGTTTAAGTTGAAAGACATGCTGGATTTAGTTACCTTGAATGTGAATTTATGCAATGAAGAAGATTGCTCTATAAGGAGAGTCAAATCAAGAAGGCTGTGGTTATTACTTGCGTACACATTGAGTGGTAACTCATTTAGACTAGTCAATTCTAGAAACTTGGGGAGCATGAACATTCTCTAACAAATGTAGTGGTAATGTTAATAAAATAATTGAAAATTCCTTCAGCAAAAATATAACATATGAAGCTTGGCAATGTACATACATATATTTGTATAAAATTAAGTACATATTTTGTTTCGTATACTAACCTTATCCAGATTCAAGTGCAGATTGAGAGTGAGTAGCTGTGGAAAATAACTCTAAACCAACCCAAAACCTTGATCTAGATAATCATACACTTCTGACATAGACAAATTAACTAAATAGGGTACATGCTTCAAACTAATGTCTCATTTATGCTGATCCACGCCTTCATAAATAAGCAATACCTGATTAGGAGCACAAATCTCAAGTCCAAATACGTTCCAGCATTCACTTACCGGAAGGGATTTCAACTGCAGTGAAGAACCGGAAACCTCCAAATTCATGTAGTCTTTCGAGCCAGAGATACAGAGGTGTTCAAGTAGTGGGCAGCAAGAAAGGAAGTGCTTAACAAGCTCCCCACTTATATAGACAAAGTCAAAGAGAGGTGTCTAAGGGACATACCAAAAAGGCTTTTAAACGGCTTTTCTTGGAAAGTATAATCATCCGCAAAAATGGCTGGTGAGCATATAGCTCCTAGGCGGCCAAGGTGTGCCTGAGGCGTCTAATTGAACTACTTATAACCAATCTCCCCCTAATTGAACTACTCATGACCAGAATCCCTCTAATTGAACTTCTCTTTTGACCAAGCTTCTCTTAATTATACTTTTCTTGACTAGGCTCCCCTTGATCAAAACTACCATCATCATTGGCAAAGGTGATTGTAGACTTATTAGCCAGAAAACATTGCTCATCTTCATCTTGATCCAATCATCATCAGACATGCTTGCTGGCTTGATCTTAACATCTTCAGTAATGCATATCTTCCATTCTTGAATTCCATGTGACTCAAGTAGAGCGGGTGAGTTCATCGTAATCGCACTTTCCATTCTAAGCGGATATCAGCCAAACTTGGCTCTGATACCACTTGTGAATATCGCCTTTAAGAATGGGAAAAACAAAACAAACTCAGAAATCGAGAACAAATAACCAAGATAAATAACACCAAGAATTTACGTGGTTCGGTTATATGTGCCTACGTCCACAGGACAACAACAATCTTTTACTATATCAATAATGATTACAACCAATAATCTTGCCAAGCCTCTAAATTAAGACTTGACGTTAAACTTGAAAGAATGAGAACAAGAAATACACTCTTACCTCATTTCTTTTCTCTTGCACACACTTTACAATATTCTCACTCTTAACTCCTTGAGTGTATACAAATTTATTATTTTGCTCCAATTTCAAAACTAGTACAATAGCCCCTTATTATAGACATAATAAAAGTTCCTTCAATAAGGATTACTAATCCTAATTGGGATCTAGTTATGAATCTTTCTCTAACTGAGAAACTAAATCCAATTGGGAAAGCAACTCCAATTGAGAAACAACTTCAATTGTGAAAAGAATATAATCATCTAAGATAATAATTCCCAATAGACTTAGGACAACTTATAATGGGTTGGAAAAACTCAACAATCTCCATTTCTAGACCATGAGGAAGGTATACTGAAAATATGATTGCTTCTCTTGATCAAGCTCTTATTGATTGAACTTCTCATAACCAGGCTCTCACTGATTGAACTACTTATGACCATACTCCTTCTAATTGAACTACTCATAACTAAGCTCCCCCTAATTGAACTACTCATGATCAGAATCCCTCTGATTGAACTTCTTTTTTACCAAGCTCTACTTAATCAGACTTATCTTGACCAGGCTCTCCCTCATCAGAATTACCATCATTATTCGCAATGGCAATTATAGACTTTTTTTTTTTCTGGAAAACATCACTCATATTCATCTTGGTCCAATCCGTAATAGATATGCTTGTTGGCTTGATCTTAACACCTTCAGTAACGCATGTCCTCCATTCTTGAATTCCACGTAACTTAGTTGGAGAATGTGAGTTTCATCGTAATCGCACCCTCCATTCTAAACTGATATCAGCCAAACTTGGCTCTGATACCACGTGTGAATATCACCTTCAAGAATAGGAAAAACAAAACAAACTCGGAAATTGAAAACAAATAACCAAGGTAAATAACACCACGAATTTACATGGTTCGACTATATGTACCTGCATCCATGAGACAACAACAACAATCTTTCACTATATCAACAATGATTACAACCAATAATCTTGCCAAGGCTCTAGGATTAAGACTTGACTATGAACTTGAAAGAATGAGAACATGGAATACACTCTTATCACTTTTCTTTTCTCTTGCACACACTTTGCAATATTCTATCACTCTAACTCCTTGAATGTGTAGAAATTTATTGTTTTGCTCCCAATTCAAAACTAGTACAATAGCCATTTTATATAGACATAATAAAAGTTTATGTTATAAGTGATAGTCCAATTCAAAACTAATCTAATTCCAACTTCATCAACACCTTATGATATAAGTGATAGTCCAAACTAGAGGCCTAACATTAATTACTCGGGAAATAGTTTTTGGTATACATTTATTCTTCCACTTCAATACTTTTCTTTTTCTATTGGATTGTTTATTGTCTTTTTCGAGAAATCAATAGGGTTGTCTCATTTAGATGAAAAATTTGTACCTTTAAATTCGGCTAATTGTGTTGTAAAAATGCATGGTAAATATGCATATCCACTATGTAGTGGATGTAGTAGGTGAAGCCTTAATGGTGTAGTAGGTGGTAGGTATTTATTTAAAATCTTGCCTATTTATTTGCCTATATAAGGAAGGCCAAAGTGTAAGAAGAGAAGAACAACATAAAAGAGAGGAAGAAAAGATGAGAGGATAGAGATAGTTATATTTGTACTCCTATTATTTCAGATTATAAATGAAAGCATCACTGTTGCCCCGATGATGTACACCAGTCACACTGATTGTAGAGGAACCTTGTAAATATTGTGTCTTGTTTAATTTATTCCACTGCACACATATTGCCAATTTTACAACACATTATCAGCACGAAAAGCTCTTGTGTTAGTGGAAAGCACAACGCCATAAGTCCGATGAAGCACTACCTACCTCTCACATCTGTCAGCTGGAATCTCACAGATAAGACAATCTTTTCATTTCATCTTCAAATCTCTGTACTACTGATTTTCTTGAAGCGACTATATATCTTGTTGTATGATTGTATATCATCCTTTGCAAAAGCAAAATGGTACAGATTCAAAATTCGTAGAAAATCTGACAGCCATGTAAATAGCCTCTAAACTCCAACATGCTGACCTTAGATTGAAATACTTTCTTTCTTCTTGAAAGTTGTTCGTCCGTCCAGTACCTATAACATATCAAATTTTCAGAAAATTCTAACGGTGAAATCGTTGCAGATGTTTGAAACACCTACCCAGTTTCTAATTTCGCAGAAAACTAGATAGCCATCTTATGAGTACCAAAACTCATTTTTCAGTAGCTCAGATCGAAACCGTTTCTTCACGAAAGTTGTTCGGTATTCTCTTATCCATCATATTAAAATTTGAGTTAAATATAACGATTTGATCTTCTTATAAGTTGCAGGCACTACTCTTGACTCCAAAACTTATGGGAACCATTTTGACTCTTTTGAAACTGACCAGAGGAGGAACACAAATTGAGACTTATTGTTACTGTCACTTCTTGGGTAACTAAAAAGACTTAAGAGTTCTAAAAATAAAATAAAATAAAAAGGATGAAACAAAAGAAAGTAACATATACAAAGAAAAGGAAAAGAAAAAATAAAAGATGGAAACTTAATCATCACCCTTTTTTATTATTGCTTTATTTATGCGAATGGTGCTGTTTTAAAGCCCTTTCACAAGTTCCATTTATTTAAAAGCAATTTATTTACAGTGGGTGGAATTATCGTCTTTGCTTTAAGTTTTTATTTATTTATGTGAATGGTGCTGAATTAAAGCACCTGTCACAAGCTTTATTTACTTAAAGGCAATTTATTTACCATGGTTGGAATTACCACCTATTACTTTAATTTACTTATTGTACCTCTTTTTGTTATGATGAGTATATACAGGACCCGAAGTTCCTTGATTAGATCAGAACCTGCAGTTTCTCGATCTTTATCATATAAAATGATTGGACCCGAAGTTCCATCATGTAAAAAGATTGGACCTGAATTTCCTTGATCTTCATCATACAAAAAGATTGGGCATGAAGTCCCTTGATCCTCAAGATCAAACATGAAGTTCCTTGATGAGTATCGTAAGTTTGAAGTGTCGTAGTGCCATAACTTAATTGTAATAAAGACCATAAGAGTCTCAGTTCACAGACTATTAAATAAGGACGGGAAGTTCCTTGATTCATGTAAATGATGATATAATCCATGTATATTTGTTGGAGAGTTTACATCTCAAAGTTTTTGATGATTATTGCATGTCACTGGACATTAATGTTGAACACCATGTTCCTCATGTCCATACTCAAAATGGTTTAGTAAAAGCATTTATTAAGTAGATGATATTGATTACACGCACTCTGCTCATGAAAACAAATTGCCAGTTTTCTACATGGGGACATGCCATTTTACATGATGCATTATTAGTTCGGTTGAGACCTGTTGCCAATCATTAATACTTCTCAGTACAACTCGTGTTTGGGCACCAGCCAAAGATTACACATTTACAAGTTTTTGGTTGTGTTGTCTATATACCTATTGCACTGCCACAACGTACTAAAATGAGGCATCATCGCAGATTGGAAATTTATGTTGGATTTATTCACCATCTATCATTCAATATTTGAAACTCTTGACTGGGGATATGTTTACCGCACGGTTTGCGGACTGTCATTTTGATAAGACAATTTTCCCACCGTTAGACCGTCTCCAATGGTTGGGCTAAAAGTCAAATTTTTTAGCCCGAAAAATTTAGCTTTTAGCCCAAAAACAGTTTTTCTACTCCAACCGTTCTACCCTAAAATTTTAGCCTGATATTATTAAAGAATGAACTTAGGCTAATTTTTTTTTTGTTAAATTAATTTTTTTTTAAAAATAAATATGTAAGCTATCGTAAATTAATTTTATGAACATTTTAATCTAAAAAAATTTAAATTCCGATAAATATTGGGTAGAGTCCACCCCGATTTCTGGGCTAAATTTCGGGGGGAATTTGGCATTGGTTTATTAGCATTTAGCTTTTAACTTAAAATTTCCCCTTGGGTTGGAGTGGGTTTGGGGGGAAATTTTGGGAGGTAATTTGGCTTTTAGCCCACCATTGGAGTTGGTCTTAGGGGGAGAAAAGGCCATTCCAGAAGAATGACGAGAATTGTTGTGGCATGTACCCATTTTGTCTTATTTTGATTTAGAAAGCAATCAATTTGAAAATGAAGTGAGAATAACTGTTCTTCTTCAAAGTATTGCCAATTAAATGCCTATTTAATGATGCAACGAAAGTGGTAAATCACATATACTAGCTGCAAATGTGCCTACAAGAATTGATGTCCTTGTTGGACAAAATAATATGGCAGCAAATGATTTATCTATTGCACGCCTGAAGCATGGCAAACCCTCGGACTCAAAAGATTCAGTCCTTCAAAAGAAGAAGAATATGGCACTACTAAACTATTGCATTCCCGAAGCATAACTTTTGCATGCTAGAAGCATGACAGTCGTTGCATGGATACACATCCCAGAAAGGATAATATGCGGACATAGGAATTTTGATGTCTCATGCATCAAGCATAATAAATGTATAGGTTCCAATGACTCAATTTCCGAAAGTGGAGATTAAAATCCTAGCTTTATAACGCTCAAGAGAAGGTTATGCCACATTCTCTAAACTATGATTATCTTGGAAGAGATAATGTAATGCCCTTGAAGAAGCAATGAATATCCAAATAAATGAAAAGCTTTTATGCATGCGCAAGCACATAAGAATATGGGATCACGGATTGATGATAACCAATGGTAATTTTGGTTTTTACAAGTAGCTACTAAATTCATCAATGAGCTGTGTTGATATTGAGTCTCGTTCTTTTTTCGTCGACGAAAGGAAAAATCATTGGCCAAAAACGGAGAAAGGCAATTTTATTATAATTTTGTAAGAATGTGGAAAAATGGACCCATATATTTATATATAATACAAATAGCCAAAAGATGTTGAACCAAGGAGGTTACATATGAGCATTTGTAATACAGAGAAATACACCACACATGATATGACACAAGGTTACTAAATGAAACCTGAAATTATACTCCTGTAAATGAGTTCATATGAATGAAGAATTATATACGAAGGGTTATGAGATGCCCACATCATATCTCCATAAGTAAATCACTCAAGTATACATGGGAGCAAATTGCTCAGTTATAAGTTCTAAAAGGAGAATGTGTCATGAAGTGTAGAAAATCCATGAATGATTCAAGTTGCTTGAAGTAAGCCCTAGAAGGGTAAAGCACAAATTATGTACTCAATATCAGTGGATGATATAAATTGCCTTAGTGAGTACTATCATTATGATATTGTTGCAACATACTAAATCTCTTGCAATAGTTGATAATATTAGATTATCTTATCCATGATGTTTATGATATTAAAGAACCATATGAATTGAAGATTATGAGTTGAATACTCAAATGATTAACCAATATTTAGACACTAAGGATCAATTATCTTCGTGAGGGAAAACATAATTTGATATTTGGTCCAAAAGTACCACATCTTAGTGAAGTATATGCTTTATTGTATTTAGCATGACACTATTCTTATCCGTTAAGAGGTTCATTGATTTATATTCTTGGAACTAGAATATTTCATAGGTTCATTGATTTATATTCTTGTAACTAGAATATTTCATCGTTTCCTTATTTATTTATTGATTATGGAACCAGAAGTTTCCATGGGTTTCTATATCTAACAAGCTGGAATATAAGTTTTCAGGCATAAGGAAAGAAATTTTTATACATACATTATTTGGTAGAACCCTAGAAGGAGAAGGCACTGGAGACAGATCATGTGAAGCTTTAAGTGCTTGGCAGGCACTGGAGATTGATCATGTGACACCTCAGTACTTAGCGAAACTCCAGGTTGATCATGTGACGCCTCAGTACTTAGCGAAACTCCAGAAAGAAGAGGCACTGGAGGTTGATTGTTTGAAGTCTCAATAATTAGTAAAACTCCAGATGGCAAAGACAATTGGTGCCTTTGGAATAAAGCCACAAACATCTGATGATCACTTTGAATCCGACTTTTAGATTCCTGCAGCTGGTCAAGCTTTCTTTTCATGTTCGTTGAGTAATTATTTGCAAGCATGTGCAACTCTCTATTCTTGTGCTTGAGCCCTCTAACCTCATGTCTAAGACTTACCACCTCATCATTAATGAGTCAACTTGGTGAGTTCGAGCAAGTAGACGTTGGCCCATATTGGAAACAAAGCTCGCACACTGAACACTGAAAGCTAGAGAGTCTTAAACAGTCAATTCATCGGACTGTCTTGAAAGTATCCTGTTATCCTTAGGAGTGAGAAGATTCCTAGCTACCACTGCAGCGTTTATGTCATTTTTCATCATAGAGGCCCCAACCATAAGAGGACAATTACAGGATAAGAAGGATGGTTGCCATATATTGTCTTAAGGAGACATGTCTACATCTCCCACAACATTCAAATTAAATCGACGATCATATAGGTTAGCCATTTTCATAAATGATAATGGAAAAGGAGGTCAGATAAATTGAAATTTCAGAAGTGCAAAAAGGGGAAATTTCTACAGGCAGCAACTTTCTGAGCGTGCTTTTGAACACAATTGATGCCTTTATAAAAGAAGAGGCAACATGGCCACTTGTTTAAAAATCAAAGAGGCACCGCTTTCCAAATTTCAAAAACCAGATTTTCCTGAATAAAGTTCGTAGGCACTTTTTAGACGCAATCTCCACTTTTCGAATATCACAGGCAACTTTTTCAAAGATATCTAACAATGTTGCAATGCGTGAATTTTGTAGTTCCAATTACACCATAATTGCCGATAAGAGTAAAGGAAAAACACGACTACTTGCTTAAATCCCTATATATGTCGACCTCCGTCATCTATGGCAAGGCAGACCTGCAAGAATGCCTAACTTTTCCTCCTCTCCGAGAGTGAATTTTCAATGAAGCATCTTGAAATTCTCAGTCTTCTTCCTCTCTGAGAATACCTATTCAACCAAGTCACTCAAAATGCTCAACTCATTTCCTCAGCAAGAAAATATTTTTGATCGAGAAGTTTTGTATCAGTATGAAAACATTATACTATTTTCATATCGTTAGGGTCAAAAGTAAAAGTATCTTAAATCATGCTTATTCCTTGTCTTTTCCTTTGTCATTGCGCTTACATGCAAGATAAGAAGAAATAGAGAAATCAGTTAGAACTTGAAATCAAACTTCCAATCTGGAACTGATTGCCTGCAACCCCTTCCCTGATTGCTTACCTTGCATTAATCTAGAGTAGTCATCTTCATTTGTTGTTTTGTCTCAGATTTCCTAAGCAAATACCTCATAATAGTTGATATGATGTTGACTCTTTACATTGAAGTTGCCAAGTATGGATAAGTCGTTGAGAAGCGATGTTTTGAAGGATCATTCAAAGGCAAAGGTTGCACACCACTTCTGCTATGCAAGAGCCTCAAGCAGAATGATCAATGATGAGCCCACATAAGTTCAAATATAGCATCGATACGCATTAGCCTAAAGAATTTTTGAAATCAGGAGGAAATACTTATCAGGAGGAGCATCCAAAACAAATCAAGATTTTAAAGAGGCAACCAATATTGACATATGGCCATCCAAAGGAGAGTGTTGTAAAAATGCATGTTAAATATGGATGTCCACTATGTAGTTGGTGCAGTAGGTGAAGACTTAATGAGTGTAGTAGGTAAAGGCATTAAGTGAGTGTGGTAGGTATTGATTTAATATGTTGCCTATTCATTTGCCTATATAAGGATGGCCAAAGAGAAGAACAACATAAAATAGAGGAAAAAGAGAGGAAGAAGAGATGAGAGAATAGAGAGAGTTATTTTTGTACTCTTATTATTCTAGATTATAAATAAAAACATCTTGTCTCGATGACGTACTCTAGTCACACTGACTGTAGAGGAACCTCGTAAATATTGTGTTTTGTTTCATTTATTCTGCACACATACTGTCGATTTTACAACAAATTGCATTTTCTTTCTGGTTTGTTTGGCAAATAGATCAGTGCACATAATGTTGTGCAATGGGTTCAAATTTTAATTTCATTATGGGTTCGAACCCTTAATCTTTTCGGTTTTTGTGAAATTTCAGTATCATGGAACAACCTGAGGTGGGCGACAGGCTTATGACATTCTTGGATGATCCTCAGCCTCAGCCCAACGTAATTATTGTGCGTGTTTGAATATTTTAAGAACTTGTATGGCCAACAAGTCAGCTCTCTTTACAATTTATTGAATTTTGATAATTTTTATAATCTTCCTTCCTCATGAAAGTTCTGTCTGTATCGATTTCAGCAATTGCAGCTTCAGAGCTTTGATCGAAGATTTACCATTAGCCTTTGAAGGGTCGTTTTACGAAAATACTGAGAGATTCTTAGATCTTTGCAATGAAATACATGATGGTGTGTCGACCTGCAAATTTTACACAAGAACAATCTAGGTGTAAGACGAGTTCCCCTCTACATGACGACCTGCACAGTTTTGGAAGGTCAATCCGAAACTGATCCTTCTTGGAATTACTGCAGCTCATCAGGTGTGTAAATGTTTAAGTTTGTTTCTATTGCTCTACTGTTCTAGTTGTATTGGTGGATATTGTTTTCTTCGAGTCTTGTGTATAATTTCAACTAATGGAAAAGACTGGCAACTTCAAAATTGTCAGTAATGCATACTTAAATTAGACTTAATAAGGGTTTAGAGTTTAGGATTGTGACTGCATAGTCTTGTGCCGCCATTGTGATGTTTTGTGAAAATGACTGAACGAAATAAAAACCCAGAGGAGACTGAGATAGAGGTCGATCACTAATTTGATACTGTTTGCTTGCCACTAAGTGAGCTCACAGAGTGGTGAAGGTAGTCTTTGTAGTTCGGAGGGCCAGAAACTTAGCAACCTGATGCGCAGCTATGCTATAAGCATTAACAGAGTTGATAAAAGAGAAGGGGAGCTATGGTTAAGCTTGTCCGTAACTCCGGGGCAGGTAATCAGCACACTGCTATTGCCAACTAACGCAGATGTGCTGGAGTATGTTTCAGTTTGTCTATATTTTCATTTTTCTTTTACTTGTATAGTTATTTTATCTGATATTCATGGTGGGTGGGATTTCCATTACCAACCGTTACTCGGATATGTAACCACCGTCAAATTTGAGAGTAGAAGTATGACTTTAATTTATCCAGTTGAGATATAGCCAACACAGTAGAAGATAATGAGCCTCTCTCTAGCTTCTTGTCAAACATAAATTGTAGGCTGTATTCAACGGCCTTGATTTTGTTCCTTTTTAATTCAACCTGTAAATTGATTGATGTTTATATTGGGGATTGATTTTTTTTTTGCTACCAAATTATTGAATTTCTGGACTGATGTTTATTTTAATTTTTTTGCTCTTCCATATTATAGTTATGTATTGATGTTTTCATTTTGATTTTGATCAGTGTTTTAAAAAACTCGCCTCGAGGCGCCCCTAGGCGGCAGCAATTTTGCCTCTGTTTTCTAGGAGTGGGTGGAAACTCGCCTAGGTGACCAATGTGCGCCTGAGGCATTGCCAGTAGGAGATTAAAGTTGTCAATATCTGAGGGCAAAAGCATACAATCTAGACATCTCCAATACCCATTATGCTTCGTCAATGAATTTAGACCACAACATGCATTATGATACCAATGCTGACATTCATCACATTGGATCATAGGCTCACCGTCATCATTGTTTGCTCCAAAACTACATTCAACCACTCATCCTCTTCCACCATCCGCCATATAGCTTTCATTATTTTCTATTCCACTAATTCTCACCCACCCTCTTCCCCTTTTACTATGGAATACGATGGATATAAAATAACAGGTATATCAATCATACCCTTCATATCACGGCCATCAATATCTTTCATTGAGAACTCCACAACCATACCATACCATCACAAGGAAAATTGTTGAAGGGATAGTCTTTTATAAACACTTTGCTGCTTAAGATGTTTCGTGTTTGGAAACCTCCCTCCATCAGTATTTTTGTATATATTGTCCATAAGTGATCGTTGGCTACATGTTTTTTGCTCCGTCTTGAAGAAGACGACTCGCAGAGCATTATCCTATCCTAAGAAGATCTTTCAATTCTTTAACATGAGAGTGGGAATTATGAAATGGTAATAGAATTTGGATACTCGATCTCATGTTAAACAATTGAAAAATCTTCTTAGGCTAATGCTCGATGAGTCGTCTTCTTCAAGACAGACAGAGCAAAAAACATGTAGCCAACGATCACTTATGGACAATATATACAAAAATACTGATGGAGGGAGGCTTCCACAACGAAACATCTTAAACAGCATAGTGTTTATAAAAGACTATCCCTTCAACAATTTTCCTCGTGATGGTATGGCTATGGAGTTCTCAGTGAAAGATATTGATGGCCATGATATGAAAGGTATGATTGATATACCTGTTATTTTATATCCACCGGATTCCATTGTAAAAGGGTTTACTCGAGACAAAGTCAGCAAAATATATCATGTGGCACCTACCTTTAGGAGAGTTGAAATTTGAGAAGATTTGAAGGGAGGAGGGTGGGTGAGAATTAGTGGAATAGAAAACAGTGATAGCTATATGGCGGAGGGTGGGAGAGGATGGGTGGTTGAATGTAGCTGTGGAGCAACCAATGATAACAGTGAGCCTATGATCCAGTATGACGAATGTCAGCATTGGTATAATAATGCATGTTGTGGTCTGAATTCATCGATGAAGCATAATGGGTATTGGAGATGTCCAGATTGTATGCTTTTGCCCTCGGATATTGACAACTTTAATCTCCTCGCAGATGCCTCTTTATGTGACCTTGAAAAGCAAATCGGTAAGGAGAACCATGCTGAACATGCCTCTCAATGTGCCCCTGAACAAGGCCTTGATAAGGAGAACCGTGCAGAACATGCCCCTTTGTGTGTCCCTGAAAAATGCATTGAGAAGGAGTATCAAGAAATACTGTCATTAATAGAAATGTTTTGTCAAAGCTGAGTTTGGAAGAACAAAGGCTTATTGAAGGCTACTGGACCGATGCAGCTCAAACAGGGTAAGTTTCAACACTTTTCATCTCCTATCACAGAAGATGTGTTGCGTTAGTTGTTTTCCTTTCTCACAAATTTCTATTTGATAGGTGTTTCAACTTTGTGCATAACAAAACTATCTTGACGAATAATATTATTCAAATAAGTTAGTAATAGAATCCAAACCATTTTCTCTATATTAATACAAAACATAATTGAGATAACATGAGACAGAGGTAGCCATACAATTTTGTAGCAATGAAACTGTAATGCCCTCCCCGATCCTGCATTTAACTAAAGAAAACATAGAGAGAAAGGAGAGCAAAGTCAATAAAATTGAAAGCAGAACACACTGTATAGTCGGCTAGTCTGTTCCAGCAACTCGAATTCCTGACTTGTATGACTTCTTAATATTCGTCAATGAATAAAAAGCAAACACAACAAGAAGATAATAATGAAAGTCTTTAAATAAAGCAGAATTTATACGAGGGAAAGATTAACCACAATCTGAATGAAAAGTAAACCATCAAAATCACCTTCCCAATTTGGTCCCAGGGGAAAGTCACCATTGACTAACCATGACAGGGAGGCAAATTTGAGGCATAGCTGGTGGAATTACCCATCTCTGTGATTGAAATTTGTTCAATTTCATCTTCTCCTTGCTGTTCTTTCACTTTGTCAAAAAATCATATTCACTGAGCTAATAACAAGATTTCAGATTTATTAACTAATGCAACTCAGGTTGTTGACTCGTATGCGGTGCTATTAACTGAAGACATGCTAAGAGATGGATCAATTTGTTATGAGCGGTTATGCATGGGTAAGCCATTATCTCTTCATTATTATAACCTTGACTAAATCTGTCAGAATTCTTATTTCTTATGAAAATTATCAATAGATGTTCATAAAACAGAAAAATAAAGGTGGACAGCGATTACATCTATTCATGACTATAACCTTGACAAAATCTAGCTGCTTTCTTATCATCAAGCCAAAACCATGGCAAGTCAAATTGTGCTTGCTTAATCTGGTACATATCTATCAAGCCAAAACCATGGCAAGTCAAATTGTGCTTGCTTAATCTGCTACATATCTGTTTCAGATTTATTTATTGATGTTTATTTGATTTTAACATGCAGAAGATAGAAGTGGAAAAGTGGATGTGGGCAAGCTGTTGATTTTCCACTTTTGGAGGAAAAAAGTTGTCCACAACAACATCCATCCTCGTAAGTAACTCTCAGTCCCTACACACCTAGTATTTAAAACTCGATCGTATAGTTGCTTACTTTTCATCACTATATATATGTAGAGTTGAAAGATTGGCAAGAGGGGCATCAGTTGAAGTAAAAGCTGACAGATGCTTCATGCAACAGTATAGGGCAAACTCTTTGGTTGATCTACTTTTCTAACCTCATCCAGATTCAAGTGCAGATTGAGAGTGAGTAGCTGTGGAAAATAACTCCGAACCAATCCAAAACCTTGATCTAGATAATCGTATACTACTGACATAGACAAATTAACTAAAGAGGGTACATGCTTCAAAACAATGTCTCCTTTATACTGACCCACACCTTCATAACTAAGCGACGCCAGATTAGGGGCACAAATCTCCGAATACGTTCCATCATTCACTTACTAGAAGGGATTTCAACCACAGTGAAGAACTTATAAGTGCGTTGCGAATTTACTGTCCTAAAAAATAGTGTTCTGTTCGTGTTCCATCTCTTATATTCTCGACACCTGTCCACCCCAAACAGATAGAGACTAATTTACCCTAGTGGGATAATGCTACGCTGGTACGGGTTCGAAAGGTTAATGCCAAAATCGCCGCTATCTGGGGACGTTACGGTCAAAATCTGCGTGTTGGTGGAGGCGTGACCAAGGCGAATCCTAACCAGAGGGAGGACGACGATGAGCTCTAAGGAGAGGTCGTCGGTGACCGAGAGAGAGAGAGAGAGAGAGAGAGAGAGAGATAGGTGTAGAGGACACTGTCGTGTGATGTGGATGGTTGGAGTCACGAATTGGGCGACCAAGATAGGGGAGTAGGAGAGCTTCGGGGTTCCGAGGTTCAAAGTTGGGTGGAGGTGCCTAGAGAGGCTGAGTGATCTAGGTAAGGTGAGGTCGAGAGAAAGAGGGGTTCATTTGAATTTTATGTATTTTTTCTTATTTGAATTTTCATTTCTTATAACGATTAGGAGATGGAAGTTCAAATCAAAATACTACAGTCCTTGTCCATTTTTATCATCCTCTCCACCTCACAAGAACCAGCTCGATCCCAAAATTAAAGCAATCCAAGTGGTTCTATTTGGTCCATCAAAACCAACCTCCAGTTGGATTTGGAAGTGAAAATGTGAATTTCGGTCTACTTACGGCACTAAATCACGTTCCAGGATAACTCTCGCAAATCAATTCCATTACATTTCCAAGTCCGTTTTTCTTCTCAGAACTTAATGCTCCACGGGATGGATGGAACAACGACCATCCCTTTAACTTAGGCCGGAGTGTAAGCATAATGCATACACTCCGGCCTCAAGCAATCGTTGCTGACTTTTGAATTCCAGTCTGAATTAATATACAGTATACTTACCATATTATTGTTTGACTTGAATTTGTTAATATCACACCATAACTTAGATGGTCATACTAGGGATTATGGCAATTTTCTGATAAACTACTCCAATTTACCTGTCCAACTGGCCTAACTCACATCCACTTGATATATAAGTAATTGGGACAAAGACGGGTACGCGAGTAAATAGGTACATAGATCACCAACTAACCTAAACAGGATGAACTAAAGAGAGAATCCCAAGATTAAACGAATCAACCTCTCAAAAGCAAAATATCAAACACATGGATTAGCCTACTCAAATTTGTAAGAACATTCAAACAATACACAAGCTTGTGCCTTGATCAATTTTTGGCCCCACACTCCATGAGTAAAGACTAATTGTACTACACTTCAACATGTAAATAATTATAGCTAAAATACGTTGATTTTGCCATCCGACAATTATACAAGCTAGAAAATGCAAAACAGAACGACTCAGATACCCCGTTTTATTTTGAATAACAAACCGCCAAGAATTAAGCGACAACAGATGAAGAATCGGAGGACAATTATCTTCACTGCTGTGGCTCAGCCTGAGGCTTGGATGCTTCTTTAATCTCATCTGTTCCGTCATCCTATAACACATGCACCCAAATGACTACTAAACAATCACCATTAAAAAAAAAAAAAAAAAAAAATGAAGTACATAAGCATCCATCTATAGTTGTGGACAGATTGATAGATAGGGACGAACCTGCATATCCGAAGTCCACAATGTGAGATTATCACGAAGAAGTTGCATTATCAGAGTGCTATCCTTGTATGAATCCTCTCCCAGTGTATCCAGCTCTGCAATGGCTTCATCAAAAGCCTAGTTGAAACAGAGACAAAAACAAGAAACTAATTAGGGACCATGATGATAAATAATTAAATATACAGGACAGAATATATAACCAATAGTTCCACAAGAAAAACATATATAATCGATAAAATGTTGAACATGAAAAGTCAATAAAGAAGCATAATAACTCTGATGCACTAATTAGCAGGCAATAAAGATGAATAATAAAAAAAAATGGCATAAAAATCAAGCAGTCCTAAATCCTTTTATCTATCCATGAGCATGAGATTTCAAACATTACTTAGTACTTACTGTACAACAAACATTAAGAACATAATCCAACTAATTGTAAGCATGCTGGTATGAGTTTAATAACCTATTTCTACCGGAATATGATCTTAAACTTAAGAGATTTTTTACTAAATTACAAAATTACATTGTCAATCTTTAAAGTTTACCCTAATATTGTATTTCACTCAGCATCACAAGTTTGTCTGCAAGTATAAAAGATGTGAGGCCAAACGATATAGATTTCTGAGTTTGTTGCGTGCGTGCAAGAATATAGAGCGGCAAACTTTTGAGCTCTGGGAAGGAAAGATTGTGACTTCTCCTTTGTGCCAGATATTTACTTTTTTGAAAGAACAAGGCCAAGTTTCATTTTGTTACAAATATCTAATACAACCATAATTGATTGGGGGATATATAAATATACCAAGTGGGTCAAACAAATCACTAAGAAGTAGGATTATGGGCATTTCGTAGTAAATATCCTCACCTGCTTTGCAAGGCTGCAAGCCCGGTCAGGAGAATTTAGAATCTCGTAGTAAAACACAGAGAAGTTCAAAGCCAATCCTAAACGGATGGGATGAGTTGGAGCCAACTCAGAGGTTGCAATATCCTGGGAACAGAGTATTAGAACAAACACAGGAAATATCATATCAACAAATGAAGAGAATCAATTAAAAATGTAGTAACCTCAAAGCATGAATATCACAGAAACATATATCTCAAATTGCAAACAAGAATTATGTAATTCAAAATTAACGGGAAGAAACAGATTTCTACAGTCAGCCATCGTTAATACCATTTCAAACTATCACTAAATATTCCACATTCCCAATATGTCATACACGTAATCATATAAGAACATATGCCAGCAAGCATATTACATGTAATCATGAAAAGAACCATGATCAGATTGACAGCGAAAAACCATTACCAAATATGAACTGAATTTTGTATATAGAACAATTTAACACAAAAATAATCAATGACAAATCATGGACATCCAAAGATTCCAGAAATGATTTTCCTCAACCATAACAGAAATTGAATCAAACCTGCACTGGCACGCAAGCGGTAATCAAATCATCAATTAAATCAAGCCTCAAGAACCCATTTTTCAATTGCTAATGTCCACCCAAACAAAAAAAAGGATGAACATTCGAACCAAGCATTCACAGGTACAAATCAAACAAATGGTTGCATGCATCTACAAGCAAATACAGGAGCACTAACATTGCAGATCATTTCTAAATCCATAAATCCCTAAACAAAATTCACCAAATCTCGAAATCCAATAACAACCATTTTCCAATGCATATCAGATCCACAACAATATCCAAATCCAAAAAGTCCCCACAATGAAAAACTTTCCATCGAAACAAATCCAAACCTGCGCTGCCTTATAGGCATTGAGGGTGTTCTCAGCCGCCTCTTTACGCTCATCCCCAGTTTTGAACTCAGCCAAATACCTATGGTAATCCCCTTTCATCTTCAGATAAAACACCTTGGACTCTCCGACTTTCGCAGACGGAACGAGCTTCGATTCGAGAACCTTCAGGATCCCACCGCAGATGTTGGAGAGCTCGCTCTCGATCCGAGCTCTGTACTCCTTGATGGTGGCGACGTGGTCGGTGTTGCCGCGGCTCTCCTCCTTCTGCTCGATGGAGGAGACGATACGCCAGGAGGCACGGCGGGCGCCGATGACGTTCTTGTAGGCGACGGAGAGGAGGTTGCGCTCTTCGACGGTGGGCTCCTCGCCTTCAGGGAGGGAGGAGACGACCTTCTCCATGAACTCGACCATCTCCTCGTAGCGCTCGGCTTGCTCGGCGAGCTTGGCGACGTAGACGTTTTCTTCGCGTGGGGATAAGGCCGCCATTGGGATGGATTGGAAATCGGTATCAGGGAAATTGGGGATCGACTGAAATTGGGATTTTGGGGATTTCAAATGAAAGAGAAAGAGAGAGGCACACGAGGATCGATATATATAAAATCAGCCGATTAACCTATTACCGTAGAATCCGTCCACCGTTCCGTCGATTAACCTATTGTTGTTAGATTCTGTCCACCGTTCCATCAAATTTAAGAGCAAATTAATCAATTCATTAGATCAACTTCAATGGTGGGCTAAAAGTTAAATTACCACTCAAAATTTTCCCCCAAGCCCACTCCAACCTAAGGGAAAATTTTGGGCTAAATGCTAAATGATAATAATGCCAAATTCTCCCTAAAATTTAGCCTAGAAATCGGAGTGAACTCTACCTAATATTTATCGGAATTTAATATTTTTAAATTAAAATGTTCATAAAATTAATTTACGATAGTCTACATATTTATTTATTTTTTTAAAATTTAATTTAACAAAAAAAATAGCCTAAATTCATTCTTTAATAATTCTGGGCTAAAATTTTAGGCTAGAACAGTTGGAGCAGAAAAGCTGTTTCTGGGCTAAAAGCTAAATTTTTCAGGCTAAAAAATTTGGCTTTTAGTCCAACCATTGGAGATAGTCTTATTAATTCTTACTTGTCAATAATAACTACTAATAAAATTATAACACATGAATACAAAATAATGTGTAAACCATATAGCATAATCATAAAACAAACAAAAACCAAAACATTTACACAAGGACCACTTCATATTATCATTGCACATTATTTTGGGTCCATATATCATAAAGTTATTGGTGGTTATAGCTGATAAGTAAGAATTAATGATAGCAAGCCTAATTTGCCCTTGAATTTGACGAAATAATGGATGAAATCTACTAACAAGAGGTTAATTGGCTAATTTCAAATAATTTAGGGGGCTAGTTTACCAAAAAAATAATTCAAGAGGTTAATTTCAATTAGGGTAATAATTCAAAGGGTGAAATAACAGTTTACTCATACTTTTTTTAGGGTGGTTTTATCACAAATGTTTTTTAATGTTTTACCAACTTTTCAGTTCTATCTTTTTGTTTCAAACTACTGATGATTATTATTATTATTATTATTATTATTATTATTATTATTATTATTATTTTCAAATCGAACCATCAATTTAATCTAAATCTATTAGTACGGTCATCAATTTCGTTAAATTTTGTTAAAAAAATCTGTTAGTGTGTTGAAGTAGAATCATGATGGTTTAGAGTGGTGATTGAAGACTATCTTCCGGACATAAGATTAGTTGCTCGTTCTTATAAATATACATATATATATATATATATATATATATATATATATATATATATATATATATAGATATATATATATATATATAGATATATCTATCTTGGTCTCATATCTTTTGATAGGCGAATTCTGTAACTGATATCATTATTTGTATTGGGCACTTCATTTATGATACTTATATTTGGGATGTATTTACTCTTTATTTCTAGAAATGCTTTCCTCTTTGATTGTACTGAAAGCGGTTGTATTATTTTTTATTTTTTTGATAACGAAAGAACTTCATTAAAACGAGAAACCTCAAGAACAACCTATACCAATACAATCGAAATTAAGAGCCCTAAAGCGAAAGAAGGGGTTACATGATTCCAAATGTGATTCGAAACAATCTCAAACTCATTTATGGTAAAAGCATCCGGCGCAAAGTTTGCATCTCCAAATAGATTTTGCATCTTCAAAAGAGATCTCGAAGGAAGGGTATTTTGAATTACAGAAATCGATTCCCGTGTAACCAATGTTATCAAACTTTTGAGCAAGTCTTCTAATTTCTTCCACCGTAGTAAGCAAATTCCAAGGCACCACCCTTCCACCAAAAGCTTAGAACAACCCTTCCTCGATGCAAAGGCCAAACCTTCCTTCAAAGCCTTTGCCTCAACCTCCGAAATAGTAGCTCCGTCTGTATTGAAGGAGCCAGCACCTAGGACCTGTCCACCATGATTTCGAATCACATACCCAGCAGCCGCCTTATGAAGGTTAACCGAGTCATCGAAGTTCAGTTTAAAGAATGAACACTCTACTGAGTTGACTAAGCTCTCTTTTATCAACATGCGACAAGGTTTCCATCCAATCCAGAAACAAATCAAAGTTACTATTCGTGATGTGGACGGACTTATCAATTATCATTTACAAATTCCAAGCTAATCTAGCAAAGTTGCATTGGAAGAAAAGATGAGCTTGAGTTTCATCACCATTATTGCAAAGAGGCACATGTTATCAATATCCTCGACAAACTTACCAAGTCTAACTTTAGTTTGAAGTCTTCCATGAATAAACATCCAAGTAAAAATTTTAACCTTGCGAGGGATATTTAACCTCCACATTCCATTGATAATGATTCAGTATGGGACCCAAGGTTAAAATTTTAACATTGAGAGTCCACCTCCACTTGATTTTGTGGTCTCGGGTCTCTCTGGTTTGGGGGCATTTCTGCTAAAGAGAAGGGAAGGGATGAAGGAGGGTAATTAGTGTTTTAATTCAAGGGTATTCTTGAAATTTCACATGGAAATTATATTTGTAATAATTGTAAAAGGTTGGCTAAAATTCATTTTGTGGTACAAAAAGTGGCTAGTTATCAAAATTTCCCTTCTTCTAGAATGGGGTAGTGATTATTCTTTTGGATCCACATGGAAGATTTAATTGTAAAATCTCCCGACTTAACGATAATTTGTATTAATTTGAGGGATAACAATATTGCAAATTTTCTTAACTATCTCATTACTACTATAGGGCAATTTAATTGAGCTATTCTAGGGAATAAAGAGAGGGAGGCCGGCGGTAGTGAGAGAGAAGAGAGAGAGATTTAATTGTGAGGTGTGTGTTGTATCACCCCCATTATGCCTTTATTTATAGTAGTAGGATAGGTAAAATCCTTACCCTTTTAGGATTACAACTCTAATAGGAATTAGACTACTAAAAGGAATATAAAAGATATCCCTAGATACACTAGGATTTCTACAATCACATTTCTATTCCAAATATGACTACAACACTAGCATTAGAACTTCAGCAGATAAGGTAGAACAATTGATGAAGTCGGTGACACAATAGGCCAATGTGAGTCTCAAATTTAAGAAAGTATGCATTGGTAGTAAAACTTACAAAACCTCGCTATGGTAAAACCCAAGGTGGGAGAAAAACCCATAGGTTAAGGAGAAAAGTGAGAAGTATGCATAATGTCTAAAACAAATGTCAAACAGAACGAAAAGTGAACTCAACGGTGTATGATCATCAAAACCTAGTTAGGTAGTAAAAATCCAGTGGGAAAAATGCTCCTAATGGTAGGAAAAATAGTACATTAAGATCAAGTGAGTATGCTTAAGGATACTCCCCTTGAGTTAAACATAACTTCCAAATAAGAGAACAACAAGCGATTCAATTCAGATAATTTATGCATACCGATTCCTTAAATGAGTTTCTGAAAAGTAGACTTGGGCAATGACTTGGTGAAAAGATTGGCCAAGTTGTCCTGGGAATAGATTTGCTTAACTTCAATGTTTTGATGTTGTTGTCACTAATGAGAATAAAAGAACTTCGACGCTATGTGCTTGGTGTTGTCTTCCTTGATGTATCATTTCCTTACCTGCTCGATACATGCTACATTGTCTTCAAATATCGTCGTAGGAAGGTCAACGACGGAAGTAAAACCACTAATGTTTCGAATATGTTACATGACTACTCTCAACCAAAAGTATTCACGTGATGCTTCATGCAGGGCGAATTTCAGCATGGTTCGAAGAAGTGGCAACTAGCGTTTTCTTGGTAGACCTTAAAGATATAGTAGTGTCTCCAACAGTAAAGACATAGTCCGTTTGAGAATGTGCCATATATGGGTCAGACAGATATCCAACATCTGCGTAACTAATAAGGCGAGAATCAATCTGAGAACCGAGGGAGGCGGCAACACTCGAAGATTCGCGCGTATAGAACAAGCCCAAATCCGTTGTACCCTTGAGGTAGCAGAAAATGTCTTTAACACCATTCCAGTGTCTGCGTGTGGGTGCATTGCTATATCTGGCCAAAAAATTAACAGCGAAGGAGATGTCAGGTCTAGTGCATTAAGCCAAGTACAATAAAGCCCTAATTGCACTTCGGTATGGAACTTCGGGTTCCAAAATGTCTTCCTCTTCCTTCTTTGGATGGAAGGGATCTTGTTTAGCATCTAGAGTCCGAAAGACCATATGTGTACTCGAAGGCTTCACTTTATCCTCATTAAAACGTCACAACACATTTTGGGTGTAGTTCGATTGATGTACTAGGATTCCATCCGAACAATGCACGATCTCCAGGCCTAGGCAATATCGAGTTTTCTCAAGATCTTTCATCTCAAATTCTGATTTCAAGTGAGTGGCAATTTCCTCAAGCTTTATGAGAGTTCCGATGAGGTTCATGTCATCGACATAAACTGCAATGATTGCAAATCCAAAATGTGACTTCTTTATGAACACGAATAGGCATAATTCGTTGTTCACATAACCCTGACTTGTTAAATATTCACTTAGACGGTTATACCACATCCACCCAGATTGTTTCAATCCTTAAAGTGATCTCTTCAATCTAATAGAAAGAGTGTTCCGTGGTCTAAAACTATTTGAACCAGTCAATGGAAGTCCTTTTGAACTTTCATGTAGATTTCCATATCTAGATCGCCATAAAGATACGCGGTTACCACGTCCATAAGTTGCATATTCAGTTTTTCGGAAACTACCAACTAATTAGGTAGTGGAATGTTATAACATCCATTACGAGGGAATACGTCTCTTCGTAATCAATCCCAGGGTGCTAAGAGAGGCCTTACAATATGAGGCAAGCTTTGAACTGTATTATTTCATTCTTCTCATTACGCTTCCTCACGAAAACCCACTTGTAGCCAACGAGCTTCACATGTGGTGGAGTAGGAGCTATAGGTCCAAACATCTTACGTTTCACAAACGAATCGAGTTCGACCTGGATTACTTATTTCCAATTCGACCAATCCGTTCTATATCGGCATTCATGAACGGAATGTGGTTCAATGTCACCGCTAAGCATGATGTCAGTAGCTACTGTGTACGTAAATGCATCGTCGACAATCATTTTATTATGATTCCAAACCTCATCCAATACTACGTAGTGGATCGAAATCTCACGATTCTCGAGAGGTTAGGTTGTTTCGTATAAGACATCACCGTAATCTAGAATAACCTAATGCGTTGGAACAAATGAGTGAGCGATGGTCGGATTCAAACTAGGGTCATTAGTTGATGCTGATTTCCTTTTCTGGGGTTGTGAATCCTTTGAACCAATGAGTCTGCTACACTTCAGGGTCAGAGCAGATGATTGGCTAGCCGCCAATGTACCAGGCGGTGTGGAAAGTACGGCCTCCCTACCTTCAAGGATGGTGCAGCCTTCCCAGGCGGGATTGTGATGTTCATAGGGTATATCCATCCTTGCAGGTGCGTTTGCAGGAGGTATATGTGATCTTATCACCTTAGCTAGATTGGTAAAAGCATCTGATATACTCTGAGCAATGCTCTGAAGATCTATAATTCGTCACACCTTAGTTTCAAACTGGGAAGTGCAGGGATCTAAATAAGACATAGTGGTAGAATACCACGACAATTTGCGACGTTTTCCAGGAGTGTTAGCATACTTATCTCCCCCTAACAATAGGAAGACTGTCTCATCAAAGTGACAATCTACAAAATGTGTGATAAAGAGATCTCTTGTCAAAGGTTCTAAATAGCGAACAATTGATTGCGAATCATAATTGACATAGATTCCCATTTTTTTCTGAGGATCCCTTTTAGTACATAGTGGCGGCGCTATTAGCACATAGACTGCACACCCAAACATAAGTAAATGCAAGACATCAGGCTTGTATCCAGTAACCAACTGTAACGATGAATGAGGTTGGGTAGCAGTGGGCCTCAGGTAGACCGGCATAGCTGCATGCAATGTTGCATAGCCTCAGGCAGATACCGGCAATTTAGTTCGAATAACCGAAGTTCGAGCTATCAATTGAATGTGCTTTATGAAAGCTGCTGCCAGGCCGTTTTGGGTGTGAACATAGGGTACATGATGTTCCACATCAATCTTTATTGACATGCAATAATATGTCAAAAGTCTGTGACGTAAACTCTCCAGCGTTATCTAGTTGGATCAACTTGATCAGATAATCAAGGTGGTGAGCCCTTAGCTTAATAATTTATGCTAGGAGTTTGGCAAATACAGCTTGCGTGTAGACAATAGGCAAACATGTGACCATCGTGTCGATGTATCAACCAACACCACAAAGTATCTAAATGGTCCGTATGTTGGTTGGATAGGTCCATAAATATCCCCTTGAATCCTCTAAAGAAATTTATAATGGTTGTGAATGATCTTTGTAATCAAGGGTTGAGTATTCAACTTCTCCAAAGAACATGCTTTGCATGGCGGGAATCCAACATAGGGAGGTAAATAATGCCCATGTGATGATTTGAGGATATGGCGCATCATATCACGTCCAGGATATGCCATACAGTAATGCCAAAACAGCAAAGTGCTCTGGAACTCAGGCACAGGGCCAGCCACATGGTGGGCTTCTATGCCACGAATGGTTGTTATGAATAATCCACTCGGGAGAGACGTTCCAACTTCTATTGAATACACTTGTGGCCATATTCGTACGAAGTGATACAAAGAAATTCAAAACCATTATCTTTAGTGGTTTCAATAAGATATTGATTATCTTGAATATCTTTAAAACTCAGCAATGTTCTTCTGGAACATGAAAAATAGATGGCCTCTTTAATGATTAAGACAGTACCATTGGATAACATGATACAAGCCTTTTCGTATCCTTCAATCAGGTTGGATAGGCCTAAAAGAGTTGCTAGAGGTGCTTTCTTACGTACAAAGTTAGTAAAATAGTGTCACTCACGCAATATGGTGTGCATGGTAGCACTATCAGCCATACAATTAACTTCCCTTCTAGACATATACCTAGAAATAAATTAATTGCATTGGTCACATGCATAAATATAATTCCATTCATTCAATTAATCAATTCGAGAAATAATATGCATAAAATAACAATCCATAATTCAAAACAAACCAAAACCAAACAAATTATTCGAAAGACTTAGAAAAATTGTCCAAAATTAAACCATAAACCTAGAAAAATAAGGGGGTCCGGCCACTTCTAGTGGGTTCGGCCATTAAGGGTAAAACACCCTAAAACATGTCTAAAATTTATTCGTCTATTGGAGCTTATGCCTTGAAAATCTGATATCTCTATGGATGTAGTAACATCTTCCGGATGTTCCACATGTGCAAAGTTAGACTCACAACGGGAATGATACTTGGCAATAGACTCAGGGGTAGCTCGGCATATGCTTGACCAATGGTTGTTACTCAGGGGTAGCATATGTCCATTTCAGTGGAAATCAATTGAACGATAAGTTTTCCCTTGTTCTTGAAGTTTGGGGCCTTGGGGGCAAGGGGTTGGCACTTCTAGGTCACATTTCCTCCCTTGGGTGGGCCTTGATTCTGTTGACCTGGGGCCCGTGCTGGGGATTGCCGCCCATTGCCATGGCCATGACGATTCTTGTGTCTTTTGTGGCTGCTAGAATTCGTTGCAGACGCTTTAGGCGCGGTGTTCGAACCAGTGGGTCGAGCTTAATGAGATAGTCTTCCTGCCATTAGGGGGAGATAAGAACGTCCATGCTCCTGTAGAACGACGCGAATTTACGTGGCCATTGCCTACTATGTCTCATCTCGATCCCCGTACCGTACAAGTGTGATAAGCAATTGCTATGTATTCTAGCTTTTAGAATGTTGTTCCAGACGTATTCCTCTAATCTAGCTAAAGTGACGAGATCATATACTTAATGGACGTTGAGTCAACATCCCTGAAGGGTGTGCCACCCGTAAAGGACGGTTTGGTTGCCTTTGTTGGACGACCTGGTACATCGGATAACCAATCAATTTGTCTCGGCCTGACACACGACATATCACTGGTTCATAAGATTCACTTCCCTAGAAGAGGAAGAAGACGACATACAATGAATCCATACTCGATTGCTATCTTAAATCATTTCCATCTCATGAGATTAATGTCGATTACTCTTGAGACTTGAAGTTCTTGGTCCAGTATACTAGTTTAGATGAGATAATTGAATTGGAATGAGATTATCATCGATGATGTTTTCACTTATATGGTACTTAAATGAAAAGTGATGATATCGAACTGTGTTCCGTTGATTAGTGACAACGTAGAACTGATTGGACAACCGAAATCACAATCTAGGTTTAAATTCCTTACCAAAGCTTGTTTTGGACCTATCGTTCCTACACTGCCCAAGATAACCTTGTTGTGTTACAAGAGAGAAATGAAGCGTAATGAGATGAATGAAATAGTGTGATATGATGCACGCCTTACGATGCAAGGTTTCTCTTAAACGCCATGTGATTGATTGCAGCATTATGAAATGTAGTTAGTGTTTCTCCATGGGGATATAGATACGGAGATTTACATGTAAGTTTCCGAAGAATTACATGGACTGGTTCAAATAGTTTCAAATCACAGAACACCTTCTTAACTTGTTTGAGGCAGTCATTTACGAATTGAAGCAATCCGGTGGATGTGGTATACCCGTCTAAGTGATTATTTGATCAGTCAGGGATATGAATTACGCCCTTGTATGTTAAATTATGAAGTGTTATTCCAAATTGCTAGAGTTACAGTTTATGTCATTGATATGAATCTCATTAAGGCTTTAGAAGAGTTTGAGAAAACTGCCTTGTACCTGCAGATGGAATTTAAGATGAAAGATCTTGGAAAAACTCGTTTATACCTTGAACTAAAGTTCAAGTGTTGTTTTGACGGTACTTTGGTCTACTAGTCAAACTACACCCCGAAGGTGTTACCTTTCGAGTATACCTATGATCTTCCAAAGCTATATGCAAATGAGACCCTTGAAGAGGTTATGGAATCCAAAGTTCCATATCTGAGTTCAACTTTACGCTTTGTTGTACTTAGGTCATTGCATTAAATAGGACATCTCCTTCGATGTTGATCTATTGGTAAAGATGCAGCATCGCGCCTTCACGTAACCACTGAATTAGTATTAAAGATGTTGTCCACCACCCTGAAGGTACTACGGATTTGGGCAAATCCCAACATATCCTGAGCGGATCCAACCCCCTTGATCCTCGTAATGATGTTTGCTTTGTTTATTATGCTAAAAATGGTTACTTATCAAACCTGCATAACGCACATCCCCGAATGATTATGTCTATACCGTTAGAGATATCGCAATGTCCTAGAGGTCCACAATATGACCTTAGTTGCAAAATCTTCGAATCCTTCCAAGACTCACCTTACTTCACTATGCCACACGTGAGGCATGGTTAGGAGTTCTTGTTGAGTATTTTCAAAGTACTTGCTGTTTTCATCCATCGTTGAGTCTCAACGATAATCCATGAAGACTATGCTGCATGTATCAACCGGACCAAGACATGATACATGAACGAAGTTAAGCCAAGACATATTGTGTCTACATCATATCAGCAAAGCATTAAGAGATTGAAGTCATGCAAGCCAATCCCATACAACCTTGCCAACCTCTACACAACATCATTACTGAAGTCAACATTCCAGAAGCTTGTCTGAGGAATTGGTATGCCAAATTATTCATATGCAATGCTTGTAGTTCTCATTTGGAAGTTCTGTCAAACTCAGGGGGAGTTTCCAGAAGTATACTCACTTGATCTTAATGTACTCATTTTCCCTATGCTTAGGAGAATTTTTCCCACTGGGTATTTGCTACCTAACTAGGTTTTGAAGGGGCACCCATCTTGGGTTGATCATACCCCTGTGAGCTCTTCTACTTGCATCTAAAAGAGGTTTAGTTTTGACTTAATGCAATTTCTCACTTTTCTCTGCAGTTTATGGGCTTTTCACCCACCTTGGGGTTACCATAACGAGATTTTGTGAGTTTGACCTTTTATGCATTCTTCCATTGATTTGAGACTCGCATTCGCTCATTGTGCCAATGACTTCATCAACTGTACTTACTTCATCGCTGAAGACCTGATGCGTCATTTGTTTAAGTATTTACACACTCAAGAGGGTGTTGTTGCAGTCCTATTAGATTAGAATTGCGATTGTGTAAGTCCTATCATATCTGGGATATCCTTGTGGGATTCTATCATATCTTTTAGACTAAATATTATCCTATTAGGGTAAGGATTTAATCTTCCTTACTACTATAAATAAAGGACGGTGCTATCTACACACCCATTTTTACCTCTCACACACCCTTCTCAATTTCTGGCCGTCAGATTGAATGCATTGAAGAAGATTAATGGACAAAAATTTAACAAGAGTGTGTGAGAGGTAAAATGGGGTGTGTGAATAGCACTACCCTAAATAAAGGCACAATGGGATGAGATAATACACACCTCACAATTACACATCTCTCTCTTTCTCTCTATTGTGCCGCACCCCCTCTCTGTCCTTTATATGATTCAGTAAATTAGGCCTACAACAAAAAACGAATTAATTAAAAAGAATTAAATAAATTGGGAAAGTAAAGAAAATAGTTTTGAAAATCTATTTAAGCACTAAGGTTCCGCCATCACCTTAATAATCCTACGTAGCTCTTCCAATTACTTATGAATTACACATGCATATTTTGAGGGTTAGATTTTCCTAAAGTATGTTCTACTTGGAACCTCCAACATAGAACGTATATCTAACATGCAACCCATCTGTGGTGTCCAGATTAAATGTGAACATCCAAGACTTATTAAGTTTTGTGAAAATCTTTTGAAAAACCATATAACCCTTAAGATGTGTCGTCCATCCTATAAAGTTACACATATTAACCACAAGAAGTCTTAGTCAATTCCAGGGATAGCCCTCTGCCAAAATCACGTCAGATTACTTTTCTAAATATCCTAATGGTGGCCAATCACTAAAACACTTAGATAGTTTCAAAAAATGATGATTAATAATTCAAAACTTGCATGCATAAAATCATAAGCAAATTGAAAAGAAACGGAATTAGTTACGCACAATCATAAAACAAAATATTATTAAAAACATGGATAGAAAACACCTTACAAATAAACTTCAATTCTCCAAAGTAGTGCATTCTCCCCTTTTTTGCACTAACCCTAATGGCTAATAAGCCTTATTTATACTAGAAAATAAAATCCTTCCTAGAAAAGGTCTTCTAAAAACTAGGAAACGTAATAAAATAAGATAACTGAGAACTACATTCATATTCTAACTTTGGGAAATCTGCCCAGCCACAAAGAATCCCACGTTTCTGGATATTCAGGGTTCCGAAACAGGCCCAAAATGGCTAAAATTACAGCTTGAGATATCCCGAACATAATTACAAAATGCCTCAAACCCAAAATACATCATCTTGGACGCCAAAAAAGCCCACATAAGCCCAAAACGTCACTTTGACAGCACTGCACGCTGCTCCTTTATTTCTTCACCATAAATTATCCGCTTGGTAGAAAAACTTGAAACTTTGATACAGATAAGGTGAGAGATTCACAAACATCTTTCAATTGGAATGACTCCAAAATTCATTCGTTTGATTACTTTTTTCTCTAGAGGAAGTCGAATATCCTACATTAGAAATATAAATCAAATTATCAAAATTCTCACAAAATAACTAATAAATTAATACTAAGAATATGGCAAAGTATATAATATAATATCGACTCATCACTATTACAAGAAAAGCGCAGTTTAAATCGTGTACAAAAACTATGCTCAAGCCCTCCCCCAGCAAACAACCAGAGACCATGATTATCTTTAATTTTGAAATTTTCATTTTTCTTTTTCCTAATGGTAGCCCTTGTTTGAACTTTGTATATATTTTGATCTCCTAACTTGAGCCAATTAACCTTTGCCTTTTGCGCCCACATGATTTCTTCCTGCTTTAAAACTTGCTGCAATACATCTTTGAGCTTCATCTCCAACTCCAAATCAGCATTACAATTGCACATATTCTCTTCTTGATTATCACTAATCCTAAGCATAAGATCTTTCTTCTTATCACTCACATTGCCAAATGTATTTTTATTCCATTGATACACTAAATATTTAAACGTTCCAGCACAGATTCTGAAATGATCTCTCCGTAAGACCCCATAATCACGTTTCCAATTATCTTTAACAAAATTCTTAAAGTCAAGGTGTTGAAGCCACATTGCTTCAAACCTGAACTGACCATGTTTTTGTTCTTCAGAACACCATTACTTGAAAGGAAACTGGGGCTATGATCAGACCCAAAAATTTGGGTAGTTATGTAGTTTTGCATCCTTAAAAGTATTTATAGCCAGTTAAGATTAACTAACGCTCTATCCAGTCTTTCAAATATTACAGTACTACCCGGTGTCCATTAGTCTACGTAAAAGGTACCGCCGATGCAGGAAGAAAGATCAAATTCCCTTCATTCGTAAAGCTAATAAAATTTGTCATTTCTACCGTGGTACTTCTATTTCCTCCAATCTTTTCATCTATGGAGATAATATTATTAAATTCTCCGATCAAAAACCAAGGAGCATTACCTGGTTGAAGACTTAAAATGTCCTCCCGATGAGAAACTTGCAGGTTTCTTTGAGGATAAGCATAAACAAAAGTAATATAGTGAATATGATCATTGTTCGACTCCGTAACCTTGGCAATGTCCTCCCAAAGCGGTTGTATTCGAGATTTCCCTATTTAAATAAATTTAGTTTTTCATTAGAAAAAAAGAATAATGGTGTGACCTAAGAAGCCAATTATATGGTGTCATGTGAATTATACATATGTTTAAAAAATAAAAATAAAAAAACTGAAGAAAAGCCAAACCCATGCATCCATCCCCAATATCTTCCCCGACGCCAAACCCAGACTCCCAGCTAGCCTTCTGATCACCCTATTCGCCTTCTCTCTCGTATAATTGAATGTGTTCACCATGCCTTTACGAAAGCCTGAATCCGGGTCGCTTGAAACCGGTCTAGGTTGCGGGGTGGGCTAACCCGCCCGGTTGATCGCTGGGTCATGCACCACGCGCTGGGCTCGCGCTTGCTCACCATGGGCCTGTAACAGGTTGGCCCTTCTGGCCGTTGGGCTACTGCGGCGTGGCTTGCTGGTGGGCAGCTCGGCCTTAGGCTTGCCAGGCTGCCTGGTTGAAAGCAGCTGCTGCTGACACTTAAGCCTCCTGCTATGGACTTACTGTTTGCTGGTGTTGGGCCTTCTGCCCGTGGCTTGCAGCTGCTAAGGCAGTGAGACAAGCTGCTGCCTGGTGGCCACGTGGTGGCTACTGTGTGGTAGCCACGATTGTGGTGTTCTGTGCTAGTGGGGCTTCTCCTGCCATCGTGTTGAGTCTCGAGGATAGTTGATGAGGGACCATGTCTCGTGTCCGTTCTTCGGTCCAAATCCTTGAATGTATGGGGTTCCGTTCGTCATGGTTTCCGAATTTCCTACCATTGTATCATTTCTCTAGGACCCATCAAGAAACTTTTCAAGGAAAAATTAAATGATATTGTGTGTGAGAAATTCAACGTAAAAGAAAAGAGAGAATATATTCACACACCCCAAATTACTTCTCTCACATCTTTCTATTTTTTTTAACATTTTTTAGGTATCCTACACACCACTAACACTAGATAGTAAAATATTGAAAAATTAAAAGGGTGTGGGGGAAGTAATGTGGGATGTGTGAATATAATCTCTCAACATAAAATTCCAAAAACTAATTGCGAGAGTCTTCTTCAAGTATTTGAATCAGTGCTTATATCATAATAGAGACCGATCATTTTCCTTGTTTTGCATGGTGTAATCAGTGAGGTTTATATTAGACTAGAGACTCTGGAAAACTGTAATTATGATTGAAGGACAAACAAAAGTACAAAATACAACAAATAAAGTTTGGCCATTTGTAAGGGTTTAATAATATACTAAAAATAGTTACCTCCTTAGTTTTAAATGCTTTTATGTAGTCGATGACACTTCTTGTTGCAACCTTAATGTCTCCTGTAAGAGGCATTGCTGCTTATATGCGATCCTGTTTAAATACACTAAAAATTCGTATCAAATCCTTGTTTATTTACTAAGAATCATACACTTCAATTATCTACTAAGAATCATCCAACTCAATATCAATATTAGTCTTATGCTTCGTTAGTCTTGTTGTGACGACCCATCCTTAATTTTCTAAGTAATTTCTCCCCGAGTGTGTAAATTGACATTTCTACCCTGGCTGGCAATGTGACGTGGATGTAGTATTCAGCGTTTATTTTATTTTCCTAGTAGCGTAATTAAATAGTACTTGTCGTTACGATCGCGTGAGCGTGAATTAGACCTGAATCGAACTTGTAACAAAAAAGTTACGCTCAGTCAAAATACGTTAACAGTGGGTAAAATTGTGCACGCGTGTGTGTTAATTTATCAGTGTTGGAAACACTGTTTTTGATAAGGAGACAAATTTTTGCTTACGAATTACTGTACCAAAATCTGAAAACCTTATCATTTTCTTCTTTTAAAAGCTATCCAGTGTGCCCTTAAATCCTTCACATTCACTCATTTTTCCTTAAAACCCTCACAACCAATCAGAACCTCTCCTCACACCTCTCTCCTAATCAGAAACTGCTCCCTCACTCTCTCTCTCTTCTCTTTCTTTCTCATCAAAATTTTCCTATTCCTTGTAGCCTTTTAGAACGACGTCAAAACTTCATAGATCGAGCTCAAAAACTCCACCATTGTACTCTTCTCGAACCCGCAAACCCAGCCGTACCGACCAATGGTGAAATGACTGAGTTTTGACTCGTTAACTCAGAAGCTTCGACTTGGACGAGTTTATTCCGACATGATCCCAGTTGAGTTACGAAGTTTTGAAGGTTGTGGAAGCATCCATACAACTTCCTGGAGTCCATAGGCTAAGTTTTGTGTGGAGACCACGTCGAAACACATGGTTTTGAGGAGTCGAGTTTTAGGCCAAGACTTTTGTGGCTTTTTCAAGCCATTTCCCGAGAAAAGGTACATACTTGTTCTTCCCTTCTCCAGCTTCACTTCCATATAAATTTCATTGAAAATGGTTGAGAAATGAAGAAGATATGAAGCTTTGAAATTTTTCTCAGTTTTCGACGAACCAGACTGTGGGGGATGGCGAGGCTCACCGGAGAAGACGAAGAATATTCCATCAAAGTTGAAGGAATATTCTAACGTCGTCAGGTAACACTGTTACTACGTAACGAAATATTCCGTCAATTCTAACGGAATATTCCTAACGTCCATCAATCTCTGTCAAGTGTGTGGCCTGTACATGGGCGTGCGTGTGGCCATGGGCTAGGCAGCTCATGAGGGTGCGTTTGGCCTTCGGTCGGTGAATGCTTGACACATACAGGTCCGTGACTTCGTGTAGATTATTTTCGTATATTCAAACCTTCCGTTTTGAGCAAAGTATGGGAGATTTACCTAGCCTTTTTGAATATGTCCTATTTAATTTATTAGTTTAGTTAGTTCACATATAGGTGAAAATTATCCAGAGGATGTACGAGGTCAAGCGAGGCTAGAAGGCTACAATCCGACCACGTAATAGTGAGTGGGCATTTTGTTTTCTTATATATATAAACCTTATAGTTCCCACAAATGCTTTTGAATTGATTTATGCATATCATGCCACTGTTGTTTTTAGATTGATATTATGCCTACCATGCCATGATTAAATATGTTATAAGAAATGTTATATTGCTATGAAATGCCAAAATAATCCTACGGGATGCACTTGTACATTTATTATGTAGACTAGAATTATTGAATGGTTATGGCATATTTATATTTATGCATGTAGTCTGCTCATCATTGTTGCAACCCGGTGTTAGTGCTTGCTCAGGGCTAGGGCTAGTCTTTCACGTGTATGTTCACCTCTGCACCGCTCGCTCATCTTGAATCCAAGTAGGTGCCAGTCCTGTTGTACATGTTGCATTAGACAACTCCAACTCGTAGGTGACCATGATTATCGCTAGTCTTCACGTGATTGTAGCACTAGAGTGTACTTATACATCACACCACAATCCTGTTCATGTTAGAAACTATTTGCATGAACTCGTGTGCTAGTGTAAATTGATGAGCAACTTGTTTTCATAATGCTATTGTTTAGATATTGTAGTTTGGCATATTTTTGGCATCATTGTTATTTACAGTTATTTTCATACTTATACGTTGTAGTTTGGTATATTTCTGGCATCATTGTTATTTACAGTCATTTTCATACTTATAAGTAGTATGATTTTCTGGAAACTATACATAATTTACAGTGAGGGGTTAGTATGTTTGGAAAATAAATGTGTTTTATAAACCTTTATTTTTGTGCCCACTCACTCTTCTGTTTTTCGCCCCTCCAGGTCTTAGATAGCTAAATTCTCTGTGGCATACGAGGAAACTCCGGCGGATTCTGACATATCAAAAATAAATGTAGGGAGCCTTTCTTGGTTGTGTTTTAAGCATTATAATTAGTTGTGATTGCACTCTTTTGTTATCTATGCTCTGAATATTTGTACTCTATGGGTTTTACCTAAGGGTGGGCATGGGCATGCGCTGGCCCCGGCCTAATTTTGAAGGGACCAGACCCGGGTACAAAGGAGACAGGCGGGGCTGGGGATAGCAGAGTCCAATACGGGAACCTAACCTAACCCGACCCATTTGAAATGGGCTAGTCCACGGGTCCTTATTTTTTATTTTTATTTTTTATATATATTAAAAAAAACATTTGCAGTTTTGTACAAATTCGAATTCAATCCTAGCAAATTCACATTTACAACAGATTCAAGTTCATTCCCTGATTCCCAGCTATAAGATATCAGTGCAGTGCAAATTTTGCACTACTCCCTGCACATATCACATCCAATTCAAATGCAAAAGAAAGAGGGAGACATAGTAATAGATGAGGCAGGGTGGTGGATATAATTGATAGGGCCACTGTATAGCTCAATTGTATGTTGCAAACAATGATATCAATGACACAAGTACAGTTTGCACAACACATCCAAATAGTACAGTTTGAACATAGATCACACAGTAGCTACACAGATATATTTAGCAAATAATGTATTTAGCAAATATATGACAAAACTACAAATTCTAATTACTATATCTAATGTTCATATCCATTTGCTCCCTGAAAAGTCAAAAGAATGGAGTGAATACCTTGAACTCACAGCAGCATCAAGAAACTTTTGTATTTGATCAACATCATTTGATGTTAAGGATTTGAAAAACTGAAAAAACCCAGAATAAGAAGAATGATTAAAATCTCACTGTAATCAACATAGACTTATGGTACCTAAAATGAATTAGTCAATGGGGCACCCTTCTCATAATCTCACTGTAATCAACATAAACTTATGGTACTATTACGTAAGAAGATGCCTTGTTCTGTCTTTCTTGCACATTTTTTTTTTTTCATTAAGGTTGCAAACTTGTCTATGAAATAATATTGTTGATGCCCCCAAGGCATCATCAACCAAGACTAATAAACTACCAGAAAAAAGGATGAAAAGAAACAGCACAGTTGTCACCCTAGAAACAACACAGCTTACATTTCTATTTAGAAAGAATCAGACCTTCCACATTATCATCTATGTGGTAACAACTTACATTCCTAACAAGAAGTTGAATAAACAACTTACATTTCTAACATCTTACATTCCTATTAAAACTTGTAATAAGAATTCCACATTTTGCATACAAATACTGGTTTAATTCAATTGATTTTAAAACAAAATTTGATAAAGAATAGAAGAAAATAAGGGTTTGGTTTTTACCTGTGAGACTGAGTATCAGATTCCAATCCTTAAAATGATGACACTAATCACATAAAATTGACCTAAAAACACAACAGGTGATTCAGATTACAACGAAATGCCAAAAAACAACTAAATCAAACTCGACCCACATAATATTTAGGAATTTAACACTCGAAATAAAGCAGAGAACTCGAAATGCAGATCAATTATATACACAGAGGTTGGTTTTTACCTGTGAGAATGAGAGAGAGAGGTGACATATCAAGAAGATAGGTGGTGGGGTGACTAGGTTCTGTAAGTCTTGGATGCCGTCAAAGTTGCTAGGTTGTCATGGTGGTTGCCAGGACCGTCGTGATGTCGAGATGGTGAAGGGGAGGGGACGATGCACAGACAGCGAGAGAAACTCGAGTGATAGAGTCGAATTTGATAGGTCGAGGACGAGGAAACCTAAAACCAACAATTAAGATTGGATGAAGAGATGATCTTCAATCTCGTTCGTCCATTCTAATTGCAAACGGGCCGGTCCGGGTACCCATTTTTCTATACTTTTGGAACCGGCCCAAACCGAAAATGTCAAAGGCCTGCCCCGTCCCGCCCCGTTTCTGTTTTACAAAATTAATTACCTGCCCCGAACCTGCCCCGAACCTTGATTACCTGCCTTGACCCGCGATTTTTGTACCCGTTTGCCCACCCCTAGTTCTACCCACCACTACCATCATAGCACGATATTGTCCGCTTTGGGCCTGGACCACGCCATTACGGTTTTGTTTCTGGGAACTCACACGAGAACTTCCCAGTGGGTCACCTATCATGGGAGTGCTCTCGCACGCTACTCGCTTAACTTCGGAGTGGAACTCGAAGCTAGTGAGCTCTCAAAAGGCCTCGTGCTAAGTAGAGATGGGAATATACATATAAGGATCACTCCCCTGGGCGATATGGGATGTTACAATCCACCCTCGTTAGGGGCCCGACGTCCTCGTCGGCACACTCGCATCGAACGGTAGAGTGGCTCTGATACCAAATTGTCATATCTCGACTCGGCTCCATCACATCCAGGGCTTGACTCTACTGTAGCACGATATTGTTGGCTTTGAGCCTTGACTACTCCCTTACGGTTTTGTTTCTGGGAACTCACACGAGAAATTCCCAGCGGGTCACCCATCATGGAAGTGCTCTCGCGCGCTACTTGCTTAGCTTCGGAGTTCCCATGGAACCCGAAGCTAGTGAGCTCCCAAAAGGCCTCGTGCTAGGTAGGGATGGGAATATACATATAAGGATCACTCCCCTGGTCGATGTGGGATCTTACAACTGCGCACTCACTTTATTAGTTTAAAATAAGTTCTAGTTTCGATTTTAATTTATTCATATTTTTATATCACTTACACTTTTGGTTACATCACCTTCAGGTGACGGCCAGCACACCTTGACTCCAATCAGGGTGTGTCACTTGTTCTCTGTTAGTCTTATGCTTTGATCAATAAAACTTTAATTTTGACAAAAAATGGCAACTGGGATTTAATCAATAAACCGTATGTGGCCATTCAACATTATGTAGTTTC
The DNA here is from genome assembly GCF_963583255.1 of Pyrus communis. Classification (NCBI taxonomy): domain Eukaryota; kingdom Viridiplantae; phylum Streptophyta; class Magnoliopsida; order Rosales; family Rosaceae; genus Pyrus; species Pyrus communis. Next base: position 7,817,507 of record NC_084805.1, on the reverse strand, counting down.
ATTAATCCTATGCTTTAGTCAATAAAGCTTTTAATTTTGACAAATTTTCTTTAATTATGCATATTATAATGGATGTGCATACCCTATTCCTTATTTTCAATTCCACCGTTAACTCGAGTAAATCCCTTCTAATGACAGCCAAATTTACTATGGTATGAGAACTGCAAGCGAATGAGGCTTCTAGCAATTTTAGAGCAATAGACGCTGTTGCTAAAAAAAATGGCGACCGGGAGGAACCTAACAAAAAAAATAAAGTAATCCCTAAAAGATGAATAAGAAGGGAGATGCTTAACTAACGTAGCAAAAATAGGCAAATAATTATCCATGTTGCTGAAATCACTAAAACAATACAAAAATGTGAAGTTTTTAAAACATTGATTTCGTGTTCCATTCGTCAAAAATAATTTCTCAACCAATGTATTTGTAGTTTCATTGGTTAGGTTTTTATTCAACAATGAAGGTTGTGAGGGGTTTTGATAGTTGAAAAGATAAATAATACCTTAAAAGTGATTTGAGATGTATTTAATTTTTTTGAAACGTAATAAGTTCAAAATTGTCATTACATAATAGGGTACATAAGTCATTTGGCCCTAGTTTGGTATTGAGGTGATTTTGAAAAAAGTGGCTATCAAAAAAAGCTGGGAGCTTTTTTATGTTTGGTAAACATTTAGCTTCAGTTTTTTTTTTCACAGTTTTGGATGAAAAAAAGCCAAAAACACAAAGCTGCAAAACCCAGTTTTGAAAAACCAGCTTTTTTTTTCACATCTGTTTTACATAAAAGTTTATCAAACACTATAATACTGCTTTTTTTTTTTTTTTTTTTTTTTCAAAAGCACTTTTACAAAAAAATTTACCAAACACTTTGCTACTTTATTTCACAGCTGTTTATTTTCATAGCACAGTAGAATCAGTTTTTTTTCAAAGCATAACAATACCAAACCAACCCTTAATATTAAAATTTAAAGTGGGCTTCATTCAACATTATGCTAATATAAAATAGTTCATTGTAAGGAGTCTCACTACAGTTTTATGTCACACTCAGTGCTATCAGGTTTATGCAAGATCCATTTGATTCTAACATGTACGATCTAATTGTAGATTTTTCGGACCACTTAGTTGTATGTGACATAAAAAAAAATTGCACCTTTATGTAATAGTAAATTTGTCCTTATGAAGTTTTTTCATGCTGATATCAAGAACTTTAGATGGATTTTTGCAAAATGAGTTATTCGAAAGTGAGTGAAATTTTGGAGGTGTTAACATAATTTCTCAAAGTGAAGAGTTTTCGTGAAAACACAATATATCCTAAAATGGGAGTGAAATTAACCCAAATTTGAGCATTGTTCCAAGTGTGAGGTTAAACAAGTTCATCGAAGTGACTTGGCTGCAGATGAACCAAAAACAAACAAACACAAACGAAGAAAGAATATTCAGCCACACTTAAGGAAATTTTACACTTTAACCATCACCGTAACATACTTGTCAAAACTAGATTATCATCTTTTATATGAAATTTGTGCACTAAATATTGTGGCACCAATCATATTTGAACTTTAATTCAAGTTCAATTTGATTAATAATTTAATAAAAATATTAAATGGTTCTACACCATTTGGTGTATGTAGCACCAAATAAATAACAACTAATGGACACTTCTAGTCCGCTGTGTGCTACAAATAATTAAGTCACCTCTTTGAACCAATTGAATCATGTTTAATGTGTGCTCACAATTAAATTAAGCTAAATGCCCAAAAAATAAAACATATTTCCATCGTATCCAAAATACAGCGTTGAAAATGGGGACGGATCCAAATTTGAACGAATAGTTGACAAAAAAATATTACAATATATGTCCCATAACTTTATCGTTGATTATAAACAATTAATTATTTGATTAATACACAAAACAAACGCGTTTTTTATCTTCCTTTAATTAACCTCCAAAAATCGCCGTAGCCAAACGAATCATTGCCTAATGGGGATTTGCAACTCATGCGAATCAATCTCTGTAGCTACAACCAAGCTGATTCTTCAAAACGGGCAGCTTCAAGAATTCTCGAAACCGATTAAGGTCTCACATGCATTGCAGATGATGAACGTCAGTCCCATGCATTTCATATGCGACTCAGATGACATGGAGTTTGGAGGCTTTTTTAGTGCTGTTGATGGGGATCAATTGCTTCAGTTGGGTCAGCTTTACTTTGTGTTACCGTTGAGTTGGCTGAAAAAACCACTTCGACCGGAGCAGATGGCTGCTTTGGCCGTTAGGGCAAGTTTGGCGCTTACAAATATGAGACGGAGATATGGGGGCGGGTGTAAAAGTGCCAGTCCAGTTGTGTTTACTATTAAGAAGAATGTGAAGACCAGTCGGATGGCGGCCAGGGAAGGTGGTGACAGCGGCATAAGCGATGGAGTCAGACGTCGTGAAGTTGTGAGGAGAAGAAGGAGAGGAGGGCGCCGCTATAACCGTGGTGGTGGAAGTGGTAGCTATACGACTAGGTTGAGTGTAATTTTAGAGGAGGATGAGAAGATAGAGGAGGGTGCATAATTATGTTGTATACTGGAATCAACATTTTTATATATTAATTCAGAACTTAATGAATTGCATTGTGTTTTTCATTTACGTGCCTGCCATAAATTGAGATTATCCAGTTGATTATTAGGGTAACGTTTCAAGATTGTTTCTAAAGCAGTGAGGAAACATTCTTCTTTTTTTTTTTTTTTCCCTTTTTGTTTTGTTTTTCTTTTAAACAAACGATTTATTTTTATTTTTTTTAGACAAACGATAGTATTTACAGTGGGTGGAGAAGTGAGCTGAACCTTACAATGGGCTTGCGGTGATAATGTGGTTCAACTTTACCTTTGGTAAGAGTCGAACTTGAGACCTCTCACTTATAAGTGAAAGAATATCACTAGATAATAGTACAAAGTGACAAAATAGCGAGGAAACTTAAATAGAAACTTTAAATAACTTTTGGTTAAACGATTTAATATAACGAAGGAACACTACCCATTTATAATGTAGCCATCATTTGCTCTAGAGGGTCAGTGTTTTTTATTTTTTATTTATTATTTATTTATTTTTTTAATTTTTTTTAACAATCCATATTATCCACAATAAAGGGGTAGGGAGTGAGTCAAGCCTCACTTGAAGCGGATGAATTCACATGAGTAATAATGTGGTTCAAATTCGCTTTTGGCAAGAATCGAATCTAAAACTTCTCACTCACAAGTATGCTAAAGAAAATAAGAAAAATTGTTAAAACTATTGCAGTCATATTTAGAATAGGAATGTGATTGTGTAAATCCTAGGAGATATGGGAAAATATCTTATACTCCTATTAGGACTAGATTACCTATTAAATGTTGTAATCCTAAAGGGAAATGTTTTTACCTATCCTATTACTATAAATAAAGGTACAATGGGGTGAATCAAATACACTTCACAATTAAATCAATCTCTCTTCTCTTATATTGTGGCTGGCTCCCCTCTCTCTCTCTCTAAACCCTAGATCATTCAATCAAATAGGCCTACAACTAAAACACTATTTTCAAAGTATGTTAAAGAAGAAGGAAAAATTGTGACCAACTTAGATGGTAGAGATGCATTATCAAAGGTAAAAAAAACTCATTCATTTTCAATCCAACTAAAAATGGTACAATTAGAAGACGGTATGGAAACAACGACACGTATACTAGGGGTAAGATTTTATTACCGGCAACTAGTCTAGATCATGATAAGATTGTCAATATAAACATTTTCATTATAAAATGATATTGGGGAAAGGAATCTGGCCGGCTAAACTACAAACTTTGACTCATTAGTACAAAAAACTACTTGCGCGACAGAATTTTGCACGAAAAAGAAAATTCCGTCGCACAATGGTACCTTGCGCAACGAGGAACAAACTTTCATCACGCAAGGATAGTGAACTTTGCGCGACGGAGAACTTAGTCGAACAAAACATTTTGCACGATGATAGAAAACATGTTCGTCGCGCAAAGCTAACAAGAAAAACACAGGTTTTTTTTTTTGGTGAGAAACCTAACACGCAATGAAGATTTTCCCGCTATATCTTTGCATGAAAAAGTGTTCGTTGCGCAAAGCATGTTGCATCTTTGCGCGACAAAGGCTTCGTTGTGCAAAGCTTGTTCATTTTCTTGGGCAAGACATTCATCGCTTTGGAAGCCGAGGAACACTTGCATGACAAAGGCTTTGTTGCGCAAGTTACAGTCAGTTTTCACTTTTCAGAGCATTCAGTGCATTTGAATCAACATAATCTGAAACTATTTAGTGAAGTCTTTGCGCGACAAAGCCTTCGTCGCGCAAAGACCCTATCCTTCCTATAAATATACCTTTCTCCTCTCGTTTTTCTTCACAATTCTGTTCATCCTGAGATGGAGAATAAAAACAAGGATGATAACGTGATCGACACCAACCCGAATGATTTGATGCATCATTTTCAGTTCGCGCATTTGATTGCTGTAACCATGGGGAACAATTGTCTTACTGCAAAGTGGCATTCTTGGAAAGATGTGCCAGAGAATGCGAAGAAGGTGGTGATGGAGGAATTATTAGTAAGTATACTGTTGATGGATCAATAATTAATTTTGTGAAATTTTTTGTTATATGTTAGAATTAATTATTTGCATATTTGTGTAATAGTTTAAGTATACTCTTGATGATGAGCCGAAAGAACTGTTGCTGAAGTTGATGGAGGATGCGTTGGAGGGAGGTTACAATAGGTGGCATTACAATGTCTTGCAAAATGGACCAGGACCATCGAAATAGTAGTTTTAAATTGATCTTTTGTATGACAATATTTAAATCTAAGGTACATTTTATAAATTATGTATTTCGACTTAATTATGTTTTAATTTATGTTTGGTTATTTTAATAATTGAATGGAGTATAATATCAATTTATTTAAGGTATTAATTGAATGGAATATAATACTAATTTATTTAAGGTATTAATTGAATGGAATAAAATATAATTTATTTAAGGTATTAATGATTTAGTGTTTACGTGAATGGAATATAATATCAATTTATTTAAGGTATTAATTATTCAATGTATTAATTGAATGGAATATAATATCAATTTATTTAAGGTAGTAATTATTTTTAGAATATATATTATAACTGAAAATTTATTGGTAATTATAAAGTTTACGTAAACATAGATATCTATGTTTATGTAAACCTTATAATTACAATAAGTTTGTCGCTACAACCTTTGTGCGACAAATATGTCATTGTGCAAAGTCTTGCGTGACAACGTTTCGTCGCGCAAGGGTCATCAATTATAGATCAATGTATTTGGTGCATCTGAATCAGAGAAATAAATAAGGTATTTATTGCATGTGTTTGCTCGATAACTATTTCGTCACGCAAAGTTCCCAACCTTCCTATAAATATGCGCTTATGTTGTCCTTATTCTTCACAATTCATTTTGAAAACGCTTTGCAATTGTGATGATTATAATCAGTTGGTTCTTTGAGTGTTGGTACGATGGCCAACAAAGATGCACATTCATCAAAAAGGCAACTGATGGAGAAGGTTCTGGAAAAGGTTTGCGTTGAAATTTTTGCATTTTGTATAAAGTTTTTATTTAGCTTTAGTATTATGAAATTAATTTTTGTTGATAGACAAGAAGAAAAATGCTACGGTACGGGTCCGACACACATATGGAAAGAGCCGTTATCGAATCACTGCGGACGAAATAATAGGGGTTGTGAATTCAGTAAGTGCTCCAGCTTTTCGTCTGACGTAGGAGCAATGGTGTGTACCAAATGTGATGTGGATTGAGAGTCTTGGAGAGCCATCCCCGATGAGCTGAAGATACACATGATTGATGAGTTAGTTGTCTGTGCTAATTTCATTAGTTAAATAATAAGTATGTTTTGTTAAATATAATATAATAGTGAGATTTTAATTTATTAATTTTTGCATGACAGGCCAATTGGGACATTGACAAAAGTGACCCAAATCTGATGAAGGTTGTCAACAATGTGTTCAAGTCGAGATTTGGGAGTGGAAGTTTGATAATCAACGCGTCGCATCACTACAACAAGAACAAGAAGTGCCGGTTGATAACTAGAATAGGATTTCTTATTTTAATAATATTGCTTATTTAATAATTATATATGGATTTTAAGTTCTTTTAGTATGAAATTTTTTTATTAAATATGTACGTGATGTTTATTATGAATGAAATTAATGCATTTTAATAAGTAAGTATATTAATTAAATATGCACAAATGGAATTATTTATTAAATATGTATGTGGTTTGAAAAAATGTGAAGAGTTAATGGAAAAATGTAGAAGCTACAAAACATTTGCAGCAACTACCTTTCTATGGTGCAATTTCCAATAGTTTGAGGTATCATTTTTCTTAACTAAGTTATCTAATTAATTTCCATTCATTTAAATTGTGTTGCATGTAGTTTATAGGTGTAGTGAGTTTATGTATTTGTATGCAACCATTTTTGTATGGATGTACAAAAAATGGTTTGCAATGTTCTTATGAGCTTAGTTTCTCGTTTAAGAATTAGTTGGATTTCGCGAATGGATGTGAAAGCATGATTGCGGTCCATTTAATTCTTGAATTGTCCCAAATTAATGGACAGTTTGAGATTGCACATTTACATGTTGTAGTTTGCGGTTCACACATTAGAGTTTGAGTGTGGGATATGTGGTAGCATCTCTTTGCGTTCTTCAGGTGCTTCGTAGTTTTCTGTATCTACGTGGTGCACTTGAAGAACTGCAGGGAGATGCTGTAGAATTTTTCCCACGCTCGAACTCTACTGTGTTGGAATCATAAATTACAACACGTAACTGTGCATTCTTGAATGAGTTAGGACCCATACCAGAGGCATAAGGTGGCATGTCATAATTGAAGTTGTTGTAACGCTTGTAAATTTTTTTTTTGTTTGCAGGTGAAATGGACAAACAGTGGATACATAATCCTAACAGATGTGCTGATGAATATTTGGATGGAATAAAAAAGTTCATCAATTTTGCAATTGCAAACAACCACGGTTCAACTCAAATTCGATGTCCTTGTAGAAAGTGTAACAACTTAATGATTGAATATTTTGAAACTGTTGGATAACATTTAGTGAGAAATGGGATGATGGAAGCCTATACTATGTGGAATCATCATGGAGAACAAATACAATATGCTTCATCCTCCGCCACTACCCAAGCAGTGGATACAGTTGACTCTGTTATAGATCCAAATGATCAAATTATGGACATTATCAATGATGCTTTTCCAACCGCTAGTTCGAATATGAATGTGGAAGTAGAAGATGGCGTCCCTCCTACCATGGACAGTGAAGCATTCGAAAAATACGAAAAACTATTAAAAAGTGCCAAGCAAGAATTATACCCCGGTTGCGAAGGATTTTCGATGCTCATGGCCATTGTTGAGTTGATGCATGGAAAAACAAAGTTTCATATGTCAAACCAGTGTTTTGATTACTTTTTGGGGGTTTTCAACATGATGCTTCCAAAGGACAATTGCCTTCCTAAAGATAATAAAAGTGCAAAGAAGCTGCTAAGTGGTCTTGGATTAGGATATGAAAAAATTATGCGTGTAATAATAATTGCATTTTGTTCTACAAAGAGAATAAAGCGTTGGATAAATGCTCTGTATGTAATGAGTCGTGGTTTAAAATGACATCTCAAAATAGAAGAACGAAGGTTTCACAAAAAGTGTTGCGTTATCTCCCATTAAAGCCCAGGTTGCAGCGATTATATATGTCGATGCACATTGCAAGCGACATGAGGTGGCATAAGGATAGACGAGAGGATGACGATGTTATGAGACATCTTACAGATGGAGAAGCCTGGAAATTGTATGATCAGTTGTACCCAGAATTTGCATGTGAGCCCCTGAACTTTAGATTGGGACTTAGGACGGGCGTGTTTAATCCGTTCGGGGATACCACAGCACTTGGCCAATCTTCGCAATTTCGTATAATTTTCCGCCTTGGAAATGCATGAAAAAAGAATGTATGATGATGATGTTAATAACCGAAGATCCGGGCATGTGTATTGTTGTGGATTTACAACTGTTGATCGATGAACTAAAAGAATTATGGGAAAACGGTGTTCCCACATACAATAAATCTACCGGGAAGATGTTCACTTTGAGAGCAGTTGTGGATTGACTATAAACAATTTTCCCGCGTACGTTATGATGTTTGGGTGAAGCACTAAGGGCTACTACGTATGCCTAGTTTGCAAATAGGACATGATGTCTAGTTGGCACGCGGAAAAAGTTTGTTACCTAAGGCATCGTAGGTGGTTGCCGCCGAACCGCGAGTGGCGTTAGAACGAGACAGCGTTCTTCAATGGCATAAAGCTTTGGCCAAAACCCAGAGTTGGTCCGGTGATGAAATTTTGGCTCAGGTGAATCAGTTGGATTTTGATCCGTTGGGCAAGTACGTACCTAGGACAAGACCAGACATATATCTAAACTGGACACACAAGATGAGGTTGTTCAAGCTCTCGTACTGGTCCAAATTAAAATTAAGACATAACATTGATGTAATGCATGTTGAGAAAAATGTGTTTGATACACTAGTCGGAACTATACTGGACAATTGTAACGAGACAATTACGTACCTAGATGAGCATGAAGAGTTGATGAAGTGGAAACATCCTTCACATTTATATGCCAAAAAGCATCGTGAATTGTTTCCTCAATGGTTTTGTGAAACTATATGTTGTTCATGTTTGGGTTTTTGCATAATTTTAAATGTTAAACTAACAGGACATCTTTTTCTTTTTTATTTAGGTGAAGAAATTGAAGGAAATTAATTCGCCCACTTACAGTGAAGAATTGTACAACTTGGCAATTGGGCCCCTAAGTGTAGAATTGTACTCCGGTTGTCATGTAAATGGCATCAAGTTTGCAGACATTGATTTCTATGGAAAACTCACAAGTGTTGTGCAATTGCTTTACAAAGATCGGTGTCAAGTTATCCTCTTTAAGTGTCGCTGGTTTGATACAAACCCACATCGGGTTGGAGGTGTTAAGCGAGACGATGATTTGCTATCGATCAATACTAACAGATGTTGGTATAATGACGACCCATACATTTTGGCAACGATGGCTGAACAAATTTTCTATATAGATGACCTTAAGGTCGGGAGGGGATAGAAAGTAGTTTAGAAGATTGAGCACATAAAGGTGTATGATATTGCGGACCGAGATCCTGCTACCGATGATGATTATGGTGACATTGCTAACCAACAATTGGAGACTTCAACGACGCTTGGTGCAGATACACTACGAGATATGACTATTGTACAAGAACCGTATCAGGTAGCTAGAGGTCCTGAAGTCGAAATACTGATTGATTCCATTATGATTGACCTCGGGGATTTAACGTGATACAATGCACCCGAGCACGGGAACGACGATGTTGGTGTGTCTACAGATGAGGAGGAATGGGAGTCTGAATCTAACGATAGTGATGATCTTTATTCTAGTTCATACGAGGATTATTGAAAAATTGTGATGTATATTAATTAAATGTATTGAATGGTATTTAAAAATGTTGTATACAAACAAAAGTTTCCTTTAAAATTTGTAAAAAAAAGTAAATTAAACAAAATTTTTTATTTTTTTTATTTAAACCAAAAAATAAGTTAAATCTACAATTATGCGCGACAACGTTTTATAAATAGTTGTCACGCAAATATGAAAAAATTCAATTTTTTTTAAACTGGTTACGCGATGAGTGTTAAAACATCTTCGTCACGCAAACATGTAAAAAATTTGATTTTTTTTTCCCAAAATTGGGCGGGTTTGTAAGTCGGCTCCTTTAATTCATTTAACGCAAATATTTGTCTCAAACCCAAGCTCATCTTTCTCTCTCTCTCTCTCTCGTTTGTAAACCAAACTCTATCTCTCTATCTCAAACTTAATCTCAGTGTCTCCCTCTCTCGCTCTCTCGCACTCCCTCGGTTTCTCTATCTCTCTGTCATTCTCCGGTTCAAGACCACATCAATCCGACACCACACCACATGCAACTTTACTAGGTAAGGACCCAGTAACGACCTCTAGCATTTAATTCCCCGACGTTGAACTACCTCCAGAAACGACCTCCCAGCCCCTCGCCACAACAGCTACATCCTCCCAACCCCCCGTCCCAGCAGCTACGACCTCCCAGCCCCCTAATACAATAACAACAACACCAGCTGACGATTGTGACATCGAGGACTTCTTTTTTTAGTTTTGTTTTAGAATTTAAAAATACTTTTTTCCATTGTATGTACATTTATAATAATTTTTCAATTCAATATTCTTCTTTACATTTTTCTATATTTATTTCCATTAAATTCACTTTTACATAAATGAAAAAATAAATAAAAAATAAAATATTTATAAAACTAATTTACAAATAAATAATAGATTACTTAAAAAACAAATTTTAAAATTTGACTGCAACGACCTCTATATCCGTCATGCAAAAGTTCGTGGGTCGAACGGCAACGTCCGCCGCACAAAACTTTGAGGACTAAACCCTAAACCACCGTCATGCAAGAGTTTGGGGGGTTAAAACCCAATTTCGTTGCTCAACACGTGCAACGACCATGAGTTGTGTCGTGGAATCTTCATTTCGCACGATGAAGACAGTTTCTCCGTCGCGCAATGCCTGACGTCACAAGCTTTGCGTGACGGAGTCTTTGCCGCCCAATGTTTCCAGCGACGATTTTTCCGTTTGCGTGACAATTTCCCCTTCGTCGCCCAAGATGTTATTCCTAGTAGTGACTTACAAGATAAAGAAGAATATACTATTAGATTGTAGGACTAGTGAAGGGTGAAAGGACCGAAGGAGGGTGGTGAGTGGGAAGAGACGGAAATGAGGAAATTAAATGTATGAAACAAATAACAATTAAAACCTTTTAGTTTCAAATTGCAGTCTCTTGCCTATCATGCTGCCGCATGAATTTAGGGTATTTACCCCTTCCCTTGTGGCTAGCTAAAGTACACAAACAAAGATTCAAGCTTATATTTAGTTCAAATAGCGTTCAATTTTTAGTTTCTAATTGTAATCTTGTCCATCATGCCGCCGCATGAATTCCTTCCCACCCCCCCCCCCCCCCCCCCCCCCCCCCCCCACTTCTTCTCTTCTCTCTCCCAAATCCCTTTCTCCTGAAGTAACAGAAATAAAAATTAACAATTCATAAAGGGAAATGTTATTGACACTTCAAAAATCTCATTCTACACTCCTCACAAGTGTATTTTCTTTCCAAATATAGAAAGTTAGGAGTGTAAAATGAGATTTTTGGAGTGTCAATAACAATTCCCTTCATGAAAACCAAATTATTATCATCAACTCATCACCGTCGTTGGTGTGCATATTCCTACTTCATGAATAACTTACAGCAAAACATCAATTAAAATTGAACTAATAAGCATCATTTGAATGAATTGAAAACCCAAACAGTTTTTTATTGTTACAATACTAATAATAAAGATAAATAATATCAAATGGATATATATATATATATATATATATATTAAAGATGCTGGTGTGGGCTTATTTTAGTGAAGGAAGAAGGAGAAGGTACGACACTGGGAAGAAGAGAGAAAATTAGAGTTTGGGATATTTTTGCGGTGCAGTTTCTCACCGTTTTGTGTTTTATTTACAGTAAACATAATGTGGCTTTCTAATCCTACAAGGAATACAAAGTCTAATAGAAAAGAGTTAGAAAATATCCTACTAAGATCTACACAATTGCACTCCTAATTAATTTAGAGTTGCAACACTCTCCCTTGAGTGTGTAATCACTCAAGTACATGGTGCCCATCAGGTCTTCAACGATGCTACAAAAGTAGTTCAAGAAGTTGTCTCATCAAGTTGACACTAATGAGTAAACGCAAGTCTTAAATATGGAATACATATAAGAAGTAACTCTCACAAACCTGGCTATGATAAAACCCAAGATGGGATAAAACTCATAGTCTAAAGAGAAAAGTGAGTTAATGCAATAAGTCAACACTTAACGTCTGCAGGACGCAAGTAGGACACACAAGGGCATGAACAACCTAGAGTTAGTGTCTCGTCAGGCAATAAAAATTCAATGAGAAAAAAATGGTCCTAATCGTAAGGAAAAAAAGTATATTATGTATATTCAAGTTATTCCCCCTGTGTTTTACAAAACTTTCCAATGAGAACTGCAAACGTTGTAACTCAAGCGTTTAAGCATACAAATTCCTTGAACAAGCTTTTGAAAAATGAACTTTTGCAATGACTTCATGAAAAGATCAATAAGATTGTCTTTGGAACGAATCTGCTTGACTTCAATCTTTTTATGCTCTTACTGCTGATGTAAAAAGAAAAACTTCTACCTAATATGTTTAGTATTGTCTCTTTTAATGTATTATCTCTTGATCTGGTCGATACAAGCGGTGTTGTCTTCATAGGTCACTGCGGGGACGTCAATGATGAAAGAAAATCCATAAATGCTTCAAATATACTCAACAACAACTTTATGACAAAAGCATTAATGTGTAGCTTCATGAAACGAGAGAATTTTAGCATGTTTTGGAGAAGCCGCAACTAAGGTCTATTTGTTTGACATTAGATAGTGTGGTGTCTCCAACGGTAAAGACATAACCCATTTGAGAACGTGCCTTGTGCGAGTCAAATAAACAACATGTGTTAGCATAACTAGCAAGGTAAGAATCAACTTCAGAACTGAAAGGGGCAGCGGCTTTACTTGAGTATGAGAATGGATAGAATAAGCCTAAATCCATAATACTCTTGAGGTGACGAAAGATCTTTCACACCATTCCAATGTCTGTATGTTAGTGCATTGCTAATCTTACTAAAAATTTAACAATGAATGAGATGTTTGGTCTAATGAACTAAGCTAAGTACAATGAAGTGCTAATTGAACTTAGGTATGGAACTTTAGGCTCCAAAACCTCTTCCTCGTCGTCTTTAAGACAAAAAGGGTCCATTTAGCATCTAGCCTTTTGACATCGCAACACCTTTAGGGTGTAGTTTCATTGGTGGACCATAATGCCATCCGAACAATGGTCGAGCTTTAGACTGAGGTAGTGACAAGTTTTCCTAAGATCTTAGTCTCAAATTCTGACTTCATATACGCGACAGTTGTCACAAGCTCCTTAGTCCTAGTGGGATTCATGTCATCGACATAAACTTCAATTTTCTCAATTCTGGAATATGACTTCTTCATAAACACGTATGGGCATATTTCATTATTCACATATCCTTGACCAATCAAGTACTCATGTAGATGGTTATATCATATCAACCTAGATTGCTTCAGTCTTGATTTGATAAATATGATCATACATGTGTCTGGTTTGCTAATTTTCCTGTGGAGTTCATTTCTAGGTTAAATGCTGATATGTTTGGTGTAAATAGACTTGGCATTCGTGTCGTATTAGTTGTGTTCATGTCGTTTTCGTGATATACCTGATATCTTAATAGGCCGTGTAGTGTAAAACCCGTTAAAGTAAACGGGTAATATGATCTGACTCGAAATCCACTCATTAATATTATCAAGTAATATGACTCGGCCTGTTATCCGTTAAAGAAAATATATTTGAAATCAATAAATAAAGAAAATGGAAAAAACATAATTTGACCTGAACCAAAAAGGAAATCATAATACTAAATTAGTATATGCGTACCATATTATCACATAAATATTACTTCAAAACATAAAAATAAAATTAAAAAAAAAAACTTTTGTCTTTCAAGTATTACATACCCCAAAATAAAAGCCAAATGGAAAAACATTAGTAAATTACCACTATATACCAAATGTTCAAGGACATGCAAAATGAAGGGAGTTGTGTTCAAGGTTAAGGAACCTTGCCTGTTTTGGACAATAAAACCATTCAATTTTCATCAATCACCAAGGGAAATGATATTGGAACTTTGGTTTGATATATTAATTTTGCACTCAATAAAATACTATTCATGAGATTTGAAGGGTTTTAAAAATCTAAATGACCATGTATCCATCGTCGAAGTGTAGATAATGCAATCACGAGCATTTATATATGTTTTCACATTTTTCAGACTTGCACATTAATGATTATAAATTTTATTTACTTTGAACTCCCTTGAAAATACTATTCATGAGGGTTTGTATGGTTTTAAAAATTCAAACGACGATGTACCCATCCTAAAAGGATAGAGGATGCACTCATGATCATTTGCATATTTTTTTCACATTTTTCACACTTATAGTTTTTTAATGTGTTTGATATTATTAATTTACTTGATATTTTATTTTTAATGTGTTTTATAATTTTTTTAATCTCACTCTTTGCCTATAATATACTTTAAAAATAAATAAATAAATAAAACTTTTTTTTTTAAAATTTATATAGAATAATAATACAATAATACATATTTAGTGTACAATATATACATATACTGTCACATCCTAGCCCAGGCCCCCACCACATCCCGGGCTCGACTCCACCGTAGCACGATATTGTCCGCTTTGGGCCCCCAACCACGCCCTCACGGTTTTGTTTCTGGGAACTCACACGAGAACTTCCTAGTGAGTCACCCATCCTGGGATTACTCTCGCACAAACTCGCTTAACTTCGAAGTTCCAATGGAACCCAAAGCCAGTGAGCTACCAAAAGGCCTCGTGCTAGGTAGGGATGGAAATATACATATAAGGCTTACAGGATCCACTCCCCTAGACGATGTGGGATGTTACAATACCCCGACCGAAATCAAGACGTGCTGGCCATCACACCTTGATTTCGGTCGAGGTGTGTCATATACATTATGACTATTGTATTTTATAGTAAGTGTTTTTAGTAGTTTAAAAAATTAAAATCATCAATATAACTTTTTTCTTAATGTGTAGAAACGGGTTACTTATGTGTCATCCTTGTGTAAACCTGTTAAGAACCCGTTATTAACAGGTTCTTAGCATGTGACCCGATAATGACCCAATTAGTTATCGTATTGACCCAAAACCTGTTATTTTCATGTCATGTTAATAGGTCGTGTAAAAATTTACCAGGTATAGGTGTAAAGGTCATTCGAGGATCTTATTTATAATTTCTTGCTTGCTAAAAAAAAAAGGGCCTACATGTTTTTTTTTTTTTTTAAATTTTTTTTTAAACAATATTCTACTTTAAGAGTGATCAAGTGGATATTATACTCTAATGGGCGTGAGATTGTGTTGGACCGCACAACGGGAGTCACTAATTAAGCATCAAAATCAATGTAAATATATAAATATGTGTCTAGAGCCTTAGACTTATAAATACAAGTAACAATAAATACCAGTAAATCATAATATTAATACTGGGTGAATAACGAATTGGTGCTTTGAGGCACTCACTTTTTTGGCAGCTCCAAAATGATAGATGTAGTTGATAAGCATATTAATTGATTGACAATAATTTGACGGATAATTAAAAAGGTTCGACCATGCACGTACATAAAATATTAAGATAAGGGTAAGACAATACTTGAATTTTCAGTTGGGAATGAGCATATTTCATTTTTGTTTTATTTTTATTTTTTCATAAAAGCATTTGGACTTTTTCTTGATTTATGCATGTCATCCTTGCGCAGGAGCTATACTAATCTTCTTTGTATAAAATATGTCCCCAAAGGGGATACCTATTCCACTCTTTGTGAATAATGTATTTTTGGCATATAAATGACATAATCAAAAATGTTTAATTTCTTAATATTCATTTGAAGATCATAAGAAAACAACATTAGAATCAGAGATCTCTTAGTAATTCAAATGTATCCAAGAAATAGACGGTTCATCATGAATATGTTACTTGGTACTCACACTGTCGATTTCTTTTATACATTTAGATGACTAATCGATCTCAGACTCGTATAGTTTTTTGTAAGGATGATCTTCAAATAAAATCAAGAACTTGAACAATTTTGATTATGCAATTTATATGGCGAAAATATGCTATTAGCAACTAGGATATATGCATTCCCCTAAGAGCAACTCCGCCCCCTAGGGCGATAAATGCCCAGGCAATGGGCAATGAGCAATTATTGCCTTAATGATACTAACTGCCAGAATGCATCTCCACCCATAAAATGAATTGTTGGGTGATTTTAAAATTTTATTTTAAAGAAAATTAATATAAAAAAACAATTATTTTATTATTAATTTTATCTTTTCTCATTTTTTTTCTAACTATTTCTCGAAACCTCTCCCCACTTTTCCTCTTTTTCTCCTTCACACTTCCAACCTTCCTTCTCCCTTTTTTTCTCATCTCCCTCTCGATCCGTCCCTCGATCCTCATCGGCTCCACCTTCTTCATCCTCTTGCCCACCTTTTCTCCCGCCTCAGCCCGTCCGATCCCAAATCAACCTCCCCATATGGTTTTGGTATGAAAGTTGCAGGTTTCAGAAACAGATGCCCTGAGAAAAGAAGAAGAAAAATCAGGTGAAGGGCCAATGCAGTTCATCTCCCTCAACTCTGTTGTCAACTCTTCCCTCCACCGTTCGACAACGGATACACCCCATGCATGGGACCATTGTTCTAAAAATCCCCGCCTAGCACCGCCTAGGCAGGCTAGGTAGCTGGCCACTACCCCGATTAATGCCCAGGTGTTTGAAAACTAAGAAATGACGCTTGCTGAGGCGCCTGCCTAGACCATTTAGGCACTCACCTAGCCCACCCAGACCCATTTAGACACCCTCTTAGATGGCGATTCACTTAAATAGAAAATGAGAGATAACTTTCATTTTGCATTTTATTTTTTCAATAAATTGTAGGAGACTTACTGAATACTTAGATGAACACACATTACATGCTTTTCTCCATGTTTTCATTATGTTCCAATACTTCATAATATATATGTCATTCTATTTTATAGTTTATGATGAAATTATATATATTTTAAGTATAAGCAGACACTTATTTATACGACATATAATAAACTTACTTAAACCGCCTAATCTGGCTAGGCGCTCCCTAGGCCCTACCTAGCCGCCTAGGCCCCCAAGGCCCCAGCTACCTACTGACTAGCTCCTAGTCTTTTAGAAACTTGGTTGGGACCCCCTCATATATGCTCAGTTCTTCTCGATTGTCAGCTTTTCTCCAAAGTCCCTTTTATATTTCAATCCCTAATTCTCCATTTCATATATCTTTTTTTTTTTTTAGGTCAAAGTGCAACTTTTATTACAAACCAAAACTAAACAACCATACAACAAAAGGCCCAAAACAAACACATGGGCATCCAAAAAGTGGGCCAAGACAAAACACAATACAACAGGGCCAACCAACTGTTGCAGCCCAAACACACAAACAGATTTACAGACTCTAAAAGCTTCCACTGCAACTGTCGCCGCTGCAACAACCTTGATCCGTCTAAAACCTTATCCCTGCCGAGTATCCCCTCTTCAGACGCAACATCCTACCCTGATCTGCTACACGAACACAGCCATAATGAATGGATAACCAACAACAACACAACGGAAACCAGCTATTGGGATGAAGTCCGGGGAAACCCACGAACACACTGCTGAAAAAGGCAGATAGGCCAGAGAAAGTGGTGGTGTTGGAAATACATGAGCGGGTGAAAACGCCGGAGCTCGACACATGATTTCCACAATATTCATGGCTGAAAACCGGAAGAAAGAAGAACAGAGAAGAGGAACACCAACTGGGCAAAAGGGATAGACTAAATCAGGGTTAAAAGCAGGGGAAGAAAGCAGTAGAAACAAAAACTAGAGAAGAGAAATAAAGGAGGAAGGAAATGACGACCGACCCCAACCGCAACTAGGGTCGGCGCCACCGGGTTTTCTTGATTTTTGAAGACTCACACCAGAAGGTGAAAAAGACTTTCAGTAGGAGAGAAAACTGATACACCCTGACCTCAATCGAGACATGCTAGCCGTCACGTGAGGGTGACGTAACCATGTACGTTGTGCAGAAGTGGTAATGATATGAAAATGCGAATAAATAAAAATCACTAGTTATCTTACCTTAGACTAGCATATAAGTACGAGTGAAAGTGATTAGAGTAAAGGCACACACAACCAGAGCATAGGTATCGAAGTGCAGTCCAGAAGACTAAGTAATAATTATACAGATCATAAAAGAAACCCTACACTGGTGGATCTGTCAGAACCGCTGTGAAGTCTTCGTGAGCCACTGACACGAACTTCTATCTAGAACCTGGATGGGCGTAAAACAAAAAGTGTGACTAGGCAAAAACAAAACTTTCAAAACCATTTATCTTTTCAAATGTAATAACTCCTCACTGTAAAACCTGTACAAGTTTCCTAGAAAATAATACTGTAAACATATATGAAAAGTATACTAGAGAATAACCAAACCATGTGTATGCCATGACAATCATCTTAACCATGAATAAGTAAGCCAGGTGAATTGCACTAATATAAAGTGACATATCAACCTAAGTCACCTAACGTGACCTGTATGGCTGAATCAATGCCTCAACAATCAAATCAAATCCTGCACACGAGCCGGAACCACCTATGTGGTCTGTACGACGGGCTACGTGTAAATAAGTACGCTCAAGTGCTACAATCACGTGAAGGCTGTGCAAAGTATTGCAAGTCACCTACGAGTCGGAACCACATAATGTGGTCTGTACGACAGGCTGATACCTGCCTTGGATCCAAGGTGAGCTTATGGTGCAAGAGGTGAACGATCACGTAAAGGCTAGGCCTTACCCTCGGACGGAACACTAACACCAGGGTGCAGTATATAAATCATTAAAAGCAACTCATCATAATCATACACACTACCATCACAACCATCGTTAGATACTCACCTAAAGCTTGCCTGAGCGTCCACCGAGCAGTAATATGCACAGCTATAATAAAGCATATTCTAATATGTAATGCATACAACATGACATTTAAAACATAAAAACCATTTAAACAATTTCTGGGAAACATAAGGCGCATACATACATACATACATACATACATACATACATACATACATATATATATATATATATATATAACTCAGAAGCCCATTCACTGGTATGTAGTCGAGTCGTAATCTCCAAGTTTCGCCTGGCTGCAATCATCCTCTGGAAACGTCTCACCTATATGTGAAACAGCTATTTAAATGTTATTTTTAAGCACATAACCATCACTATGAAATAACTTCTCATACGTTGCTCAATTGGGGTGTTTGAATATACTATCGTCGCCTACTCAACACCCTGAGCATCCCCATATTTTTAGAATAATTTACCGACGTCCCACGCGCGGGCACGTACCTGGCACATGGACGGATTCCTTAACAACGTTAGGGAATATTCCGTTAAATATCAGTATATACCGTCTAAAAATTAACGCTGTTACCTTACGCCGTTAGTATATTCCGTCAAAGTACTCATCCTGGGAATGCTCGTGGGTTCCTAGAAACAAAACCGTGAAGGCGTGGTTGGGGCCTAAAGCACACAATATCGTGCTACGGCGGAGTCGAGCCCAGGATGTGGTGGGGGCCCAGGCCGGGATGTGACAAAAACTCTCACTCGGAGAGAACTTGTTCATTCCCCCCCCCCCCCCCCCAATTTCATATGTCTATACATTTATTTTGATGATGATTTTGTAATGTGCTGGTGAGCAAGAAGAAGATGGTGTCGGAGCAAGTCAGTTCCAACTCGGGCACGATGTCTGACAGGGATTTGCCTAACTGCCTAATCTCGCACACTTGGGCCCACCCAATTGCTTGACTTTTGGGCATAGTTTGAAGATATTTTTGACATCTTTTGGGCAATAATTGCCCTGTTTAACCGACTTTTGGGTTTGAGTTGGACTTGCTCTAAGACCAAACCCAACCCTGGGCTAAATGCTATTTTTTAGGTATTATTCCCACACCCCCCCCAACAAAACCTAACCCAACTCATGCTAAATGTGTGGGCTAAAAGCTAAAAATCAAACAAAAGCCAAATTCCACAAGGATTTAGCCCAGAAAATGGTGTGGGCACCACTAGCTGGACCCTACCCACATGGGCATACCTCCTAGGATTTATTGAATCCAACGGCTGAGATCGAATATAATCAAATTTAACGGTAAAAAAAGATCTAAAAGCCTAAATTTAAATCAAATGGCTAAAATAATTAAAATTTTATTTAATTCAAAATTCAGCCAAATTTAGTGTTTTTTTTTTTTCAATATTTATCAGAATTTAAATATTTTTAGGTTAAAATGTTCATAAAATTAAATTATGATAGTATACATATATTTTTTTATTTTTTTAAATTACTTTGAAAGAAAAAATTAGCCTAAATTTATTCTTTAATAATTTCTAGGTAAAAAATTTAGACCAGAAGAGTTTGAGCAAAAAAGTTATTTCTGGGTTAAAAATTTTAGATTTTAGCTGAATAATTGAAGATGATCTAATGAGAAGAAGCAAATATTATCTTAATATTAAAAGCACATCGATCCCTTTCAAAAAAGAGGAATGAAAGAAGCATCCAAAAGAGAAAAGGACATTGGCATGGAGAGATTATCAAATAATTGATGTGAAATTCTAAATCTAAATGGTTCCCAAAGAGAAAGAAATGTTAAAGAATCATTTGAATATATATTAGAATATTAAAAAGCCACACAATAGAGAAGGTGCAGCTTTATTTATAGTCTCCCGTTTGACCTTCACGCTTCATGCAAAAGAAACCGTACATCCACGGTCTTACCAATGGCAACGCAAAAATAACGTGTCAAGGGATTACAACTGCACGACTTACAAGAATTTGGAAGTCCACATGATTTATGAAACTATATATTATACGAAGAATAATAATGAAATACGCATATGATTAATTAACTGCTCTAGCCAGCATGTGCTTTCCTAATCTCAAGTTTTGATGAGATGCCTACCTCACTTTGTTTTTTCCTTGAACCCTAAACAGTATTGTTTTTCATTGTACAAGATCCAAATCACTGATTAGTTGTCATATGGTAACTTGGATTGCAAATACCCAATTTCACTTTACAGTATTTTCTCTTCGTGAAGTAGTTACGTATGTTAACGTTTACAGTCAGAGCAACATATCATGTAAGATATTTAACACATATGTTGTTTTTGTGAACTTACTAGTACTTTTTAAGTTTGACAATATTTTTCCATATGAATTTAAATGCTAATAAGACCGAATTTTCTGTTACATCCGCTTTCGATTCCATCATCTAGAGTTCACCAACCCTATATGTGTGTATATATATATATATATATATATATATATATATATATATGGAAGTAATAGGAGCTCTCGGGTTTAATCTGTTGATAAACATCTAAATTTCTGGTTTATCCTGTTGCCAAACATGGAAGACCAACTTCAACAACTATTCCTACATGTTGCTACCATATCAAAGGACGACCGTAGGGTGAATGATTGAGACTTGAGAGATCTGGTAATGAGGCGAACTCTAGCTAGTATTATCATAAATCAAATACAGTGCAAAAGATTTGTGGTGGCTGCGTTATACAAAAATGATTCAGTATGCCCCAACACATAAAAAAATCTTTCATTGCAGTTTAGTACTGTTTTATGATAGGTATCACGATATGTATTAGTGTCTGCTCAAATTATTTTCACATCAATGTATTAGAGAAAATGTACCCTATGTGGCAACCGGCAACCACTGTTTCTTGTATAGTATATTAATGAAAAATAGCTATTGCTTATTGTAAAAAATAAAAAAATAAAAAATTTTAACCTGGTGTTAACGCCAATGCAACTTATACAACGAAACAATTCTCATAATATTATAAGATCTTTAAGCTCAACATTTTCTCGTAATAAATAAAATCCTTAAATTCAAAATTTTAATTTTAAACATTTTTTATGGACTTAAAAACACATGAATTCTCTGCATGATTTACATGTGATTCCAGTATCAAGACTTGTACTTGACTGTTTGAAGGGCATGCAGTGGTTTTCGCTCTAGTTTTCTTATTTCAATTTTTCTCATCCTAAACCTTTTTTCTTGTTTTGTTCCTTGATTCTCCTAAATTATTCAAATTGACGACCATAACAAAAAAGAGAAATGCAAAAGAAGAGGAGGATAGTGCAGAAATCACTTCCATTTTTCGATAAACTTCTACTTAGACTCACATGGGAATAAAAAAGCATAAAGAAATGTCACGCGGTGAACCTATTTTTCAAGCACTTCTACAACTTACAATGACCCCCCCCTCCTCTCCGATCTCCTCTCTTACGCGCTTTTACTTATTATAGAATTTTGTTGGGTCAATCATATATGGCTCCACATGAATCATCTCCTTTCTTGTGGTTAATCCATCTATAAATAACAACTCCTCTCTTCCATTTCCACCCAACATTAACAAACAAGCTCAACTTTCTTCCCCATATTTAGTACCCAACACAAGCTAAACAATCTCTCTCTCTCTCTCTCTCTCTCTCTCTCTCTATGGGTAACATCTGTGCATCTTCTCAATTCACAAGTAATGGTGGAAGACTTGTAAATAAGTCACCCACTGCAAAGATCATTCACTTGGATGGAAAACTACAAGAGCTTAGGCATCCAATTCAAGCAACCCATGTCCTCTCCCAAAACCCTAACTGCTTCCTTTGCACCTCAGAGTCCATGGATGTAGATTCATACGCTCCCCAAGTTCCCGAAGACGAAGAGCTACAACTAGGTCAAATCTACTTCCTCATGCCACTTTCTCAGTCCAAGTCGCCACTTTCTCTCCAAGACTTGTGTTCTCTGGCCATCAAGGCCAGTGCAGCCCTTGCCAATCCTTTGAACGCACGGCGCGTCACATCGTCAGGCAGGTCACCAGCTAGAAATGGACAAAATGTTGGTGCTTGTAAAGTTCCTACTGGCATTGACATAGTTGGAATGGAAACAAGGGTAGGGCGAGGAAACCAAAGAATTGAACTTTAATTCTGGAGCCGAATATTGAAGTGCATAGCTGGGCAGTATTTGGCGTATTTTGATTATAGCTGCTGTTGTTAGAGGCCAGATAATGATGGGAAAACAAAAGTCTAATAGGGTTCTTGTTTTGTCCTCCTATAATTTGCACTTTTCTGAGTCTTAGACACTTTTGGCATCTTCATGTCTACTCGTTATGCATTAATTAGTTATGGAAACCCCTTCCTCTAGATGACTTTGTACTTGTTATATATTAAGTGTCATAATACAATTAGTCGGAGTTTTTCTTTTAACTTTCCAACTAATTGTATTATAACACTTGATATACTAGGTTATGTTCTTGCACAGTAAAAAATCTCTCCCTTTGCAGATAGCATGCGATCCATAGACCGTAGAGGGATTTTTTTTTATCCCTTTGGAAGGCTTACCCCCTTTTCAATAGAAAAATAGATTCCAATCCTTAGAAAAGATTAATTTTTAGACTAATCCCCTTTTTAAGATGAATAATTGATTTCAATCCTTTGACTGTAATATGATAAATATTTCTTGCATAAAGGATACTAAATAGGTAATCTATTGATATAATTAAGTATAAACTTTTTTTTTCGGTCAAGCATATATAACTACGGGCAAAATATAAGTCACAAGTTGCATCGTCGTTTCTTAAAAAAAGAAAAGGAAAAAAAAAAAAAATAAACCTTCAGGTTACGTAACGTATACCAATTTGTACCTATAAACTAATGAATGTAGTTACAATATTGTACCGAAAATTAATCCAAATATAAAATTAGGGTTTATGATAATCAAAGTACCTAATGGAAGCTTTAATGAAAATGGCTTAAACCAAGACTATTTTAATAAAAAATCACCCTACAATTTTCTTTAACTAAAAACACCTCAAAATTAATCATAAGGATAGAGGCCTCCAATTCTAAATGGACTGGATTACAAAGTCCAACACGGATAAAAATAAGTTTCTAAAACTACCCCAACATAAAGAAAACTTAGTGGGATCCCCATTTTAGCCACAAAATGGGGCTGATGCGCTCAACCATCGGATCTCTTTTAAAGAGATCATGCAGCTGGATTTAACATGCCTTTTTTCCTTTTCGTTTTTTTTTTTTTTTTTTTTTTTTTTTTTTTTTTTTTTTTCTTCCCCCTTTCAATGGGAGAAAGAATGGCTGAAGAATAAGGAGGTGCATGTCTGAAATCTGTTTGCTCCCACGAAGGAGAAAACTCATGTCAGCTCCAAGCAGAGCGTCAATCGGCGTTTCGTTTTCTGGGTTTTTCTTCCTTCATTCTTGGTGCATATATCAGTCCTTGAATTTCTTTGTGCAAATTAGATTTAGATTTGGAGAATAACCAGACTTTGAAAGAAAAAAATCCCAAATTATTGAATCCAATCTCCAAAATTAGAATTAAAAAGAAATGAATAGGAAAAGAGTTGTGCAATTGAATCAAAGAGGAGGACAATCAAACTGAATCCATTTTCCATGGAACCAGAAATCCCAATTCCTTCCACCTATTTCTCCATAAAACTAGAAAAAAAAATATATCTCTACCCGTCATAGACCACCACCTAACTCCCATCAACCTTACCCAATTACAAAATCTGAAAAAGCACAAGAAAATAAAAAAACTGATGAGAAAGAGAGAGACTTCAACCAAGGCTTTCAACTTTCATTTTTGATGTGTCATCATCATCCATTGCTTTCAACCTTTCATTTCAAAGAAAGTTGTCAGTGAATATTAGAATTTAATTTAATTAATTAGCATTAATTAGCACTATTATTAATTTAAATTTGAACAAAAAAAAAAAAACAACTACTAATTGTTTTGGAATGCGCAAATGAAACTCGTGGCGTTCTACAAATTTTGAAATGGTAGGATTGGAATGTAATTTTGCAGTAGTTTTAGAAATAGTCTGTGTTATTTTGGTTCAATTTCAGAAATAGTGTGAGTTATTTTGTTCTATTTCTAAGAATAGTGTTTATTTTGATCCCTTCCAGAAATAATGTGCCTTAATTTGTTGTATTTCTAATAATAGTGTTTGCTTTGTTCGCTTCCAAAAATATTGTGAGTTATTTTAGTTTAGTTTCAAAAATAATATGGGCTACTTTGTTGTATTTCTAAGAGTAGTGTTTATTTTGTTTCCTTCAGAAATAGTATGGGTTATTTTGTTGTATTTCTAATAATAGTGTTTATTTCGTTCCCTTCCAAAAATAGAGTGAGTTATTTTAGTTTAGTTTCAGAAATAGTGTGAGTTATTTTAGTTCAGTTTCATAATAGTGTAGGTTATTTTGCTGTAATTCCAGGAATAGTATTTTTTTTTTAAAGTTTTATAAATAGTGTGGGTTATTTTTTTTGTAGTTCCAGAAATAGTATGAGTTATTTTGGTTCAGTTCCAGAAATATTGTGGGTTATTTTGCTGTAATTTCAGAAACAATGTGGGTTATTTTGTAGTAATTCCAGAAATAGTATGAGTTAAATTGGTTCAATTTCAGAAATAGTGTTCCTTTTGTTCCAATCCAGAAATAGTGTGAGTTATTTTGGTTCAATTTCAAAAATAATGTGGTTATTTTGCTATAGTCTCAGAAATAATGTGAGTTATTTTGCAGTAGTTCTAGAAATAGTGTGAGTTATTTTAGTTTAGTTTTGAGAAGTTCCATAAATAATACACGATTACGTCCACCAAATCACAAACAAGAATATGTAATCACACTTTTGGACTCATGTTCAACAAATACTTTACAAATATTCAATTTTATTTTATTGTATTTTTTTTAGTTTTGTAGTGGAGCAAAGACATGAGAACTCCACTTGAAATGGTGACTTGTCTCCATGATGATCAACTTGGAATGTCCGATCTAGATTTATTATTGAGCGTATTTGTTTGGGCTCTTGGTTTTAGCCCCGTTTTTCAACCGAAAAAAATGGTGCCAAAATCTAGATAAAATGCTTAATTAAATGCTACACTTTATTCAGTTTGACAAGCTTTTAAATTCTACTAGTAATTCTACATTTTAAAATGAGAAATCCTAAACAAACTCGCCATCCAAGTGAGGCTCATGGAAATCGTTATACATGTCATCTATCTTGATAATGAAAGCAAAATAGGCCCACCACAAAACAAATAAATAAAGGTATAATAAAATAAGTGCAGTAATTATGCTTCCTTCACCTTCCCAACCATCTTTTCCCTGTTTTTTTCACATCTCTGACTGCAAACCATGTCATCCCCACAACACATCACCAATAAAATCACCATGAACAACCAAAATTAAACCTTGGATCCCAAAACTTGAAATTAAACTGCCAAGAATCACACCTAGATGTAATTTTGAAAAGTTACAATTTTGAAAATTACATCACCCACCATGAAATCACACCTAGAACAATCTCAGTTTAATTGATATTCAAAATAATCTGGTTAGGAAAAGATGGAGGGTGTGATTTCATTGATATTCAAAATAATCTCAGTTTAATTTCATGGGTGTGATTCATCGCCGCACCACACCATTGCCTCATCGCATCACCCTTAAAATCACTAGTGCACTCAAAAACTTGGATCCCACCATCTTCTCATGCTTCGTCTTTGTCGTCTTCTCGTCGTCTTGGATTTTGCCATCATCTCCCAAACCGAAGGCGCCCTGGTTTTCTTTGACAGGACTAAACTAACAAAAAACAAAACTAATAGAACCTAAAAACGTCAAGGGCAAAATTGAGAAATTAGTATGTCATTATGGTTAGGCCATTTTAAATGGACTTATTTAATATTGGGCTTTGTACTAACTATTAAATAAAATTATTACATGGCTTCTTATTAAAACTCAAAATTTTCAAACTCTTTTCATTAGTTTTCATTTTTTCCATCACCATTAAAAATGCTTAAATTTGAATGTGCGAGTCAAGATTTGACTGCAAAGATTGGGCAAGCTCACGCGTAGAACCGGGTCTTTAGGACCCCGATTGTATACCTTTTTTGGTTTACTGGGTGATTTTTTGTATGAGAGAAAGTAGCTTCAAGGCGCATTTTGCGCGCCTCATAGACGGAAATAGAAAGCTGATGCAGGGTATGAGGAGGCGATTTTAGGTGGATTGAAGGTCAATTTCGATTAGAGTTCACAACGGTGGTTCATCCGCAACATTCGGATCTCCATTCCAGTGCTGAATGTCAATTAGTCCAACTCTCACATCTACAAACACATTCTCTTAAGAAACACCGGTTAGACCATTGTCGCCATCGCGACCGCTGCTTCAGTCATGTGATCGAAATTTTTGCAGGCTCTACTTTTTCGTTCCCCTTTTGAGATTTTGGTCTAAGTATTTTTTTTTCTTAAAAATCTATTTCGAGTACGTTTGTAAGATACTTTTTATTTGTGGAACTTGATTCCACAATGCTTGGTTACCACTGGATATCATTTAAAATCTTGAAATTCAATTTTAGATATATACGGGTAAAACTTGTTTTGTGTTGTACTTGTGTACATTAGAAGCTGCAAGCTATTGAATTGTAATTCGATGATGGATGAGTTAGAAATAGACGAAAGTATAGAGGAAAGAAAGGATGTAGATGAAGGAGATGAATTTGGTGCAAGGAGAGATGAATTTATAGTTCCAAATTTAGAGGATGAATTGAAACCCAATTTGAAAATTGAGTTTGATTTGTCGGATGAAGGATACATTCACAAATCAAACTTCATTTTCTACAATAATCATGCACTTGCAGCTAGGTTCAGGGTTCGAGAACATAGTAATAAAAACTGCAGTGATGGTGATTGTCTAGTCAGGAAAGAATTGCTTGTTGCAAACAAGACAATAAGAGGGTGGATACTAATCCTAAATCAAATGGAAAGGTAAGAGGGGAGATAATAGAAGTGACTGCAAAGCGAAACATACGCTGTATAAGGTGACTAGTCGTGCTAAGTTTGCCGTAACGATTTTCAATGAAGGGCACAACTACCTTATGGCAAATGCCTCACACTTATTTCGATCTCATCGTTGGGTTTCAAAGGCACAGAAGGCGATGATTGAACAATGTGCACAGGCGAATATTTCCATAAGTAAACAAGCAAGTTTATTAGAGGTGCAAAGTGAAGGAATTGGAAATATTTGTGGAGCCAAAAATAATCCCACTCTTTGCAGATCACCCACTTTTCGCAAAATTGATCATAGGCGAGAACTGATCATGGCAGACTCTTATGCTTTGGAAAAAAAGCACTCCCTTTGGGATGAGGCTAAGTGCTCCCAGAAGCTGCCTGAGCAGCCGCGCAAAGACACAGAGTCGACTTAAAAGAAGATGAACAATAAACCACTTAATGACAAAAACAAGCCAGGAAGTAGACGCAGGGACCAATCCTTGACAAAATAAGGCTTAGATCCTAAGACGTACACCAAGTTCTCAAGGAGTCGAAGAAGAAATCTTTCGCCCTAGTAGCAACTGAAGTGCAAAAAGACAATTCTACCTCCACCAAATAGTAACCACAGCAGATGGGTCAAAAAGATGGCGTCAAGGTCGACAATGCCTTGGTGGATGAATCAAGATGGAAACCCAAAGAAGACACTAAGCACATCTCCCTTAACCCTAAGAAACAATCAAACCATGCAAAATGCACATCCAAAGAATATCCGAGCGATCCTAGATATGAAGTCCCCCACCACTCTGAAGAAGATCCAAGGTCTGACCTAACGAGCAACTGTTCTCAACCGATTCTTCTCGAGATCTACCGACTGATACAAGCTTTTTTCAAGGCGATCAGAACGCATAGCTAGACAAATTAAGCGACAAAATGCGAGAAAACATTACAGAACTTGAAGAAGTACCTGACATCACCTCCTCTATTATCCAAGCCAGAAGCAGTGGAGGACCTACGCATTTATATGGCGGTATTTGAAGCAGTAGTAAACTCTACCCTCATACGAGAAAAGTTGGGGGCCCGACCACCCGTACTCCATAGTTAAAAGCTATCCTTGATGCAGAAACCAAATACCCAAAAATCAAGACTTTGATTTTGGTGCTAGTTGTTGCAACCCGGAAGCACAAGCCATACCTTCACACGTATGTAGTCATCGTCATAACCTGATATTATGCACAATCCGGACGCGCAACGTTAAAGGCGCGAAAACTGGCGAACATTCTGACGAGCGCAGCAACTCAACCTAGAAACGCCCCAGAGGCAGCGGAGCACACCGTAGCTGCACCAGCCCCACCTACAGGAGATTTATGGCTTTTGCACATCGATGGATCATCCAACTACCAAGGATTGGGAGCAGGCCTAATTCTCACTACCCTAGACAATTCGATGCTGGAGCAGCCAATCACTCTAAGCTTCAAGGTTCAAACAACGAAGCGGAGTATAAAGCCCTACTAGCAGGTCTCTGATTGGCAAAAAACTTAGCATTGAAGAAGCTCGCAATCTATTCTGATTCCCAATTGATCACTAACTAAACCTCAGGGGAATACGCAACAAAGTATCCAAGGATGGCCCGATACCTAGAGAAGGTACGAAAGCACATAGCCACGTTCCAGGCGTACACACTCACTCAAGTTCCACGAGCGGAAATTGCCCACGCATACACACTAGTAAGCCTAGACTTTGCCTTGGACCATCAACTTAAGTGCTTTATCTTGGAGAAGCCGAGTATAGATGATGAGCTAGCAGTCAAGGTGGCACAGATCAACACAACTCCGAGTTGGCAGGATTCCATCATCGACTACATAGTCAACGAAACACTCCCCGCAGGCAAACTGGAGTCCAGAAAGCTCCAGATGAAGGCAACATGCTATTACGTGTGGAACAACATGCTTGTTCACAAATCCTTCTCAGAACCACATCTTCGATGCCTATCGCATCCCGATGACCCGAAGATTCTTAGCTCAATCTATGAAGGTATCTGTGGAAACCACTCTGGAGGCCACTCTTTGGCTCAAGAAAGCTCTTAATGCAAGCTATTACTGGCCAACTATGCATCAAGGCACCAAGGAGTATGTACAAAGGTGCAATAGCCACCAACGATTCAAGCATGTGCTCGCACTATCTATAAGAGAACTCAACCTGCAGATGAGCCCTTGGCCATTCATGCAATGGACGATTGACTTAGTAGGACCAATGATGCCTACCATTGGGGTCAAAAGCATGATGATCATAGCGATCAACTACTTCACAAAATGGGTCGAAGTCGAACCCATGACTACAACCACCCAGACAAACATAGAGTGCTTCATATGGAAAAACATCATCTACCGTTTCGGCATCCCTCACTCCATCGTTATAGACAATGGTCCGCAGTTTTTGGGCAAAGACTTGGCGAGGTTCTTCAAAAAATATGGCATCAAGCAACACATGTCCACGCCCCGGTATCCGCAAGGCAATGGACAGGCCAAGGCCTAAATATCAAGTGTTTAAATGTTAAATTGTTGTGGATTGGATAATGAGTTAGGATTATGATAGTCTATCATTTGTATATATATTGGATAAAAGGTTTAAGATGTCAACGCCGTTATTCTTTTGTCTTGTATTTAAACACACTCGTTCCTATCTACAATGATCTCTAAATGGGAGATGATTTCCACACAACAGCCTACTATGATTAAACAAGGCGTGTGAGAGGCAAAAAAAGGTATGTGAAAATCATTTTCCTCTCCAAATTACTTGTAATAGAGGACATTCTCATACCTAGAAAATCAAGGTATAAGACTACCAAGAGGTGTACAGATTACTGTTTATCTCATACACGATCATTCTTATTTGTATTCCTTTTATCTTTGTCGATTGATTGAAACGATTTATTTTTTAGCTAATGGTTGCCCTTGTTAACTCCAAGTTTTTGTCCGCCTTTAATTAGTTGTCTCGGAGTTAGCTACTTGGGACGAGGCAATCTTTGTGAGTAGCTTGGCTTGCTCATGCGGAAAGAAAGCAAATGATGAATTAGGGTGAGGTTTACTATTCTAGCCTACAGGCTAAACGAAATCTTAAATATCGACTATTGTGTTATTGTCAACCAATGTGTAGCTTCGACTATAAGTAACGACACTACCTGTTAATATAACATGATTCAAGCTTGTTTGTGTATACGCGCTTATTATAAATGCTAGTCTTGCAATAGTACTTGCACAAAAGAATCAGTCCTTCACTTACCGATCGTTCACGAGTCGAACTCGCTCTTTTGCCATGCCTTTCACTCATTATCTTGAGTCAAGCTCAATCACTTTTTTTTTTTTTTGGAAGATCGGTTGTTTTTCACTCTATATTACCCATCGAGTGCGACAACCACAATTAAATGGTTCTGCAGGTAACCAATTGATAGGAGCATATTTATGCAACTTAGTTAGCTTGTTTTCTTGCATTTATGTTGTTAGTTCCTTGTTATTTTAGTATTTTAAGCTATTTTCATGTGTTTGTAGGTCCAATTGACTAAAGTGGCAAGAAAGTGCAAATTGGAGCATTTTGGAGCAATTTTGGGCTTGGAATGGATAACACATGCATGAAGCAAGGTGGATGGACGAATTTGAAGTTCAAGAAAGGCTAAGAATCTGCTAAAGAGATGGAAGAAATTAATTCAAGACTTGGAAGACAAGGAATCAGCAAGAAACAAGGAAACGTGAGTCAAACTTCCTTATTTTGACATAGTCAATCCTAATCTTTTCCTACTTATGCTCCAGCTACCAAAGGGATTCCTAAATATATTGGGACACTTAAATATTTGTTCTAGAAGCCTAAATCCCATTCCCAAACTCAATGCCGCAACTTCCTTCCCTTTTCCCTTTCCTTGCCGTGCAAGGCAACACATTTCCGCTTCTCCTCCAATTCCTGTCGCATAGCACTTACCCTTTTTCCCTCTTGGATTCTGATTTTAATTACCCTTTTTCCTTGAGGATTTGGAGAGCAAATCTTTCCCAAAACAATTAATTATGGCCATGCCTTTCTCTCCTAAAATAAAAGCAATATGCCGCACAAATCATACACACAATCGTTGACCATTCATACCATTCAGCCATCCATCCTTCAACCCAATTCCGCCCCACCCTTCCATAACACACCACATCCCAAATCCACACACAATCACCCTTGTGCCGCAACCTAGCAAGGAAGAAAGAGAGGAGGAACAGCCTTGGACGTATTGGCCATTCAAAGTTTGGATTGTTGGAACATTCTTCGGTGTAATCCATCTTTTGTTCTCAATGTTTAATTTAAGGTTTCTTTGTTTTGCTGTGAACATGAGAGGCTAAGCTTGTTTTAGCCAGAGAAGAATTTAAAACCATGATTATATTTGCAATATGAATTGATTACTTCCAGTTGTGATTTCATAAATCGTGAATGCAATTCGCTTAACTGTTTGATTCAGAACTTATTCTTGTATGTTGATTGAGGGTGCACACTTAGTTTGCATGCATGAATTTGATGCTAGAATATAAGAGAGTTTCACATAATCGTTACAAATTTATATTCACAAGTAGTGAAGATCGTGGTCACGATCGTGTTAAGTTAAATTCCTGACATGAGTATCATGATGTCATAGTTACGAATGTCTTGTCAATGCTTATGATTTTCACATAACTTAATGATCTTTGCTTGTGTCTCTATTATGCATTTCATGTAGGGAACTTGGGAAGAATAATTTAGTTGCCGATGCGTTGTCCGTCCAAGTCAATGACTTAAGGAAAATATGAGGGTTAATTAGTGATGTCATGGTTAATCTGGGGTGTTGAGATTCATGGTTTATTGGAAAAGCAACTGGAAATCAATTTGTATGCAAGTGTGTCATGTGTGGAGAAGGACCCTCTAGCTAGCTTATCACCCATTAATTCACCAAATTCGTATCCTTTTATTTTGCTTCTTTAAACCTGTTTGTTTAAGTTTTAAATTCTTTAAAAACTCAATCCCCTTTACTTTGTTGTGTCAAATTAGTTAGAATATGTCCAATTTGTGTTTTGAAGTGTTTTGAGTCAAGTTAAAGTTAGAATTCGTCGAAATCACTCTTTAGTTTTTGTTTTGAGTCATTTGCTTGTTTTGTGTTGTTTTGAATCTCTTTGAGTCTAGTTAAGTGTTTTCAAGCCTAATTTTATGTTTTTAAGTTTAGATTTGTGTTTTTAAGTCAGTTTAGAGTAGATTAGCAATCCCTCCTAATCCTCGGCCTAGAACGATCCCTACTTACATCTTTACTACAATTGTCAATAAGCGGATTTAATTTGAATGCTATTTTATATACTCCCCCCCCCCCCCCCCCGGGGCGCCACCGCCGCCGCCCGGCCCAAAGAGTACATGAGAGAGAACCAACACCACGAGGTGTTTCGTCAGAGTTACGACTGGGGGATGGCAATACCCACTTCCATCCACTTTTTCATGGCAACTATTAGTCAAGATTGGTGGAGACGAGTAATGCTAGTAAAAGAACATCTGCAGTTCATAAGAGAAACCTCAGAGGTTTAAGCTCACAGAAGGTAACCAATCACAACTCCATACGGAGCATCACACAGACAGCAACTCCATACGGAGCATCACACAGACAACGGATGAACCCAGAACAAATTTCAGTAGACAAAATCGAAGTTGGGTTTCGTTACTCCACCATCATCTAATTAAACAACCAGACTCGAGACTTGACGCTGCAATCATTGGATCTTAAAACAGCAGATTTTCCACTGTACATTTTTAAAAAGTTCAGCCAGAACCAAGCACCCTCCAAATACCCTGAACTACTTCTATGCTCAGGAAGCACTACTCGTGAACGATTAGGACAGCTCAGATCATTAGAGATCAGATCTCTATTACAGCTTATGACAACGAAACAAGATATACAAAAAGATGGAAGGAGGAAACGTTTAACCGCACCCATAGTTTACATCTGGTCTTGCAACAACTGAAGAGAAGGGAACTTCAACTCTCTCTTTCACAACGCATCGCCCCTTCCCATCTTCCACCACAAGGACTCTCCCGGGGGGGCATTCAATGGTTGATATCTGTTCTTTAGTTTGTGGTTGCTGAGAAAGACCGGATATTTTGAAAATGGCATTACTTCTCACAAGTTTAGGCCCAAAACCAGACAGGCTTAATACAGATGCCACACCAACAATAGTAAGCAAGGTCTTGGCTGCAGTGCTTAAGAAAAATCCCAACCCTTTTGAGTTTTTGGATCCACTTTGCATCTTATCTGTCTCACTCAAATTCTTCTTCGCTTCATTTGTTGGATCACCAGAGATTATCCCATTTCGTGGAGACTTGTGTGCAGGTGGTAAATAGCCATTTTCTACAGAAAGAATGTGTGGAGAGCGGCTTGGATATGGAGGAAGCAAAAGATCATTGTTGTGCTCTACTGTTTCACCCGCAAAAGCAGAAGCCTCACGTAACACTTCTAATTCCTCCCCTTTGTACTCTTTAAGTTTGTCGAGTAGCATCTTGCGGCTGCTTTCAATCTCAGAAAGGGCAACTTCCCTTTCATACGTTTGCTGCTGTTGCAAAGCCTAATGATAAAACAAAACAAAATTCAAAACCTATATTATAAAATCGTTTTCCACAAACATTAAAGTGTTCATATATTTTCAAAATTCCAATAATTGGTGAATCCAAGGTGTCACTTTCCCAAGACATAAAGCAGGTCCATTCTTGACTAATATAGCCCTTATTATAAATCAAAAACATTACGATGAACTCACTGGCAGTATGGTTTCCCTGGAAAGGGCAATCAATCACTAGTTAAAAATGATGATAAAATCATGTTAACACTTGGACATCGATAAGAATTCGATCAGAAGTGCTTAGCAACAGATGGAATGAAGACACTCAGAATAATTTATGTCAAGCAAATAATTTGTGTAATGCATCAGTATGGTTGAAAATTATACTAGCGGGTGAAAATCACTCACCAGTGCTGACAAAAGATTTCAATTCATTCATCCTCATAAAAGGTTTTGACAATATGTATAACAGTATGTCTCAGACTCTTAAGAATTTTCAAAAATCCACATGTCAATTACTAATTCACGAATCTCCGTAAACATAAATCTAATGCCTTCCTCCATGGTTAAATAGGAACCCTCTGGAATTTAATGTGAGCACAAAAATGACAAGTATGTAGTTCATTTGCATGGAAGTTCAATGAACCACAAGTCCAGTCTTTCTAGCCAACTATGGGTATTGGGTTCTGTAAAAGTTTTGTAATTTGAAATCATTGGTTCCTTGAATCATTGGGCTTCTCTCTAAATAGAGTTGTGTAAAATATCTAGAGCCTTGATGATTGATCTTTCGAGGAAAGAATACTAATGATCTACTTTTTGGGCTTAGTTGTCTTAGTGTTTTGTATGCCTATATAAGGAGTATCAATAAACATATTGATGTTTTCAACTTCAATTATCTGATTCCTTCAATTCTTTCACTTTGCCTCCAATGGGTTCAACACAAGGAGAAGAAAAACTTCGATGGGAGGTTGACATTGACATTATGTTTTGCTTAAGAATAAAAACAAAACACATTTTCTTCACGTCATATGTGATTTACAAGTAGATTTCTGCACATGCAACTTTCCTAAAATAACTCAATAGATTTTAAAGGAAGAAATGGATGGAAACTTCCACATATTGTCCATGTTGTGGGTAGAAGATGAGTACTCATGAAGGAAAGTCAACCCTTCTAATTCTTCCATTTTTTGGGGATTTAAAGGGGATAATATTCTTTCATGACTACTCTATCTTCTACTTTCAACTTGGACAACATTGGAAGTTGTCATGCATTTTTTCCTTCCATATTCTTCGAATCTAGTGAGTATCCTTACAAGCCAATCCTATGTGACAAATGCAGCCTCAGTTATCTCAAACTTACATCCTACCCAACCTGTTATAGGAGGTGATGGTGCAAAGATGAAGACTGTTAAAGATCCTAATAAATAATGCCCAAGTAACAGTTTTATGAAAGAAATTAAATCCAAAGTGAAGCATAAGCCACCCCATTTAACAGAGCAAACTAGGAGACACATATATACACATAAATGACACCAAAGATTTAAAAGTTAAGCCCCAATTACATCTGACAAACAAGTGCAGTTAAATTAGGGTTTTTTTTTTTTTTTTTTTTTTTTTTTTTCATCTCTTCCACCACCCCCGCCCCAAACAAAACAAAAGTTAAGCCCCAATTACACGGTACTTGCAAAGTCTTCTGCAGTTTCACAAATTTAAAACCCGTGCATGCACAACACTCAGTGATTTCATAGGACGTAAGTTTCATTACAAGACCTGATATAGGAGGTGACGCCATTTCTTAATTTTCAATTTCTAAACATTAACATGAAAATGCAAATAATTAGCATATAAAAGTTCCCATAGATGGGTACACAAACTCAGCCACGTATTTAATTTCCATTGATGGGTAACGAATGGTGTGTGCAAGCACAGACAAGGGCTCAGCCCCAGTAAGCCCTGCATCACCTAAGAATAGGCTGAGCACTGTTGTAACCAACGACAATCATGCCTCACGGTACCAGAATGAGGGAACCCACTTCATCCTCAACTCCGTAGTTCATTTGTGTGAGAATAATATATTTCATATAACGATTGGAGTATCGGTATCCTACCAGTGAGACACATCTTTCGAGCATTCTGTACATGAAACGACACCCCCCATCCCTCTTTTTGATGTAATTGTTTTTCTTAAACAAACCGAAACAACAGCAATTTAGCATTCAGAAATAGTTCATGTATAAACCAACATGGAAAGAAATTAAACCCTAAACTCAAGCATTGAACACAGCATACTACAATAATTACATACATGAAAAATGTAAAGTTTCAAACTTTAAGCTACCCAATCTCAAATGACATTCTAGTGCAGCAAAAATTAGGGTTTTTTTTGTAATCTTTCTCCCTCCCTAAAGAAATTGGGTTTAGCGGCGGCAAACAAACCTGTAAGGAAGAGAGCTGGTTCTCAAGGGATTCAAGGGCGTCGCAGATGTTGAAAAGCTTATGTGCCTCTTCCTCTTCCACTTCCTCTTCTTCGTTTTCTTCTGCTACTTTGTCTGTTGCTTCGCCGTCGGCGTAGACTCCATTTTCTCTCTTGGGTGGTGGGTGATTTGCTTTGTGGATGCAGTTGCTGATCTTCAATCTCAGCTCTGTGGCTCTTCCCAGAACCAACCCAATGCCCTCTTCTTCCATCTCTTCTTTCTTTCTAGAGAGAGAGAGAGAGAGAGAGAGAGAGAGAGAGGAGAGAGAGAGTTGAAGGGGCTGGAAATTGAAAGGGTTTGGCTGGTTTGTTTCAATTGGGGAGAGGAGAGTAGAGGAAAGGAAGGTCTATCAGTACCGCCAAAATAGAACCGTACTGGAGTTTCGGTTTTGGGTTTAAACCGTTTTAAGTGATTCTGGTGTTCTCTCTCTCTCATGCCACTAGATTAGATTTGATGAGATAGAATAATTTTCCATTATTTTTCTCTCTTTTTTATTATTTTATTATTTGTGAGCCTTCACTCTTTTATTGTTTGTTTTTTATGCCAATGAAATGCCAAAACTCCCCACTAAAGAATACAAAATAGTATGTATTTAGTCTAAATTTTTTTTTAGAATTTTAATGAAAAGTTCACGGTACTGTTTACTTTAACGAAAAATCATATTTTTACACTAAAAAGTCAAACATTGTACTATTCACTTTACACTTTATTTTGTCTTTATCATTAAAACTCAAAGTTTTCAACCCCTTTCATTAGTTTTCCTAATTTTTTTTTGTTACAAATTATTTGTTAATTTAGAGAAGTATGTCGCATTTTTTTACTGGAGCACAATTACTCTTTTTTACTAATTGGTATGACTAATTGCATGCTTACTAATCTGTAGTTATAATCAAAACAAAGAATTTCAATTACAGAATATTCCTCTGTTTACTAAACAAGGACCAATCAAACTGGAATAGGCCACACAACAAAAGAAAAATAAAATTCAATTTCCATTTTAGAGGAATTAGATTATTTTGGGAAGTGGTATTTAGATTTTGGGAGAAATAAAAAAGGATCCAATAAGAAATTCAACAGCCATTATTTTAACCGACACATTTTATATTAAAACTAACATTTCTCCACGTGTTCCTGCGCGTTAAAATATCGTTTTTTTATATAGAAAACTTCATTTTAATCCATGGGAAAAAATGACTTTTAGACTAAAATCACAAATAAGACCAAAATCTAATTTTAGTCTCTTGATACATTAATCCAAAATCTAATTTTAGTCCCTTAATACATTAATCATCTCATTTATTAATTATATTTTGATGTTTTATTTATTTCTCTTTTTCTTTCTAATTTTAATGTATTGATTATCTTTCATTATAATTATAGTTTTCATTTCATTCATCGTAATATATTTTGTTTAAAAAAAAAGAAAAACTTAATATATTTTGTTGTACAATATATTTCGATATACTTTGTCTTCTTCAGTTAGGTACATTAAATCATTTATTAAATTTTAACATATTTATTTCGGTATACAAATTTAGGTACATTGATTTAATATAATATATTTCGGTACTAACATTGTCACATCCTGGCCCAGGGCGGATCACTTCCGAGGCCCGCTCCACCACCGTAGCACGATATTATCCACTTTGGGCTTACCATTCCCTCACGGTTTTGTTTTTGGGAACTCACGAGCAACTTCCCAGTGGGTCACCCATCATGGGATTGCTCTAGCCTCCTTCTCGCTTAACTTCGAAACTCACGATCCGAGACAATACTCATAGGGACACCATGGTACTTCACGATCTTCGAGATGAACAACTCCAGTAATCGGCCCAAAGAATACTTCTCCCTCACTGGAATGAAATGTGTTGACTTGGTAAGCCGATCAACAATCACCCAAATGCCGTCAAAACTATTTCGTGTACGTGCCTGCGCGTGGTCGGCGCGTGGGGGCGCGTGCGACGGTGAAAATTTTTTCTAAAAATATGAGGATGTTCCTGAGGTCGAGTAGATCACGTTGGTGTATTCATACACCCCATTTGAGCATTGTATGAGAAGTTATTTCATAAGGTTGGTTATGTGCTTTAAAATTAACGTTTTAATAGTTGTTTTGCATATAGGTGATACCTATCCCGAGGACGAGCATGGTCACTCGAGGCAAGGGGGTTACGACCCTTCCACATACCAGTGAGTGGGCCTTTGGTTTTCCGTATATACCTATATACTTATGTTTTTCCCAGAAATTGATTTGAAACATTATACGTTTATATGTCATGCCTATAGTTTGCCTTTTATTTACGCATTATGAGTCACATATGTTTACATTCAGTAGTGATTTGAGATGCATAGAGAGCTCATAACTTGCACCCCTGGTGTCAGTGCTCCCATCCAGAGTTGGGCACAGTCCTTCACGTGATGTTCACTTCCCGCACCACACACTCATCTTGGATCCAAGTTAGGTGCACAGTCCTGTCGTACATACCACTTTAGGTGGTTTCGACTCGTAGGTGACCCACGATTATTTGCCCAGCCTACACGTGATCGTAGCACTTGAGCGTACTTATATTACACTCAGGCTTGTCGTACAGACCACTTTAGGTGGTTCCGACTTGTGTGCAGGTCTAGTTAGTGAGATGGAGATTTGAGCTCTAGATTCAGTCGTACAGGTCACGCTAGGTGACTCCGGCTGACAGATTATATGGCATTGATGTGATATTACCTGAGCACTTGCATTTTACTTTGAGGTTTTGGCATAGCATACTTTCCGAGCATGATTGATATATATGTATATTATATTTTCTGGGAAGTATACAGGTTTTACGGCGAGGGGTTAGAACTTATTTATGAAATGGTTTTGAAAAGCTTTGTTTTTTCCCACTCACACTTTTGTTTTGCGCCCCTCCAGGTTCTAGTTGGCTAGCACGTTTGGTGGCTTCCCTGAGGTTTTCCCCGGCATATCTGACAGACTACTACCAGTGTAGGACCACCTTCGGGTGTGCTTTTGTAGTGTCGTTTTCTCTCGGACTGCATTAGGTTGTCGTGCTCTAAACTTTATTTTCACACTTGCGCTTGCACATGTATGTTATTACTTCGTGTAAAGCTGGTTTTTATTTATTCGTACTATTTTTATTATTATTTTATTAGCTTCCGCACTGTGCACATGGTTACGTCACTTTCACGTGACAGCCAGCATGCCCTAATCTCGATCGGGGTGTGTCAATTTGGTATCAAAGCCTAACCCTGGCCGCGTGTGTGCCGACGAGGACGTCGGGCCCATAAGGGGGTGGATTGTGACAATTTGGTATCAGAGCCTAACCCTGGTCGCGAGTGTGCCGACGAGGACGTCGGGCCCCTAAGGGGGGTGAATTATGACAAACATTTAGGTACATTAATTTAATATAATACATTTCGGTACATACACTTAGGTATATTGATTAAGTCTTTCAAGTTTGAAGAATGTTAAATAAAATTAATAAATTTAAAATAAAATAAAAAACTTTTTCAAGCCAAAAAATAATTAAATGTGTATATTAATAAATAAAAATATTTAATGGGAGAAGTTAAATAAAATACCCCCAAACTTAGATTTTGCTAGTCCTCGAGCAAACCAAAACTAAAAGAAACAAAAACAACACAAAAGGCAAACATGAGTTAATCTAAGACCAATTTCGTTGGTGAGACGAATGCATTCAACTTATGCATCAAGCATTTAAACCTCTATGCATCCCTAGTAGGAGTTCTGTCTCCTAAGGGTTTAATAGTGACGATACCCATAAGCGTCTGAAACAACCTACAAAACAATGATTATAGCACTTTTGAAACAAGATAATAAGAATCAAAGCTCAACTATGCCTTACACTCCTAACTTTGACTTTACTTTTCAGCAATCAAATCTGCATGTTAGTAAGGAGCTTTAGCTCAAATTCAACATGTACTAAGTTATAAGCTCAAGCAAGGAAGATAAGATTCGTCTCAACTCTAATCTCACACATTCACTCTCACTTTATTCATGGGGCTTGCTCTCAACAAGTATATGTGAGTGAGGTTATGTAATGGAAAGCAAAATATTCTCACACATAATTCAATTAGAAACAAAAGAACTTTCTGGACAATATCTCATGAAAGGAATCACATACTAAGAATAGGATAGTAGACATACTTACTAACACCCATGAATACATCCTTAAAGATCAACTAGGTCTTTCATAAGGTTGTAATGTAAGGTTTTTAAGGTAAGGGCTATGAAAGGATGGATAAGGAATACTAGAACTTGAGATATACCAAAGTGTCTTCCCTGCAAAACCAACATGCTTTCCTCTTGAATTGATATTCTTTAATCATTCTCAATGTCTAGGACCCATGTGTGATTATACATGGATTTAGAAATTGCATCTTCTTCTCTCTCTTTTTTGTTTTTTTTCTCTTCTTAAAACATTTTCTTTTTTCTTTTTCTTTTTTATATTTTATTTTGAAATTCCAGCCCATGTTACCTCGGTACACGCCACTTTCTTAGTTTAAAGTTCGAGCATTTTGTCCTCATCACTTTGGTATTCCTTAAGCTATAAGGAATGGCT
This sequence comes from Pyrus communis, assembly GCF_963583255.1. Lineage (NCBI taxonomy): Eukaryota > Viridiplantae > Streptophyta > Magnoliopsida > Rosales > Rosaceae > Pyrus > Pyrus communis. The sequence goes on along the minus strand of NC_084805.1, from coordinate 7,776,095 downwards.
ATTATGGGGGAAAATGGGTAGAGTTTAGTGTCGGTGATGAAAGATATGGCTATGTTTGGCTTTAAAATGGGTAATGATTCACACAACAAAGGTAGGGAATTAGGCCATTTACTAGTTAAAACATGCATAGCCTAACATCATCTCAATGAGTTCATTCATGGTTGATAATAAGCACAAGTTTCCACAAAAGAGAACTCTTAGTATTCAATAAAAAATGAATAATGAGATCATTTGAAATGAATTTGAAAGAAAAGGATAGGAATAGAAACAGTTTAATCCCTCTAAAAGAAGCAAATAGGCACAAAATTTCACAGAAGGCAGTCTCCACTATCCTTCTTCTAAGGCTTGAACTAGTAATTTTTCACAAGTATTCTTAGAACTGAGAGCAGTGGTCTTATATAGCAGATACAACAACTTTCAAAGCAAAGCTAAAGTTATGGTTGCAAGACTAAGTTAAACATGTACATTCCCATTATTTAATTGCAAATAGCTCTAATCATGACTCAAAAAGACTAAAAATTCAAGTGATCACATTCACGTGTGCATTGTTCAAATCTTTTGGATTTACAACAACTTGACAAGGAAGCTTACCTGGTTCTCTTTGGCTTAGGACTGTTGCAATCTGTCCAACCTGATTTTCTAAATTTGCAATTAAACGATCAGTCTTGTTCACAAAAGCTTTGGTTGAAACCTTGAGGTCTTGAGTGCTTTGATCTAAAGAACTCACTTGTCCAACCAATGTACTCATGATGTCTTCAAGAGGCATGCTTAGTGTAGCTTGGGAAGGCGGCAGATTTTGCATAGTGTTGTTATTGTTGTATGGCATGGCCATCTTGTCTTCTTCTAATTCAACCTTGGGTGAGGATAAGGCTGACTTAGGTGTTTGTGATTCTAAGTGGCAAGGAGATCTTGGCAAAGATTGAGTTTTGAGAATCCTCACATGTTTGAGTGTACGCCTCTTACCCAAACTTGACTGAACCACCCTTTGTAGCTGCTCTAAGTCAATGGGTGGCTTGAATGGGTTAAAAGAGATACAACTGAAAACAAAATAAAGTTAGTAAGCAAAACTAAAAGGAATTACAAAGGTGTTTAAGCGCAGTCCTCGACAACGGCGCCATTTGTTGAAATTCCTTTTGAGTGCAAATATATGGATAATATAGTGGCATAAGTAAAGGTGTCGACCCACAGGGACTGATAAACAACTTAGTAAAACCTATGACTCTTACATATTAGCATTACTTAATGATTCCTATGATTTAAAACTGGGGGGTTTAAGTAATTTTGGAAAAGAAATAAAGACAGAAAGAAAAGGGAAAAATTAGAACTATCTAAAAATAAACCTAAGACATGAAATAGGTTAGAAACGTTTTTAGGACATAAATCTGACTTAAAATGAGATGATCTTTTAACTTATCCATTTCAAATGCACAACTAAGATGTTTCACATATCTAGCATGTCATATAACTAGATTGTATGAATCCTCACTTTCTTCGCATGTGAGATGCATGACATGTACATCAAACTTATATTTGTAGGTGCAACCTAGCATGGCATATACTCAGATTTAGCACCTAGAAACTCATTAAGAACGAAGAGGATTATGAACATCACATGAACCCTAGAACATGGCATTTATCCTAGATTTTCATGGAATCAGCTTACATGATTAGTTTTGAACCTAACCCCATGTTGCTAAGGAATGAAAGAAGATATGGCAGCCATCCTTATCATTCTCAACAGAAAGCAAACATAAACAACGTAGCTAAGTTTGAACATATGTGCTTGAAACAATTGAGATAGAAAACTAATTCCAGCTTGCAAATGAAATTGATAAACTAAAATTGCATCATGACATGAATTCAATCGTGTCTAGGGCTTCAAAGGAGCCCTAAGTATTCATAAACTAAGTTAGAAACATAACAAAATACATAAAAAAAAAATACATAAAAAGTTAGGAAAGCTAGAACCTAGAAACGGCACAAGGTGGAGGACTCCTACTCCTCTTTGATGTTTTGTATCTCCTCATTTTTCTCCCTCAGATTTTGCGTATTTTTCTCCTATTAAAAGGCTTAGGAGTTTTCTAACATCTGATACATTTACTTCCTTGAATTGACTCTCCTTTATAGCTCATTACAATCTGCTTTTAGTACAGGAGTAATTAAAAACTAGTTGTTATCAGAATTTGTAACTGAACAGCTCCTCTTTATTCTGTCATAATTTCTTGTAGAAACCTCCAAATCACAAGCTATAAAGACCATCACAAAGAAGACTTCTAGGGATTTCCAACCATATATGGCCCATTTTCAAATTCGTTCTGAGCACTTCGGGGCAAAGCTCGCAAGTTGGTTGTTCTACAAGGGCCTTTTCTGACGGATCTTGGGCCACTTGTGGGCTATGGTCTGGTCTTGGGCGAGTTGGGCTTCAAACTATCCATTCTAGGCTCTTAAGATATTCAAAATAAGATGATTTCTTCAAGCCCTTACTTTCATCTTGAAATACAATACAAACAACAAAATACCTTGTGATGCATAGAGACTTTAAGTCAAAAACCTAACTAAAATATGGCGTAAAAGTATAACTTTATGCACTCAACAAATAAAATACACATCAATTAGTTTGAATTAAGGACAGATCAAGACTTCTTCTAATTAAATAATATCTTCGGAACAATTTTTTCATCATCCACCCAACGGATGACTTACCTTGGTCAATCAGATGCCGACATATGTCAAGGCACACCCTACACACGTGGTTGCTCTATATAAATACTGCATTCTCAACTAAATTATGGTAAGCTTTTGCTATGCAACCAAACCCTAAACTCTCTCTCTTTTTAGAGAAACCGACTTATCCATTTGCCAAACTCCCTCCACCTCGTGGGTGTGCGTGGCTTTGGTCTTTAATTAAAGGTGTTTATCTTTTTTATAACTACAAATTCGTCAAGACTAAAGATGACAACTTTATACTACCACAATATATATATATATATATATATATATATATATATATATATATGCATCAAGACAAAATTGTATGAATGTTTACACATTTAGATTTAAATGTGTTGTTAAACTTCATGTTTCAACCTATGGTGCAACAAAAAACATATTTGTATAGCAAAACTGCCTACGTTATTACTATTGAACCTATGGTGTAACAAAAAACAGAAGAAATCAATATGAACATATGAAGACAATTAAAAATGTTGTTAGACAAAAACAAACAAAATCTCTAGTATGTCCATAAAAAAATTCTAGCATTTGTTTTTCAGTAAACTATGACTAAGGCATGACATATTTTTCGCATTAATGATAAATATAAGAGAAAGTAAACAAAATGAGGGTGAATCCTCCCTGCGTATTCATTGGCTCTTGTGGGATAATATGTGTTGTCCGAATAAAGAGGGTGATTTTGGCTTCCGTTCGCTCTATGAGTTTTATCTTGCTTTTCTCGCTAAGCAAGGTTGGCGTCTTCTCCAAAACCCAAGCCCTCTGGCGTCTCGCTTGCTTGAAACCAAATACTTTCTGCATAACACATTCTGGAATACGTGATTAGGAGTGGCTCTATCAGCTTGCTGGAGAGGCATTCTGGAAGCCCACCTATCCTAGAGTGTGGTTCTCGATGGAGGGTGGGGACAGGTGTTCTGTCCGTATTTGGTAAGATATATGGCTTGATTGACCTCACCCCTTTGGGCATTTCTCTCATCCCCTTGCAGGTTGTGATATGGAGTGGGTGTCCTCATTGATTATCCCAGAGTCAGCCTCTTGGACACACTGATCTCATTAGCTCTTTATTTCCTCCTTGTGAGGCAGCCTTGATCCTCTCATTCCCGTTAAGTGGCAAATTACCTCTGGATCATTAAATGTAGCATTATGATTCTAAGGGGTTGTTCTCTATCAAAAGTGCCTATAAGGTTGCCATCTCTTTGCATGATCTTGCATCCCGATCCAATCAAAACACACTTAAGACCTCTACCTGGAACAAAATCTGGAGAGCCCTGGTCCCAGGAAAGGTCAAAATCTGTGCTTGGAAAGCTTGTGTCAATATTCTGCCTACTCATTCAAACTTGGAGAAAAAAGGGGTGGCAATGGACAATATTTGTGTTTTGTGTTTTGTGTAGTTCATTTTCGGAGTCGGCGCTACATGTGTTTAGTGCTTGTCTATTTGCCTGAGCAGTGTTCTTCTCCAACATGAATTTGGGCCAGAGACTTTCGGCATGCTCTTCCATTTGGGATTGGTTTTCTACGGGTATTGGCTCTCTTTCTCCCACTCTTTATAATTTATTCTTGATGCTAATTCATTCAATCTGGCGTGCCAGGAATGCCTTGTTATGGGATGGTAAGCTTGAGAATCTGGCCTTGGTTAGCTACTCTGCGAATCTTTAACTGGATACCTTTACCAAAGCCCAACCTACATCCCAACCTCAGTCTCTACACTTGACTTCCCGATGGTCTCCTCCTCCCACTGGTTGGTTTAAAATTAATGTTGATGGCGCCTTCTATGCTACTACTAAAATGGGGGGCAATTGGTAGGGTATTTCGTCACCAAGCCGGTAGCTATGCTGGAGGTTTCGTTCGCCAAGTATCTCACGTCAATAACCCATATACAGTTGAACTGCTGGTTGCTCGAGAAGGTCTTTGTTGGGCTATGCAACGTAATTTTCAGAGTATTCTCCTAGAGAATGATGCTTTGCAAGTTGTTCAGAGAGTTGGGAGCTTGAGAAAGGGATCTTCCTCTATGGATTTGTTGGTGGATGACGTCCGGGAGAGTCTGTGGGGCTTTGGTTCCTCTAAAATTTTCCGTATTCCTAGTTCCACCAATGGTACGACTTATTGATTGGCCAAGTTGGCCTTAGTCTTTCCTTCTAATTTTCATTGGTTTGAGGAATCTCTGGATATAATCCAGGATATCCTCTTTGAAGATTGTATGCCTTCTTCTTGATATGAATAAAATCGCTATCGTTTCCTCTCAAAAAAAAAAAAAAAATTAGAGAAACAAAGAGAGACACGCAAAAGTTCAAAACATAAGTGAGAGTCTAACTTTAAATTACATGGTCCCAAAAAACATATATATCTGTTGACCCTAAAAATTACAAAGCCTACGTGGCGCGCAGGCCGAGTAACTAATAAGCTAACTACGTCCTTCGGTTGAATGCGGGGCGTGCCAACTCGTCGGCCGAGCTCGGCCGAGGAGTAAAATTTGTTGATGTTGCGTTGAGCGCGTCGGTGACTTCTCTATCTTGCGACTGCGGCCGAGGAAGGAACAAATCTCGGCCTTTGGATTCTCGAGCCTGAAGACAAGGCTGCTAGTTCTACGAAGTTCAATATCAAATTCGGCTCTCAAGGTGCCGAATGTAGTAACCTGGTAACACCTCACTTCGCCGGGAAGGCTAATGAGATGACCTCTGCCAATAAGGATTTGAAAATCCTTCTCGACCGAGACTTGGATAGATAACCAGTCGGCCTCGACGCAGTGCTGTTTATCCAAACTGAAGGTGCTTCGGGAACGGCCGATTCTACGGTAACAGTGCTGTTTATCCAAACTGAAGATGTTCGCCGGTTGCCTTCACAGTGCTGTTTATCCAAACTGAAGATGTGTCGGCGGAAAAAAGAAAATAAAAAAATCTCAAGATGTTTGAGAGGTTTTGCGCAGGGCAGTTGGGTGTTGAATTGGAGGTCCTTTGAATGGTGTTCGCAGCCTTGTATTTATAGAAGCAGATGTGTGGTGCGGGTTCACTTGTGTAGAATTTGATTTTAATTTAAACTCACCAGCTAGAGTCTAGGCCAAAGACTTCTCAAGATAAGCAACAACCTATCTTTTAGATGTCATCATTATCTCCTCATTTTTAGAAATAATTTTCTTAATAATTCGCCAGATAACATTGTGATTATTAAAATCATAATATTATCTAGACAAATTATTAATCAATTATCTCAACCTTCTTCCAATCCAATGGCTCAGAATTTTACTCATTCTACGGTCTCGATTGCTCAGGCCGATAGTGTAAAATCGGGTTCAAACATTGCCCCCCAATTTCCTTGAGCTTCGGCTCATAAGCCGAATGGTTAAGGAAATTAGCGCAGTCGAAGAACCCCTGTATCGTCGAAAATGAAGTGATTTGACGCAAACCAATAATCGTACGTTCCCGACGGCTGAGTACCTCTGCATGACAGCGAATTCTTCTTGTATTCGGCCAAACCTTTTTTTTTTTTTTTATTCGGCCAAAGAATTGTATTCGGCCATATAGTTTTGTAAAGTGGGCCGAGGCCGAGGCCAAGAAGAATTGGGTGTACAACCTATATATATATATATATATCCCATTGTATTCGGCCAAACTTTCTTTTATTCGGCCATATAGATTTGTAAAGTGGGCCGAGGCCGAGACCAAGAAGAATTGGGGGTAGAACCTATATATATATATATATATATATATATATATATTCGGCCAATCCGGCCATATATATATATTTGGATTGCCGCACTGTAGTTGCCCCCTTTATTCTCTTCGCATCGGCCGAGGTGCCGGTCCAGGAATTTATTTGTCAACAGGTATCAAAAATTTCCCCAGCTTCGGCTACATGGCTTTGAAACTTGTAATTCCGCCAAATGACCACGAAAAACATATAGCTGAGAACTTGTTGAGAAACCACCGCCGAACAAAATTTATTCGGCAAACTAATGTTTAAAATTCCATTCCTTTCTCCAGTTTCTTCGCCTTCAAAAGTTCCATAGACTTGGTTACATCACTTGGAAAATATATTGGTACGAGACCGAGAAGAACTGGGGTCGAGGATAAAGTGGGGCCGAGATAAACCAAATGAGGCCGAAGTCTCGAGGACTCTTACCCACTACTCCTGGTACTTTGGATATATATATATATATATATATATATATATATATATAGATAGATATAGATAACCTGATTGCCTGATAAAGACTTGTCGGCCATGCAATTGGCATATATATATATATATATAGGTAGAGCATCGGATGTCCCTCAGCTCAGTAAAACAACCTTTATTTAAACAAGCCTAGTGTGAATTGATCCGCATGGCTGTCAATCACGTAGACTTACTAAATGTGCCGCATGGGATGTTGGCAAGCCCAAGTGACTCTATGGTCGAGCACCAGAAGGCCGAATGACCCTATGGTCGAGCACCAATACTCGGCAATAACACCTCGCCGAGCTCGGCATGTGCATGTGTGTATATATGTTAGCGACTAATAAAAGTGACTAAACCATACGGGGTCGAGAAAAATGAGCCGAGTTCGAGAAGCATTGGGCCGAAGTAACACCATCAAAAAAACCAACATCATTCGGCTTTAAGGAAATCCATCAGTGGCGTGCCAAAAATTACAACATGGCATTTATCTTCTTATACGCAGCATGTGGCGAATAATCTTTCTCGACGAGCAACCGCCGATTATACCAAATAGACCTATAAGTCTAAAATTGGCTCGGCTAGAAACAACTCTTAAACCGAACACATTATCTTTTGGATTGCCACATCATATTGTCATGACTTGGAACTGGTATCGACAAAACTTTAATCTTTACCAATGATGTTCCTCCTTTTTTTTTCTTCTCCTCTCATGGAAATATCCAACCACGCGAAGGCTTATCACCTAGCACAGGTGGCCTTCTGCAAAAATATATTTTAAAAACCAAAGACATTTGCCGAGCATACCAGTTATTATGTGTCGAATAAACATGGTGATCATTGGTTAGCTTTCCTAACTTTGTCGATCAAGGTTTTTTTTTTTTTTTTTTTTTTTTTTTTTCTTGGTACAAGGGCTTAATGCCTATTGCCCCCTTATTTTCTTAAGATCGGCCGAGAGGCCGAATGGTTAAGAAAATAATTTAGCAAATGGAAATAAAAGTGGCCGAACCATAATCAGGAGGAGGCCAACGATGCTTTATTTCAAGCCGAGATCTTTTAATATCAAAATTCTCAAATTGATTTTGCTCTAGGCCGAATACAGAATTTTCTCCAAATATTTTTGACTTGGTGAAATATTTTTTACCATCGGCCGCCGAATGTGTTGGACAATTATTATGCTCCCTAGGCATAATAATTTTGTCAATTTCGACTTTTAACTCGAACAACTTAGCCGAATGGGATTTCTCCGTGTCGGCTTTATCAACAATAATCATATCGATTGGCGTAGTTTCGGCGTCTAAAACCATGTCATCAATTACCATATCAATTGATGTGGTTTTATGGTCCGAAGTCGTGTATCGGTCTTGTTCGTCATTGGAACACTCCTCTGACGAATCATTTTTTGAGTCAATTTCTGGCTCAGAAACTTGAACATTTTCTTCTAGGCCTACCACACTTTCAGTCTCGACCGAAAAAATAGGTGGCCTTTGTTCTTCGGCCAAAGTAACAATTTTTTTAGGCCGATGTCTAATTACGGCCGGAGCGGAAAATTGCCCCCCGGTCTTTTCAACCAACCATTCCTCAAATGGAATCGATTTGTAGTCAAACACATAAGGAAAATATTTTCCATCTAGCCAGGTATTAAATCGAGCCCTATCCTCATTTACCCATTGTTCTTGCAGGATAAGGGGAGCTTTTATTCTCAACATGTAAGCGAATGACTTTTGCATCTCTGTATGGCCACGAAGAATTTTTTCCACTTCCAAAGATATTGTTCGCTTCTCATTGTCTTTTTTCAATTCCTCTAGGAGCCCGTACAATCGGCTACGTGGAGCCGGATTGGAATCTTGATATATCATATAAACTTCGTAGTTTTAGCACTGTGTCCCACTGGGCGTGCCAAAATGTTGACCCTAAAAATTACAAAGCCTACGTGGCGCGCAGGCCGAGTAACTAATAAGCTAACTACGTCCTTCGGTTGAATGCGGGGCGTGCCAACTCGTCGGCCGAGCTCGGCCGAGGAGTAAAATTTGTTGATGTTGCGTTGAGCGCGTCGGTGACTTCTCTATCTTGCGACTGCGGCCGAGGAAGGAACAAATCTCGGCCTTTGGATTCTCGAGCCTGAAGACAAGGCTGCTAGTTCTACGAAGTTCAATATCAAATTCGGCTCTCAAGGTGCCGAATGTAGTAACCTGGTAACACCTCACTTCGCCGGGAAGGCTAATGAGATGACCTCTGCCAATAAGGATTTGAAAATCCTTCTCGACCGAGACTTGGATAGATAACCAGTCGGCCTCGACGCAGTGCTGTTTATCCAAACTGAAGGTGCTTCGGGAACGGCCGATTCTACGGTAACAGTGCTGTTTATCCAAACTGAAGATGTTCGCCGGTTGCCTTCACAGTGCTGTTTATCCAAACTGAAGATGTGTCGGCGGAAAAAAGAAAATAAAAAAATCTCAAGATGTTTGAGAGGTTTTGCGCAGGGCAGTTGGGTGTTGAATTGGAGGTCCTTTGAATGGTGTTCGCAGCCTTGTATTTATAGAAGCAGATGTGTGGTGCGGGTTCACTTGTGTAGAATTTGATTTTAATTTAAACTCACCAGCTAGAGTCTAGGCCAAAGACTTCTCAAGATAAGCAACAACCTATCTTTTAGATGTCATCATTATCTCCTCATTTTTAGAAATAATTTTCTTAATAATTCGCCAGATAACATTGTGATTATTAAAATCATAATATTATCTAGACAAATTATTAATCAATTATCTCAACCTTCTTCCAATCCAATGGCTCAGAATTTTACTCATTCTACGGTCTCGATTGCTCAGGCCGATAGTGTAAAATCGGGTTCAAACAATATCTTATGAAAAAATGAATGAATTCAATGCTTAAGCCACATGAAGCTTGTAGAACAAAATTAATATGAACAAGGAATAAAATGACATACATATCTATAAACAATAGGGGAAAAAAAAAAGAAGGAAAAAAGTGCTAAATTCTTCTTGGCTATGGGCTAGTTTAGATGTGCTTTTAAAATAACTGAAAGTACTTTTAGCGAAAATGTTTTTGTGTTCCAAAAACACTTTAAGTGTTTTCTATAAGAAACACCAGGTATGTGCTTGTTTCATGTAAGTACTTTAAGTACTTTTCTAGAATTTACTATCATTTTTACTAAGAATTGTTTCCAAAAGTACTTTCACCAAAAGCGCTTTCAATCATTTTAAAAGTACGTCTAAATGCGCTCTAGATCTCCACTTGCTCTAAATAAAAATGAGGAAGTATGAACCACCTAGCCCTACATTCAAAATATCACAACAATTGCACTTATAAGTCTATTGGGAGTGATGAAGGTCCACTTCTATGCATGCAAATTAATGGCAAATGTCTAGGAACAGAAACGAAAAAATCAACAAGACACTTCTATGTATGCAAATTAATGGCAAAAATTGCATTTTTTTTTTTTTTTTTGGTGTTACTGCTAATTATTTGAATAAATGGATAAGTGAGTGAAGATATAGATTGTCTTGTTCTTCAATGGATTGCATAAAATGATGGGATTGAATACATCTAAACTTCTTTAAATTATATAAAATGGTGACTGAATACGCCCACTTCAAATTAGTTCAACTTCAAACTGCTCAAAAATAAACATTAATGTTCAAGAAGCCGCTCTATCTACGGTTTACCCTATTTTAGTACTCTTGCACTAAATCATCTCAACAATGAAGTTTTAGAACGCAAAACTACACTGATTACCTTTGTCTAAATCAGCTAAGTAGCATTCACAAGCAGGTATATAGAAACCGATCCAGCCCTTGGTTACCATGCTAAATTATTTTATCCACAGGAGCAAGCTCCTTGTTAACTTCAAACAATTTCATTGTAAGTGTTGTTAATTGGCAATGCAACATGTTCTTGAGGTCCTTCAAACTCTCCTTGCGTGTTTGCAACTACGAAATCCTCTCCAAAGAACTTGTGCCTTGGACGGACTTCATAACAGGAGCTAACTATGACAAGTCAAATCCCAAGCCTTGGGCCTCCTCCTAGAGTATTTGGAGATTCTCTATTCCCTTGTGTGTCATTTCTTTCCGCCTCATTGAAGTGAAGAAAAACAGCATATCTCCCAATGTTCTATAAGCAAACTCACGCTACTAAGCGGACTTATCTGGGCATGCGGCTAAATCTGGATGAGGCAAACAGGCCCTCTCGAGCAATGAAGCATGACACCTCAGAACCATTGCCAAGCCTCGAAAGTCAACTAATTCATAATCGTCAAATGGTTCAGGTTTGACGTGGACTACATGGTTAGACTGTTAAGCTGAGGGAAGAACCAGAGTTCTTGTGGTAGCCTCCACCCTTTGCTTTGTCTCGTGCAGAAGGCTTTCAGTTGGTTTAATCTTCTGTACAAAAGAACTTATGCAGGGTAAATCCCATTTCCAATTTTCCAGTCCCAAAAAATGTCACCCGCACCCTTTTTATGAAGGGAGCTTTAATGAAAAGGGTTGGATCAACAAATATTTAACCAAAAACCATCCTAAAATGTTATTTAACCAAAAGGGCTCAAAGTTTAATAAAAAATCATCCAATACTATTGTCTACCTTTTTTTCGTGCCCTTATCCTCATCTTCCTCGTCATTGTCCTCATCCTCATCCTCTTATCTGCACCACGAACAATTTATAGTGTTAGTATTTTATTTGAATCAGATCCAATAAAGACCTACGGTCCTGTTGATGTACATATAGATCAGGCGTTTGTAAATAGAAAAAAAAAACAAAAAATAAAAAAAAAACCAAAACATAAAACTGAGAACCCAAAACATAATACTGTTTCTGGGGAAAAAAAAAATCAAATACAGTGTTTGTTTTTTCTATGCACAAACAAACACTGTATCTGGAAAGAAAATAACCAAAATCTTGAAACAATGACTTAAATTCCAAAAACAGTGACTTAAATTCCAGAAACAGTGTATATTTTAACCTTTGATTGTTTCTTTTCTTTCATGCATCAATTGATTATATTTAATAAACATGATGCTTATTTTTCTTTGAATCCAAATACAATGAATTTCACTATTTCTTTTCTAGCTTACATTTAAGAAACAGTGTGTCTATTTCATTTGGATCCAAAAACAGTGACTTATATTCTAGAAACAATAACTTAGATTCCATAAACAGTTTTACTTAAAATCCAGAAACAGTTTATTTTTACAATCCATAAACAATGACCCGTCGTTATTATTGAATAACATGCAAATCTCAAATTTATTTTCTAGAGAAACGATGAACTCCACTAACGAAGAAAAATTGAGAAACAGTACCTCGAATACTTTATGAATAATAACGATGATCACGTTTCAACGAAATAATACAAAATATAAATTAAATAGCATGAGGATCTATATTTTTGTTTCAAAGAAAAAGAAGAAGGTCTGCAAAACAACAATGAACTCCATTAACGACAAAAATCTGGAACTCAACCTAAAAATGTTAGGGGTAAAATCGACAAATCATAATTTATTATAGTTAGACCATTTTTAGTTTGAGTACTTTAATATGGGCCTTGTACTAAACATTAAGCAAAACTTATAACATGGTTTTTTACTAAAACTAAAATTTTTCAAGTCATTTTCATTAGTTTTATTTTTATGAATGCTACATATAAAAGAATATCAAATTTTGGAGTTTGACAACAAGAGCTAAGGCAAGAAAAGAAAGACATTGCATCGAATGGAATGGAAAATTAAGCTTGAGGAGAACGAGCCATGGCCTCCTTCTCCTTGATCCTACCGACCTTTATTTTCCTTCTCTTGATTGTACTAGGGACTCCTAGAGTTCTCTTTCTCCAGTTGTTGCTCTTCAACCTTGACCTTGTTCAGGAGGATATGTGGTTTTTATGACTTAACGAAAAGAACAAATATTTCAGTTCAGAGATCGCAAAACATACTTAAATAAACCAATGTGGTAACTTCAAGAATCAGATATTACGCGTTCAATTACTGGAAACCGAAGAAGTTCATGAAAATGTAAAACGACAAACAGAAAGGAATCACCGCAAGCATAACCTCATTTCCAGAGTCCCTAAAGCATATAACACATAAAGATCTAGAGATACTATCTCATGCAATTAAAGTTATGATCTTTAAGCATACAAAATCTAGCGTTCAAGGGATTAATTCGGCTTGTCATCCTATTCTAAACTACCCCAGCTCAACATTATGATACTAATGGACCAAATATGATCCAAGATTTACGCTGAGCATAAACATAGAACTAGAATCCTTAAAAAAACATACAAGTACTAAAAGATCATCAAATTCAACAAAAATACTACCACATTTCATGACCCCCAAACACAGACAAAAGTCACCAAACCCACTAATGTGATAAATTTGGTAGTTTTCAATTATTAACCAAAACTTGAAACCGTAAACAGTAAACTTTTGACCCCTGAAAACGGAGTGGTTTTTACTTTCTACTCATCGGCAAAGATTAAGCACCAAAAACACAAGAAAGATGGAATCTTTGAGAAGCAGAAGAAAGCCTCCGAGGAAATGAGGATCAAGGAGTCACCATTTCAGGGGGCACTTCTAATCTTCTTCCATCATCACACTCTACCAACTTGCTTTTAATCATCTTTCTGCATAGCGGATACACAAGCAATGAAGCATTACTGAGGGTAAATTTGAAAAGTAAAGTAAATTTCAAGGACAAAAAAGGAAAGGAAAACTTGTGGCCTTAAATATGACAAGGCTGATGTCATCTACACACTCATTTTTACCTCTCACATAGCTTCTTAGATTTTGATCATTGGATCGAATAAAAGAAGATCAATGGACAAAAAATCAACAAGGACAAAAAATCAACAAGGTGTGTAGGAGGTAAAAAGATGTGTGTGTATAGCACTATGCATATGGTAAAGCCTCTGAATTGCTTAAAAGTATAGATTTTTACTCAAGAAGTTTTGTACTAGTGAGTTGCGATTTTTCAATGTATTCGAAACACAAACCGATATATTTACGTGTTATGGTAGCAATTTTTTGTCGTCTTCAATCGAGATGAAATTATGCCTACAAAACAAATAACAGCTCTGATCAAGGACCAAAGCCACACGCGCCTACGAGGTAGGGGTTTGGCCAATGGATCTCCGATACCTAAATCAATTTCTCTTAAAAGGGTGAGTGTTCAGGCTTGTATGCATAGCAAAAGCTTACCAAAAGTTGGTGGAGATGACATATATTTAGAGAGGTGGTCGGCCTAGGTATAAGGTTTTTCCCTACATGTAGAGAGTTCCCATTAGTCAAGATTAGTCATTCGTAGGATGGATGAAGAAAGACTTATCCAAGATATTAATTAGAAGATAATATCTTGACATAATGATGGTAGCATCCTTGATTGATTGTGATGGAGATTCCTTACTTGTTCAAGGTGATTCTCAATTAGTAATTATTAAAGATAGGATTTGATATAATCGTAGTCAGTTGCTCAAGCCTCCATGAATGTTAAACTGTGAGTGGAATATTTGCGGTCCCTCACTATTTAATGAGAGCAATTTTGTCTTCTTCAAACAAAAAAAAAAAAAAAAAAAATTCATTTGCCGTCTACAGGACTTTTACTCCGCACGTATTATAATATAAGTGAAAGAACATATGACACGTTTCCGAATGGGTAATGCTAGGGAGATCAAAGTTTTAAACCAAATTTGTAAACCAAATAATATATCACCAATAGAAAATGAACACGTTGATCAATATGTAAGTAACTTTGGTTTGCAATTCATAACTTTCTTTTGACGCACGAATAAAATGTGAAAAGAACAAACACGTGTCGACTGTGGGGAGGATGCCGACAAAGCAAAAGCCCAAACAAATTAGCCCAAATGGTCTTTACATTAAGTTCTAATCCAAGGCGGCCCACAACTGGAAATATAGTATTTGGCAAACATGTCTTCTTAAACAAAAGAAAAAAAATAATGTTAGCAACCTTCTCATTTGCTTTCTTTATACAGACAAAAGTCCTACTGAAAAAATTTAAAAGACGACGACTAATGAACGTAGGGTCATCAGCACGACACTCAAACAAGACCGCTGATCAAACAAGCTCAAGCTCACAGGAACACAATACATCATAGTTTCCATCCCCCTTGTTTGCCTAATGTTGTTCGTAATCTAAGACCTTTCGTGTCAGGCCATCTCAAGCTCAACAACCTTGAGCGCATTTGATCATCATTCTGCTGAGAAAGTGCGATTGGCTTCAGGAAGAGTAGCGTCATATTCATAATCATTCTGAGCTCTTCATGCTATCCATGGCGAAAAAGACACAAAAGCAAATAAACTAGTCGTAGAATCAACTCATTTGCTTACTCACTGTGAAAGATCACCAAGCTACTTCTTTTGAAAGTAGATAACGGAAAGTAAAGTTGTGAGGAATCCATTCAATTCCCTTCCAGATTCTTTTGTGTTGGAACTTCTGATTGTTTTTTCTTTGAAAATCAGGCATAAAATGCTCGATCATCTCTACCAAATCAGCGGAGCACAATCCTGAATCTTTTGCAAACGACTCCACAATTTTTGGAAGAAGGATTTTCTGTTCCTTGTGCACGAGGAAGTTCGATTGGATGTATTCCTCTTTCGCAGTTTCTAGCTCCTCAAACACTCCCTTGGATGTGTACATGCGAACCTGAATAACAACAGCAAATGCGATGTATAATGTATTAGAAGCTTATGGTTAAGAAAAAAAACATCATGTGCAAAATGCAGATGGAGTAACAGCGTAGGTGTGTACCACAGGATCGGAATGGCTTCCTGAACAGAGTGCAAAATGCAGAAGAGGTTCAGGATGCTCAATTGCATATGCTTTTCGGGCATCTCCAACCTTGAATTTTGTTTTCATGGAAAACAACAGCCGCAGCCACTGGAGGGAAATAAACACTGTAAGTCTAAACCAATAGGAATTGGTTATAAATGGTAAACTAGAAGAACGTGAACTAACAAGTTAATTGGTTTATATGGTATACCAGGAAAATAATAACAGGATACAATATGAACTAGTTTCTTCGGAAAGAGAGATTACTTGTCCAGGACGGGGCAATCTGCATCCAAGAATGGATCTTTGTATCATGTCTACGCTTATGGTGTGGCCTCCTACATTATAAGCCGCCTGAAAAAAGTGAAAGCTTGTAAGAAGAATGGTGCACCATATCTTATTACAAAACTTGTGAGAGAAAGTTCGTTTACCTTGAGTGGCATTGAAACTCTTTTCAGATTATTCTGTGGAATCCCATATATCAAAAATGCCTGAAGATAGCAGATAACATGATTTGCATATGCGCAAAGACTCAAGGAAAATAGCAAAAGGAAAATAAAAATAGTAAATCATCAGGTTATGTACTCTTTCGTGGCTGAAGAATCATACATGCATGACGAGTGCATTGTGCACGTTAATCCAAAAGGCCAACTTCTCCTCATGTTTCATCTTTCTGAGATCAACTCCTTCTAACCGATGGATAAGTGACCTGCACTTGCACAGTTTTCACCATCAAAATTCATACATGTTCTAACAAAAACCCTTCTGCGGAATTCAATTATAACCATGTTCCGATATGTTCCAGAAATTCATAATAGCTGGACTGACAAATAGAATGATGAAAATCAATTGAGGGTTCAACATCAATCGGCGTACCTAAATTTTTTTAGTGTGAGTTCAACATCTTCTAACTTATCTGTATCCCTACAGATCCATTCTACCTTTAGCATTCTGCTATACGGTCCACTCATTTCCTCTGTCCCTTCAGATTGCAAAGGCTTATCTATATGTGAATGGAAAAATGGAATTTTTCGGCGTTTTGAGCTCCACTTTTCACCTTGACTGTGTGAAGAAAGGTCATATGTTGATGAAGATGTGATTGGAGAGCAAGAGTCATCATGATCGATGACAGGTGGATCTGCAAGTTCACAATATATGGCCGAAATGCACTTAATCATCTCCTCAGAAATGCTGTTTGGTGTCTCTGGAACATGATCAGAAAAATAGGTTTCATAATGTTCCATAGGATAGACACTTGTAGTTGCACTCTGAGATTGCTGCAGAGAAATACATTGAAACCACACATTAGAGGGACATAAAATTAGCAAGCAACTATAATAACTATTAAAAGAACAACGAAGGACAAATAAAAGGGAAATAAATAGCCTCCAATTGGTACATTTTCTCATATCCGTTACCTCTAGCATTGAGAAAGGTAAAGAGTGGTATGAGTCTACAGCTTTAGCTCGAGATTTTGTTCGAGGAGAAGTTCTTATGGAACAAGTTGAATGCTGAGACAATGAGGAGTAGCAACGATGAATGCTTGAATCCAACAGTTTTTGTTGGTCCAATATGTCGTTGCATTCCTTTAATAAATTTCCAGTTGAATGCCGAGGAGACAGAAGATCATTAAAGCTGGTGACTGTATTGTCATTTTCAGGTGTAACATCTTGTCCAGGAACTTCTGCGGAAACCCCTTTACGTGTGATTAATGGAGACGAATTGAGTCGTTCAGCCACATTAGATTCAGATGATATTTGTTGATCAAACGTTTTTCGGTACATAGAAAGAAGATGGCGCTCCAAGTGCACAACTTGTTGCTCTAACACTGCAATTTCCTTAATGAGGCCCGAGGTAGACTGAAGTCGAGGGAAAGGAAAATCAACTGATTATCTTAAAAATAGCAAAACTCTCTAGAATCATGACTAAAAAATCATTTATTTCCTTTTCTCAAAGAGTAATTATCATATTAGTGTCTAAGTTAACAATTTAAAACTTGTTCTTTCATCTTGATAGGTTTTACATCACTTCTCCAAATTCTTTAGGAAACATACAAATAATATGGCATGGGAATTCCATACAAACGAAGACTCGAAACGGAGGAGACACACCTAAACTGATAAAGTGCATCTAAAGCACATAACAGCCTACCTTAGGGAGCGAGTTTTCAGTTGTAGCGTCAGGTGACAACGGGCGATAACTCAACGCGTTCTCTAAAGCATGGCGTACCGAAAATTGGTTCTGCAATTGTTTTCGAAGATCCAAAATCTGCAAAAGAAAGAAACTGTAAATCATTGGATGCACACTATATATAATCAAAGAACACCTTACTTGTATTAGAAGCTGAAATATTTACCTCCTGACTTAAATAACTTTGAACATCAGAACTAGTGGGGTGCATCTTCATAGTTTCAAAGTATCTTCCCATTTCCTTGTATGGAACAAAACAGGATTACTTATAAGTAAAAAGAAAAGGGTAAATGGAGTAATGAACAGGAATTAATCATGTGATTCCAGCAAGAAATAAGAGAGCTTTTTTTACCACAGAGTCTGACATTGTGTACTACTGACAGTGAGCTACTCTACTGAAAGAAAAAAAAAGTAAGAATTCCAAATAAAAACAAATAAATAAAACATTCAAAAAAAAAAAAAAAATCTCTTACCATTTTCAATCTGTAAGGAGCTTGGAGGGCTTTATTCACTTCATCTTTCTCAAGTTTTCTTTTAACTGGTTCACTGTCAGTAAACAAAAGAACTTGTTAAAATACGCAACGAAGAAAATCGACAGTCTTTTGATAACCATTTTATTTTCTGTTTTTAATAACCGTATTCTTACTCCTGGAAAAACCAGTTCAGCTGTTGATACAAATTGCAAGTCCAATTGGAAAAATTACCAAAAAAATTAAGGAAAAATTAACTATGGATTACAGAAGAAGGATATGGAAAACTAAAAGTAGAATTTAAAAATAATGGTTAAAAAAAAAAAAAAAAAAAACACAGAAGAAAAAGCTACCTGTTGGAACGCTTGTGTTTTGAAACTCCCTCCATGAATTTGGACTTTACTTCCTGCATAGTAAGATCAAAACTTGGCTTGTCCACTTCCAAGGAACTCACTGAAACAGCATTAAATGCAGAAGAAGCCACACTTAAAAAATTGACAAGTGCCTGATCAGAAGAAAACCCAGCTGATAGAAACATCCAATAAACGCATTAAATGTGAAACAGTATAAAATCTGATTGGAAGAAACAAAAAACACAGTGAGAGGGTAGAGTGAGACTACTAACACATATGGGGTTTGTGGAAAGCTGAACCATAAACTAGTTGCTGAGAGGAGGCCAAATATGTGTGTATGTTTCTAGCTAGCTGTATTATTTCATATCCCAAAAAATCTAGTTATTGACTTTTTGCTGTGGAGATCTAACTATAAATAAAGCTCAATTCGTAATGTATTTTGACAGTTCAATCATTTAATTTTTAAGTCTTCGTTCAAAGATTATGTTTATAAAAAATCACCCAAATCTAAACCATATGATCGTTGGATCAATATTAGTCATTTTAGTGTTTCTTTTCTAAATTGTATTTGTCAATTTTCTTAACTATATTTTAGAGTTATCTAATTTTTTTGTAAGGATGGTATGAATTGAAATACATATAATTCAGATTCTTGAAAAAAATATTACGGAATGAATCCTACAAAATGTGTGTAAAAAAGTAAATTTTGTATATAGTGTCTACTGGGGAGATGATTTTCGTACACCCCTCTTAGCTTTTTAAACATTCCTCTTTAGTTTTGACTGAAACTAAATAAACCAAACTTAAACAACAATCAAAATTAAACAAAAATGTATAAAAGACTAAAAAGAGTGTCTCTATTGTAGAAGATAGTGCTTAAAACAAAAGGGTGGTTGGTTGATTTTTTGACTAGCCCTTGTCATGGAAAGCAATGTTTTAGAGAGCTTTGGCAATGGTGAGCTTTTTGCATTGCATTAAAAGAAGTAAATCTTTATCTCATGGCTTTTGATTGAAGATGACGTGCTAAAGTTATGGAGAAGGAAAAATCTTCACCATTTACAGAAGGAACAAGGGGATAAAGAAAGAACTACCCTTTGTTAAGGCTTTATTTATTTATTTACATTTGGTAATGAGGAATTAGGGAATCAACTACAGGAGAATTCCAATGGTAGATGAAAATACTGTTTACCACTTAATTGGCAAGCGTATTGAAGAGAAACACTAACATTTATATTGTCGATATAGTTAATGAAAATTGTACATTGAAAGAAGTGCTTTGTTTATCCAAATGGTTTATAAATTATGCAAAACTCACCAATATAGTTCCTCAACTCCAAAATCGCAACATCATCTTCATCATTTGATACTACACAACATTGCGCTCAACGTCACTTTGAATGGTTTTGAAGCTTATTAGTTTCGCCTGATTAAGGTACCACAAGTGATCAAACCTCAAAACATAGCTATGTAGCAAAAGAAAATTTACTTACTCCTACATATGTAAATGGTGGAAACGGTCTCACCAAAACACAATTAAAAAAAAAGGTGGTGTTTTCCACACACTCTTTTTAATCCCTCACCCACCTCTTGTTAATTTCCGTCCTTCAATTTTCTTCAATTCATTTCATCCTATGTCCGGAATTAAAAGCAATGTGTGAAAAGTAAAAAAAAAAAGTCTATGGATAGTACCATCCTATAAAGAAGAAACTATATGTGAAAAGGACTGGAACCAAAATTTGGTGGGATGCTACGTCTATGTATTGTCTGTTGGATCGATGCTTCACTCACGTGTTAACTCAAAGATTAAGCAATTTGCTTTTACACGACGAACTTGGCTCCCAGAAATTCCAACCATGTGACCTTTAGGGTTTGTAAAGAATTAGATTACAACCCAAATGTTGACTTAGCCATACCAGGTCTACAGACTCTTTTGATTGTCATCTTACGTCATCTCCAAAGTTACAAACAAATAGGTAGGCAAACCATATTTGATGAGTCATATAGGCAAAATGTTTGCCTAAACCATTAGAAATGCTTACTTTGTCTGCCTACACCATTAGAAATGCTCTTAGGTTGCTTACCTAAGAGAATTTCTTCTCCAAATTCTTAATCAAAAGTAGTTTTAGTACTTCAGTCTATCATTCGATAGTCACTTTCAAAGAGTACTAATATATAAATATATATATATAACTCCGTAGAAATTATAGCTTCGATGATAGGACATCTGTAGCTGGAGTTAACTTGGCTACTCAAATCACAAGGAGGAGTTTCTCTTCCAAACACTTTGTGACCAGCTTACGGACCATCGTGTTTATGATTAAAACCAACCGTTAATATTATTAATCACTCTATTAAAATTAGCTCTGCAAAAAATCAATTAAAATTAATAAAGTCGTTTAGTCAATCAACTATAGTAAATAGATAGATAGTTCGTAATACTTTTATTAAATTCATCTATTTGTTTTTTATATTGTTCGATGACTAAACAATCTCATTTTTATCTATGTTTTGTAAAGATGATCTTTACAGAATGATTAATACTATTAACAAATTCAATCATATAAGCATAAAATTTTGTATATTATGTATAAAGCATTTCGAGGAGAAATTCTCCCTTATTTTTAAATAGCCAAGCATTGTCCTTTATATATCTGCTTAGCCACAAGAGTTTGACTCTCATTGTGTCGTATCGTATGCACTTCATACAAATCCAATGAATTCATTTGTATATGCAAACATGAACGTAAATTTGTGATAAACTCAAAAGCTGTGCAAAAAGCCTTGACATGCAGACATCCACAATGCACAAAATAACCATTTTCTTATCAGCCTAAAGCTGTGAAGCATACAAAATGTGAGCTGTCCGGCCAAGATGGAAGAGAATTAGTGGTTGGTCCATAAGCGAAAAGGGAGAAGCACTTAGAAAAAAAACCAAAAGCTATAAAACCTCAAAAGGGCTGAAAGGTGAAGGTCAAAGCTAAAACACCATGCATGATTGACATGAAACGACTGGCATTCGTGGGCTTTCCATTGTCCGGCTAGCTCCTTTGCAGGAGGAATTTTTGTTACTGTGCAAAACCATTTTTTCCAGTCAAAGATTTGCATGTTGCTGCCAAAAGCTTCTTGCCTTTCTTTTCGCTTTTTGGGAAGGGTGCTATACAGTAGACACACTACATATGTGAAGCAAATCGCACAATTCAACCTAATTGTAATCCAATCTAGGGTTTTTCTACAAAACATATGGGAACCATAGGTGTTTGAATGGCTTCGTTAACTGAGACTATCAAAATTTACTCATGCAAATCTACTAAATACACTACTACTGCATGGATGATGCAACGATAAGTTATCGAATTTTCGTTGAAACGAACACAACACTAGTACATAATGTGCAGAGAAGTTAAAGTGTGAATTTACAAAAATGCCCTTCAAGGCAAAAACTGACTTTTGTTGACCATATTGTTGTGTCACGTAAGATCCATTTTCTTGGCGTATCCTTAGAGTGCTCATCGCTACTAACGCATGGGTGCAAGCGGAATCAAAATTGGAGCTAAGATGGAGATTTTACGGACCTACGAATGTAAAGGGCAATTTGGTAATTTTACGTTGGGAGATATTTTGGGTGTGTTGTTTTGTGAGATGTGGGGACCACACCCCACTTCTACTTCTGTCACGTGTCCTCCCCTTCCCTAATTCTTTCTCTCTCTAGAAGTCTTTCTCTCCGAAACTCTCTCTTTTTCTTATTCCTTCAGCTTCATCTCATCTTTCTCTCACCTCTCTTTGTCACTCCCTCCCACTCTCTTTTTCTTCTTCCCTCAACTCCATCTCATCTTTCTTTCACCTCTCTCAGTCCCTCCCTCCCACTCTCCGACACATACACACACAAACACGACGGCGACACCATCTTCACTACCACCATGGCTCACACTCCGGTGACCCCCACCACCATCTGGACTTCCTCATCACAACCCTTGACGGCTGAGGCTTATCCTCCTCTCTCTTTCTCACGCATAGTGGCGCTGCCACTGTTCAAAGGATTCTCCGGTGAACCGTCATCGTCTCCGACGATGGTGAGCTTTGAAAACCCTCCCAAACTTCCTAGATTTTGTATTAAGGCATGATTAGGATAGTTTTGACATGCATGGGATAGTTTTGGATGCAGAAATACCTCAGGGGGAACTTCCCTAGTTTTTCAGCTAATCCGACAACTTTGAGCTTTTTTTCGGCCAACTCCGGCCAAGATCGAGGAAACCAAAGGTACATTTCGATTCCTTGTCTCCCGGGCTTTAATTTGATATATTGAGCTGCAAAGTTTGGTTGAGATTTGAGCTCGATCAGAGACCGAGAATTTCTCGGCCAAGAATCCGACCTTTTTCTTTGTTGGGTTTGGCGACCCACGAACCTATTCGAATAGACCAAACGCGTACACTAAAAACCTGATCCATGTAACCAACCCAACCTAATTGGATCCAACTAAGCCTCGTCAACTAACTTGGCCCAAACCTTAGGCACATTAACTCTAGCCCAAACCCAACCCAGCAACCCAAAACCCATGATCCGATCCGACCCGAACCTGAATTCCAGATTTCTGGTCCGGGCGTGGGCCAACACATGCGCTGGAGGTACTGTGCTCCACCGCCATCCACGGTGACGTCAACAACTTTTCCAGTGAACTTTTCGACGACCCATCTCTGCATGTGGCAGCGTGTGGGGGAACCCGAGGCCCTTCCTTAGGTTTTTCAACGTGTTGAATCCGAATCCATTGTCTGTTTTCCCAGATTCGACCGTTTTAGTAGCGTTTTACTAAATGGCCTCTTTATTTGTTTAGGTGCGTCGGTGGGAAATGACATCATTCTCTTAAGTTCACGCGGCTTTCGGGCAACAAAACATCTATGAGTGGACCCCTTCTTAATTGCATGTTTTTATAAAATATTAGGTTTGCATGCATTTCATATTTCATGATTTGAGTATGTTTTATATTATATTTTTACGGATTTCTATAATTATGACTTGAGGAGAATTTATGAATTAATTAAATTGCTTTTAAGGAAATATTAATGATTTATCGAATTGACATTTTACTAAAGGTTATGAATCTTTGGATTTACGTATTTGCAATTCTGTGGATTTACGAATGTGAATTATCATGTATTTATGTGTTGAGGCTTTGAGCTTTTGAGCTCCGGTGATTGGATATGAGTTTTGAGGTATGTTTTCAGGTTTTAGATATGGGTTATCATACATCACATACACACAACCGAGTATGCAGATGTCTATAGCCATAGGACACAATTGATGATATTGATGACATATGCCCAGCTTCACTAGCCTGGGGCTAGTGTCAGTGTGATATGTTATATGTATATGTTTCTTCTTCGGCGTAACCCGAAGTCATACAGCTTCACCTTTGGGTGATGGACCCCCCATTTATTCTCTGGCGTAACCCAGAGTCATACAGCTTCAGCCTCAGGTGATGGACCCACTACATATACATATATATGTTATATCCTCTTCTCTGGCATAACCTAGAGTCGTATAGCTTCACCTTTGGATGATGGACCATGGTTTCTTCACTGGCGTAACCAGTGTCGTATAGCTTCACCTTTTGTGATGGTTATGCCTTCGGGCCACTATGATACCCCTAGTGAATACATCATTAATGAGATTACGGATTTTCTTTTGGGCAGCGACAACACCAATATTGAGCATTGTTTTACAAGTACATGTTTTAAGAACGTTTTTCATTGTATGCTAGAGTTTTCAGAAAACCTATTATGTAGTATTATATGTGTTTTCAAAATAGGGGGTTAGTATGGTCATAAATAAAATGGTTTTCTTTTATTATTATTATTATTATTATTATTATTATTATAAACTTTGGTCCACTCACCTTTTCTGTTTTTGCGCCCCCTCACGAGTTAGAATCGAGGCACATAATCCCGGTGTTAGGGCAATTTCGTGTAGGGATCTTCGAGTTTTCCCAATGTAGGATCCATTCCCTTGTTCAAACCTTTTTTATAATAATTCTTTCACATTATTCTTGAGTAGTTGTATGCTCTGAACACGGTTCTGCATCAGTATATTCTTTCTAACCACATATTTTAATTTGCATGCATGTTTAAAATGGCTTCGTCACCCGTAGATGTTAGCCAATACGTGCCTATCCTGATATTTAGGGATATCAGGGTCGGAGCATGTCAAATTGAGTTTGACAAAAAGTACATAATCAAAAGCATGATATATATGAAAGTTTGTTTTACAACGAGTAACACCGAATGCATATTTATAAATTTAACCAAAAGAAAGTGTAAGAAATTAATTAACAATGTTGAGATGATTTGCATATTAGCCTAAATTCAAGGGACAAATGGCCGTTATAGTCGAGTTTGCAACTTCATGATGACCTTGGCATAAACAAACAAAAAACCCTTTTTTTCTGGGAGAACTCTTATCAAAGAAAATTGTTAAATTATGTGACCCCGAAAATTTTTATTTTATTAAAATATAGGTGGTTAATAAATTTTGAAACTAAAACCAAGACCCAAAAGTAAAAATACAGGAAAAAAATTAAGAATTGTTGTAGGCCTATTTGATTGAACGATCTAGGATTTAGAGAGAGAGATGGGAGCTAGCCACAATAAGAGAGAAGAAGGATTGATTTAATTGTGAGGTGTGTTTGATTCACCTCATTGTGCCTTTATTTATAGTACTAGAATAGGTAAAAAAATTTCCCTTTAGGATTACAACATTTAATAAGTAATCTAGTCCTAATAGGAATATAAGATACTTTCCCATATCTCCTAGGATTTACACAATCACATTCATATTCTAAATATGACTGCAACACTCCTCCTTGAGTATGTAAATACTCAACAAACCATCGCATCAGATTTTCAGCAGATAAGGTAGAATAGTTGATGAAGTCATTGGCACAATGGGTGATCACGAGTCTCAAATTTAAATGAAGTATGCATTTGTAGTAAAACTCACAAAACATTGCTATGGTAAAATCCAAGGCCCAACCCATAGACTAATGAGAAAAGTGAGAAGTATGCATAATGTCTTTAAACAAACGTCAAATTGGACAAAGGTAGAGAACTCAACGGAATATGATCATCCCGGGATGGGTGCCTCATTAAAACCTCGTTAGGTAGCAAAAACTCAGTGGGAAAAATGCTCTTAATCGTAGGAAAAAAAAGTACATTAAGATCATGTGAGTATACTTGTAGATACTCCCCCTGAGTTAGACATAACTTCTAAATAAGAGAACTACAAGCGATTCAACTCAGATAATTTACACATATCAATTCCTTGGACAAGCTTCTAAAAAGTAGACTTGGGCAACAACTTGGTGAAAAGATCGACCAGGTTGTCCTGGGAACGGATTTACTTGACTTCAATGTTATGATGCTGCTGCTGATGTGAGTAAAAGAACTTCGGCGCTATGTGCTTGGTGTTGTCTCCCTTGATGTATCATTTCTTCAACTTCTCAATTCATGTTGCATTGTCTTCAAAGATCGTCGTAGGAAAGTCAACGACTGATGTAAGACCACTAGTGCTTCGAATGTGTCCTATAACTTCTCTCAGCCAAAAAACACTCATGTGATGCTTCATGTAGGGTGAGAATCTCAGCATGGTTAGACGAAGTTGCTACTAGCGTTTGCTTGGTAGACATCCAAGATATAACAATGTCTCCAACGATAAAGACATAACCCATTTGAGAATGTGCTCTATATGGGTCAAACAGATATCCAGCATGTGCGTAACCAACAAAGCAATAATCAATCCAAGTACCATAGGGGGCGGCAACATTTGGAGATTCGCGGGTATAGAACAAGCCCAAATCCGTTGTACCTTTGAGGTAGCGCAAAATGTCTTTAACAACATTCCAGTGCCTGCTTGTGGGCGCATTGCTGTATCTAGCCAATAGATTCACAGCGAATGAGATGTCAGGTCTAGTGCACTGAGCCAAGTACAATAAAGCCCCAATTGCAATTAGGTAAGGAACTTCGGGTTCTTAAATCTCTTCCTCATCCTTCTTTGGATAGAAGGGATCTCGTTGAGCATTTAGAGTCTGAACGATCATGAGTGTACTCGAAGGCTTCGTTTTATCCTCATTAAAATGATGCAACACCTTTTGGGTGTAGTTCAATTGATGTACTCAGATTTCATCTGAACAATGCTCGATCTCCAAGCAGAGGCAATATCGAGTTTTCCCAAGATCTTTTATCTCAAATTCTAATTTCAAGTGTGCAGCAATTTCCTCAAGCTCTGCGGGAGTCCCAGTGAGATTCATGTCATCGACATAAACTGCAATGATTGCAAATCCGGAATGTGACTTCTTTATGAACATGCATGGGCATAGTTCGTTGTTCACATAACCTTGGCTTGTCAACTATTCACTCAGACGGTTATATGACATCAGCCCGGATTGTTTCGATCCGTAGAATGACCTCCTCAACCTAATTCAGAAAGTGTTTCATGGTCTAGAACTATTTGAGCCGGTCAATAAAAGTCCTTCTGGAACTTTCATGTATATTTCCATATCTAGATCCTTATAGAGATACGCGGTTACCACATCCATAAGTTGTATATTCAGTTTTCGGAAACTACCAAACTGATTAGGTAGCGGAACATTATAACATCCATTACGGGGGAATACGTTTCCTCATAATCAATCTCAGGGCGCTGAGAGAAGCCTTGCGCTACGAGGCGTGCTTTATATCGCACTATTTCATTCTTTTCATTATGCTTCCTCACGAAAACCCACTTGTAGCCAAAAAGCTTCACGCGTGGTGGTGTAGGAACGATAAGTCCAAATACCGTACGTTTCGCGAGTGAATCGAGTTAGACCTGGGTTGCTTGTTTCCAATTTGACCAATCGGTTCTACGTCGACATTCATTAACGGAATGTGGTTCAATGTCATCGTTAAGCATGATGTCAATAGCTACTAAGTACGAGAATGCATCCTCAACGATCATCTTATTCCTATTCCAAACATCATCCAATATTGTGTAGTAAATCGAAATCTCACGATTCTCGAGAGACCAGCATGTTTCATCTGAAGCGTCACCATAATCTAGAATAACCTCATGTGTCGAAACAGATGAGTGAATAATGGTCGGATTCAAACTAGGGTTGTGAATCCTTTGAACCAAAGGGTCTGCCACGCTTCAGGGTCGGAGTAGGTGATTGGCTAGCCGCCAATATACTTTGCCGCGTGGAGGGTGCGGCCTCCCCACCTTCGGGGACGGTCCAGCCTTCCCAGGTGGGTTATTGACGTACGCGGGTACATCTATCCTTGCAGGTGTGTTTGCAGCGGGTATACACCTTAGCTAGATCATTAAAAGCATCCGGCATGCTTTGAGCAATGCTCTAAAGACCTATAATTCGTCACACCTTAGTTTCAGACTGGGCAGTGCGGGGATCTAAATGAGACATAGTGGGGGCATACCACGACAATTCGCGGCCTTCTACGGTAACATTAGCATGCTTATCTCCCCCTAACGATGGGAAAACTGTCTCATCAAAGTGACAATCCGCAAAACATGCGGTAAAGAGATCTCCTGTCAAGGGTTCTAAGTATCGAACAATTGATGGCGAATCATAACCGACATAGATTCCCATTTTTCTTTAAGGACCCCTTTTTGTACATAGCGGCGGCGCTATTGGCATATAAATGGCGTACCTAAACACCCGTAAATGCAAGACATTAGGCTCGTATCCAGTGACTAACTGTAACGGTGCATGTGGTTCAGTAGCGGTGGTCCTCAGGCAGATCAACATAGCTGCGTGCAATATTGCATAACCTCAGGCAGATACCGGCAGTTTGGTTCTCATAACTAAAGTCTGAGCTATCAATTGAAGGCGCTTTATGAAAGCTTTTTCCAGGCCATTTTGAGTGTGAACATGGGGTACAGGATGTTCCACATCAATCCCTACTGATATGCAATAATCATCAAAAGTCTGTGACGTAAACTCTCCAACATTATCCAGTCGAATCGACTTGATCGGATAATCAAGGTGGTGAGCCCCTAGCTTAATGATTTGAGCTAGGAGTTTAGCGAACGCAATGTTGCGTGTGGACAACAAGCAAACATGTGACCATCGTGTCGATGCATCAACCAACACTATAAAGTATCTAAATGGTCCGCAGGTTGGTTGGATAGGTCCACAAATGTCCCCTTGAATCCTCTGAAGAAATTTAGGGGGGTAGTGAATAATCTTTGTATATGAGGGTTAAGTATTCAACTTCCCTAAAAAACACGTTTTGCATGGTAGGAGTCCAACATAAGTATGTTACTTATGCCAGTGTGAAGATTTGAGGATATAGCGCATCATGTCACGTCTAGGATGTCCAAACGGTCATGCCAAAGCAACAAAGTGTCCTAGAACTCAGGCATAGGGCCGACCACACTGTGGTCTTCTATGCCGCGAATGGTTGTGATGTACAACTCACTCGGCAATCATTCCAACTTCTCGTGAATATACTTCTAGCCATATTCATACGAAGTGATACAAAGAAATTCAGAACCATGATCTTCAGTGGTTTAAAGATGATATTGATTATCTCGAATATCTCTAAAACTCAGCAATGTTCTTCCGGAACGTGGAGAATAAAGTGTTTCCTTAATAGTCAGAATTGTACCATTGGACAACATGATACGTGACTTTCTGTATCCTTCAATCAGGTTGGATGAGCCTAAGAGAGTTGTCAAATGAGCTTTCTTGGGTATGAAGTTAGTAAAATAGTGTTTTTCATGCAATATTGTGTGCGTGGTTGCATTATTTGCCAGACAATTAACTTCCTCACTAGACATACCTAGAAACAAATTGATTAAAATGGTCACATGCATAGATATAAGTCCATTCATTCAATTAAGCAATTCGAGAGAATAATATCCATTCAAATGACAATCCATAATTCAAAACAAACCAAAACCAAACAAATTATTCCAAATACATAGGAAAATTGTTCAAAATTAAACCATAAACCTAGCAAAATAAGGGGGTAGGGCTGGCCACTCCTAGTGGGTTCGGCCACTAGGGGTAAACACCCTAAAAACATGTCTAATTTATTCATCCATAGGCGCTGACGCCTCCTGAAAATCTGATATCTTCATTGATGTAGTTGCATCTTTCGGATGA
This sequence comes from Pyrus communis, assembly GCF_963583255.1. NCBI lineage: Eukaryota > Viridiplantae > Streptophyta > Magnoliopsida > Rosales > Rosaceae > Pyrus > Pyrus communis. The sequence continues at coordinate 7,746,252 of NC_084805.1, read as the reverse complement.
TCCACATGTGCAAAGTTAGACTCACGACGGGAATGATACTTGGCAAAAACCTCAGGGGAAGCTTGGCATACGCGTGACCAATGATCCCTTAATCCACAGCGATAGCACATGTCCAGTTCAATAGAAGTAGGCTGAATGGGAGCTTTGCCCTTGTTCTTGAAGTTTGGGGCCTTAGGGGAGAGTGGTGGACGTTGCTGGGTCACATTTTTTCCCTTAGGTGTGGCATTTTGTTGATCTTGCGCCCGTGGTTGGACTTGTCACCCATTGCCACGGCCACGACAATTCTTTCGTCATTGATAGCTGCTGGAATAGGTCGCATACGCTCCAAGCGCGGCGTTCAAGCCAGTGGGTCGAGCTTGATGATTTTTCATCAGAAGCTGGTTCTGCTTTTCAACGATAAGTAAAACAGAGATCAAATATGAAAACTTGGTGAATTTTGGTGCCCTATATTGTTGTTGCAAGACAATATTGGTGGCATGGAAGGTCGAATAGGTCTTTTCCAGCAAATCTTATTCAATTAGTTCCACTTTGCAGAATTTGAACAAAGAGCGGATTCTACAAACTTCAGAGTTGTATTCATTCACAGACTTAAAGTCTTGGAAGCGAAGATACTGTCAGTCGTGTCTTGCTTCAGGCAAGTATATGTCTTTCTGATGATCAAAATGGTCAGCCAGAGCAAGCCAGATGGTGTGTGGGTCTTCCTCACTGAGATACTCAGTCTGTAATGCACCATGGATGTGTCTTCAAATGAAGATCATTGTAGTAGCCTTTTGAGCTTCGTCAATAGGTTTGTCAGCGATAGGTGCCTCGATGGTGGCTCTAATGCCCTTTTGCAGTTAAATGGAGCTTCACGTCTTGAACCCACTTTAGATAGTTTCTTCCAGAGACTTCTAGAGCAGAGAAATCGAGCTTGTTCAAGTTCGACATGTCCCTAAAACAAAGGGGAAAACATGAGTAGTCATATGGTAAGCCATAGACATATATCGTAGAACATATAGGTTCTATAGACTTGTATTGGTTTAATTTATGCATGAAAACTACAGGTTTCATGTGGTATGTTTTGAATGAAAAATTTGGGTTTCAAAGGCACTAAATTTGAAATTATAGGTTCAATTTAGTTTTATGAACAATTAGTTCATAATGAGAGGTTCCTGCAAGAAACACAGAATGCAATATACTAATTTGAATATAGTGGATTTGAGGTTCTTCAAGAACTCAAGTGTGAGAGCTTCGTTACTACGAAAATATGTGACAGTTCAAAGTATAAAAATAAATGATTGAATCGTTAATGTCCAAAAGTGATCTTTAGGTCAACAATTTTGGATTCATTATCAGATTAATGGATCACATATCACTTTTAATTAATTCAATATATCGAACCATACGGGGTCGATTGTAGAAGCTAGATAATATTAAAATAATATTTTTGGATCAATTATATAGCCCCAAAATAATTTGGGCTTGATGCCATGGGTAAAAGGCACAAGTTGGGTGCCTTAAGTATAAGGCAATGCCCAAAAAAAGGACCTCGGATCATGGCTGCAGGCCACGGGGTGGAAGAAATCCCCCAGCCACAGCTGGGTTTTCATTTAGGAAGAGGGTGCACGAGACAAGGCCCAGCATGAGCTGGCTTTATGGGTGATGCACGGGAGGACAAAAACCCAGCCCCATGGACTGGCATGTGGGTTCAAGTGAAGGCTCAGCCTCAAAAAGGCTAGTGTCATGGTTGTGGGCCAATGCAGCAGGATAGGCATGGGACTTCAGGTCCTGCTGAGGTGAGTGCCAGGCCGAGGCCTGGTGGCTGCTTCCACAGTGATGGTGTGGTGGTATGCCGCACCATGTCCAATCCCCTTTTTTTTTTTTTTCAAAAAATCCTTTAGGGTTTAGGAAAAACCCTAAATATGCTTCTAATTTATTTGTATAGTTTGACTCACAAATTCTACATAACAATTTAGTTGTGTGATGCATGAAACAAATATATATATATATATATATTGACAAATATATAAACTTATACAATATATATATATATATATATATATATATATATTGAAAGGAAAATATAAACATAGAGGGGTTCATGCATCATGGGGAATGTTTTCATGCTTTGTGGACATTTCAAATATCTTCTTTTATTTTAAGCATACATGATTAGTAGAAAACGAATAAGCCTTTAAATTTGGTGGATGATAGCCTCCTTCTACGATGCGTCAATTCCTTAGCTTCTGGCAGGAGCATGCTAATAACGTGTTATCGGCCTATTTGATTGAACGATCTAGGGTTTAGAGAGACAGGGGGAGCCGGCCACAATAAGAGAGAAGAGAGATTGATTTAATTGTGAGGTGTGTTTGATTCACCTCATTGTGCCTTTATTTATAGTAGTAGAATAGGTAAAAACCTTTCCCTTTAGGATTACAACATTTAATAGGTAATCTAGTCCTAATAGGAATATAAGATATTTTCCCATATCTCCTAGGATTTACACAATCACATTCTTATTCTAAATATGACTGCAACAAGAATAACAAATTTTGCAATCTTTGAGACATTAATCTAATGTGAGAGACTAAATTTTCAAATTAAATTTGTAAATTAGATGATGTGGATGTTGATGATTGAATTATTATTGAAGTATTGATTAACGTGCTTATTTCTTATTAGTGACACATCATTTGATTTATAAATTTGATATTAAAATTTGGTCTCCCCTACCCTTTGAGAAAGGGTAATGCTAGGGAGACCGGGGGATTGACCACATTATCATTACTGGAAATATAGGTTTTTATTTTTTATTTTTTATTTTTTTGTTTGAGTTTAGACCTAATCTGTCTGAATTAAGGTTTCTTATTGTTCTCTATAAACATAATTTGTAGTTTAGTATGAAAATCAAATTTTGTTTAAATGTAGTCTATTCGAATTATGTAGTTTTGTCGGTCGTATTTCTCTGTTTTCAATAAATAAAAATATTCGTAGTTTTATATTTGTTTGTTCATCTCTAATTTTCAACTTCTTTGTGTCCCTACAAGTTTCTTTTCTTTGTTTTAGGTTATAAGCAATCTTCAAGACTTCTTTTACCAATTGATTATGCAAATTACACTTCTTTTGTACTCTCTTTTTGCCTATATTTTTAAACTCGAGAATCGTAATGGTAAACGTGAGTTAATTTGTTAGCCTCAATTGTTCATGCACATACTAACTGTTAAGGTAAATTACATAAAACTACCTCAACTATTGGTCTCACGACACTATCATACCTCATCTTTTAAAATTGACAATGTTATACCTCATCTTTAGAATTTGGTCCAATGTTATACCTTCCGTTAGCTTGGCCGTGAATTTCTCAGTTAAATGCTGATGTGGCTTGATTTGGGATCTAGTTTCTATTAAAATATTGGATAAATTATACTTTACCACCTCAGGTTTGAGGCCTATTACAATCTCATACAACATCTTCAAAACATTTCACTTTCATACCTCACGTACTATTTTATTTCAATATAATATATCCATTACATTTTCTATCCACTGATCCATTAAGAGCTGACATGGCGGCCACATTTGTGCCACGTGGCACAAAAATATTTTTTTTTTCATTTAAAAAATTATAATGATTTACCCTAAAAAAAAAAAACACAAACTGAAACCCACCTCCCCACAACCTTCACCCCCACAAACAAACCCAGAAACCTTCCCTCTCCTCCACTCTTTTCACCCCCCCCTCCCATCCAAAAACACACCCCACTTCTTTTTCATGCACTCTGCATTTCTATGCTGCTTCCCGTCTTCTCCATCCCCTCGCCGATCAAATCCAACAATCCAAAACCCCCTAACTTTTCTCTCCACACCCCAAAACCCACTCTTCCCACCCCCCCCCCCCCAAAAAAAACCCTCACTTCACACCCACAAATTCCCAAATAGACCCTCGCCGACCTCGTCGCACAGTCAACGACCCTAAGGTCTGACAAGTCAGGTTCTTCGCCTTGCTCGACCCTATCGCCTCCTCCTCGCCTACCGTCTCCAACTCATCCTCCAATAACTCCCTTTCTCCGGTAATGATCCCCCCCGTCACGTCACTCTTCCGATACCAGCCGTCTGGTTCTTTTTTCTGCAATTCCCGCCTCACCGACCCATCAAGAGTCTGTGCTCGTTGAGAGTTACAACAACTCCTCTGAGCTCTTCCCCGCCTTTCCTCCTACTGCATCGTCGTCGTATGGAATTAAGATAGGGAATGGTGAGTTCCTTAACGACGTCGTCATGTCACCGAGTCGAACATTCAGAAGAGTAAGAGCAGCTAGGGGTTTGACAACGGCTTCTTCGTTTCCTAGTGGAGGGTTCGAATTTGACGACTACTGTGAAGGTGAGTAGCGTCCCCGCAAGTAGGTTGATGACTGTCTCCATGGTCAAGATGCCTTCTGGGATTTCTGGTAATTGTTGATTGTTGTTCGATTACTTTGATTTGATTTAGGGGGTTGCGGGGAGGTGGGTTTCAGTTTGTGTGTGTGTGTGTGTGTGTGTGTGTGTGTGTGTGTGTGTGTGTGTGTGTGTGTGTGCGTGTGTGTGTTTTTTTTAAGGGTAAATTATTATAATATTTTAAATGAATTAAAAAATATTTTTTTGCCACGTGGCATAATTTTGGCAACCACGTGGCACAAATGTGGCCGCCACGTCAACTCTTAACAGATTAATGGATGGAAAATGTAACGGATGTATTATATGGAAATAAAATAATACGTGAGGTATGAAAGTGAAATGTTTTGAAAATGTTGTATGAGGTTGTAATAGACCTCAAACGTGAGGTGGTAAAGTGTAATTTACCCTAAAATATTAAAAAATAATAATTTACCCTTAAAAATAAAATAAAAAAACAAAAACAAAAACGAAAAAAAAAAAACCAAACACCCATCTTCCCTAACCCCTTCCCTACTACCCCCAACCCCTTCCCCACCCACGCCAACATCTCCCCCCCAAACCCACCTCTCCCCACCCTTCCTTGCAACCTCACCGTCCTCCATCTCTTCCCCTCTTTCGTCAAGTTCTGGAAACCCAATGCCTCCACCGCCACACTTCCAAATCCTTCCGTCTCTAAAGAAAATGACGTCGAAGAAGAAGAAGATTCTTTCCTCGACTTGGAATAAAGTTTCGACCTTATCCAAACCCCACAAGAAAACAACATCTTCGAATCCAAACCAAAATCAAACACCTTGGACAAAACAGCCGGCAAGCTAACCTTTTATCTGTCCACTTCCGATCCGATTTCCAGGGAAGGAGGGGAGTAGGCGGAGGGCGTGCAAGGGCCTGGGCGGACTTGATGAAGGAGGGAAGAAGCTGGAAGACGGTGAGGTTGGACTGGTTGGCCATTGATTCGGCCTCAGAGGCTTCGATTACGAATCTGGGTCGGTCCATTTCGGGGAAAGAGGTGGGCAGCAGAGAAGGAGGAGGTGGGTCTGGGGGGTGATGTTGGCGTGGGTAGGGAAAGGGTCGGGGGTTGCAGGGAAGGGGAAGGGATCTGGGCTTTGGATTTAGGTTGCAAGGAAGGGGAAGGGGAAGGGGTCGAGGAAGCTGGGGGTTTGGGTTTTTTTTTTTTTATTTTATATATTTTATTAATTTTTTAATAGACAATGGGTCTCGGATCAAGCCACGTTAGCATTTAACTGAGAAATTCACAGCCAAGCTAGCAGAAGGTATAACATTGGACCAATTTCTAAAGATGAGGTATGACATTGTCAATTTTAAAAGATGAGGTATGATAGTGTTGTGAGACCAATAGTTGAGGTATTTTTGTGTAATTTACCCTAACTGTTATTGGTAACATAAGCCTTATAACGAAACTTGCACATAATACAGTAACGAACGACTCGGATAATTAACAAATGTGGACCGTTAATGCAAGTATAGTCCTCCTGAACATCCAAACAAATTACTCATCTACCTTGCAAATGCATATTTGGATCCAATTTTATTTCTTAGGCGAAATGGTCAACTGTGTGTTGTACTATAATGCTATATGATATAAATGCAGTTTAGTCTTGTAATGTAATTAATGAAGTTTTTCTAATTTGTGATTACCAAAAAATTAAGTTAATTAACATCTATAGTTTAATCATTGTCTTTACAAGCAAACAAATTAGAAGTCACAAAGATGCTTGGATTTCACACATCGATGGGGTTGCAAATTGTAAAATTTAGAAAGAAAAAAAACATTTATAATCTCGAGCAAGCCAAATTATCCATGTCCAAAGAAACTAACAGACATGCTTACATTTCTCTTAAAATTTAAAGCATTGGGTTCTGCTTCTAATCACACATTGTTTAATTAGAAGCTAACAAAAATTCTGCAAAAACCAAGGTCATTAAAATTAATGCAAAGAGATGCTGCAATGAAAAGGTGAAATTTCGAAAGATGCATTTGTCTGTGTCCATATAGGATTCTGTGTTCAATTAAAATAGTCACTATGGTTTTTGTTTAACATTTAGAAGGTCAATGTACAGAAAAATATACAGAAAGTTCCTTCACTTTATAATATTTAAGATACATTCAATGGGAAAAACAATACTAATGTATTGTTAAGTTCTATATTTTGGTGTATACCATACACCGAAAGAGCGGACGTGCGGCTAAAGAACTAATAAATAGAGATGCAAAGGTTAAAGATTTCGGTGTATAATATATTCTATATTAGAAAATCTCGTTGTTTTGATATCCAATCTAAATTAGAGGGAAGGAAATTCACACTCAAAAATATTAATAGTAAGCCGGTTTTAACCAACTTGGTTACGTCTAAATCTGCAACAATGTATTGTAAAGTTGTTATCAAAATAATATGTGCACAAATCAATCTGACTTCTATTTTAAAATATTAATCTTTCTTCTGTGAAAACAGGGTAATGCAGTAAACTACAGGCTAAAGATAATATTTTCAAATGAAATTAGATATAAAAAGAATATATCTTGAGCAGCAATGAAGTTCAAAACTAAACATTGCAAACACATGCAGCGTGAGGTTCCCCGTTCCCCAAGGGACCGGTACCAAATTAAGTTTTGTTTTTTGGTCAAGCCAATGAGGCATCGTCCGAATTGTTTAGGGCTCTTCTTCTTCTAATCCTGCCTCTTATTTTACAGACAACATTTTAGCTTCTTTTCATTTTAAAATGCAATGGCAGAACAAACACCAAACCAGAACCTATACATTTTACTCTCCTTATACATAACTTGGGGTCCGGCTTCAATGTTAAGTAGCATTAACTGCATACCTTGGGGTCTGGCTTCAACGTTTTAGTTTTGTTTTAGCTGTTATATTTGATTTCTACGATTGTTTGATTTTTTATTTTTAATTTCATGCATTCGATTTCAGTAGTACTCAGGGCTATGAACCATTAAAAAAAGTGCATATCACTTAGTGCCACAAACCATTAAACAAAAGTGCATAATTTGATAGTAATTTTACAAGGTTCTGTTGATGTTACATTGTGTCTGCACATCAACCCTGCCTCCTCAGGGTTAGAAGAAGAGGAAAGGAGGAGTTCGGCTAAACCACACAATGAGCAGCCTAATTTGGTATTGAATTCGTCATCCACGAGATTCGAACCTAATACCTCTCACTTCCAAGTAAAGAGGAATATCACCAGACCGTAATATTGAATGGTAAGTGAAGTAATGAATTAAGATTAAGATATAGACAAAATTGTAGAAATGATTCTTTAACCCAATTGGAGCAAGGTCCCTCAGCTAAAAATTCATGACCATTAGTCTCTTAACTCATCAAAATGTGCAGCTATAGTTCTATTCATCAACTCGGTCAGAATTTCGTCAAAATGAGTCATGTTGCAAGGACCATTGCCACAAATGAGTTAAAGTTGACGGACCATTGCTCCAATTGGGTTAAAGTTAAGGAATCATGTCTCCAATTGGGTTAAAGTAGAAGGATTCTTGCTACAATTTTTCTCATTTTGTTTTCCATATTTTTCCCTTGATTTAGCCTCACATGCATGGCACGTAACTTATTTTGATGGAAGTTCTGACGAAGGTGACTAAAAAACGACTATAGACGCACGTTTTGATTAGTTAAAGGACCAATGGTCACAAATTTTTAGTTGAGGAACCATTACTCTAGTTGGATTAGAATTGAGTGACCATTGCTACAATTTCCTCTAAAATATATATAAGATTTCATTCCCTCAACGTAAATGTTTATCCATCACAAATCAAGATTATAGTCTACAAATTTCTTGATTAGGTATGACAAGGGCCCAATAAACTCACAACCTTAGCAAATGACACAAATCCTAAATTTTCAGCACTCACATTTTTATCACCGAGTGTCGTTCGTGTAAATCAGGCAGCAGGTTTCATAACAGTACACATTTAGTCAAGTACGTTCATCTATTTCAACCCTCAATTTTCCTCTCTAATGATATGTGAACAAGAGGGGAACAACCCCAAATGGTGAATTCACAACTAAATTTCAGAGTTACCTTTTGCAGGTTGCACACATGAGCAGCAGCAAAAGGGTTATAAAACATGCCGACCTTTTACAGCGTGCAATATACGTGGTGTGCGTCGTAATTCTCAAAACTTATGAAATTACAGATGCAGACGACCACGCACAAGAAGGTGTGAATTTAATGCATGACCTGAAAGCTAACTACGTGCAATACACGACTAATGCTAAGAAGCAATGCACACCATATTTTCAAGAAACTGCTGGCCCCTTCATCCTGGTCTCATTTCATAACTATCCATAAACATTCATGATACAGCGAAACATAAAAAATCCACACAAGGTACTTTGATCCATAATTAAAGAAGACAACAGTCGGATGTCAGTATCTGACATGTTCCTTACAGATCCGGAATGACGCCTACTAGTACTCCACTGAATGCTTTGCAACTTCAGCCTGCATACGGGATTTAGAAATGTAAATGCACTCATTGTACTCCTAAGTACAAAATTCATGACACATTCATAGTACTTAACAGCCTCATAAAATGAAGCATAACCTTGCACATGAATATTTTAGAACTTGTGTTGAACATTTATGCCCCAGTTTGTTCTAAAATATTTTTGAACTTGTGTCGAACATATATCAATTTCATAGTCTTATACTCTCAGATGCTTGATATCAATCATTATCCGCTAGACCTATGATGATAGAAATATAACAGTAGATTCATTTGACACCATGAATCTTTAGGATTGAACTACCATGAAACTGAAGTTCACTCCATTTTTAACAGAAGAGGGCTCCACGGTAGCACAATATTAAAAATCTCAAAAAATGCTAAAAATAGGGTTTAGGTAAGTTTCGAATCTCAAAAGCATTCCCAACGCCTTTATTTAGTTGGACCAACACTCAGTAAGAGTTTTACCAAAGCAAGCGTTGAGAAGGAGAAGCATCAAAAAGCATTACCTCAAAACCACTCTTCAAATGGTCAAGTTCCTTGTCAAGATCATTAATAGCCTGGTTGTATGCTTGCATTGGTGAAGACTGGCTGCTTGTGTGAATCTACAAAAACACCATTTACAGGTTCAGGTCACAACCACAACATTATATGAGCACTTCTACTTCTCTTTTCATGATTAGCATTTTTTTCCTTCCTCTTTTTTGTTGCAGAGGATAAGTAATCATAGAGAATTAAATTGGGAAAACTAACCCTGACAATAATTTTGTACTGAAGGGGGTGAGGAAGCTTGTAGCCGGCAAACAAAACATTCTCGTCCCTGTGTAGCTGCCTGAATGCCACAATTTTCATAAGGAAATTATTAAATAGTATTTTGTTAAGTTTATATAAGTTATCTAAGAATGAGAAAAAGTTAAAAAATCAATAAAAACTTGAACTAAAGGAAAAGGGCTGCATACATGCGGAGGATGTTGCCGATCGTGTGGTCCTCTCTCTCAATTGTAAACGATGCTGCATTGATGATCTTCGTGTCCCTCTCGTATGACACCCTGCAAAGAGAAAAAAAAAATAAGGATTCAGACTTTATACTTCAAAAAGGAGCTGAAATTTTTTCCAGAGAGATTATGATTACTTTTTTGTCCCCTCAGGGACGACAAATCGTTCGTATCGGTCTGGAGCATTCATGGTAGTGTTTCCTTCTGTCTCTCACGGACTGAGGATTAGCTCTTTCTTTTTCGTGGGGCGCAACTTACTGAATACAAAACAAGGACAATGTTTACACAACTATTCCTGAGACTCTGAAATTTGAATGTGATAAAATATTAGAGCACAAATGATATACAATTTGACTAACCACTGGCAGCTACTTATGGAATTGTACAATGAGATAGTTGTATATAGTATAAGCACGTCAAGAGATTAAAGTACTCTCTATACCATAGCAGGGGAAGCAAGTATATTTTGAGTACATATGTTAGTAGTGAATAAACATGCATAAAGTAATAGACTGTACAAACCAACATATCAAGAGAAAAAAAAATCAGATACTAGCAGTAACAACAACCAGATATAGACAAACTGCTGCAGCCCAGATCAACAACTAGGGAAGAATGAATGTATACGCAAATCATTTTATTTTATTATTAAAAAAAAAAAAAAAAAAAAAAAAAAAAAAAAAAACTTGCAGCATTAACTTTGAACCAAAAGTATAGGCAAAAAACTGATTGTACATGGTACTATATCAGTAACCAAAATAATCTGAATTGCTGTGACAGCTAACTCGATCTCACTACTGAATGCTGAGCATGAAAGCCTCTATCTTTATACTATATCAGAAAAATACAAAATGAGCACAAGTCCAAATAAGCCACAACCAGAAACACAACCGTAATCTTATCATGGAACAATATGTTTAATATCCATAAAGTCTGGTTTGAGTTTGCTATCAAATTTAAAATAAAATAAAAACGAAACTTTTATGGAGTTGAATGAAAAAATTTCACTTTTGTTCTCTTGAATATGTTTTCTACCCATTCATCTTTTCACTGCTTCATACAATAACAAATTCATCGTTTGTAAAATTACAAAGAGGGTATTTTCATATGCCCACAGAACCCAATAAATTGAATCTCCTAGTAAAAAAAACTACCATTATCCCTCTCCATTTCCCAATATTTTACTTGTAATCACAATCGGCACGAAAATAAAATAAAAAATCCTAAACCCTCCTTCAATGGCTCCTAACCCTAAACCCTAAAAACCCTAAGCCCAAAGCTTCAATCCCTCTTGGGAAGAACAGCCACCCAACCTCCACTAACAAAGGGAGGCTGATGTGCAGCAATGGCGAAAAAACCCCGCCGTATATCCAACCCAGAAACCGAAGAATCAACCAAAACGAAGAAAACCCAAACAATAAAAATAAATAAAAAAAATTAAATTCCCCATTCCAATCGTAACAACAATCAGAGAGATCAAAAAATTCAGAAAAAAAATTATAATAAAAATAATAATACTAGTAACGGAGAAAACGAGAGCTGAACCTGGACTCACGTAAAGGAGAGAAGCAGAGCGTGAGAGCACTTACGATCTAGCTGTGCTGCGAGCGAGGACGAAGCTGTAAAGAGAGAGAGAGAGAGAGAGAGTGAGATATTCAGAGACGTTTGTGGGCTCGGGAGCCGTCGACTTATGAGTTTCTTTGGGCTTTCCAGTATTATTTACGTAAGAGTAAGTCCACCCTCAAAAATGAGTTGGCCCAAAGTTCATTTAATCCACCTAAATAAATAGTAATTAACTTGATTAAACAGTAATTGTCTAAGTGTATCTTCCTTCCTAAAAAATCAGCTGGCCCAAAATTTACTCAATTCGTATTAAAATATTATTAATTTTTTTTATAAAATAATAAATAAAAAATTATTTTTAATTTCGAATAGAATTTTTAACCAATTAACCAATCTTATCACGTCACGTGTTATTTTTTGAAAGTACAATTTTTATAGAAGATGGTTAGGTATTTATATATATATAAAATCATTTAATTTTTTTTCTGTATTTTTAAACATTTTTTATTAAGTTAATTAATCTGGACTGTTGGATTTCAAAAAGGTTGAAATCCTACGGCCTAAAAGTGGACACATGACCCACGGTGAGATTCTGACATTTTTTTTTTAAGTCTGGAACGCGCGCCCACGAGCATGTGTTTTCCACATACCAACCGCAAAAAAAGAATCAGTTGTGGCTGACATCAGTATGACATCAGATAGGCCAATTCCTCCCTCAGCCCATTCTAGGCCAGTCTATTTGTGGGGTGGAGTGGTTGTTTTTAGGTGCTAGCCTATTTTTTTAGACTTTGGGCCAGCCTCCAAAGAAGGGTTAGACTTGCTCTAAGGTTGCCCAAAACTTTTGTGTTACGGACCTGGCCTTTTTGGTTGAAACCTTTTTATATTTTTTAATACAACTGTATATTTATATTATGGTAGGGTGAAATGATTTAGTATTGAACTCGCTATTTACGAGATTTGACTTGGAACCTCTCACTTACAAGTGAAAGAAATACCACTTTATTGCAGTACTAAGTAATGGTTTAACTTATAATTAAAATGTGGATTTGTTTTGGGGCTTATTGGCTTGGGTTGATAGCAATTGAACCTGTTTACCACTTAATATCACGGTCTAGTGATATTTTTCCTCACTTGTGAGTAAAATGTCTTAGGTTTGAATCTAATAAATAACAAGTTTGATACCAATGTATTCCTCTCAACCCTTAGTGTGAATAATATTGTTGTATCAACAAAACAAAACAAAAGGTTAAGATTGGTTGCCACTTAGTTAGGGATAGACCTACAGCGGGTAATCTATTTCTACACGATAAGAAAAATGTTATTTTGATGATTTTAATTTTTAAACTACTAAAAAAAACTTACTATAAAATACAATAGCCATAGTGTATATGTATATATTGTATATTAAAAATGTATTATTATATTATTATTCTATATAAATTTAAAAAATATATTATTTATTTATTTATTTATTTTAATAGTATATACTATAGGCAAAAGAGTGAGATTAAATGTAACATCCCACATCGCCCAGGAAAGTGGATTCTGTAAACCTTATATGTATATTATCATCTCTACCTATCACGAGACCTTTTGGGAGCTCACTGACTTCGAGTTCCGTAGGAACTCCGAAGTTAAGCGAGTTCGCGTGAGAGCAATCCCAGGATAGGTGACCCACTAGGAAGTTCTCGTGTAGGTTCCCAGAAACAAAACCGTGAGGGTGTACTGGGACCCAAAGCAGACAATATCGTGCTACGGTGGAGTCGAGCCCAGAATGTGGTGGGGGCCTGGGGCGGGATGTGACATTAAAAAATTATAAAACACATTAAAAATAAAAATATCAAGTAATTTAAAAAAACCAAACACATTAAAAAATTATAATAATTAATTTACAAGTGCGAAAAATGTGAAAAAAAATATGCAAAGGCTCGTGATCGCTTTTGCTACGCTTTGAGTATGGGTACATCATCGTTTAAAATTTTAAAACCATACAAACCCTCGTAAATAGTATTTTTAAGGGAGTTCAAAATAAATAAAATTCATAATCATTAACGTACAAGTCTGAAAAATGTGAAAGCATTTATAAACGTACAAGATTTCCCAACTTTGAAATGCAACTCCCTTCATTTTCCATATCCAAGAACATTTGGTATTTTATAGTAATGTACTAATGTTTTTTCATTAGGCTCTTATTTTGGAGTATGTAATACTTAAAAGACAAACTTTTTTTTTATGCTTCAAAGTAATATTTATGTGACGATGCTGTCACATCCCGGCCCTGGCCCCCACCACATCCGGGGCTCGACTCCACCGTAGCACAATATTGTCTGCTTTGGACCCCGACCACACCCTCATGGTTTTGTTTCAGAGAACTCACACGAGAACTGTTGGAAGTATGCCCACAAAGCCACTCATTTGATGTAATAGCTTTTTGGAATACTTATTGTGTTAAACTTTTATATGTTTAATAGAGGGCAAAGCTTATTGTTAATCACTATTTATAGTATCTTGTGTTTAAGCAATAAGGGAATCCAAGGAATGTAATTGATCTAAGAGACAAGTGATTTAAGTTAGTTAAATTAACGAGACCTTTCTCTTATGTTCATTCCTAAAACGTTCCTAGCCATAGGATTGCCAATTGGGCATTGACAATCCGCTAAGGTTAGTATGTGTTATGTCGACTCAAGCGTGAGTATGAACTAGTCTCAAGTCATTTGGTGTTGGACACTAAAGCAAACACATAGGTGCTCGAAAGAGTAATCGAGTACACTGAACAACGATCAAACGAGAGTTCGAACATACATGTCATGTGAGAACTCAATAGTTGCAATATGCAAAGTAGTCCTTTGACCTGAGGCATCATTGATGTCTAATGGTTAGGTCCTTGATCTTTGATTATGTCAACGGCATTCCATTGGAGTGTCCACGGCATTGTTGGGGTCAAGCTATCTAGTCATGTAGGCATATGAATGCACAACAAGGGATCTCTAACCTTCCATAGTGGAAGGAGAATACTCTAAGATATGATTCGAGAGTCTTTGGCCAAAGCATATGAATATGACTAAGGAAGGTTGTTCCAAATCTTATTCAATTGAATCATATAGAGAAATATCACATTGGATAGTAGACATGAAACAAACTATCACTTAAACAATGTAATTAAGAGTATTGTATTAGAGAAGGACCGTATTGCATTGTAGTTGTAACTGGATAGGTTCTCCAACCACATCTACTTAGCTTGGGTAACCATGACATGCTGCTAGGCGTCACCCATGGTTTGTGGAAGCCCTAAAGATTAGCAAACACTAATTTTAAGGGAGAATTGAAATGTGGTTTCAATTCACAATCGATCGTTAAGAGTAACATCGCCCACTACCTCGCTAATTGGAACCTAATGGATCGTACACCGAGTAAGGATATAAGTGAAGAAATTATATGAAATGGATAAGCAATTAAATGGTTTAATTGAAGAATGGTCAAGATTAATTAAATAGTTAATTAATTATACGAAACGTTCGTATTGGGCGTTTAAGTTAGTTTTGGGCTTCGGGGCACAAAAACGTTTTGGTCCACAAGGCCCATTATGTTTAAGTTGTATGACAACTAAAACAAAATGGGGAATTAAGCCCAATAACAACATATGGCCATAAGGGTGAGGGGTAGCAAACTTGTATTAATTACAAGTTTGCCACTCACATGAAATGAAGTGTAAAATCAACATTATAGCTTGGTTTCACATTAAGGGGTTTTCTAATGGAATTTGGGTGAAACCTATTCTCTCATTTTCTACATAGAGGCCGGCCACCTTAGGGGAAGAACATCTAGCAATCTTTCTTCCCTAAGTCATCCATTTTCATCTTCACACAACATCTTTGGTGTGGAGACTTAGAGACACCAAACTTTTGGTGTTTTGGAGAACAAATCCTCAAATCCTCAAAGAAGAAAAGGAGCACTAAAAGGGAGAAAATCACAAGGAAGATCCAAGGAGCAAGGATGTGACTTGAAGGCCCTCCACTTGGGTGAATCCCTTGTGTAATCAAGGATGAGCTTCAAGGGTAAAGAATCTCTAAATTCTTATTCTCTTTAATATTGTTAAAGAGTCTTATGGTTCACCATATACTAGGCTTTGAAAGTCATGGGTTTTATGAATTGTTTTTGAATGCATGCCTACTTTAAAGTGTTATTAGTATGCCTATGTATTCAAATGTTCTTACATGTTCTTAGCTAGGACAAAATTTTTCCTTCAAGAACTTCCCAGTGGGTCACCCATCATGGGATTGTCCTGGTGCGTTACTCGCTTAACTTCGGAGTTCCTACGGAACCCTAAGTCAATGAGCTCCCAAAAGGTCTCGTGCTAGGTAGAGATGGGAATATACATATAAGGCTTATGGGATCTACTCCCCTGGGCGATGTGCGATGTTACAATCCACCCCACTTAGGGACCCAATGTCCTCGTCGGAACACTTCCGGCCAAGGATTGGCTCTGATACCAAATTGTCACATTCAAGCTCAGGCCCCCACCACATCCTGGCCTCGATTTCACCGTAGTACGATAGTGTCTGCTTTGGACCCCGAGTACGCCCTCACTGTTTTGTTTCTAGGAACTCACACAAGAACTTTCCAGTGAGTCACCCATCATGGGATTACTCTCGCGCGCTACTCACTTAACTTCGGAGTTCCTAAGGAACCCGAAGTCAATGAGCTCCCCAAAGGTCTCGCGCTAGGTAGAGATGAGAATATATATAAGGCTTACAGGATCCACTCCAGTGGGCGATGTGGGATGTTACAATGCGGTGTGCATATACTAATTTAGTATTATGTTTTCAATTTTTTGGGGTCAAATTATGTTTTTCATTTTCATTATTTATTGATTTAAAATATAATTTTTTTTAACAGGTAATGAGTCGGGTCTTATTACCTAATAATATTAACGGGTCAATTTTGGGTCGGATCATATTGCTCGTTTACTTTAACTGGTGTTGCATGACACGACCCAATAAGATATCGAGCATGTCACAAAAACGACACGAACATGAAAAATATGACACGAATGCCAGGTCTAGTTAAAGATGGCAACTGTTCGGTTTGGGGACAGAAACAACTTATTCATCCCCATAACCATGAAAATTAACCATATCCGTAGCCGCAAATTAACCATCAGAGATTATCCATGAAAAAATATTATTTGTTTGCGCATTATAATTTAAGTGCTCTTGATAAGCCAAATATGATAGCACGTTAAGGCAAATTGGTCCCATGAAAAAAGGAAGGAGATGCAAATAAAACAATTACTATGGGAGAAAGACTACACAAATTATCAAATAATTCCAATACTTGTGAATATACATATACGTTATATTATATATATATTATTTGGAGAGGCTTCAGGGACGGATAATGATCGGAAACTCCTATAACCAGATCTAAAACCATAACCGAATCAATATTCATGGTTTTTCCCCGTAACTGAAAAATAACCGAATTTCACACCCAAATTCGTCTCATTCGGACGGTTATTCACAGTTATTGGGTTTAATGGATTGAATTGTCATCCCCTACGGTCTAGTAAATTCCTCCTCACTTAAAATTACGAGGTCCTAAATTCGATTATGTGAAAGAAGTGTTCGATATCAATTTATTATGGATGACCTGCTGCCATAAGGCCTAACATGAATTCTCAAGCCCGTGGTGTATATATTGTTGTATTAGGTAAAAAATGAAGTTAAATCAAGTGTCATGTCCCAAACCGTCTTGTTATTTTTTAGGTTGTGTGAAAGCCAAGTTGGAGGGTAGAGTCAACCACTATGGGATGACTTAGTGGTTAAAGACGAATTTCAGACTCATATTTCACACGGCATGTCTTGGTGAATCACATGATAGTGGCCAATGGAAGGCTGAAATGTCTTTGTAAATCTTCTCAGCTCCTGAAAAAGTGGACCCCTTTTTAAAATTAAAAAAAAAAAGGTTGGAGAATAGAGTCTGGAGGGATGGAAGAGGATGTTGAGTCACTTGACATGGTTTGATCCTTGTTGATTCAATTATTTACTTTTAAATTCTTCACCCCTTAGTGTAAATAATATCGTTTTTTAAAAACAAAAATTTATTTACTTTTAATTAATGAGTGCTAAGTATAGCTTTATTCATTCTTTTAAATTATAAATTATTTTCAAAATTTTCTCCCCTTAGACAAAATTTCAAATTTCCTTGCATTGGACATGCTCAAGGTGTATCAACTAATTCTTGCACTAGACCCCCATCATGTATTCATCTAATTACTTTGTTTTGCTTCCAAGTTTGCTTTTTGTCAATTGTTCAGCCATTAACAAGCTGTTGAGGTTCGAGTTGAGCATTCCCCACCCGTTCGCTTAATACGAAACGATTGATCCGAGGACAGGCCTACTATGGTCCAACGCATTAGTTAGTTTAGGTCACAAACATTATAATTTAACTCACAAGTCTGACTTTAGACATTTCTAAATTGAGGGACTTGTACGGATCCAATTTTCTGTCTCTTCCCCAATCATTTTGGAGCTTCTTAAACACAATCTTCATGCCATGTTTTGACGGCCACGGTCACAAAGGGTCACAAATTAACGTATCATAACATAGGCGGACAAGGAGAAGGGGTCGATAATTCATGAATCCAAGGTGTAGTATTGATAGAAACTCTCCGACCTGTATTTGCCTGCCCGACTTCTAATTCGGGTAGGTTGGGTTGCCACCAAATGCAAATAGTGTGTAGGTTTTCAGTTCAATTACATGAACGCAGTATTTACATTCCTTTTATTGACTATTCAGTACTTGCACACAACAAAAGGGCAAAGCAAGAAATACAAGAAACCGACGTCCTAAGAAAAATTATACGAGTTAGATTATTTCCAGTCTCCAAAAATTTTCAATATTATCCCAAGATAACTAAGAATAGCTCATGATTCAGTTGGAAAATTTACATTTTAGCTCCCCCGAAAAGCACCCCCATAACTTTATCTACAACATACGCATTTTCGAAAAGGAAATGGATCTAGATACAAGGATCTCCGAATCCCTTCCATGAGAAACAGATGGAAGCAAAAAGGATAAGAATGGGAAGACTCAGAGCACTTGGGAGCTTAGAACTTAAAGTGATTGAGTGTTTAACAATGATAATACCATCATATAAAAAAAGGGTCTTACGTTAGAGACTGTACACCTTTTTTCTGTAGGAAGCGCACGACTTTCATGAATCAGATCTGTCAACCTCTGCTGGCAAGTTTAGATCAAAACCACCTCCAAGACCCTCCTTCCTAGCACGCTTCCGAGAAGAGCATCCACTCTCATCTGAACTTCCAAAACCTGAAGGTTGTTCCAGTTCTGTCGATCCTCCTGCATTAGAAGTGTATTAGTAAAATCTTAGACATGTTAGCCTGAGTTTTCTATTTTGCGTCCACCATGTTCTATACAAGAGAAGATATTATGAAATTTTTCTTTAAACTGAACATGAAAGGAAAGCAAAGAAATGTCGATGGTTTGCAACACCAACAAATTTCTTTTAAGAACTACCAAGAACAAATAATATAACTACATTACATTGCTTTTGTTCATCGGAAAAATTAGTCATATGACTGCTGCAGACCAGGGTTTTATAAGTACAGTCTATCCAATGGAAAATACAAAATCACAATGCCAAGAAGATACAATGCGTTGCTAGTTGGAAGAGCTACTAGACTGGTAAAACGACATAGGAAATCTGTGATAACCACTAGACATTGTAAAACAAAGGTCCAAGTTTCTTATCTTTCTACCGGGATTCCAATCAGATATAAGTTTCTCAATAATCTATACAACTACAAGAAAGGTGAAAGAAGCTGACCACAGAAGAAGCAAAAAAGCCTTCAATTTTCGATATCAACTTCAGGTTAAAACATTACCTAAGCAGCAAAAAAACTGATCATAAGCTAACAAATAACCATTGAAAATAAGGGAAGACTATATATTTAAGCTATAGCTAGACATACCAAGAACACTATCGGCAGATGAAGATACATGCTTAAGTTGTACTGTAAAAACATAAGTAAGAAGAGGCATAGTCAAATATATAACCTAACATTTTTAATGATCATAATATCTATAACAAAATTTCAGCATGCAATCTGGCTCCCGAGTATACCACAATAACGATACATAAAAAGTTGATAGGTTCAACTACACTCAATAATGCTTAGATGTTTGAATACCATACTTTTGATTCTTTTTTGTTAATTAGGACATCAAGGGAGGCAGAAGGATTCATGGAATCGACTTTACCGCTTGTGCCGCAATGCAACACCGGACCTTTATCAGCATTATTGACCCAACTAATGGGAAGGTCTGATGCCTTCTCAATGCCCTTTGACTTGTAAGGAGCTATGTTGTGGATACCAAGTTGTAGAGAGCCCAATAAATCAGTCTCAATACAGTCATACCTGCATTCAGTTTAAAAAACATGTGTAGATGAGCATCACATATATACACAAATACATTCATAACTACATTTTCTAGAGAGTTGTATCGAGATATTTTCAGGCACTCACATTTTCTGACATAGGGTATCTGTAACTGCCGAGAGATTGATCACTTGCATCCTTATATCCATAACTTCATTCTCACTATACTGATCAAAAGGCGACTCCAAACACTTGGATAATTTCTCAACATTTTCCTCAAGTTGCTGCTGCTGGTCCTCAAACAAATTTTGTTTTATTTCCCTTTCCTCCGTTGTCATCTCATCCTTAAACAGCTCTTCTCCAAACATATAAAAAGCAAATGGGTACGAATATGAAAGAACCCTCCTTGATCTGAAAAGTCTGGAGAGTCCATTGTTTACCCAACTAAAATCTCTGAGATTCGAGTCCTTCTCCTCTGAAATTGACACCTTCTTTTGTATACTCTCCTCCAAGTTACTTTCAAGCTTAAAGGAATCAGTATGAGCTTTGTAACGGTTATGATAGTGCATATACCGGTAAAGATCCCGCTTTGCCCTCTCAGCATTTTGTTCTTTGTCTTCTTTGTACCGACCACAGCTATGACCTGCAATACTTGACCACGTATGGTTTCGACCAGTCGCTCCACCACATAGCCAACTGGCATCCAGAGTAAAGAAAGTACAAATCAGTTTCATACCTCCAAAAGCAGTCAAAAGATATCAAAACTATAATGCAAATCTTTGCTCATTTTTAAGTTTGTCAAGCCTGTAATGGCAAGGGCATGCATCAAGTTACAAAGAACGTTAAAAGTACAAGAAAAAAACAATAATACAAGTACATCAATCGAAGGGAGCAAGAGGAAGGGGAAAAAAAGAAGAAAGAACCCTCACCAAAATGCTTGTCCACAGATACAGCTCACAAGGTTGCAGCCACCATTCTTCTCCACGGGTTTGTGACATTTGGGACAAGGTTTTGTATGAACTGTGATCCAATTAACTGTCTCTGATTCATCTCGGCACTTCTTGGCCCAAAGCTCCCACATTAAACATGAACAAGGTGAATGAGCTTGTGACAAACAACTGAAACAAAATTGTAGACCACATGAACATTCTATCTCACAAAACTGATCATCCTCCACGCGTATTGCATTCCCACAATGAGGAGTGCTTGGGCACCACTTAACCCTTTTATTGTCCTCAATATATGACTCAAGAAGAAAACGGTCAAATTTTTCAGCAAGCTGGGGATGCTTCTTACTGACTAGATTTCTGACAACGGCTTCATCACAAATGGCATTGCATTTGTGAGCCATGCACCTAATGCGCTTACTTTGACCCTCATTTATCTTTACGACGAAATGCTCTGTCCAACCTAAATAAGATAGAGAATGTTAAATTTATGACAGTTGCTACATGATAGAAAAACAAAGCACATGGAATAAGAGACCTAAGTATGCACATATTACTACATATATATACACAAGTACAGGATGAAGAATAAATCCAAAAATACCATTCGATGAACTGCATACTAATAATCGTACAAAACCACAAAAGAATAAACATGGTAACATTCAAAAATGAAAAAGACGGGTAGAATACTTACAAGTGTTGCAAAAGCAATGTCCACAATCCATTTTTGTCGTCTCATTACTAGGTACATCTTCTATACAAATAGCACACATTACTGGTGAATTGGGAGGTGATGGATCAAGATCGTGATGCTCAACGACAGTTACACCTGCTTCAGCAAACAACCAAGATTTTCCCTTCTCTACATACACTGCAAAAAGCTTATCAACATCCCAGCGATGATGAATAAGTAAAGTCCTGGCATGGTGCTCCCTAAGGAATAGCATTTCCATCACCCTGCGCAAATCCTCCTTCTGCATAAACACAACGCCATTGAAACGTTATCTTAAACCGTAACACATATTAGCGAGGATTTATAGCAAAACAGTGAAGACTATTCTTTCCCTACCTGTGCAGTCAAAAGAGATTCTTTGGTAATCACCTGCAACAGTACAGAAACACCGTCAAACTCCCAAATAAGTACAGAACAACAGAGCCAAAACTTATTTGACAGAAATACCCAAAAGCAATAATCATATGAAATGTCGAAAAAAATGCGAAAGTTATTAAGAGAGTGAAAAGCAACCCAAATTCCAATACACCAAAAAGTTAGGTCTTTCCGAATTGAAACAAACAACATATATATGCACGCGCACAAACAAAACAAGCAAAATATACACAGATTTTATTAATACCATGAAAACCCATAAAAAATTACGGTAAATAAATAAATAAATAATTGAAATTCAACTCCTATTGATTGCTGGAAAGAGCTGAAACCCCCAGAAAACAATCAGAAAACCTTAGTAGTGGCGCCCTTGGGGGGAATCCACTGAAGATCACAGTCTTCATTCTCGATGACGTCGAGAGAGTCCTGATCGGAGTAATAGTACTCCTCGTCGTTGCCCAAGCAATCCTCCATGGATTATTTATATCCCCCAAACAAAAAAAATCGAAACTTTAACAAAAAAATTCAGAAAAAATGATTTTTTTTTTTTATTGCAATCGAAACGAACAGGCAGTACGCGCATGCAAGGAATTCACGTAGGGACGAATTGGGGGTTTCTTCCCAAGAGAGAAGATAGATTGAATTTTGGGATTGAATTTGGAAGACGAGGGTTTGGTGAGGGGGATGGAGGAGCTGGACGGCGTCGTTTGAGCTGTTAAGGGAAGTGGAGAGATGGATCTAGTTCAAGTGGTGGATTTTGGGTGCGAGTCTGGAGAGGTTGGGCTGGGAAGAAACTCAACTGGAAAGTCTGAATGCGAGGGAGTATTAGGGAAAAACAATTTTGGGACGGAGGAGGCCTCTTCGGTTTATGCTTCTCTCTCACTCTCCCTGAGATTTTATTTTATTTTATTTTATTATCGATATTATTTACACTAGGAAAAGATTTAATTTCACAATGAGCTAATAATAGTGTGATTTAAATTTTCTTTAACGAGAATCAAACTTAAAACTTCTCATTTACAAGTAAAAAAAAAATATCATCAGATCATGATTTACTAAGTAGTCTCATTTCCAAGAGTTTGGTCACAAATAAAAAAAAGTACTTGAAATGTTAGCAAACAACTAATTTAATGGATTTTGTTTTATTTTTATCCTTTACCATATTTTACGAATAATTTTTTATTTTACACGACGATATTGAGAGTAAAATTGAGCTAAACCGTGTAGTGAGATTGAAAGAGTTTGATATCAATCGCGAAGAGTCATTTTGTATTGGAATCAGTGAAAAAAAATAATGAAAAAAGTATGCATAATAGTTATTCTGAGAGTGTACAACAATTTCTTTTAGTGGTATTAATTTGTCCCAACACCGCTACCAAAAATACTAATCTGCTTTATTCAAAAAAAAAAAAAAAAAAATAAATTCATCACCACTCACTTGCTTTTAATCGTCATCGAGTGCCCAGCACAATCCCAAGAGTCAAGCAAAAGGACCCTTGCTTGGGCTGCACTCTCTTCAGGGAATACTTCAAAGAGTGATGTGATTCAAGGGTAGATACAACTCCCCAAACTACTATTCAAGGAACCACACCCAAATTGCATTGCTGTTTATGTTGAAATATCCCATCATTTTCATGATAAAATCTCACACCTGACGAATTGTGCACGTGATAATTATCAATTTAAAAACAATATCTGTGTTGTTGGAAATGGACCTTTTAGTCCGTCTTTCTGATAATCATACAATTTAGTTATTCAAATGAAAACACAAGACTTTCGAGTAGTTAATTGCATCGAAAAAAAATCCAAATCAGGCGTGGAGAAGAAAAGGGAACACAAATTTCGTATAAATAACGCACGTTGATAGGTTAAATGTGTTATATAATTAGTTTTAACTTGGCTTTGAGATACAATCAAATGAATGTTACACCAGGAAAATAATGAATACAAGGTACAATAAGTTCATCTAACTATTGAGTTCATCAATGTTGGTTCGGAAAAGATAATCTTCGCCCTCTAACTCATCTTGAAAAAGACAAATAGACGCAGTCTCTAACTTCTCTTCACTAGATCCTTTATCATCCAATGATCTTCTTCCCTGAAACATTAATGTACTGTTAATCACATAATGGTCGATTCTGCGAGGGAAAAGGTTGATATAAGCCTCGACGAGCACACAAAATAGTATCCGGATTCTGGACTGACCTTCTTCAATGTATAGAAGAAGTAGTGAAATCCATCACCAAAGGTACTCCACTCCACAGACCAGGTAAATTGTGGAGCATCAAAAAAAGGGCGCCTGAAATGTGGCTGCGGGACAACAATCCAAATAAGAACAACAGGTTTTCTCACTAGGAAAAGTACTATGAACTTACTACATAGGTATATTACCTGTCCAAAAGAAATTGAGATGTAAATGCCATCTGGTTTCAGAACCCTATGAACACCCTCAAGCATCTTCATGACCTTGGTTACTGTTGCAGGCCGTGGATTCCATGGGTCACCACTATCAACGAACAGTACCTCCTTCATAATCAAAAATAGAATAAGCATTATACCCTTCTCACTTAAGGTTTAGGTGGTGGAAAAAATCACAATTATATTGGTCACGGTAATCACTGATAACTTGAAATTGGATAAAACTTGAGGAAAACCATCTTAAATAGTAAATTTACCATGGTTCCTTTCTCAATAACAACGTCAAAACACTCGTTGCTAAAAGGCAGGTCTAGCATGTCAGCTTCCAGAACTTTTATTTCTGATAACAAAGAATATTGGAAAAGATAAATAAGATTTTCTCTCTAATGCAAATCGACCGTGTTCCGAGAATCAGTTCAATTGAAGGAATTTAATAATGAGCTCCAAGGAAACAAGAAAAACTGTAACGGAGAGACAAAAAAGTCCATTTTGTTCATTATGCTTGAGGATGAGAAAAAAACTTTTTAGGAACAGGAGCACCGAAAATCATTGAGGAGATAGAATACCAATGTCCTCCCAAAAGACAAGATTCAATCCAGATTACGCAGTTTAAAGTAGCAGCGAACAATTTCGATTCTGCTGTCTCTCCATTACCTCAAAAAACAAAACAGATAATTGACAGATTTTCATTTGTCCCCATAAAGAGTTTGTAAGTAATGAATACTAATTGTTCCAAGGCCTGACTACTATTCACATTCACCGTTTAGCCATTACATATTGTCAGAAAGTTATTTCTAAGGTCGGACACACACCGTAGCATATCTCTTATCAGAAAATAAATAAACAGATGTCCTGAGGTATACAAGTACATGCACAGTATATATATCAGGTATAATATATTCACAAATTTTACAATACCAGTTTTTACGTTTGATGCTGCTTGTATAGAGTGATTAATTATTGATAATCAAATTCTAATCATTAACTATAAACAACTTGGACCAAAAACTCCTCTTTCTGTAAATTTAGACAATCATCAAAAACCTTGAACTCAAATCACTTTAGCACAATTGAAACATGGGGAAAAGTAATAGGGTCTTAGGATCAGTATACAAGCAGATAATTCTAGTGTGTATAGTTTGTAGAATATCAAAGTTCAAACAGCACACCTTTAAAACCTTTAGACTGTAACTTCTTCTGCATGTTCTCTACGGCAACAGCGGAGAGATCAATGCATGTTATTTCCGTAACCCCATCTTTATACAACTCTTCGGACAACCGTGAGTTTCCACAACCCAGCTCCAACACCTGCATTATAGTCATTGCTCATCACCACTGCTTTATCCGACCCTTCTAAATGAAACCAACAAACATGATGCATATTCGTATTTAAGTATAAAAATAAAGTCGATGCAAATGAATCAACAATTTTTGTTCATTAGAAAAAATTTGCATAACAGGAGCTCAGGACAATCGAGGCAAATGAAATAGGCGATATTCTGCAAGAAATAACAGCCTTTTCTTCTCAGATAAAAATAAAATCTTCTCAAAAATAACAGCCTTTACAATTCCCACATAAAGTGTTAAACTATCCATCTAGATCATAACTTTAACTCAACCCGATTCGAATAACCAATCAATCAATTCAACCCATTCTCTCTATGCATCTTCCTAGCATAATATACTCCAGACCCAGAAATAATTGCCGGTTACTAAGCTAGAAAAGATACATTTCCAATAAATACACACATATATAAGATATATAAATATATATATATATAGTGAGAGAGAGAGAGAGAGAGAGAGAGAGAGAGAGAGTGTGTGAAGTTACAGAGGAATTGGGAGTGATATGTGATTGGATGAGGTGGCGAAAGTGAGAGTAGTCCTTGAGCCACTCGTAGTGCTCCTCAGAGGAGAATCGTTCGTCCCTGAAACAAACAACATCAATAGAACTATGAATTTGATTGAGAAAAAGAAAGGGAAAGGGGAAGATTAAAAATTACCAGTATTTGGGATCGAGGTAGGCGAGAGCAGTAGATGGTCCAACGCCATTTCTCTGGGTTCCGGTCGGGTATTTCTTTGTACCCATTTCACTGTTTCGGGTTTTACTTCTCCTCCCACTCAGACTCTGGCCGGTTGAAGCTTCACCGCCGGCCATAAACCCTGAAAAACCCCTCCAGTCTGCCTTGTTTTGTTTTGGTGGTTGGTGTGGGGGTGTTTTGGAGGAGTGGATGTTTCCGCTTTTGGGCTGAGCTGCTAAATTTGCTTTTTGGGCTCATAGGAAGCAGATTGAGCCCTTTTCTTCTTTTAACCCCTTTCACATGTAACATTCTAATATCCTAACGATATTCAACATTTCATGAAAGTAACAAACTCGCAATTTGATTATTTAAACGTTAAATTTTCTTCAAAGTAACAAATTTGCAATCTAATATCCTAGAACATGTCTCGTATAAAAAAAAAAGAAGGTAAAATAGTTGGTTTGATTATGTTCTGTGCTTCCATATAAGCGAAAACGAACCAAACTAGACTTTGGTCTGCATGATGTGATTCGATATAAAATTACGCTTGTGTCATGTTAAAAACCATATCAAACCAAACCGGTCGGATTGGTTTGGTTCAGTTGGCTTTGGGCCCTCCATATAGACCCACTCTTTGTCACACTCACCAAACTTCTGAAAACTTCAAAAACATAGGACTCATTTGTTAAAACCAGATTAGGTTGTTAGGGTCTTTGCATATTGAGTACATAATCTGAAAGAAGAAAAGAAACATTTAAGAGATAAAACTGTAACATATACAGTGTTGGTATTAGAATATCCATGAATAATACTCCCGCAATTTCAGTTGCTTCCTCTTCATGAACATTAAAACAAACTTGCCAACACCCTGATGCAAAGTCCACATTTGTTCCAATGCTGCTGTTATGTGGAGGGCTTAGTTGCATGAATATGTGAACCTGCAGACAGTTTAGTCTCATATGACCGAGAAATACTCGCTTTCGTTCATTCAGAAGACAGAAAGTATGAAGAGTTTTGGGATCACTACCTCGTAAACATTGATGGCAGTGATACTTTCTAGGATTTTAGGGATGGTACTGGTATTGGTGATGTTGGAGGCTTTAGCTCCTCATACCTGTTCATTATAAGCCTCAAAGGTTCAGTAAAGTTGTCCTAAACGAAAATCTGTCATATAAGCTAGGAGTATGTTCTAGTTTTAGTTTGTACTCCCCGCTGAGGCACTAAAGCATGACTAAGGACTCGTTTGGAAGTGCTTTTACAATAACTGCAAGCGCTTTTAGAAAACGTGTTTAGGATTCCAAAAGCACTTAAAGTGCTTCCTGCAAGAAACACCAATTATGCGCTTCTTGTAAGAAGCACTTCAAGTTCTTTTCCAAGGATTCGCATTTATACTGAAGATTGGTTTTAAAAACTTTTTACAAAAAACTCTTTCAGCCATTTTAAAAGCAATTCCAAACGAGCCCTTAAATACGTTTCTTCCTTGTGTACTTAATATAGTAAAAACGATCTTATGAAATCCCGTTGACCTACAAAAGTGCAACCATGAAGAAGCTTACATATAAAAAGGTGACTGCGGTCTTGGCTTTCGTTTGGTATGTTGCTCTTCCTCACTTTGTTTATTTTCAGCTGGAAGTTGCCCTGTGCTGTTTGAGGTATCGATTGGGGATCCATTGTTTGCAGCTGGTGCTGAGAAGACTGATACGATCGGAGGAGTAGGAGATGGTGATGAAGGGGGCTTGAAGTCGTCGTATCTGAAAACATAGCACGCCAACAATAAGTTCCTTTTTCTTCTTTGGATATATAAAACACCAACAATAAGTTCAATCCCTATTTCTCAGAACAATATAACTCACAGGAAAGGCTAATATTCGACACAAAATAGCTGGATTTAACATAATATTTGAAATCAATAATTCATTGAGGTGAATCTTATATAATATGAAGGGAAAACATCCGTTCAATCAACAGAATCTTGTAGTTACTTCCTACAAGATCATTGCATTAGTGATTGTGCACTTACCAAATTTAAGAGTACAATGATCAAAGTAGCAAGAAGCAAAAAACACTTATTTTGAATACAAAAATAAAAATTTGAGAAAATCCTTACACGTGGTAGGGTGAATGATAATGAGGTGAATTGCAGGGAGAAACCTCTTCAGCAACACTGCTTGTCTCAGCTTCCGGAACATCATTACCTCCACTTGATTGTGTGACAACTTCTACCGGAATTGAGGCATCCAAAGACGTTTTCTTGGGACCACTTGGCGTTGGGCTCGGAGAGCTAGGTGGCTTCAAATCCTCATACCTATAAAAAATCATATCATCATACAGAAATTGTCCCATATCTATGATGTGACAGGAAAGCATTGGAAGTAGCTTACGCAATGTAAGGCGAAAGGGGGCTTGTTATTAGCAATTCTTGTGAGACTGATTTTATCTCATTCGCGGAAGTTGTTATCCCTTCTGTGCTGGTTGGTGCCTCTGAAATGGTTGTTGACACAGCATCAACAACTTCCACATCTTTTTGGGTACTAGGTGGAGTGGGACAAGGTGACGACGGTGGTTTGAAATCATCATATCTGCAAAATAAAACAAAAAGAAAGCAATGTTACGTTTCATAATAACAGAGATAAGAAATGGTTAAAGATATTGGATTGACTTGAAATTTAACATATATAGAGACCACAACAGACTCTGGAAAGGTGTGGAAAGATCTATAGTTTTGTACCAGTGCAATGTTGTTCTTGTCATAAGAAAGTTAGATTATTAGATTTTCAGTGCCTATAATATGAGCTTACGAAGCAGAAGGTGAGGTTTTCAGTGTATATTATGAGCTTACGAAGCATAAGGCGAGGAAGCCCTTGTAACTTTCTTTTCTGTCTGAATGCTTTCTTTCTCTATGATGGGTTTTGAAGCTTCCTGAGGAGGGGTAGCTACTGATTCTGCAGGTGTGGTATCTGTATCACTCACTTTGGTGGCAAGATCCGCGGTGCTTGGCGACGTAGAAGGAGATGTTGGTGGTTTGGCACTCTTAGAAAGCTCTGGATCAGCTGTGGGTGCCGCAGATGATTCCTGATGACACCATAGAGAGCGTCAATTTCGCTCTGACAATTAAAAGGTAAAGTACTTCTACTTGTTTGAATAAAAGAACAGAGATATTCATGTTCAGGAGTAACGATATCTGTTATGAGGAAAAGTGAAAGAATGAAAGCTAGATAATACACGAAGCAATAAGGGAACTCTCCAAGGTTCACTTGGCAGCTGAAGGCTCACATATAAAACTCGAATGTATTTCTGCCCTTTTAGGAAAAAAAGGGACTAAAGATTTCCTTAGTTACTTACTAAATGTTAGCAAAAGAAAGAACAAACAAACCTTTGGTGTGTAAGTGTAAGCACGTTGAGATGGTATCTTTGCGAGGAGTTCCTCCAAGGGAGTCAACGGAGCTGTTGTTTCTGCAATTACTTCCACTACTTTGAAGTAAGAAAGGCTGGGATTTTTGGCTGCAGAGGCCAGTAACTCTGCCACCTGAATTGATAAATAGAAGTATACTTTTACAGTTGATCGATAAATTCCAAGTTTCTCTAACCAAATTCAGATATATGTTATGGACAGCATGAGTAGAAATTTTTATTTCGAAAACAAAAGCACCAGGATCAGGACAATATTTGATTTATCTTTAGTCTACTGATGTGACAGTTAAAACAACAAAAACATTTTAGTTTTAACAGTACATAAAACGCAATCCAAGATGCCTGTCTCTATCCAAGAACATACATTAATACAATCAAAGGTAGGACAGAAGTGAAATACAGATGTTCAATTTTAAACTTTCTAATGACCTCACTAATTATATGGGTTTAGCCAAGTTGGGTAGGGTAGTATGCTTGACCCTTTGCACTTAAGTTCAAGCCCCCTTCCCGTAGTTTAGATGAATTTAGTGTAATTAGCCTATCATTTGTACGGAAAATGATTTAACTAAGTGAAGTCCTTTCATTCGCAGTAGAAAACATATATATGGCACAAAATTACAATCGATACACTTTTCAAACTATCTAGTGAAAAACTGTTGCATTTGACTCAGTCAAGGGAGACCAAATTATTATCTTGTTCAGAAAGAAAAAAAAAGAAAACGCAGGTGTTTGAGCCTCAGAATTAGGCTTCGTATTTTGTTTTGAATAAGCTGACTATATGGCCGATGTTACTACTTTTGGTTTCTAATTATTTTTCATCAGTTAGTGCTGAAAACAGAAACAGCACAGCATGGTGCACAATTAAGTAATCTTTACAGAAGGAATACCTGGAGGTTTGAAACTTGACCACCAAATAAAGTATCTTCCGTTGAGAGGGTAGTATTATGAGTTTCCTTGTAAGCATCAGTGGGCCGCTCCATTCCACCCGGTCTCACTATCTGAAGAAGACCGCAGATAAGAACTCAACGATCCAGCAACTTACAACCTATCTATTTCATTAATTTTTCTGCAGCAAATGCTGTGAATACTCACAGTGTAGGGAAGTCCACTGGCTATCAGTGCTTCTTCTGCCTTTCTTTTCCAAATCAGGACTCCCCAAAATAAGCTTTATAAAAGAAGAGAAAATTCAGTGTGTTCACCGAGAAAAGAAACAAAGGGAGGCTGTTTCTCTAGACTTTTGAGTACATAGACAAGCAACAAATGATAATATATCAAATTTCTACCATGAGCCTGAAGACTTACTTTAAAATAGCTGCAGGAAATCCAATCTTGTTTGTTCCCAGAGACGTAAGCAATATGAAGTGGTTAACTTTTGCAGCAGTTGCTGCATCATTGATAGATACTCAAGATTTTCACATTTTTTATCTTAAAAGTTCAAAAAATATAACTGGATAGACAGTCAAGATTAGAAAATATTCTGAATACAAAGATCAGTTGGCACCATTTCTTTGCACTCCTCCCATCTATAACCGTTTGTACTCGTAAAAGATCACATAAACAGCTAAGCAGTAAAAGAACATCGTGTTCTCGCAAGTCGAGACTGGATGAATACTTTCCTAGAATAACTGTAAGTTATACCACACATGCTTCAGAAGCATGAGCTTTTTTTAGGGTAACATGCTTCAGAAGCTTTGCTAATCCAAAAAAAAAAAAATGAAAACTTTCTCGATCCTAGGTGTTTGAAGAGTTCTACTTATGGGAATGGAAACTAAAAATATTCACAAATCTATTAAAATAAAATAAAAAAGAGAAGGCTCTAGTGGGTGTGTGTGTGGAGGGTACTGCAATAAGCCATAATGTTTTCATTGTAACTTCTTTTAGGTCTGCAACAAAAGCAAGATAAATAAGACTAAAACTCGATGTAGTTACATCACACAAAGATATAAGTAACATTGTACCTGCCAACAGTCAAAACCCTTTCTTACCTGCCTCAATAAGATTTTTGGTAGCTAGATAGTCAATTCGATATGGTCCAGTAACATCAAAAACCTCCTTCTCACTGGCACCGATGCAGCACAAGACCACTGATGCATTGCCCAATGCTGGTCTAATCTGATCTGGTTTCTCCAAGTCACACTCCACAATTTCAAGCTTTTCTACAGCTGGGCTAAAAATCAAAAGCTACCTGTTATTTGCTATAAGCAAATATTGTTAAGGTAATATCTCTTTATCAAAACCTTATCTCGCTCCTCTTTTTCACTTTGTCCTTTTTTTTTCACTGAAAATTTTATAGAAATCAAATGCAATAAGAAATTGATAGTTCTAAAGTCTTTAATCTTACGCTGAATCCCTTCGTCGAGCTTCATTTGTTTAACACTCTACAGATGAATTGATTTATCAGTATAAATGTGATTAAGGAAAGTGGTGCATAAGTTATAATATCACCAATCAAATTCGTACTTGCACAAGAGTTTGTGCTCTCTGAGCACTCCTGACACCAGCTCTGACTTGGAACCCAAGTTTCAAAAGCTCCCTGAATCGCACTAAGAAAGCTTAGAAATTTAATAAAACAGGTCTCAGGTTGGAAAAGAAAATCACCTAAAGGCAGAGTCAGCAGCAAATGATAACCTTACTGTTCGTGAACCAACTTTCCCAGTAGCACCGGCAACAAATGCAAGATTCTCATTCTTAATATTTCCTTTTTCTGGAACTGGCTCAACTATCTCTGAGCTGAACTTTGTGGTGCCTTGTAAAAACAGTAAAAATCAGTTACAGATAGGTTAGGAAGGAGTTACAGTGATTACCAATTTACCATTTCAGCACATACCTAAACGGAGGAAAAGCCCCTTAACTTTCTTTAACATATAGGTAAGATAAGATTGTGACATGAAGTAGGTTGAATACGTTCTAAGGCACTTCCTTATGCTCTATTATTTCCTCACCATTCTGTAGCCAGCTTATGCAAGCCAGTAGCATATATACTCTTACAAGCACTGATTCATAATTCACATCTCCAAGAGTATATCGAATTTAAGTACGCCTCACATCCTAAATGGGAAGCTAGTGCAACAAAGTGCTAGACTATGATGGTGAATTCGAAGCTAATGGAGAAACTGTTGACATTGGTGACACAAGACTCAAAATCTTACTATAAGTGCAGGGTTTCTAGACTATATTGAAATTTCATCTCTCTAAATGCAAATGACACCTGCTTTTGTTTGATAACTTGTAAGTGCTCCACATCAGTCCCTTCCTACCATTAATAAAAACAAAATTTCCTTTCTCTACACATACATTTAATCGTTTTTAATCACTTCTACCGAAACACTCCCAAACAATCCCTTAATGTAGCTCATTTTCTCGGTCTAGTTTGCTCTCTCGCAAAATATCTGCAGAACTAGCAGTAGCAGGAGGATTAGGGAACATGATGCAGGTGGTGAAGTAGGTAAAATTTTAGTACATCTTGAATGTTGGATTGGATCATATCATCACTACATTTTTATAAATACATAGAAAAACACAAATAAACAATAGTAAAATCATGATAAGATCAAAAATTCCAGAAGAACGAAAAAAAAGGGGCATCATATCATTAATCAAAATTAAATGCATAACAAACCCATTTCAACGAAACAGTAAAAGAAATATTACATACCTGAAGCTTGAGCTTTGACATGAAGAAATCCAAGCTTCCTGGCATTTGGGTACCTCTTGGAATTGGAAAATTTGAGGGTCTGGCCGAGCAGAAGGGGTTTTTCTGCAAACCTACTTTGGGATAAAGAGGAGGGAATAGTGGTCACATTTGGTGAGTGCAGAGAGCAAGCCTCCATCGCAGTGGAGTTTCAAGTGTTCAGAAGCTCACCAAAAGCTCAGAGCTTTAAACAATTGGAGGCAACTGAAAGGTTTTATTATCTCTTGAAACTTTTGAGTTTGGCAGATGTGGCACCCTCCACAGTCCATGGATATGATGGACCCCGCGCCAAATTTCCCCTGTCACAGATTAAAGAAATTTTTCTAGGTATCGAAACTCAGCACGATACATTAAGTATGTGTTTCTGATACATCAAATATCATAATATGGCTAATTTTTTTTTAAATATAATATCCAACCACTTATATTATAAAATTAATATACCATACCATATTTTCAGCCTACTAAAAAAAGCTCTTCACAGATTGTGGCTTGGCAGCTGCCAATTGGCTACATCTGCTTCCATTTTTACTTCTAATAGGACTTTCGGGGAGTCGTACGTGACCGTAGATATAGGTCCAAGAGCATCTCCAATTCAAAATGAGGTAACAATTTGGCAGCAAAGTTAGATTTAATGTATCACATACCCAAAAAAAAAAAAAAAAAAAAAAAAAAAAAAGAAAAACAACGTATTTGAAGATGTAACTAAATTACCAAATTAAAGAATTAATAAATGTAGAGGACGGTTTGTGACCTTTCATCAAAACATCACGAGAGACGGCAAAAAGATACACCCATCCCTAGGTTAATTCAATGTCATGTGGATGTTATCCATGAGGTAGTTAGACTTAGACATGCTCCTTGAGGGAAATTTTTTTTTTTTTTCGTGTCAAACATAATAAAATTCATTAATACACATAACTATTACAAGGTAAGGAAAATTTAAAAGATAGGCAGCGCAATACAAACAAGTAAAAGCAAAATTCAAAAAGACGTTAGGCGTTAATTGGTGGCAAGCTAGGATCTAGCATCTAATCGAACAAAGCGGATATAATTAAATTTATTATATAACATATAAATAAATGTCTACTTACAGTCTAAAAAATAAAAAATAAAAAGAGTTAATTACAAAAAACTACCTCAAGTATGGGTCAAATGACACTTTCATACCTCATCTTTTAAAATTGACAATGTCATACCTCATCTTACGAATTTGTGTCAATGTTATACCTTCCGTTAGCTTGGCCGTTTATTTCTCAGTTAAATGCTGACGTGGCTTGATCCAGGACCCATTTTTATTAAAAAATTATTAAAAATAAAAAAAATCATTTAATATTATTTAAATATTAAAATAATAAAGACCCTTTTTTTTTTTTTTTCCTTCTCTCTTCCCTCTTCTTCCCTCTTCTTCCCTCTTCTTCTTCTTCTTCTTCTGCAGGGGGACGAACTGGGCTGATTTTTTTTTTTTTTTTTCTTCTCTCTTCTTCTTCTTCCCTCTTCTTCTTCTTCTTCTTCTTCTGCAGGGGGACGAACTGGTTTTTTTTTTTTTTTTCCCCTTCTTCTCTCTTCTTTTTCTTCTTTTGCAGGGGACGAATTGGGCTTTTTTTTTTTTTTTCTTCTTCCCTCTTCTTCTTCTTCTTCTTCTTCTTCTGCAGGGGGACGAACTGGTTTTTTTTTTTTTTTCTCTTCTTCTTCTCTCTTCTTCTTCCGTCTTCTTCCCTCTTCTTCTTCTGCAGGGGGACGAACTGGGTATTTTTTTTTTCTTCTCTCTTCTTCTTCTTCCCTCTTCTTCTGCAAGGGACGAACTGGGTAATTTTTTTTTTTTTTTTTTCTTCTCTCTTCTTCTACTTCCTTCTTCTTCTTCTTCTTCTGCGAGTTAGGTTGGGGGGGGGGGGGGGGTTGGGTGGGAGGGGACGGGTTTGCTGTTATATATATATATATATATATTTTTTTTTTTTTCTCTTCTTCTTCTTCTTTCTCCTTCTTCTTTTCTGGGTTGCTGGGTTGCAGGAAGATGACGGGGAAGAGAGAGGGGGGAGATGCACGAAAGGAGAGGGAAGATGATGGCTAATGATTTTTATTTTTTTATGTATTTTTTTATTATTATTTTAATATTTAAATAATATTAAATGATTTTATTTGTTTTTAATAATTTTTTAATAAAAATGGGTTCCGGATCAAGCCACGTCAGCATTTAACTGAGAAATAAATGGCCAAACTAACGGAAGGTATAACATTGACACAAATTCGTAAGATGAGGTATGACATTGTCAATTTTAAAAGATGAGGTATGAAAGTGTCATTTGACCCATACTTGAGGTAGTTTTTTGTAATTAACCCAAATAAAAATTAGGATCCTATTTTTTTTCACAATGTTGTTTGATTAAAACCTTATTGGTTTTCAAATTTTTATTAAAGTCCTTTGACTTTGTCCACGTCACCATTTAACTTGTCAACTCAACATTTTATATTAAATTTTTTTTTTTAATAAAACAACCTAAAATTGGTGTTTATCTCCTAAATTTAAGGCAATTAATTATCAGTCTAAATTTATTATATTCCTAAATGTTTCATTCTATTTTCTTTCTGAATCATCTCCATCTCTTTTTGTTTCTCTGTCTTCCCCATAGTTCCGACTCCCAGTGCTGTGCAACACCTCCAATCACAAGTCATCAATTATTTTCTTTTTTTTTAGTTTTTTTCTTCACGGGCTAGAATTCAATTTCTCTATACATATATTTCTTCGAGTGCAATTTTCTTTTATTGGTTAAATTTCATCATACACATTCTATGGGTACAATGTTTTTGGGTTGTTTTAGTATATGTTCCGCATAATATAGGTACATTGTATTTGGCTGTTGCATTTTATGTACCCATATCCCTACATATCATTATATGTATATTGTTCTTCGTTGTAAAATGCATCCATTTGTCAATAGATCACTTTTGGTACATTTTTATCCATCTTGTATGAGGATTATAGGTAGCTTACGCATACTTTCATGGGGCACTATATTTATTGGAATGTATATGGGTTCATTTTTTTCGTTGATTTGAGAATATATCCATGTGGAGTTTTTTATTAGGTTCATTCTTTTTTTTTTTTTTTTTTTAAGAATGTATCCATATTTTTTGGTTTGAAGAATCTATCAATGTTTTGTGCTACATTATTGTTTTGGGTGATTTGATGAATGTACCCATAGTTACATACTAGCCTTCAAGCACGCGCTCACGCGAGAAGGCATTTTTTAAATCACGGCGTGCTACTTGCAACTTACACGTTTTAAATATATTTATACGCGTAAATTGACAAAAGGAAAGTCAAATATTTTAAGTAAATGAATAATTTTAAATCATGCTAGAAGAAACCCCTTATAAACCAATTAAAGCAGTTGAATTCACATAATAAAATTGGTCTCTATAGAATTTACATTAAGAATAGCGAAAATAATATCTAATAAACAATTGATTGAATCATATTATTGCTAGCCTATTGTGAGGCTAAGCCCACCTCATTCCCCTTTAGGCTAGATAATATCGTTTATTTATTTTTTATTTTTTAAAACAATCATTTGACAACTTATTTAATCACATTGTTATCCACATGTGAAAAACTTTTTTTATAATCAACATGACACGCCTCTTAAGATGTTTTGAACATGTTCAAAAATAGAGAAATTAAATCACATTATTGCTAGTCTATTATGAGATGCTAATAAAAATAAAGAAGCACCAAAAAGTAAATTATTAAAAAAAAAAAATTAAAATGACGAAAATGCCCTTACCTTATTTGATGTATTATTTTGGGATGCCTTTGAAGTTTTTCATTTTGAGGACATTTTTGTCCAAAACCTTTTTATTGAAGCATGATGACCAAAACACTATTCACAAAGTTTTTCATTTTGAGGGCATTTTTGTCCAAAACATTTTTATTGAAGCATGATGACCAAAATACTATTCACCTTTTCCATTCTCTTTATATATAATAGATGTATCAATTATCTTTCTTATATGTACATAATTTGTTAATGGCAGACCATGATCCTGTAGTGACTTCTAAGTTCTAAGTTGTGGACCGGCCTTCTTCCTAGGCTAGTGGTTAAATGCGCTAGCATGATTTCTGAGGTTCTAGGTTGTGAGGCTGGTATTGAAGATGGCGAAGATTAAGATCATGATGATTTTTAAGTTTCTAATCTATCTTTAATATTTCAAATCCCACAAATTATGTGTTTTATTTAATATTTCATAAATATAGGTAATTGTAAATTATGATTTTTAAATTAAAAAAATAAAATAGGTGATATGGAAATACATTTAATACCAGTATGATGAGGTGTACAAAAGTCAGGGACCTTGATAAAAAACTGAAAATTAATAAGGTTTCAATCCAAGAAAATTGGTGGCTAAGAACTGCATCCAAAGTATCCCAAATAAAAACTATACTTGTATTTAGAATTTGTGAAGGTTAAAACTTAAAACTTAAGCCATTATGACATTGTCGTCATCACAAACTAATGCAGCAAAAATAAGAAAACCCCAAAACCAAAAACCAAATTTGAAAATTCACTAATTCATAATATGGGTTCTTTTTTACTAGGTACCTAGAATACCCCTTAACTTAATTAAAAAAAGAAAAATTAAAAACAATGGAACTGCCTAGCCACTGCCCATCCTTCCTAGCCCGACTATTCACCTAGCTCGTGTAACCCATTTAGCATCTACCTGATTTTTCTCCATGTTTTGGCCTAGATCACATTGGTTCTCCACCGCCGAGGCCAATTTTTAGAACATTGAGTAAAAGCACAACCTAACTAAAGAGAAAATACAATGAACATGCCCAAATAAGAGAGAAGGAAGAAAGCCTTAGGAATTGAACCGTTACTTTTCCATTACAGTACGGAGAACTCCATTCTCGTCACGGTCAATCAACAACCTATTATAATGTTTGGAAACTTGGCCTTCTTGGCTTACTACCGCAGTCATTTCCTATTTTCGAATCGAAAACGCAGGCATAGAGGCGCAACTCTTTCCCAGATCAATGATTTAGCCGACTCTCGTTCTTTGGACCAACTTGTGATCTACACAAAAATGGGTTCGTCACTATTTTTCAAATACATCGAGAAGGACCGCTTGATTCATTATACAACAATGCAACATCTGACGCTGGAAAACATCTTTCGCCTTTCTCACCAGGTATTGGCTTTAGCAGGTTCTTTGGATTGTTCTTGGTAAGACCCCTTTCAATTGGTCAGATCTAATATGGATCATACATGGATGATAGTTGGAGTCGATGGCAGTGTAAAGGTGTTCGTAGATCGAAGCTCAGAAAATGATCGCCCGGAAAGTCTCTTTCAGTCCACAACAAATTCTAAACTAAATACCCTATATCTAAAATAAGAAAAATCACTCCTCCAAGCCTGTCCCTGCTCCAATATTCTTACCAGATAATGCCTTTAAAAGCCACAGAACACCGAAGCACTCCCCTGAAGGAGATTCTTGGATGAGCCATTCGATGAGTCAAGTAGCCAAGGTTAATGATTGAGGGTTCGTGAAGAGGAATAACAACTGGGGAGAAATATTGCATACTAAACTGAGAAAACTAAGAGCAAATTGAGACAAGAGCTCAAAATAAACTGAGATACAAAAGCTCAAAGCACATCACCACAAGATAAAGTAGGTTATCAAAATCAAGGAAGATAAAGAAAACAAGAAAAACGGAAGATAGGGACTGCCACCAACCCCACCAAAGAAGGGGGTCATCGAAATAGAGATAGAAATGTTTTCTTTTCCTAGCTAGAGATAAGGAAGGGGGCGAGTGTAATATCACAAATCTATTGGGTCATTTAACATGACTCAATTAAAGAGCACAAAAAAAAAAATGAAAAGAAAGCCTAGATGCTAGGATTTGACATGCTCTGTAGGATAATTTGTTGTATATTTATAAAGTTGGTTGCAACTTCTTCAAGTTAGCAAATTGAGTACTGCAAATACATTTTATTAAAAATATTGTTTAGTAAATAGGTTGAAAATAAAATTTATGCCCCACGAGATAAAAAAAAAAACAGAAGTTAAGATATAAATATTTTAAAGTGAAAGATAAAATTTGAGAGTTGGTTGAAGTGACAAAATTTTAAAGTAGCATAAAAGTGACAAATGGGTTAGCAAATGACACTTTTAAAGGTAAGTTTTGCTAACTACTTAGGAGATGCTCTAATAAGTTTGAATTCTATAAATTGTGGGCCACAACTATTAAACTCATGTCACCACAACTATAATCTAAACTACCTATTAACAAAATCATCTTTGTCAATCAAAAAATTGTGAAAACACCAAATTAACCACTTCAACAAAACTAAGAAAAAAATAACTAAAATAAAAGTTATGAGCAACATAGTAAATTAAAGACAAACTAGTTTTATCATTTTTAAATCTCACAGCCAGGTAACCATATCAGTTGCCTTCATTTTCTCTTCCACGCTTGCAAGAAAACATTAACCGTCCTTCGACGTAA
The DNA here is from genome assembly GCF_963583255.1 of Pyrus communis. Classification (NCBI taxonomy): domain Eukaryota; kingdom Viridiplantae; phylum Streptophyta; class Magnoliopsida; order Rosales; family Rosaceae; genus Pyrus; species Pyrus communis. Next base: position 7,706,283 of record NC_084805.1, on the reverse strand, counting down.
AAAATATTTCCTCACTAAAAGGGTAGCTACAATGATGAAAATGGTATTCCTCGCTGGGGATATTCAGTGGCAGTTCAAAAGCAAAACTCAGTTACGACTATGTTTTCTCGCTATAAACCATTTAGCGACTAAATCAACACAATTAACGAAAAATCACTTTTTCCGCTAAAACACTATCTGTTGTAGTCCTTCCTTGGTATTGTCTAGGGTGGTTGTCATTTTGGGCAACATCTTGGCACAGAAAACACTACTGAAGTCTGCAAATTTACAACATAAATGGAGAAAAAGAGTAACTTTTTAGATGATGATCGATTATTGCAAAGGAATTGTTATAATCACACTAAAATAGTCATAAATTCTATCATTCTTCTTGTGTCATTTTTATTTTATGTTTTAATCTGTATATATAAAGTGAGAACCCCAAATGGTGAAGCTTTCCGAAATGCCAAAAATCATAAAAGAAACAAGCAGTTTGCGAGGGAAGATGAAATTGAACGAATTGCCTCTGTAGGTGGGTAATTCCTACAGGTATGTCTCAAACTTTCCTCTTGGTAGTTGTTGTTGACATTTTTTTATTATTGTACAAAAAGAAGCAGGCCAGTCATGGTTAGTCAATGGTGATTTTCCTTTTGGGATCGAATTGGGAAAGGTGATTTTGATGTTTAACTTATCATTCAAATTGTGGTAAGTATTTTCTCTTTCCAAGTGCCAAAAGTTTTGCTTTACTTCTGATGGAGTTAAAAAATTTCGTGTTTCTGACATTTTGAAGCAGCAAAAGTAGTCCTCAAGAACACAGTGGAGATTATGACAAAATAATAAGGCAATATTTAGTTGTGAATCTCTATGAAGATTAATGGATCATCATCTTGCCCTCGCAAACCAAGTTCAGGTTAAATACCTCTTGAAGATAGTTAAAACAACCCTAATTAGCCAATCAACCTTAAAATGCCCCTTCTTCACAACCTTAATCCCTTTCCAACGTTTTATATTGCACGAATCTTATCACATTGAACGACAAAAGTGTCTCCGATTAATGTTTTAATCGATTTTTTTATCAGTAGTTTAGTTCTTTTCTTTAATTTGGTAGGAATTGCGGTCTCTCGTTTTTCTTGGTGCAAAATCTATGTGAGTTCATTTTAATTTGTAATTACAACAAAGAACACCATTTTAGCCCCATAAAGTGGAATTAGTTTTCACTAATATGGTTATGCGGGTGTATCCTTTTATTCCTTCGCATATATACAAAGAAGGATTGAGGTACTGAAGGATCATATGAGGCTCTTCAAAGCAGATTTCCAGTGGAACACAAGGGGAATATTTCTCATGAGGGCCGAGGGGGTCTGGTACATGTGTGTCAAGGTGATCAACGTGCCAGTAAAAGCTCTGGCTCTTCTTGTCATAGATGTCTTCCATATCGCTAGTCACCCGACAAATCAAAAAGAAACAAAAAAAAAAAAAGCTAGCAGCAATAGTGAATAATAGACGCAACAGCTAGCGCACACAAGTATTTATAAGTCTTAAATCCTTAGGAGTTTTAGAAACCGAATTCACTTCTGAAACTGTTTTCCTTTTGGTCATAGGAGTCCCAACCTTTTTTTTTATTTAGTTAAAGAATATTACAAAAATATATGTGAAAGAAAGAATGGAGAGATGTGAAAAGACAATGTGGAGTTTTATCTCATCAATAATTTCATGCCGATATGTTCGCATCGTACATCTCCAAAATTATTCAACCAATAGTTTTGATCATGACATTATGCCACCACTTCTTTTTAGGGTTTCTAAACCTCCACAGTTGAATGAACAGAATCATGACCAATAGAACCTTCAGCAACATTCCCAATATTTGTTCCATGTGATTGCCTAGAAGAACTCTGCCCCAATGCTCCCTCAGCCGCGACAGGAGGAACTACATCATCAAGTTGATCCTGGAAAACAATGATATATAATTGGAAATTAACCACCACAATCTGAGCAAATACACCCTAGCTCCTCTATGCCAATCTATTGCCTTGAGGTTGGCATGTTACCCCCAAGGCAATGAACTGACAGAGGAGCTAGGGTGTTGAATTGTTATTTGCAACTTCGATTTTAAGTTAAACAAAGGCTACATTTTACTTTTGGTCTTTGTCATTTGTTCAAGATTCGCTTTTGGTGTCTGTAGTTTGAATTGTGTCTATTTTGTACATGTAGTTTAGTAAGCTGTTGCAATTCAAGGACACCTCCCAATTTCAATTAAATTTTCATTGCGGAAGTAGTTTAGTGTTCTTACAATCTAAAAACATAAAGGGGCACAGTTAGACCAGTCCAAAAACTACAGGGACGCTTGGCGTAAAAAAAAATTAAAGTGATGTAGCTGATGAACAAAACTCAAGTAAATTTGAATTGCCTGATTCTGAAAATTACTATATTTGGACCCAAAAAATGAAAATTACGTACCATAGGATAGGATTACCATATAAGATGGGGCAATTTCACTTACTGTTTTTTTATCATTATCTATTTGATTTTGTTGAGCAGGACTCCTGGAGCAAGAACAAGAAAATGATGTCAGTCTAATGAATGAAACCTGTATATATGACGACAATTAAAAAAGTTCATTTATTCCATCACTCGTGACTTATGCATCTTTAGAGGAAGGAAAGGGCATGCAAGAACTCAATTCTTGCCATATATGTTCATTGTTCAACATTGTAAAGCAAAGGATACATATGAGGCCAGAAACTCCCATTTAACAATGATATCTAATGATATATATATATATATATATATATATATAAAATATCTATGTCTGTCCAGCTTGTATGGATATATGTATATATACACATATATCACCCAAACAGACGTTAAGGGTACCTGCTGTTTGAATACTCAAGGCTTTCTTCAATGGCTTTAGCAAGTTGCTTACGATATTGTTCATCGTAGCACCTAGATTCATTCTCTAGTTTAAAAGTAACAAATTTTGCAATGGCTAATTTCATGAATTACTGAAAAAGCGAGTACCTAATTTGAATCATTGTTAACATGCTTTTATTAGATCACTAGGCTTAATCAGCCTCACCGATTTCAATATGTTGGCCCTTATCTTGTAAATCTAAGAGAGAAAGTCGAGTGGCACACTCTATGTCATCAATTTCGTCTTCCTCAAAGATCACCATGTGTCCTTGGAAGACGTCTTGAGAGGTCTTAATTTTGATTCTCACCAAAGATGAATTTGAAGCACATTATTGCTAGCCCATTGTGAGGCCTAACCACTCCCCTACCCCTTTAGTGTAGATAATATCATTTGTTAAAAATAAAAAAAAAACAAAGAAGCTAGGCTCTAGTCGGGTTGCTAGCGGGGCCTAGTGGCTAGGTGGACTAAGCGGATTTAATTAAATTTATAATATAACATGTGAATAAGCACCTACTTACAATCTAAAAAATAAAAACTATACTTGCATTGGGAATTTAGGAAGGTTAAAAACTTAAAACTTAAGCCATTATAACATTGTCATCATCACAAACCAATGTAGCAAAAATAAGAAAACCCCAAAACCAAAAACCAAATTCGAAAATTCATAATTCATAATATGGGTTCTTATTTACTAGGTTACCCAGAAAACTCTTTAACTTAATTAAAAAAAAAATTAAAAACAATGGAACTGGCTAGTCTCTTCCTATCCCCTAGCCCACCTAACCCGCCTAGCCTCTACCCGATTTTTCTCCATGTTTTGGCCTAAATCCCATCAGTCCTCCACAACCTAGGCCGGTTTTTAGAATAGTGAGTAAAAGCACAACGCAACTTAAGAGAAAATACAATGAAAATGCCCAAATAAGAAAGAAGGAATGGGAACTGGATTGTTACTCTTCTATTACATTACGGAGAACTCCATTATCGTCATGGTCAATCCATGTCCTATCATAGTGTCTAGGAACCTGGCTTGCTTGGCTTACTAACGCGGCCTTTTCCCATTTTGGAATCGAAAACGCAAGTGTGGAGAAGCAACTCTTTCCCGGATCAATGATCTAGCCGACTCTCGTTATTTTGGACCAACCTATGATCTAAAAAAAAATTGGGGTTGTCACTCTTTCAAATACACCGGGAGGGACCACTTGATTCATCATACAGTAATGCAACATTGGATGTTGGAAACATGTTTCGCCTTCCTCATTGGGTCTTGGCTTTAGGAGGTTCTTTGGAATGTTCTTGATAAGTACATGCATTTCAAAATAATTATTCTATCTATACCGCATATTAAGAGAACTCTCTAGGATTAATGACTATTTTAAAATTTGTTTTAGAAAATCAAGGGCATGAATAAGGCGTTTTACCGCAAGGGCGAAAAGCAATGTCTGTGCACTTTGATGCGGATTTGATCCCCATTAATACTTCTTTCCCCTAACAACTAACTATTTTACCCACTAACATCACTCTACTAAAAGAGTAATGCTATTCTTACCACAATTTTATATCACATTTCTTTACCATCTTAGGTGGCAAATGAGTTGGACAAGCTACATCATTTAATTTCAATCTTTTTATTAATTAAAACACTTAAATAATCTTTGGTGGCAGAAGAAGACTCCTCGTATACCACAATCATCATTTAATTAATAATATTTTTATTAATTATTGATTGACATTTTGAAATTAAATGTTAATTAATTTAGATGATGTGACTGTCTACATCAGATGCTATCTAAGAATTTATACAATTATGGTACAAAAATATGATAAGAATAGCATTATTGGTACTAAAATTAAAAATAAAATCAATCAAACACATTATTATAATTCAATACGTTTTCATATCCACTTTCTCTCCCACTTCCTACTTTTTCTCTATCCTGCAGTAACTTTCTCCTAAACACATGCATAGCAGGTGCGGAGATTGCTAGTGTTTATGGAGACAGCTCCAATTTCATTCAATTTATCCCTATCCCTTTAAAATCCCATCACAAAGAATCAAATCACTCTTTTCTATTCTTTTGTCTTTCGTATTAGTAAAACATGATGGGATAAGCTCTATGGGTCGGGGGATGTAAATACAAACTTGGTTGGACAAGTTGACCGAGAGCTCTTGGCATTGGTGTGTCTTGATAAATCGAGTTCCAGAAGTAAAGTTAGGTAGCAGTAAAGTAGGGCTCCAAGTCTGCTGTCTCCTTTTGTGTGTCTCATTTGTGTCTTATTGCTAATATTTTGTCACATTTTCTAACTTAACTAAATATTTAACATTTAAAAGTCAAAAAAAAAAAAAATCAAAATAATCTGATTGTTGGGTTAACGAGGTCTGCAAATCCAAAATAGAATTCTTTCTGTGGCTGTTGGGTTACCAACATAAGCGAACTTCTTCCCAATTTTTCTCCATCGTTGTACTGCTTCTTCACTTCTTTCCAAGCCAGCTCTGGTTGAACTTGGATTCTGTCCAGTTGAAACTTAGCTTACCATGAGACCCATATCCTGCCAAGTGCCAACATTTCTCTACCAAATACAGTCCATCATACACAAATGTAGTAGAAGAAAGCTCTTATAGGAGTTCGTTTTCTCCATGGTTGTACTACGTTTTCTCAATAGTTTATCCTTGAGAAGTTAAGCAACGAATCAGGTATGTATATATATATATATATATATATTGAATCATTTATAGTTTTCTTGCTTCTTATTCATATATAAATTTGACTCTCATATTGTATTTTTCATTTTTCCTCAAGGACATAATAATCCCTGTGAAGCCAATGGAATCGAAGCATATGAAAAGCACCAAAGAAGGATTGAGGCTTTGATCAGCTCTCAAATGACAAGCACCACAAAGACTCATGATAATGATATGAAAGTGCAAGATGTGATGAGAAAAATGCTCAAGGAATTTACTCTGTTTTGGGACTAAAGTTTCAGTTAATACTTTTTATTAAAGATTAATTTTATTTGGTTTGATGTTTGGAAAGTAGTAGCGACTACCAATTCTTGTGATTTTCTGATGATTCATAAAACAGTTTGATTGAGAAGAAAGCATTTTTTTTTTTTTGTTTTGTTTTTAGAGTGAAATTCGTTTGACACCAAGCAAACAAACCCCTGCACTTAAAGGACATACAGAGCACTACAACTGTGGGGGATGATTTCATATTTGTTGTAATCTCAGTCACCTCAAACTGAGATTTTCTGCACGACAATAACAACAGCAACATACACACAATTAAAATGGATGAAACAAGAAAACTCAGACTCGTATGGTACACAATAGCAGTTTGGTTCGATATTTTGGTAAAGGATCTGGCGATATTTAGGAAAATGATCCTTGCCAGATTCTTTTATTAGAAATTCTGTGATCATGATCGTTTATCGTATATCGTACGATCAGAAATTATTTGAAATTTAAAATTTAAAATTAAATATAAATAGTACTTAACGAAAACTGACTGAATGATATACTATGAACGATTACGATCACAAGATTCATAGGATTCCAAAAAAAGGATAAGGCCAGGATCCTTTCCCCTTTTCCCGATATTTAGAGAGTAAGTCAGAACTAAAGTGCACAAGTTGTAGGGATTAGGCGTAAAACATGCTCTGACAAATAAAAAAAAAGTTGTAAAACATGCAGCCCTTTACAGATTCCTTGTGCGAAGCTCGTCATCTTTACTCTTTCTGGATTAATTATGTGTCACTAATTACCTACTGGATGAAAAAGAGAATGCAGAGCATGCAGTAGCCTATAAAGAGTATAAAAATATTTGTCAAAATGTTTGTTCCTTGATCTTAATCCTCTATACAAACAGAATTAAATAAATACTGTGACATAACTAACCATGTCCAGAAAATTCATTCTCATATTTAGAAGAAAGAAACCAAAGATATATTTTGTACAAAATACAATAAAACGAAGTGTCAATTAAAACAGCTAACTAGACTAGCTTAAATCCCAATGTCTCCTTCGCCTTGTGATCCAAGTTCAATAAACATCTCGAAGCGGCAAAGAGGGCAATTAAGGTGACTCTGTTTGAACCATCTCCATATGCAGTTTTCATGAAACATATGTGTGCAAGGCATGGACGTTACATCCTCTGATCCCACAACAAACTTTTCCAGACAAATAGGGCAAACCTCACTTTCACGCACAACGGGTTGTCTTTTTCTTCCTCGACCTCTCTCGTCCTCATTAACATCCTCGGCATCAGCCACCACTCTAACCCTCTTTAGCATCTCCTTGATCAACGCATCCCTTTCGAGTTCTCTTTGTTTCGAGCAATCCTCACAACGAATCTGGTTATGGTATATTTTTATGCCAACCCTCAGGCGCAGGACTTTAGGACCTTTCTTGGAATCCAAGTTTCTAATTCGGATACCCCTGTCTATAATCGTCTGTACTATATCACTGTGCACGTCCTCGTGGATTTTAAGAAAGGATAACACCCGATAAAGATAGGGTCTGACGTATGCGTTTCTGGTTTGTAACCAGGACGCATTAACTATTTTGCTTTTGTAACTTCTCACTTGTACTTCAGATTGGTGCACCAGGGTTAGGGTTCCGTCTTCCGAGAGATCGCTGTCGAAGTAGCTGTGGTTTTTGGAGACTTCAAAGTAGATTTCCAGTGGAACACAAGGGGAATATTTCTCATGAGGGCCGAGGGGGTCTAGTACTTGTGTGCCAAGGGAATCAACTTTCCAGTCAAAGCTCTGGTTCAACTCGTGAAAGACGTCTTCCATATCGCAAGTCACCCGAAGATTATAAAGAAGATAAAAAAAAAGCTAGCAGTAATAGTGAATATCAATAGACGCAACTGCGCTAGCATACACAAATATTTATAGGTCTTAAATTCTTAAGAATTTTGGAAACCGAATTGATTTCTGAAACTGTTTTCCTTTTGGTCATAGGAGTCCCAACTTTTATTTTTTCTATTTAGTTAAAGAATATTGCAAAAAAATATGTGAAAGAAAGAAGGGAGAAATGTGAAAACAAAAAAAAAACAATGTGGATTTTTTATTTGATCAATAATTTCATGCCGATATGTTCGCAAACATCTCCAAAATTATTCAATACAATAGTGTTTTTTTTTTTTTGTCGAAATTCAATCTAATAGTTTCGATCATGACATTATGCCACCACTTTTTCTTAGGGTTTCTCAACCTCCACAGTTGAGTCAACAGAATCATAACCAATAGAACCTTCAGCCACATTCCCAATATTTGTTCCATGTGATTGGCTAGAAGAACTCTGCCCCAGTGCTCCCTCAGCCGCAACAGGAAGAACTACATCATCAGGTTGATCCTGGAAAACAATTATATAATCGGAAATTAACCAAAGCAGTGGATAGGCGCGCAGAGGAGCTAGGGTGTAGAATCGTCGTTTCTAACTTCGATTTTAAGTTAAACAAAGGCTAAATTTTAGTTTTGCTCTTTGTAGTTTGTTCAAGATTCACTTTTGGTGCCTGTAATTTGAATTGGGTCTGTTTTGTATATGTAGTTTAGTAATTAAGTTGTTGTAATTCAAGGACACCTTCCAATTTCAATTAAATTTTCATGGCGGAAGTAGATAATAGTGTTCTTGCAATCCGAAATAACATAAAAGGAGCATAGTTGGACCAGTCCAAATTACAGAGACCAACAATAAACCTCAACAAAACTACAGGGACCAAAAAACTTGGCGTCAAAGAAAAGTAAAGTGATGAAGCTGAAGATAAAAACTAAAGTAAATTTGACTTACGATTTTATCATTATCTATTTGATTTTGTTGAGCAGGACTCCTGGAGCAAGAACAAGAAAATGATGTCAGTCTGATGAACGAAACCTGTATATATGACGACAATTAAAAAAGTTCATGTTTATCCCTTCACTTGTGACTTATGTATCTTCTTTGGAAGGAGAGGGCATGCAAGAACAAAATTCTTGCCATATATGTTCATTGTTCAACGTTGTAAAGCAAAGGATACATGGGGCCAGAAACTCCTACGTAACTATGATATATAATGATAATATATATATGTATATATATGTGCAGCTTATATAGATATATGTATATTACACATATAACACCCTAAAAGACGTTAAGGGTACCTGCTGTTTGAATACTCAAGGCTTTCTTCAATGGCTTTAGCAAGTTGCTTACAATATTGTTCATCGTCGCACCCAGATTCATTCTCTACTTTAAAAGTAACAAATTGTGCAATAGTTAATTTCATGAATTACTAAAAAAGATATTAACTAATTATAATCATTGTTAACATGCTTTTATTAGATTATTAGGCTTAATCTTCCTCACCGATTTCAATATTTGGGCCCTTATCTTGTAAATCTAACAGAGAAAGTCGAGTGGCACACTCTATGTCATCAATTTCGTCTTGCCACAATGAATCCTGTATTTTGATGAAGAAAATAAAATTAAAATTTTGACAAAAATAATTATTTTTAAGGCGGATGAAATGGGTGAAATCACAAGAAGAAAAATAGGGAGAAAGGAAATGAAATAATATGGGAAAACGTGAGAGTAGTAGTCGAGCATTACCATTAGATGAATTAGACAAACGGTGTGGCAAGATATTCCAAATTAAGAAAAACTCTTTTGAAATCGAGAAGTACAATAGGCTGAGTGAAGACTACTCGCAAAGGAAATATTTATAGGTACTTTTGGTCCAAAGAAATATTTTTATAGGTTAGATCATGATAAGAAGCTAGCATGTTGGAAATATATAAATGAAGAGTTATTAAGAGACCATATATCGAGAGCAAATCTAAATTCCATGCGCCAAAGCTCTCACATTAATTAGTATTTGCATGATAATTATTTAAAAAAACAATAACACTATTTCGACATGCAAATCTGATATATTTAAGGTTGGTTTGAAATTGTAATGCTTTAAAAAAAAATAACTTATTAAAAACTCTAGAACATTAAAGGTACAATTAAAAAAAAAAAATATATATATATATATATATTAACTATTGTCAATGATAGTAGAAAAACAGAGTCTACCATGCTTTTTTTTCTTTTCAAAGCATAGTAATCAGTGCCTATTTAATGAAATTTTTAAATAGTGAGTATACGCCCACATATTTTATAAAATTACAATCTTTACTCCTATATTATTGTCTTTGACAATTATTATCACAATAAATACCATACAATTTTTAGTCATCTAACATATTCATTATTCACAATAATTTATATAAAAATTTATCAAACACTCAGACACTGTCTTTTTTGTTAAAATCACTTTTACAAAAAATAGTTCACTAAACACTCAACAACTTTATTTATAGCTATTTATTCTCATAACATGGTAGAGGATTTTTTTTTTTTTTTAATAAAAAAAAAAGCACAACTCCACCAAACTAACCCTTAATAGTCTACTATCTAATGGAAATAGGTCATATCATTGTATATAGGATTCACCTGTATTATGGAGTATATCAACAAAATACGCTAATTTTGTGTATCAACAAAATACGCTAATTTTGTGTATCCAAATAGCACTTACTCCTTAAATAATAGAAATTGAAGAATACTTTGGGAAATTTTTTAAATGTTTACAAATTTTTTAAATTTCTCATATAATCTAAAATTTTAAGAATTTTTTCATATTGTTGTAGCCATAATTTACTGAACAATTATAGAGGCCATAGAGAGAGAAAGGTGCGGCAATAGTAGAGAGAAGAAAGAGATGTGTAATTGTGGGCGTGTTCTAGTCCATCCCCATTGTGCCTTTATTTATAGTAGTAGAGAAGGTTAATTCCTTACCCTTTTAGGATTACAACTCTTAATAGGTAATCAACTTCTAATAGGAATATAAGAGATATTTCAAGATATACTAGGATTTACACAATCACATTCCTAATCTAATAACACTGTAACACTTCCCCTTGAGTGTGTAAATACTCAAGTAAACGGTGCATTAGGTCTTCAGTGATGAAGCAAGTATGGTTGATGAAGTCGTTGGCACAATGAGCAAATGCGAGTTTTAAATCAACGGAAGAATGCATAAAAAAAGGTAAAACTCACAAAACCTTGCTATGGTAAAACCCAAGGTGGGAGAAAAACCATAGGCTAAGGGGAAAAGTGAAAAGTTGCATTAAGTCAAAACTATACGTCTTTTAGACGCAAGTAGAAGAGCTCACAAGAGTATGATCGGCCCAGGATGGGTGCCTCGTTAAAACCTAGTTAGGTAGTAAAAACCCTATGGGAAAAATGCTCCTAATCGTAGGGAAAATAGTACATTAAGATCAAGTGAGTATACTTTTGGATACTCCCCCTGAGTTTGACATAACTTACAAATGAGAACTACAAGCATTGCATATGATAGTTAGGCATGCCAATTCCTTGGACAAGTTTTCTAGAAGGTTGACTTCAGTAGTGACGTCGTGTAGAGGTCAGCAAGGTTGTCTGGGATCGGCTTGCATGACTTCAATCTCCTAATGCAAGCAGACGCAATATGTCTTGGTGTTGACTTTGTTGATGTATCATGGCTTGGTCGGGTGGATACATGCGGCATAGTCTTCATGGATCGTCGTTGGGACTCAATGATGGATAAAAAATAGCAAGTATTTCAAATATGCTCAACTAGAACTTCTAACTATGTCTCACTTGTGGCGTAGTGAAGTGAGGTAAGTCTTGGAATGTTTCGAAGATTTCGCAACTAAGGACATATCGTAGACCTCCAAGATATTCCGATATCCCTAATGGTAAAGACATAACCATTTAGGGATTTTGCCTTGTGCGGGTTTGATAAGTAACCTGCGTCAGCATAACAAACAAGGCAAGCATCATTCTAAGGATCAGGGGGTTGAATCTGCTCGAGATGCGTTGGGATTTGGCCTCGTAATACCTTCAGGGTATGTCTTTAATACCAATTCAGTGGTTGCATGTAGGCACGGTGTTGCATCTCTACCAGATCAACGGCGAAGGAGATGTCATATCTAATATAATGAGCTAAGTACAACAAACCGCAAAGTTGAACTCATATATGGAATGTCGGATTCCATAACCTCTTCAAGGGTCTCATTTGCATATAACGTATGGATGATCAAAGGTAGACTCAAAGGTAACACCTTCGGGGTGTAGTTCGACTGGTAGACCAAAATACCGTCAGAACAATGCTTCAACTTTAGGTCAAGGCATAAACAAGTTTTCCCAAGATCCTTCATCTCAAATTCCATCTTCAGGTGCGAGGCAGTTTTCTCAAGCTCTTCTAGAGTCTTTGTGAGATTCGTGTTAACGACATAAACTGTAACTCTAGCAATTCAGAATCATAGTTTAACACGCAAAGACATAATTCATATCCCTGACTGATCAAATAATCACTTAGATGGGTATACCACATCTGTCGGATTGTAAGTAAACGTCTTAAACAAGTTAAGAGGGTGTTCCGTGGTTTAGAACTATTTGAACCAATCCATGTAATTCTTTGGGAACTTACATGTAAATCTCCGTATCTATATCCTCATGGAGAAAGCACTAACTACATTTCATAATGCTGCTATCAATCACAAGACGTTTGAGAGAAACCTTGCGCCGTAAGGCATGCATCATATTACACTATTTCATTCATCTCATAACGCTTACTTTCTCACTTGTAACATAACAGGGTTACCTTGGGCAGTGTAGGAACGACAGGTCCAATTCACACTTTGGTAAGGAATTTGACATGGATTGTAATTTCGGTTGTCCAATCAGTTCTATGTTATCACTTAATCAACAGAACACGGTTCGATATCATCGTTTTTCATTTATGTTGGTAGCTACCATATAAGTGAAAACATCATCAATGGTAATCTCAGTTCAATTCCATTTAGCTCATCCAAACTAGTATACTGGACCAAGAACTTCAAGTCTTGGGAGTAATCTAGATTAATTGTTATGTGTCAAGGGGATCAACGTGCCAGTAAAAGCTTTGGCTCTTCTTGTGATAGACGTCTTCCATATCGCTAGTCACCCGACAATAAAAAAGAAACAAAAAAAAAGCTAGCAGCAATAGTGAATAATAAACGCAACAGCTAGCACACACAAATATTTATAGGTCTTAAATCCTTAGGAGTTTTAGAAACCGAATTCACTTCTGAAACTGTTTTCCTTTTGGTCATAGGAGTCCCAACCTTTTTTTTTTATTTAGTTAAAGAATATTGCAAAAATATATGTGAAAGAAAGAATGGAGAGATGTGAAAAGACAATGTGGAGTTTTTATCTCATCAATAATTTCATGCCGATATGTTCGCATCGTACATCTCCAAAATTATTCAATCCAATAGTTTTGATCATGACATTATGCCACCACTTCTTTTTAGGGTTTCTGAACCTCCACAGTTAAATGAACAGAATCATGACCAATAGAACCTTTAGCAACATTCCCAATATTTGTTCCATGTGATTTTGCCTAGAACAACTCTGCCCCAATGCTCCCTCAGCCGCGACAGGAGGAACTACATCATCAGGTTGATCCTGGAAAACAATGATACATAATTGGAAATTAACCACCACAATCTGAGCAAATACACCCTAGCTCCTCTCTGCCAATCTATTGCCTTGAGGTTGGCATGTTACCCCCAAGGCAATGGACTGGCAAAGGAGCTAGGGTGTTGAATTGTCATTTATAACTTCGATTTTAAGTTAAACAAAGGCTAAATTTTACTTTTGGTCTGTGCAGTTTGTTCAAGATTCGCTTTTGGTGCATGTAGTTTGAATTGTGTCTATTTTGTATATGTAGTTTAGTAAGCTGTTGCAATTCAAGAACACCTCCCAATTTCAATTAAATTTTCATGGTGGAAGTAGTTTAGTGTTCTTACAATCTGAAAACATAAAAGGGGCACAGTTGGACCAGTCCAAAAACTACAGGGACGCTTGGCGTAAAAAAATTAAAGTGATGTGGCTGATGAACAAAACTAAAGTAAATTTGAATTGCCTGATTCTGAAAATTACTATATTTGGACTCAAAAGATGAAAATTATGTATCATAGGATAGGATTACCATATAAGATGAGGCAATTTCACTTACCGTTTATTTATCATTATCTATTTGATTTTGTTGAGCAGGACTCCTGGAGCAAGAACAAGAAAATGATGTCAATCTGATGAACGAAACCTGTATATATGACGACAATTAAAAAAGTTCATGTTTATCCCATCACTTGTGACTTATGTATCTTCAGAGGAAGGAGAGGGCATGCAAGAACTCAATTCTTGCCATATATGTTCATTGTTCAACATTGTAAAACAAAGGATACATATGAGGCCAGAAACTCCCACGTAACAATGATATCTAATGATATATATATATATATATATATATATATATATAATATCTATGTCTGTGCAGCTTGTATGGATATATGTATATATATACACATATATCACCCAAACAGACGTTAAGGGTACCTGCTGTTTGAATACTCAAGGCTTTCTTCAATGGCTTTAGCAAGTTGCTTATGATATTGTTCATCGTAGCACCTAGATTCATTCTCTAGTTTAAAAGTAACAAATTTTGCAATGGTTAATTTCATGAATTACTGAAAAAGAGAGTACCTAATTTGAATCATTGTTAACATGCTTTGATTAGATCACTAGGCTTAATCAGCCTCACCGATTTCAATATGTTGGCCCTTATCTTGTAAATCTAAGAGAGAAAGTCGAGTGGCACACTCTATGTCATCAATTTCGTCTTGTTCAAAGATCACCATGTGTCGTTGGAAGACGCCTTGAGAGGTCTTAGTTTAGGTGCTAGTCGGCTCGCTAGCTGGGGCCTAGTGGCTAAACGGACTAAGCAGATTTAATTAAATTTATAATATAACATATGAATAAGCGCCTACTTACCATCTAAAAAATAAAAACTATACTTGCATTGAGAATTTAGGAAGGTTAAAAACTTAAAACTTAAGCCATCATAACATTGTCATCATCACAAACTAATGTAGCAAAAATAAGAAAACCCCAAAACCAAAAACCAAATTCGAAAATTCACTAATTCATAATATGGGTTTTTATTTACTAGGTTACCGAGAAAACTCTTTAACTTTTAAAAAAAAAAAATTAAAAACAATGGAACTGGCTAGCCTCCACCTATTTGCCTAGCCCACCTAACCCGCCTAGCCTCTACCCGATTTTTCTCCACGTTTTGACCTAAATCCCATCAGTCCTCCATAGCCTAGGCCGGTTTTTAGAATAGTGAGTGAAAGCACAACCCACTTAAGAGAAAATACAATGAACATGCCCAAATAATAAGAAGGAAGAAAGCCCTGGGAACTAGACTGTTACTCTTCTATTACATTATGGAGAACTCCATCATTGTCATGGTCAATCCACATCCTATCATAGTGTCTAGGAACCTGGCTCTCTTGGCTTACTAACGTGGCCTTTTCCCATTTTTGAATCGAAAACGCAAGTGTGGAGAAGCGACTTTTTCCCGAATAAATGATCTAGCTGACTCTCGTTCTTTGGACCAACCTATGATCTAAAAAGAAATGGGGTTGTCACTCTTTTTCAAATACACCGGGAGGGACCACTTGATTCATCATACAATAGTGCAACATTGGACATTGGAAACATGTTTTGTCTTTCTCATCGGGCTTTGGCTTTAGGAGGTTCTTTGGAATGTTCTTAATTAGTACACGCATTTCAAAATAATTATTCTATCTATACCGCATATTAAGAGAACTCTCTAGGATTAATGACTATTTTAAAATTTGTTTTAGAAAATCAAGGGCATGAATATGGCGTTTTACTGCAATGGCGAAAAGCAATGTATGTGCACTTTGATCTGGATTTGATCCCCATTAATAATTCTCTCCCCTAACAACTAACTATTTTACCCACTAACATCGCTCTACTAAGAGTAATGCTATTCTTACCACAATTATATACCACATTTCTTTATCATCTTAGATGGCAGATGAGTTCGATAAACTACATCATTTAATTTCAATCTTTTTATTAATTAAAACACTTAAATAATCTTAGGTGGCAGAATAAGACTTCTCGTATACCACAATCATCATTTAATCAATAATCTTGTTATTAATTATTGATTGACATTTTGAAATTAAAGCTAATTAATTTAGATGATGTGATTGTCCACACCAGATGCCACCTAAAGTGATATACAATTGTGATACAAAAATATGATAAAAATAGCATTATTACTACTAAAATTAAAAATAAAATCAATCAAACACATTATTATAATTCAATACGTTTTCATATCCACTTTCTCTCCCACTTCCTACTTTTTCTCTATCCTGCAATAACTTTCCCCTAAACACATGCATAGCAGGTGCGGAGATTGCTAGTGTTTATGAAGACTGCTCGAATTTCATTCAATTTATCCCTATCCCTTTAAAATCCCATCACAAAGAATCAAATCACTCTTTTCTATTCTTTTGTCTTTCGTATAAGTAAAACACGATGGGATAAGCTCTATGGGTCGGAGGATGTAAATACACTTGGTTGGACAAGTTGACCGAGAGCTCTTGGCATTGGCGTGTCTTGATAAATCGAGTTCCAGTAGTAAGGTTGAGGTAGCAGTAATGTAGCGCTCCAAGTCTGCTGTCTCCTTTTGTGTGTCTCATTTGTGTCTTATTGCTAATATTTTGACACATGTCCTCTAACTTAACTAAATATTTAACATTTAAAAGTCAAAAAAAAAAAAAATTCCAAAATAATCTGATTGTTGGTTAACGAGGTCTGCAAATCCAAAATAGAATTCTTTCTATGGCTGTTGGGTTTCCAACATAAGCGAACTTCTTCCCAATTTTTCTCCATCGTTGTACTGCTTCTTCACTTCTTTCCAAGCTAGCTCTGGTTGAACTTGGATTCTGTCCAGCTGAAACTTGCTTACCATGAGACCCATATCCTGCCAAGTGCCAACATTTCTCTACCAAATACAGTCCATCATACACATATGTACTAGAAGAAAGCTCTTATAGGAGTTCGTTTTCTCCATGGTTGTACTACGTTTTCTCTATAGTTTGTCCTTGGAGAAGTTAAGCAACGAATCAGGTATAGGATATATATATATATATATATATATATATATATATATATATATATATTTAATCGTTTATGGATTTCTTGCTTCTTATTCATATATAAATTTGACTCTCATATTGTATTTTTCATTTTTCTCGAGGACATAATAATCCCTGTGAAGCCAATGGAACCGAAGCATATGAAAAGCACCAAAGAAGGATTTAGGCTTTGATCAGCTCTCAAATGACAAGCACCACAAAGACTTATGATAATGATATGAAAGTGCAAGATGCTATGAGAAAAATGCTCAAGGAATTTACTCTGTTTTGGGACTAAAGTTTCAGTTAATACTTTTTATTAAAGATTAATTTTATTTGGTTTGATATTTGGAAAGTAGTAGCTGTAAAACTTACTAACTCAGTGTTTCACTATAATTGCATATCCCAACAATTATGGGATGCATGTATTTATAATACTTTCATGATAACAGTTTGGGTTTGAAAACCCTAGATACAAGGAGCGTTTGAAAAACAAAATACAAACAGAAAACCAAAGAGAAGATTACATCCACATGTTTAGATTACCACAGAAAACCGATCAAACAAACAAGTCCTAGAAATTAGGAACAACTGAGAGGATAAGAGTTTGATCCAAGTCAAACTCCTCAAGTTGCGGTGATTTCCTTAGCATACTGACCTCGTCTAACAGCCCCTCGCAAGCTGACAGGTTGTGGAACAACGGGAAGCTTGGAGACAAGGAACTTAAACCGAGACGAAGACAGACCTTTGGTAAACAAGTCAGCAAGTTGATCTTGCGAACAAAGATAATTAACCAATAATTGCCCACGAACCACCTGCTCCCGTACATAGTGATAATCGACTTCCAAGTGTTTAGTTCGTGCATGGAAAACCGGATTAGACGCGAGAGCTATGGAAGATATATTGTCACACCAGATTTGAGGACGAACCAAATACAAATGCAGATCTTTGAATAATGATCTTAACCAGGAGAACTCAGCCGCAGTGCATGCCAACTGCCTGTACTCGGCTTCAGCACTAGACCTAGAAACAGTCTTCTGCTTCTTTGAACTCCAGGATATAAGGTTGGAACCAAGATATATACAAAAACCACGAGAATGACGAGTATCCGGATTCCCTGCATAATCCGCATCAGAGAAAGCACTGAGTTGAGTAGGTCCAGGTTTATATAGAAGACCATGAGTATGCGTGGCCTTCAAATATCGTAAAATCCGTTTGACGGCTATCCAGTGAGTTATTTTGGGAGCATGCATAAATTGGCATACTTGGTTGACAGCATAGGACAGATCTGGGCGTGTAATTGTGAGGTATTGTAGTGCTCAAACCACACTACGATACACCTCTGGTTTGTCATATAGTTCTCCCCCATGCGCACTGAGCTTTTGACCAGATGAGACGGGAGTAGATATAGGCTTGGCTTCAGTAAATTTGGTGCGAGATAGCATGTCCAATGTATATTTAGATTGACAGAGATGCATAGCAGTCCCATAATAGTTGACTTCAACCCCCAAAAAATAATGAAGGGTTCCTAAGCCTTTCATGGAGAACAAAGTACCCAAGTGCTGAATCAATCGGGATATGTGGTGAGAACTATTGCCTGTGATGAGTATATCATCCACATAGAATAGGAGAAAAAAATACACACCGTTTTGTCTGAACACAAATAAACTGTAGTCGCATGTGGATTCCTGGAACCCTAATTCAAGCAAAAAATCTGAGAACCTCTGAAACCAGGCCCTGGGCGCTTGCTTCAAATCATAAAGACTACGTTGAAGTTTACACACATGATTTGGGAATTGCTGATCAATAAACCCCGATGGCTGGCGCATGTAAACTTCTTCCTTTAGACACCCATGCAGAAACGCATTTTGCAAGTCAAGCTGCCTGACCTGCCATTTGTTAGACACAGCAAGACTTAAAACAAGCCTTATCGTACTGTGCTTGACAACAGGACTAAAGTTCTCACTGTAATCCACTCCAGCTTGTTGATGAAACCCATTGGCGACAAGCCTAGCTTTATGTCGTTCAATCGTACCATCTGCACGTCTCTTCAACTTGAACACCCATTTGTTAGGAAGCAAATTCATGTTGGAATGATGGGGAACCAAACTCCAAGTTCCATATCGCTGCAATGCATTAAATTCTTGACTCATCGCATTTCTCCACTCCGGATACTTAACAGCTTGACTGAAACACGTTAGTTCAACAGGTAACATGTCAACAGTTAAATGCATGGCATATTTGGGATTGGGTTTATGAATCACTGACTTGGAACAAGTAGTAACTTGATAGTGTGGAACATCAGGAGTAGCATGGAGCACAGGTTCAAAATGTTCAGCGACTTGCTCATTTGATGGTGCAACAAACTGGATAGTAGGGGATGGCACAGGTATTGTAGGGCAAGGTTGAGATAAAATTGGGTTAGGATGGGTGTCAGTTGGAGAGGCTCTCATGGCAAGAGTGGTTGGATTAAGGTTAACTTCTTGGGAAAGAGATGAGACAGCAGGATTAGGGTTAAGTGGTGGATGCAAACTAGGGCTGCTAGGGGTGTCAAACGTTAATAAGAGATCTAGGGTTAGAAGGTTACCTAAAGGTGTGACGTTTTTTGAAGAAGATGTGAGTCCCTGAAAAGGGAAGTAGTCCTCATCGAATAGAACATGGCGAGACACATAAAAGCGTCTTGTAGACAGATCCAAGCACTTGTACCCCTGATGATTCAGTGAATAACCCAAGAAAACACAAGCTTTGGATTTTTGTTGAAGTTTATTTTGTGTATAAGGCACTAACCAAGGAAAACATCGACAACCAAACACCTTTAAAACATTATACTTTGGGTTTTTTTGAAAAAGTTTCTCATAAGGGGATGCGTAAGACAAAAGTTTAGTTGGCAAACGATTTATCAAGTAAACTGTCGTGGAACAGGCATCAAACCAAAAATTTTTGGTCCTGTGAGATTGTGAAAGCATGACTATACTTGTTTCAATAATGTGTCGATGTTTTCGCTCGGCAATTCCATTATGTTCAGGGTGTTTAGGACAAGAAGATCGTTGTGAAATGCCATTATCATTGAGAAATTTTTGAAAGGCATGGCTTTTATACTCTCCACCTTCATCACACTGAAAGGTTTTAATGGGCAAATCAAACATTTTTTCAACTTTGGCCTAAATGTAACAAAGATTTCGAACATTTCACTCTTGTTTTTCATAGGAAAGATCCAAGAATAGCCAGAGTAGTCATCCACAAACAAAACGTAATAACGAAAACCTTCATTAGAATTAATGGGAGAACACCACACATCAGAGTGTAGAAGTTGCAAAGGAGATTGAGACATTGACTCAGACAATTTGAAAGGTAACTTTGTACTCTTTCCTAAGGGACACGACTGACAAAAGCTTACATTTGAAGTACCGTGACTTGGTACCAAGTTATTGGAAATTAAAAACTTACTTATAGAATTGGCAGGGTGACCTAGTCTTGCATGCCATGTATTCATTGAACACCGAAGGCCTACAAATGCTGAAATTGGATGCTTGAGTTGTCCAGTGCCACATGGAAATGGATATAATCCATTCTCACATCTCCCTCGGAAAAGCGTCTTCCGAGTCTTGAGGTCCTTAACAAGGAAAAAATAGGGAAAGATTAGGAGATAGCAATTATTGTTCAAAATAAACTTATGCGCAGAAAGTATATTTTGGGAGGCAGAAGGACAATGAAGGATATTATGCATGTCAAACGAGCAAGTTGGAGTATGTAATTTATTTGAACCAGAATGAGAGATAGAAATGCTAGAGCCATTACCTCCACCCCCAATAGTTTCATTACCATTATACTCTTTAGGGTTAACAAGGTTCTGAATCTCAGGAGTTATGTGAGCATTTGCGCCGGTGTCCAACAGCTAGGTACCATTCTGTTGTTTGTTGAGAGTGACGGGGGCAGACGACATGGCTGCAAGGCGTTGAGTGGGAATTCGTCCTTCAAAAGCAGCATTCATCCTATTATAACAATCAAGGGTCGGATGACCTGGTTTGCCATAGATTTGGCAAACAATTCTCTCACCATTAAAGCCAACCCGCTCTCCACTGCATGGCATGGTCCGAGAGTTGTTGTTGGTCCGAGGACCATTTGCTCGTTGGTTGAACACGTTACCTCGATAGGATGAAGAAACACCTCTCCCAATCCCTCGAGTGCGGCCACCACCTCGACCACGAGAAGCAACAAAAGCATTGACCTGCGCAGATTCCACCAAAGGAGCAGTGTGCGCAGCCATTCTACGCTCAGTAGTTAACAACATCGCCTCAAGAGTAGGGTAAGTGATTGGAGAATCACGGGCTTGAGCAGCACTGACAGTCATCTCGAAGGCAGGTCCTAGGTTGTTTAACACAATCTGGACCAGTTTATCATCATTCATTGGTTGCCCTGCTAGGGCAAGGTTGTCAACAATCGCGTTCATGCAATCAAGGTAATCCGCCACAGTAAGATCACCTTTCTTCGTCTGCAATAATTCATTTCTCAGAAACAAAATCCTGTTTTATGAAGTAGAAGCATACCGTTGCTCGAGTGCTTCCCAGGTGGCTCGAGCAATCCTTTTGCTCGCCACGATAGACAGGACATAAGCCGTCAACGAGCCATTGATCCAACTAAGGATCATTTGATCTTGTTGGACCCATGCAGTGTACGCAGGGTTCGCAGTTGTTACACCAGGCAAATGCATGGGAGGAGACACCATCGTTCCATCAACATATCCCATCAGATCTCTGCTCTTGAGAATTAGGAAAATTTGGGCCAACCACAGGGGGTAGTTGGTCCTGTCAAGTTTGATGTTAACGACAGTGGTGAAGGGGTGGAACGGATGAGGGGAAGTGGGGTTGGAAGCGGAGTAGGAGGGGACAACATTGTTCTCAGCCATTGAAGCATGGGAAGAAAAGGAGGATCGGTGTCGTTAGACAAAAAAAAAGGGCTCAATACCATGTAAAACTTACTAACTCAGTGTTTCACTATAATTGCATATCCCAACAATTATGGGATGCATGTATTTATAATACTTTCGTGATAATAGTTTGGGTTTGAAAACCCTAGATACAAGGAGCGTTTGAAAAACAAAATACAAATAGAAAACCAAAGAGAAGATTACATCCACATGTTTAGATTACCACGGAAAACCAAACAAACAAACAAGTCCTAGAAACTAGGAACAGCGGAGAGGATAAGAGTTTGATCCAAGTCAAACTCCTCAAGTTGTGGTGATTTCCTTAGCATACTGACCTCGTCTAACAGTAGCGACTATCAATTCTTGTGATTTTCTGATGACTCATAAAATAGTTTGATTGAGAAGAAAGAATTTTATTTTGTTTTTAGAGTGAAATTCGTTTGACACCAAGCAAACGAACCCCTGCAAAAGCTTTCTTCAAGTCACAAATCAGTTCTTGCGTTTAAAGGACATACAGAGCACTACAACTGTGAGGGATGATTTCATATTTGTTGTAATCTCAGTCACCTCAAACTGAGATTTTCTGCACGACAATAACAACAGCAACATACACACAATTGATAATTAATAAAGCTGTCCGTTCGCTTACTCAACTTTTCACCCAGTAAGCTTGTCCCACTGTTTCGAATCGTTTCCGTCTTCACTAAACAATTTCTACCTCTTCTTCGATTCAGAATTCCCAGAGAATCCTTGACTCCCAGAATACAATGGGATTTCACACCTGAAAAATCTCACTCTACCACCTCTTAGCAAATCCATATTCCGTGATCTTCTCCTTGACTTCAGCCAACGGCTTTTGGCATATTTGGTAGAGAAATGTTGGCAGGATATGGGGTCTCATGGTAAGCTTGTTTTCAAGTTTCAACTGGACAGAATCCAAGTTCAACCAGAGCTGGCTTGGAAAGAAGTGAAGCAGCAGTACAACGATGGAGAAAAATTGGGAAGAAGTTTGCTCACGTAGGTAACCCGGCAGCCACAGAAAGAATTCTATTTTGGATTTGCAAATCTCGATAACCCAACCGTCAGATTATTTTGGATTTTTATTTGACTTTTAAATGTTAAATAAAAAGTTAACAGAGTTTGTTAGAAGACATGTGTCAAAATATTAGCATTGAGACATAAATGAGGAGAGATTTTTTAATGTGAACGTCATACGGGATGGTACGCCACATGTTGTTATATAAATGGTGAGATATGTATGTTAAAAAGTTAATAACTTAAAAAATGAAATTTCACATCATTTACATAAAACACGTAATGTATTACTCGTTTTTCCGTCACAACTAAAAATTTCTCATAAAGGAGACATACAAACGGAAAGAGCAGACCTGAAGCCGTAAAGTAGCAGCATGGCTTGCCGTTGCCACCAGTGCGACCCGCAAAATTGTTAAAATTCTCATGATTACGAACTAAAGAAAATCAAATACATATACACACAGAAGATTCATAAAAAAATCATTGTGTTTTACGGAGTTCACTTACAGTGAGAAAAGCAAAGATTTTGCAAAGAAGGAACCCCATTAAAATGGATGAAACAAGAAAACTCAGACTCGTATGGTACACAATAGCAGTTTGGTTCGATATTTTGGTAAAGGATCTGGCGATATTTAGGAAAATGATCCTTGCCAGATTCTTTTATTAGAAATTCTGTGATCATGATCGTTTATCGTATATCGTACGATCAGAAATTATTTGAAATTTAAAATTTAAAATTAAATATAAATAGTACCTAATGAAAACTGACTGAATGATATACTATGAACGATTACGATCACAAGATTCATAGGATTCCAAAAAAAGGATAAGGCCAGGATCCTTTTCCCTTTTCCCGATATTTAGAGAGTAAGTCAGAACTAAAGTGCACAAGTTGTAGGGATTAGGCGTAAAACATGCTCTGACAAATAAAAAAAAAGTTGTAAAACATGCAGCCCTTAACAGATTCCTTGTGCGAAGCTCCTCATCTTTACTCTTTCTGGATTAATTATGTGTCACTAATTACCTACTGGATGAAAAAGAGAATGCAGAGCATGCAGTAGCCTATAAAGAGTATAAAAATATTTGTCAAAATGTTTGTTTCTTGATCTTAATCTTCTATATACACAGAATTAAATAAATACCGTGACATAACTAACCATGTCCAGAAAATTCATTCTGATATTTAGAAGAAAGAAACCAAAGATATATTTTGTACAAAATACAATAAAACGAAGTGTCAATTAAAACAGCTAACTAGACTAGCTTAAATCCCAAAGTCTCCTTCGCCTTGTGATCCAAGTTCAATAAACATCTCGAAGCGGCAAAGAGGGCAATTAAGGTGACTCTGTTTGAACCATCTCCATATGCAGTTTTCATGAAACATATGTGTGCAAGGCATGGACGTTACATCCTCTGAACCCACAACAAACTTTTCCAGACAAATAGGGCAAACCTCACTTTCACGCACAACGGGTTGTCTTTTTCTTCCTCGACCTCTCTCGTCCTCATTAACATCCTCGGCATCAGCCACCACTCTAACCCTCTTTAGCATCTCCTTGATCAACGCATCCCTTTCGAGTTCTCTTTGTTTCGAGCAATCCTCACAACGAATCTGGTTATGGTATATTTTTATGCCAACCCTCAGGCGCAGGACTTTAGGACCTTTCTTGGAATCCAAGTTTCTAATTCGGATACCCCTGTCTATAATCGTCTGTACTATATCACTGTGCACGTCCTCGTGGATTTTAAGAAAGGATAACACCCGATAAAGATAGGGTCTGACGTATGCGTTTCTGGTTTGTAACCAGGACGCATTAACTATTTTGCTTTTGTAACTTCTCACTTGTACTTCAGATTGGTGCACCAGGGTTAGGGTTCCGTCTTCCGAGAGATCGCTGTCGAAGTAGCTGTGGTTTTTGGAGACTTCAAAGTAGATTTCTAGTGGAACACAAGGGGAATATTTCTCATGAGGGCCGAGGGGGTCTAGTACTTGGGTGTCAAGGGAATCAACTTTCCAGTAAAAGCTCTGGTTCAACTCGTGAAAGACGTCTTCCATATCGCAAGTCACCCGAAGATTATAAAGAAGATAAAAAAAACCTAGCAGTAATAGTGAATATCAATTGACGCAACTGCGCTAGCATACACAAATATTTATAGGTCTTAAATTCTTAAGAATTTTGGAACCCGAATTGATTTCTGAAACTGTTTTCCTTTTGGTCATAGGAGTCCCAACTTTTATTTTTTCTATTTAGTTAAAGAATATTGCAAAAAAATATATGAAAGAAAGAAGGGAGAAATGTGAAAAGAAAAAAAAAACAATGTGGATTTTTTATTTGATCAATAATTTCATGCCGATATGTTCGCAAACATCTCCAAAATTATTCAATACAATAGTGTTTTTTTTTTTTTTGTCGAAATTCAATCTAATAGTTTCGATCATGACATTATGCCACCACTTCTTCTTAGGGTTTCTCAACCTCCACAGTTGAGTCAACAGAATCATAACCAATAGAACCTTCAGCCACATTCCCAATATTTGTTCCATGTGATTGGCTAGAAGAACTCTGCCCCAGTGCTCCTTCAGCCGCAACAGGAAGAACTACATCAACAGGTTGATCCTGGAAAACAATTATATAATCGGAAATTAACCAAAGCAGTGGATAGGCGCGCAGAGGAGCTAGGTGTAGAATCGTCGTTTCTAACTTCGATTTTAAGTTAAACAAAGGCTAAATTTAGTTTTGCTCTTTGTAATTTGTTCAAGATTCACTTTTGGTGCCTGTAATTTGAATTGTGTCTGTTTTGTATATGTAGTTTAGTAATTAAGTTGTTGTAATTCAAGGACACCTTCCAATTTCAATTAAATTTTCATGGCGGAAGTAGTTTATAGTGTTCTTGCAATCCGAAATAACATAAAAGGAGCACAGTTGGACCAGTCCAAATTACAGAGACCAACAATAAACCTCAACAAAACTACAGGGACCAAAAAACTTGGCGTCAAAGAAAAGTAAAGTGATGAAGCTGAAGATCAAAACTAAAGTAAATTTGACTTACGATTTTATCATTATCTATTTGATTTTGTTGAGCAGGACTCCTGGAGCAAGAACAAGAAAATAATGTCAGTCTGATGAACGAAACCTGTATATATGACGACAATTAAAAAAGTTCATGTTTATCCCTTCACTTGTGACTTATGTATCTTCTTTGGAAGGAGAGGCATGCAAGAACAAAATTCTTGCCATATATGTTCATTGTTCAACGTTGTAAAGCAAAGGATACATGGGGCCAGAAACTCCTACGTAACTATGATATATAATGATAATATATATGTATATATATGTGCAGCTTATATAGATATATGTATATTACACATATAACACCCTAAAAGACGTTAAGGGTACCTGCTGTTTGAATATTCAAGGCTTTCTTTAATGGCTTTAGCAAGTTGCTTACAATATTGTTCATCGTCGCATCCAGATTCATTCTCTGCTTTAAAAGTAACAAATTTTGCAATAGTTAATTTCATGAATTACTAAAAAAGATATTAACTAATTATAATCATTGTTAACATGCTTTTATTAGATTATTAGGCTTAATCAGCCTCACCGATTTCAATATTTGGGCCCTTATCTTGTAAATCTAACAGAGAAAGTCGAGTGGCACACTCTATGTCATCAATTTCGTCTTGCCACAATGAATCCTGTATTTTGATGAAGAAAATAAAATTAAAATTTTGACAAAAATAATTATTTTTAAGGCGGATGAAATGGGTGAAATCACAAGAAGAAAAATAGCGAGAAAGGAAATGAAATAATATGGGAAAACGTGAGAGTAGTAGTCGAGCATTACCATTAGATTAATTAGACAAACGGTGTGGCAAGATATTCCAAATTAAGAAAAACTCTTTTGAAATCGAGAAGTACAATAGGCTGAGTGAAGACTACTCGCAAAGGAATTATTTATAGGTACTTTTGGTCCAAAGAAATATTTTTATAGGTTAGATCATGATAAGAAGCTAGCATGTTGGAAATATATAAATGCAGAGTTATTAAGAGATCATATATCGAGAGCAAATCTAAATTTCATGCGCAAAAGCTCTCGCATTAATTAGTATTTGCATGATAATTATTTTAAAAAAAAACAATAAAACTATGACATGCAAATCTAATATGTTTAAGGTTGGTTTGAAATTGTAATGCTTTTAAAAAAATAACTTATTAAAAAATCTAGAACATTAAAGGTAAAATTAAAAAAAATATATTATATATATATATATATATATTAACTATTGTCAATGATAGTAGAAAAGCAGAGTCTACCATGCTTCTTAAAAAAATGTAGTTTTTTTTTTCAAAGTATAGTAATCAGTGCCTATTTAATGAAATTTTTAAATAGTGAGTATACGCCCACATATTTTATAAAATGACAATCTGAGTTTAGATTCATTGTCGTTACGTGTCTTCCTTTTCTAGGAAAGTGAATCCTACGAACCGAGTGATCTGTCGTGTGCCAGGCCAAGATAGATTGATTGGCTATTCGCCAGTATACCGGACCTTCCAATAGGGGCAGCACACCTTCCAGGGATGTTGACTCGACATCCGTTAAGTACGTCTATCCTTGCAGGCATGTTTGCAGCTGATATATGATCTTGTCACTTTAGCTAGATTAGAGGAATGCGTCTGGAGCAACATTCTGAAAACTAGAATTTATCGCACTTGCATATCACGCTTGTGCGGTATGGGGATCAAGATGAGGCATAGTGGGCAACGTCCACGCAAATTCGTACTGTTCTCCAAGAACGTTGGCGTTCTTATCTCCCTTTAATAGCAAGAATACTGTTTCATTAAAGTGACAACCCGCAAATGAGTGGTAAAGAGATAGCATGCAAGGACTCGAAGAGAGCTAGTGTGAAGGAGAATCATAACCGACAAAGATTCACATCCTTCTTTGAAGACCCAGGTTGGTACGTTGCGATGGTGTAACTTGGCACATGGAATGCACTCTCAAATGCGTAAATATGAAAAACGTCAAGTTCGTACCTAGTAACCAACTGTAACGTCATATAGGTTGGGTGGCAATGGGCCTCAAGGCGGACCAACATAACCGCGTACAAGATTGCATAGCCCTAGGCAGAAACCGAAAACTTGGTACGTTCACCAAAATTCGGGTCGATCATTTAAATTACGCTTTATGATCGCTAGGCGAGGCTATTTGGGATGAACATGGGAATTTGATGTTCAATTATAAACTCAAAATACAAACAATACTTTATCAAAAACCGTTGATATAAACTCTCTAGCATTATCCAGTCTCTCGAACCTTAAGGGATAAGTAGGGTGGTGAGCCCTTAATCGACCATGAGGTTTAGCAGCAATGTGTGTGGACAAACATGTGACCAGTTTGTCGATTCATCAACCAAAACCATAAGTATTTACATGGTCCGCATTTTGGTTGGATTAGTCCACATATATGTCCTTGAATCCACTGTGAAAAGAAGGGTGATTTCGTATCTTTGCGAATGATGATATAGAAATCAATTTTCCTAATGAGCAGGCTTGGCAAAGTGTGCTTGTAGGCATAAAATCTTTACTTAGGGGTAAGGAGATGCATCGTAACATCATTGTTCAACCTAAATGTCCCAAAAGGTCGTGCCAAAGCAGGTAAATTGCTTAATCACCAGGCTCCAGGGCAGCCACGTGTGGTGTATTCCCAGTTGGGAGGCAGCCCATTGGCCCCAAATCAAAGCTTCAGGCTCATTCTTGGAGGTGGTGCAAAGATATTTCACTCTATTTTCTTCAGTGGTTTCATGTATGATCATTGTTTTCTCGAATATCCTCAAAAACTCAACAATAGGGAGAATTTAAGGTCCCTTAAATGGTAATTCGGTACCATTCATACAACGAGGAGCGTGCCAATACTCTTAATCAGGTTAGATAGACCTGAAGTCATTGTTAGAGATGTGATTTAGGTGTAAAGTTAGTGTGCGTAGTACGCATTCATCCAGACAACTAACTTTCCTACTTTCCTACCTAATCACATGTTTAATTGAAATGGTCACATGTATTAAGAAACATGATTCAATTAACTATTCGAGGACAATATCAATAAGATTATCCGTAAGTAAAACATACACCAAACTTGAATCCAAGAACATGGAAAAATGTCCACAAAGTAAATGGTTTACTAAGGGGATTCGGCCAACAAGGCCATCCATGTCAAAATTCTGCTCTTTCAACGATGTTTGGTGGAGCAAAATTAGTCTCACATATTGACTACTAGAATGGTACTTCTTAACAACATTGGTAGGGGCACGAACAAGTGCATAAGCAATGATCTATTCCATCAAGACGGAAGTAGATTCTGCAGGGTTAAGGTTTAGGAATATTATCCCTTATTCTTAAAGTTTTAGATCTTAGATGCCAATGATCATGCTTCGGGCATGATGCCACACCTTAGCAGGCCCTGAGTCTACCATATGTTTGTGGTAGTAATCAGATCCGATAATTTGGTAAACTTCTGATTTCTACACTACTGCTTTAAGGGTTAGAAACATGGAAGGACAAGAAAAGTATTCTCCAGTCAAAATTCGATCGGATTTATAAATTTTATAATCGTACTCATTCATGGACATAATCATGGTGTGCTTCACGCAATGTCTTTCATGATTAGACGGTTTGTAGGAGCAAGCCAAAGAGCCATGGAATCCTCGTTTGGGAGGTACTTCCGTTTGTAATGCTTTAGGCATAAGTCTTCGAATGAAGATCATGGCGGAGGCTTATTTAGCTTTTCCTTGCCATTGTTGGTGTCAATGGTGTCTCAGCTTCTTGATAGTCAAGTGGAGATTCATGTCTTGTACCCCACATAAAGTGGTTTCTATTAGAAACATCCAAATGAGGGAAATCGAACTTGTGATGGTTCGACAATCCACTGATTTGGAGGGAACAAGATTGTGATTAGTGCTATGGGAATGAATCATCCATTAGCATCAAAGTTAGAACATTTGGGTTCCAAGACATGATTTTCATGAAAAACATCAGGTTTTCATGGGTGTATTGTTTAATGAAAACTTCGATTTTCAAATGAACTAAATTTGAAACTACAAGTTTAATTTAGTTTATGAACGTTTAGTTCATAAAAGAGAGGTTCCTGCAAGAACACATAATGCAATATGCTAATTTAGGTGTAGTGGATTTGAGGTTCTTTGGGAACTCAAGTGTGAGAGTTTCGTTACTACGAAAGTATGCCAACGGGTCAAAGTATAAAAATAAATTATTGAATCGTTAATGTCCAGAAGTGATCTTCAAGTTAATAATTTTGGATTCATTATCAGATTAATGGACTGCATGTCACTTTTATTTAATTCAATACATCGGGACCGGACAGGGTCGATCGTAGAAGCAAAATAAAATTTGTCAAGGCCCATTAATTATTTAATGTTGGTTGCAGGCCACACAAATAAATTAGGCCCAAACTGGGCTCAGGTAGGCTGCAATTTGCAGCCCAATAACATGCAAAGCAAGCTGCATGCTTGTTGCAGTGTTACGGGCCGAGCAAAAAAAGTAGCCCAGCAGCATTAGGCTGCTGGCTGTGCAACCCAGGACGGCTGGTATGAGTGCTAAAATAAAAAGAAAGCCCAAGTGGGCGTAAGGGAAAACCAGCCCAGTATCACTTTGGTCACAGCCCGAAAGGGAATCGGGCACAGGAAAGTTGAAGCCCAAGTAGGCTGAGGACTGCAGGCCCAGCGCACAGAAAAGTTTGCCCAGGCCGAATACATGGTGGTCCGGCTAACCTGCAGCAAAGCCCATGGGGCTGCTGTGGTCTAGATGAAACATGCCGGAGCTGCTGGCTTGGCTCGGCTTGGTGGAGGTGCGGCTTCAGGCCGTGTCCACAAAACATCCCCTTTTGTTTCCTTTTTTTTTTTTTTTTTTTTTCTCTCTAAATTTTGCTTTTAATTTATTTCGATTCTTTTACTCACATATTCCACATAGTGATTTATAATTGCGTAATGCATGAATATATATATATATATTGACAAATATATGAACATATACAATATATATATATATATATATCGGAAGAAAAATATAAACATAGGGGGTTCATGCATCATGGGGAATGTTTTCATGCTTCACGGTCGTTTCAAATATTTTACTTTATTTTAAGCGTACTTGATTCGTAGAAAACAATAAAAGCCTTTGAATTTGTAGAAGATCCTTCTCAGAAAGCCGGAATTGCATCTCCAATGCGTTGTATCACGTTCAACATAGAAAAATTAAATTGAATCAATAGCATGTAGATCAATTCAATAAAATAATTAATCATAAAAAGAATGATTAAAACGTAATACTCCCCTAATTGAAAAGTAACCTAATTGAAAAGTAAATTCTCTTGTTAGCGCAACGTTAAGAGTGTGCTGATAACGTGTTGTAGACATAATTTACTGAACGATTATAGAGGCCATAGAGAGAGGAAGGTGCGGCAATAGTAGAGAGAAGAAAGAGATGTGTAATTGTGGGTGTGTTCTATTCTACGCCATTATACCTTTATTTATAGTAATAGAGAAGGTTAATTTCTTACCCTTTTATGATTACAACTCTTAATAGGTAATCAACTCCTAATAAGAATATAAGAGATATTCCAAAATATACTAGGATTTACATAATCACATTCCTAATCTAATAGGATTGCAACACATATCAATTTTTCACAATCATTAGTTTTTTTATCTTTTTTTTTTTTTTTGAGCAAACGATATTATTTACACTAAGAAAGAGGGGTGAGTTTAGCCTCACAATGGGCTAGCGATAATGTAGTTCAAATTCACCTTTGGTGAGAATTGAACCTAAGACCTCTCACTTACAAGTGAAGACGAATATCACTAGACCATAGTATTAAGTAGCTTATCTTATCTTAACTTCTTTAAGTTTTCTATTCAAAATAAGTCATATGTCTTGCACATAATTTGTGTTGTTCAGGTTATTTTGGATATTTCAACTCCTCACTCCTCTTCTAACATGTTGACTTCGAGAATAAAATATTTCTAGGGCCTCTTAATAAACGAAAAATGGGGTTGATTTGTAGGATCCATTGATCTAAGTTTTTCATTCGAAAAGGGTCTAAAATAACCCTAAACACATTAATGGAAAATTAATGACAGATCGGTCAAAATTTTAATTCAATTACATGCGATACAAAATGACTTTGGGTTTAATTTATGATTTTGAGTGGGGAAACTATGAGAGGCAAGTACAAACCAGCTAAGAGCAAGTCCATCTGTTCTGCCATGGTCAAGGGCATGGAGAAGCTAGAGTAATTACTATTCACGCTGAATAATTGCCTTATTATGCGTTCATCCTTGCAAGAATCTCCATGACAATTATTATTCACAATTATTATTTTCTTTTGGATGCCTAATTAAATCATTTAATAATTATCGGATGCCTAATTAAAGTTTAGTTAACGCTCATGTTTTTTTCTTTCGGATGCCTAATTAAATCATTTAATAATTATCGGACAGGTGAGACTAATTTTAAATAGGTTGCTCAAAAATCACCATGTGTCCTTAGAAAACATACAAAATGTTTTGTGTGAGACCATGATTTTTCAGGGTTGGAGTAAGGCTGATTAGAATACAAACACCTTAGAAATTGGGGGTCACACACTAAACAGCTCCAACTAGGCTGAGCTGCACAAACGGACTAGCTATGCCACAAGATCCTGTATTCTAGGAAGGCAGGCAAAGTCTGCCAACTTCATCGAGATTGGCCATTCTCTTGTTCTGCAAAATATGAAAATTTGATATGAATGGGGATCCTATAAGTTTCCTATATTCTTAGAAATTCCTACAATCTAGATATTGGCATGCACTGTAAGTAATCACACTCCTAAGAAGATACAATATCTGCTCCTAGATATCTTCTGGGATTCCCTATGTTTATTACAGATTCTATATCCTAAAAGGACTCTCTTATCGACTAGTATAAATGCACATTTCAAGTGTTCATCTCTGGTAACATAATTATCGCATAATTTATTCTCTTGTTTACTGCCAGAGTATCACAAATTGTTTATTAACTTAACCGTCGGAGAGCCTTTGAACCATACCCCACCGGTGCCTAGGTATCTTACAATCGTTTACTCTTTTACTGGTGGGCGAGTTTGTACATCTTCTTCACACACGGTTCTTGATACTCTCGGTGAGAGTGAACTCATATTCTCTCGACCAAATAACTCTGCCACAATCATGTATGCCGAAGAAAGTTTAGTTAACGCTCATGTTAACACCTCAACGGAAAACAATTTACTTAACGACGCCTTTACCACCCTAGGTGCAAGCAATGAGGTGTCGGACCCTTCAACCGTCCCAGGGAATAACGGGCAAGCAATGCAGTCCTAGATTATAATTAAGTAATTAACCTAGGTTTTCAGCAAAATTTTGTAACCGAAAATCCTATTTCCTTTTCCATCTATTACGGACTTCTTTGACACGATAAAATACACAAGCATGAAAAACTACAGTCATCAATCATGTAAAAAAAAACAATTTTAATCATATCAACAATTAACGGAAACTACGAACGGACTAGTGTAATTTTTCTTCGGTTAATTATAAAATCAAATTCTTTTGTTTATGCTTCTAATTTTATTTTAACCTATAAAATAAATTTAGAACAATATAATAAATACAATTATTTAGTAAATTCGTGCATAATAAAATATGCAACGAAAAACACATTACAACTATGTATAACACATACTTCGTTGATTAACCATGACTCTGATACCACTATTGGGCTACTTTAGTACGTGTGTGCGGAAGCGTGGAAAGATGACTTAAGCATATATAATCCAATTTACATGTATGATTAGCGGAACTTTAGATTCCGTTTAATCTTATTAAATTAATCCATATGATTTAGGTTAATCGACGTGCTTGTATTCATGTCAAACAATTTTAAGAACATATGCATAAACTTAAATTAAGCCTAGAATTGCAACCTTTAGATTTCATATGAGGATGAATTCGTTATTGAGGCTCCTAAGTGTAGCCCTCTACTAGTATCCACAGATGAGTCTCCAGTTGGTTAAACAAGAAGAATTGCTACGTCCTTCTCCTCCAATAGGTGCGGCGGCAAGGGTGTGCTTCTGGTGTTTTTGTTTTTCAATTTCTATTGTAGTAACTAGTAAGGTTTTTTTTATCAAACTAACTTTTTTCTTAACGGGTTGAAACAGATTATTCGCGTGTAAATCCATTAAGAAAAGGTTCTTAATGGGAGACCCGATAACGACCTGATTAGTTATCGCATTGACAAAAAATTCGTTATTTTCGTGTTGTGTTAACGGGTCGTGTAATAAATTGTCAAATTTAGTTTTTACCTATCACACATCATTTTCAATTTCCGACCGTCTGATTAAATGAATTAAAAAAAATTGATAAAAAAGGAATTAACAAAAATATGTGAGACTAAAAAGGATGTGTGAA
This sequence comes from Pyrus communis, assembly GCF_963583255.1. NCBI lineage: Eukaryota > Viridiplantae > Streptophyta > Magnoliopsida > Rosales > Rosaceae > Pyrus > Pyrus communis. Next base: position 7,671,876 of record NC_084805.1, on the reverse strand, counting down.
TTGTATTGCATGACCCATTTCTATATAATAACTTCTGCATCTTTCCTTTTCGTTTTCAAGCCAATCCAACAAATTTTAGAGAAAAATTCTAATCCACAAATTATTTTGTTGTTCAAATTTGTTTAAAGGTCGGAGCCATTAACGGTGTTTACAAATTTGTTGGTACATTCCAAAAGCGACGTGTTCATAACACTTACGCGCACGATTCACGCAACCTGCCCATTTCGGTAATTTGACACGTTAGGAATCTAAACGACGACCAATAAATCCGATCCTCCACATAAAACGACAACGAAATATTCATGGATCACAAGCACATCGCGCTCTAGATAAACCGAACACCACCATTGCCAAGTGCCAACGACCCCCACTATCTCTCCACGCGCCGCTCTCTCTCCCTCCTCCATGGCGATCACTCTCCACCTCTGCCGAATTCCGCCGCGTACCGATCTCTTCTTCTCGGAGAGCCTCACCGGGAAGCCATCTCTCAGTTTCCGGAAACCTTTCTCCGTCCGATGCTCCGGGGACTCCTCTTCCTCCGCCGTCGAGTCCGACTTCGACGCCAAGGTCTTCCGCAAGAACCTCACTCGAAGCAAGAATTACAACCGCAGAGGCTTCGGCCACAAAGAGGCGACTGTCGAGCTTATGAACCGCGAATACACAAGTGAGTAATCTATAGACTATAATCAGCTGCAGCTACTCCTCAGAATCAGTAATTAAGCAGCTAATGAGTCGATTAATTCATTTTAATTGTTGAGTTTTGATGATTTAAGGCGATATTATTAAGACCTTGAAAGAGAACGGGTTCGAGTACACCTGGGGAAACGTGACGGTGAAGCTCGCCGAGGCGTACGGATTCTGTTGGGGCGTTGAGAGAGCCGTGCAGATTGCTTACGAGGCCAGAAAGCAGTTCCCCGATGATAAGATCTGGATCACCAACGAGATCATCCACAATCCAACGGTCAATAAGGTCGCTATTAATTTTTGCAATTTAATTTGGTTTAATGTCATTCATTTTATTTGTAAAATATATCGAATGTATTAAAAAAAAGTTAGTTAATTATTTAATCAATTTTTTTTAGGTCAAACAATAGATTTTGTTAGATTAATTATTAGATAATGTAAGGGCTTAACAAAGTGCCACTTGCTAATTATTTAATTAATTGAGTTGAGATGAAATCGGCAGAGGTTGGAGGAGATGAAGGTGGAGAACATTCCAAGAGAGGAAGGGCAGAAGCAGTTTGATGTGGTGAACGAGGGCGATGTGGTCATTTTGCCTGCTTTCGGAGCCGGAGTGGATGAGATGCTCAACTTGAGTAACAGGGATGTTCAAATTGTTGACACTACTTGCCCCTGGGTTTCCAAGGTTGGCATTTTACTTTTAGTCCATCGACATTTTCGGCGAAAATTTAAATTGGGTCTGATATGTTATGACGATGTTTTCGCGTGAAGGTTTGGAATACTGTGGAGAAGCACAAGAAAGGAGATTACACTTCGATCATTCATGGGAAATATTCTCATGAGGAGACTGTGGCCACGGCTTCTTTTGCCGGGAAATACGTTATAGTGAAAAACATGGATGAGGTATACAAGTGTTTCGTACTTTTTCGTAGATTTTCTGGCGAATTTAAAATTTTTAGCTTCAGTTTATAGTGCTTCTCTTTGTCAAGCTAATGAGTTATTAATACTAATTTTATTTCAGGCAACATATGTGTGTGACTATATTCTTGGCGGTGAACTTAATGGGTCTAGCTCGACTAAAGAGGCATTTATGGAGGTGCTGTTTTGAGTTGCTTATATGGATTCAATTGGTTTTGTATAGTATCACGCAGTGTTGAAGTGTTTTTGTCTTTGTATGCAGAAATTTAAAAAGGCACTTTCTCCTGGGTTTGATCCGGACAGAGACCTGGTAAAAGTAGGCATTGCAAATCAGACTACGATGCTTAAGGGGGAAACGGAAGAGATTGGTTAGTCTTTGAAGTTATGTTAAGTTAGTCCATCATTTGGTGAACAGATTATTAGGGTAAATAATGGACTGCCTCTTTCAATCTAACAGGAAAATTAGTAGAGAGGACCATGATGCGTAAGCACGGAGTGGAAAATGTCAATGACCACTTTGTGAGCTTCAACACAATATGTGATGCAACTCAGGCAAGTTCTTTCTCTTGTTCATGGCTTTTCTGGTTAGAATCTTATTAGATTTCTATTAGAACAATGTGTAACCATGCCTTGTCTTTTATCCTCTCGTAAGATTGTATTTATTTTAATACCCCACAGCAGCAGTTACGTGCACACCCTTGCGAAACTTTTGCCATTTGGCTTGAAGGCAGGGTTACTTTAAAACACTTGCTCACCAACAGTTTTGTATACATTTTTTTGAACGTTCCGAGAGATTTAAAATGTGATATGTGTTCCGTTTATAGGAGCGACAAGATGCAATGTACAAGCTTGTTGAGGAAAAGCTTGATCTTTTGTTAGTCATTGGTGGGTGGAACTCGAGTAACACCTCTCACCTACAAGAAATTGCAGAAGAACGTGGAATTCCCTCGTATTGGATCGACAGTGAGAAGAGAATAGGCCCCGGAAACAGGATAGCTTATAAGCTCAATGTGAGTCTCTGAAGCCATAGAACTGCAATTTAGTTTGTTCTGGTTTACAAAATTATGTTATTCTTCTTCCAAAACAATAACAGAAACAAAACTACCTTATTCCGTTATTCGTTGTCTTTCCTATATGGCTTTGTACTTATCATACCTGTCTGTGGTGTTTCTTTGATAGCATGGCGAGTTGGTCGAGAAAGAGAACTGGCTGCCTGAAGGTCCCATCACAATTGGAGTGACATCTGGTGCCTCTACTCCAGATAAGGTAATTCTTATCTATGTGAATGTTATTTGAACCACTAAACCGCATTTGCTGAAACTTGAAAGCCACGTGAATCCACGTTATCTGCCTGACTTTTAACTTCGTAGCTTAATAATTGATCAATTCAAATCCATTTGGGTTTCTCCCAGGTCGTTGAAGACGCTCTTATCAGGGTGTTCGACCTCAAGCGTGAAGAAGCCCTGCAACTAGCATAATCCAAGTTAGGCATCATCGCTTGATAGTTATATAAGCAACAGGAAAGTGTACTGTATCTTATGTACCCTAGAAACGTAATTGTTGCATCTTGTATGATATTAGGTCGAGGTTCCATTGTTGTACCTTGTATGTGTTAATGTGCCTTGATTTGAGACCTGTAAACTCAAGTCCAAATTCCTCAATTACGGTCTCGATGTAACCGAAGTTCTACATATGAGATGCCGTTTTCACGATGGACAAAATCTTGGGTGCAATCAAGTTATATCTCCTATTTTTATCACGTGACATGCTGCTTCATTTGTAGGCCCGTTGATATTCATTTTCCTTTTGAATTTCCACATTTTGTGAAACTGATAATTTGTTTGATAATTACTTCTAATTTTAAGTTCTAAAAGAAAAAACGAAGACTAAAAGCACTTAACAAACAAGTTTTCAGTTTTTAAAACATGAAAATTGAAAACTAAAAATGAAATGTTTATCAAATGGCCGTTAAAGAAACCTAAAATGGGAAGACAATCAAAAGCACAACTCCTCCAAATGCATTCACATTTCGTCAAAGAAACGATCCATTCACAACTTCGGAAAGGGAAGCAAATAGGCACAGATTCTGGGAGCTACATTCACGTACATTTAGGGTAAAGTGCCGATTTAGTTCTTAAACTGTCACTTTACTGAAAATTAGGTCCCTGGATTATTTTTTTAATAAAATAAGTCCCTAAATTAATTAGAAATTGCTAAATATTATCGAATCTTTTGACAATGCAGTTTCATAACAAGTTTTGAAGATTTGGAGCATCAACACTTAAAAACAGTTTCCTTATAATGTTCATCATATATATTGTCGTAAAATGCTTATTTCTAGTGTTTTTAGGTTTGGTGCAGAGATATTAACATTATTTTCGGGATCATCTTCAGGGTCAAGGTCTGCGTGAATAATCAAATCTTCAAGTATGGCGCAACAGGAAAAAAGCCGGTCCATTGAGTGAGGAAACACGACATTAACCTGGAGAAACTTCAGACTAGGGAAACAAGTTACTGAAAAGAATAACTGAGTTCAGACTCAGCTTCAAAGACACCAATGTTTTGCACATGTAAAGGCTCTTGGAAACTCAAAAGGTAGGAGTGGTAAATTTTGCTTGCGCAGGACTTCAAAAGGGACATGTATGTTTGTCACTTAATACTATGGTTTAGTAGTATATTTCTTTACCTGTAAGTGAGAGATCTTACGTTTGAGCACCGTGGATAACGACTTTTATACTCTCATAGTATCAAAAGAAAAAAAAGAAAAAAAGAAAAATGCTCAAGTTCCTCTCAATAAGGCTGAAATGGAAAGATCTAAGCTAGATCACATTGGACAACTTGTTTCCAATCCTACAGAGTTTCAAAAAGAGTGGTTTGAACTTTATCGCATTGCACCTACCCGTTAACTTGACTTAGCCCACCGTTACAATTAGTACAGTAAAACCTTTATAAAGTAATATTCATAACGGAATAATCTCTTCAAAGTCATAAAGAATTTTCAATCCAACTTGGGACCAGTTATGTGTTGAAATAAACTCTATATTGTAGTAAGTTATAATTTTTCTTGATCTTATCCTAAGGAAACACGTCTTTACGTAGTTATATTTGTCAATGAGTACAAAAATATGCAAGAGATAAAGTACTTGGCGTCCAAAAAATCCTATTTAGGAAATACAACATTCAGTAAGGATAATATCTATTAAGTAATAACCTCCCTAAAGTTATAAAATTGGTTTCGTTTTAACAATATAACATTGGAGAGGTTTTAATGTATTTGGATGGATATTTTACTGTTGTAATGCGTTGAAACCTAAAAGAACAAAACGAAAGAACGCAACCGAAGTCAGTGTAAAGAATAGTATCCTTTTCGAATCCAATGAGGCTCAACTGTTACAATGTGTATCGTAAGTTCGATAGTTGTAGGAGAAACAACTGTACAAATATAAATAAATACATACAACTTAAGAGCTTCGAGTTTGCACCAGCCCTGGAAACCATACTGTCATTGGTATAATGCTGGTAAGTATACATATAAAAACACAGTCAGCTGCTCTGCCGATGTGTTGATTTCTGCTTCGAAAACAAAGTTTAGGTTGAAGAACGGCAGCTCAACTGCTCCTCCAATGCGCAGAATTATGTTTCATAAGTTTGTAATGAATGCTCTCTTTTTGTTTGAAGTTCTGTACAATCATTTTAAACTGGAGCGATATCTGGATTTGACTTCGGTGGTCAGAGAGCAGCTATTCCATCTTAGATGCTTCAGAAACTAGCCAACAGTGCTATCTGATTGCCTGGAAAGAGATGAGTTAACTAGCTCTGGAACCCTATCAAGCAAACGGTTCATCTCCTCTGGAAATTCTCCCTTTGCACGGTTAGTTTTTCCTCCTACGATCACTGCTGTTCCATCTTGTAAGGCCCAAATCTTTCATTTGTGCAGAGTAGAAAACAAAGAAACATAAGCATATATGAATAATGTGGGGGAACAGTTTCAATAATCACAATAATAATATCTAAAAAACCGAAGAAAGAAATATCAACGTAACATATAGGCAGACTGCACAATTAGAAATATCAACGTAACATCAACGCATCTATGATACGGTCCTGAACTACACATACTTCTGCATTGGAAAATTCAAGTGATCCTACAATACCAAATTCCACTATGATAGAGACAGACTGCACAATTAATGACACCAATTTCATGTAAGCCTGCTTGATGAAGACAAATATAAACCATTTGAACCATCATCGAACATGGGGCACATGTTTACTGGTTTACAAACACATAACAGTGACCTGTACGATGTATAATTAAATTCTACCTGTGAATGAGAAAGAAAACTGATGCAAGTAGTAAGCATTAGAGCACCAAATCCAGCATATACAACAGGCACTCCTGGGTCAGTCTGATAAGGACAAGGTTTAGTTTCAAGGCTGAATGAATGCAGTTGAAGAAAAATGTATATTTTTACGTATATAAGAACAATTAGTTTTCACCTTCAAGTCAAGACCGCTACTCCCAATTGCATCTACAATAACAATTTTGTTGCCATCAATTTCAATTGGAAGCTTGGAACTTGGTCGTCGGACTCCAGCAAATTTTCCTTCTTGATCATACAGGACAATTGATTGTAGATCCCGAGCAAGCATTGATCTGAAATTAGAGAAAAGAATGCAGATAAGCAACAACTGGAAACAATAATCTGCCAGCGGAGATGTGGCCCCTGCCGCTCCTTTTATAGATGTAGGGGCAGCGGAAATAAAGCAACCTGTAAAAAAGCTTCAAAAACTCTTCATCCCAATTCAGCCTTGGGTAATTGTTTGAAACACTAACAAGAACCCATTGGGAATTTAGCTTCCTTATTCATGTCTACTAAGGTACAAGAAAAGATATAGCTGTTAGAGAGTCACATACATTCCCTTGACATTAGGAGCATTAACATCGCCAATGGGTAAGAAGGACCCATAAAGCTTCTTGTCTCCATTTATCTTAAGAGGTGCCATCGCCAAATTGAAAGGTCCTTCGTTATCCTTGAGTACTTGAAGTGCTGAAATACTCCAATCTGTCTGGTAAATCGTGATCCCTCCATACCTTAAAGGGTTATTTACACTTATTGTTTTCCTTAGCACCTCCTTGCCGTCAAGGTCCAATAGTGAAAGATCAGTGTAAAACTGTGATACCTGAGACATAAACGAGGGGGTGAAAAGGTAAACCACCTAAGCACTTAGCATTACTGATTGAGCACAACTTGGGAGATGATTATGTCATAATAAAGTTTATGATTTAAAACATGTGAGTCAAAAGGTAGCACAAAACAAAAAAATAGAGCACACAAACATTCACCTCACCACTGTCATAGTAGTTCATGTAGAATTTGTTGACATGAACCTCTGTATTAAAAGACTCAGTTGGAGTAGAGAGAAACCCAATTGGGCGCATCACATCTCCTACAACAAAATTCAAACCCTGAGGAACCATGACTGTTCCTTTGAAGCTCCCGCTTGCACTAAGAGTTCCACCTACCATTATTAGCAGCATTGCTAGATGTACTCCAATAGGGGCAAACCGACCAGCCAGCCCCTTGAAAGCATATAAAGAAGGCCCCTTCAAGAATACCTGAAAGGATCAAGAAAACCATAAGGAACACGTAGCTATAACTATAAGGAGATAAAAGAAATTCGGGAGGAAGTATTTACACCTCATATCCAGCTCCCATAAGGACAACGCCCAAATCTTGAACTGATGCTCTTGGCAAAGAGTCCGAAAATCCCTGCTTGTGGATGGCCTCAGAAGATTGCATAAAGTTCCATCTGTTTTTCCAATTAAATCCATGGTTAATAGGGCAGTGGGCAACCCAATTTCAGTTAGGGAATGATGTAAAAATGAAAAACGAAAGCAAACCTTCTCGCAACCTTGACCAGGGGTATTTGCGTAGTGTAAGTGCAGGCCATTAGTGATGCACCGAGGAGAGCCAATAGTGAAAGGAAAATGGGGGAAGTGAACATGTGGTCAAACCCAAGGGTGAGAACCCATCTCCAAGTGAAAATTCCCAACACTGGATTACTTTCAGGGTATTTATCGAAATAGAAATCCGGGGCCTCACCTTGATCAATGAAAGTTCCTGCAGAAGCATTGCATCCACGTAAGGCCAACTTACAATTCTATATGAAGTTAAAAACAAATACCTCATTAAAAAAAAAAAAAAACAAGGCATTGCTTACAATTAGGCGCATTACGAAAAGGGCATTTCGTATCAACTTTATTTTCTCAGGAAAAAACATAATTATCCAAAATAATTAAATCAAATTTGATTTCCATCTCACGGTAAAGAGCCAGGGAAACAGGCTACCTGGACTAAAAATTCAAAAAACCCAAAATTAAGCAACTACTAACAAGCATTAAGCACCAGCAAGTAACCCAATTAAGCAAACAATCAACCAACTAAAAACCCAAAAGCAAAAATCATTAAGCTGCTTATTCAAAGATAACAAAACCCAGAAACTCAACATACCCAGAGCCATAAGACCAGCAATGGCAAACATTTCTCCAATAGCCAAAGGCAGATAAGACAGAACCGAAAGAACCCTTCTAGGAAACCTTTTCACCAAACCCATCACCCCAGTCCCACCCCCTGACTTCACCGGAGCTTCCTCGCCTCCGGCGGCGTCGCCACTCTTCTCCACCAGAGGCGGCGGCCCTCCTTCGGAGAGTATAATCTGCTTAGTTATGTTGTTGCTTTTGTTCTTGCTCTTCTTGCTGTCTTGAGGGGTCTTCAGCCCACAAGTGGTGGTAACTGAGAGGGAGAGAGGTGGTTGCCGGAAGGAACGTCTATGAATTTGGGAAGTGTGGGGAGAGAATGTGGTGAGTTTGAAGGGGCAGTGGAGGAGAGGGGCTTTGAGGAAATGCGTTCTGGGTAGACATGATTTGGGGACTGTGGTGGGGTTTAAAAACTCCATTGATGGAGCTTCGTGAGAGCTCGAGTGTTATCAGATCCAGAGCAACTGTTTCCGTTGAGGGAGTGAGGTGTAACGACCGGTACTTATGTTAGTTTATCCTGAAAGGAGATGTTTATATACAATTAAACTATTTTGGGCCTTTTGAATTGGACATGACATTCGTGCCGTGTTTTCTGAATTGTGTTGTTTTCGTAACATATTCGATCATAAATTGTGTCATGTAACATCCGTTAAAATAAATAGGTAATACGATTTGATCCAAATCAACTTGTTAATATTAACAGATAATATGATCTAACTCATTATCCATTAAATAATACTTAATATATCAATAAATAATAAAATAAAAAACATAATACTAAATTAGTATCTATATATCGCTAGTGACCCTTTACCACAATGGTGAAAATGTGTTAAGTCCTTACATGACAGTGTGAGTTCAAACTCCATCGTTGCCTAACGTAATATCTAATCCAATAAAATCAATCGTTTGACACAAAAAAAAAAAAAATATATATATATATATATATATATATAGTATCGACATTAATTATAAAATATTAAATGCTTAAAGATATGCAAAATAAAAAGAGTATTTTTACTTTTAATAATTAATTAATTTTTTTTTTAAGGTTGTGGAGCATTTATCAAAAGCCAAAGGCAAATTTGGAAAAATAACCAAAGTTTAGACCCGATATGGAATTATAGCCACCATTTTAATTTTATGATAATTATAACTAAATCAAACTTTTAAACAAAATGAGAAATTAATCTTCATCACTTTTTTGTTTTCACTATTCACTTTGCACATGCAATTTCGTATTCTTTCTTCATCCATTGCAAAATATATCAGAATGTATGCAATTTAGTTAGTGAAACACCAAATCCATTGCAAAATATTCACTTTGCACATGCAATTTCGTATTCTTTCTTCATTGCTAAGCATGATGTCAATAGCTACTGAGTGCGCGAATGCATCGTCGATGATCATCTCATTCCTATTCCAAACCTCATCCAATACTGCGTAGTGGACCAAGATTTTGCGATTCTCGGGAGGCCGACATGTTTCGTCTGAAACATTACCGTAATCTAGAATAACCTCATGCGTTGGAACAGATGAGTGAGAGATGCTCGGATTCAAACTAGGGTTACTAGTTAGTGTCATCTTCCTCTTTCGAGGTTGTGAATCCTTTGAACCAAGAGGTCTACCACGCTTCAGGGTTGGAACAGATGATTAACTAGCTGCCAATATACCTTACTGTGTGGAAGGTGAGGCCTCCCCACCTTCGAGGGCGGTCCGGCCTTCCCAGGCAGGTTGTTGACGTACGCGGGGTACATATATCCTTGCAAGTGCGTTTGCAGCGGGTATATGTGAACTTGTCACCTTTGCTAGATCATTAAAACTATCTGGCAGACTGGGCAATGCGGTGATAAATGAGACATAGTGGGAGCATACCATGACAATTCACAGCGTTTTAGGGGAACATTAACATGCTTATCTCCTCCTAACGACGGGAAGACTGTCTCATCAAAGTGACAATCCGCAAAATGTGCGGTAAAGAGATCTTCTGTCAAGAGTTCTAAGTAGCGAATAATTGATGGCGAATCATAACCGACATAGATTCTCATTTTTCTCTGAGGACCCATTTTGGTACGTAGCAGCGACATTATTGGCACATAAATGGTGAACCCAAATACCCACAAATGCGAGACGTTAGGCTCATATCCAATGACCAACTGTAACAGTGAATGTGGTTGAGTAGCGGTGGGCCTCAGGTGGACTAACATAGCTGCGTACAACATTGCATAGCCCTAGGCAGATACCGGCAATTTGTTTCTCATGACCAAAGTTCGAGCTATCAATTGAAGGTGCTTTATGAAGCTTCTGCTAGGCCGTTTTGGGTGTGAACATGGGGAACATGATGTTCCACATCAATCCCTACTGACATGCAATAATCGTCAAAAGTCTATGATGTAAACTCTCCAACGTTATCCAGTCAAATTGACTTAATCCGATAATCAGGGTGGTGAGCCCTAAGCTTAATCATTTGAGCTAGAAGTTTAGCAAACACGGCGTTGCGTGTGGACAATATGCAAACATGTGACCATCATGTCGATGCATCAACCAACACCATAAAGTATATAAATGGTTCGCAAGTTGGTTGGATAGGTCCACAAATGTCCCCTTGAATCATCTGACGAAATTTAGTAGGGTCGTGAATAATCTTTGTAGACGAGGGTTGAGTATTCAACTTCCCTAAAGAACACGCTTTGCATGGCGGGAGTCTAACATAGGGATGTAACTTATGCCCATGTGAAGATTTGAGGATATGACGCATCATGTCACGTCCAGGATGTCCCAAATGGTCATACCAAAGCAACAAAGTGTCCTGGAACTTAGGCATAGGGCCGCCCACATTGTGGGCTTCTATGCTGCTAATGGTTGTGATGTATAACCCACTTGGCAGATGTTCCAACTTCTCATGAATACGCTTTTGGCCATATTCGTATGAAGTGATACAAAGAAATTCAGAACCATTATCTTCTTTGATTTCAATATGATATTGATTATCTCGAATATCTCTAAAACTTAGCAACGTTCTTTCGGAATGTGGAGAATAGAGTGCCTCCTTAATGATTAAGATAGTATCATTGGACAACATGATATGTACCTTTCCGTATCCTTCAATTAGGTTGGATGAGCCTAAGAGAGTTGTCAAAGGAACTTTCTTGGGTATTAAGTTAGTAAAATAGTGTTGTTCACGCAAGATGGTGTGCGTGGTTATATTATCTGCCAGACAACTAACTTCCCCGTAAGACATACCTAGAAATAAATTGATTGAATTGGTCACATGTAAAAATATAATTCCATTCATTCAATTAAGCAATTAGAGAAAATAATATCCATTCAAATAACAATCCATAATTCAAAATAAACCAAAACCAAACAAATTATTCCAAATACTTAGAAAAAGTATAATGCAGATAAAATGATAAATTCAAGAATTATTTTAATTTTAAAAAAAGTATAATAATGACATGTAATTTAGCATGAGATGGTTATTGGTCAAAGCACTTTAATCAAATTTTAATAAGGCACAGATGTTTAATCTAAATGATATAGAAAAACCGTAGTGGATTCTAATTTCCCCAATTTGAAACTATAGGTTCAATTTAGTTTTTATGAACAATTAGTTCATAATGAGAGGTTCCTGCAAGAAACACATAATGCAATATACTAATTTAAATATAATGTATTTGAGGTTCTTTGGGAACTCAAGTGTGAGAGCTTCGTTACTACGAAAGTATGTCACGGTTCAAAATATAAAAATAAATTATTGAATCATTAATGTCCAAAAGTAATCTTTAGGTCAATAATTTTGGATTCATTATCAGATTAATGGACTGCAGGTCACTTGTAATTAATTCAATAAATTTGGCCATGTGGGATCGATTGTAGAGGCTAAATAATATTATTAGATTGAAAAATATAGCCCAAAAAATATTTGGGCTTGGGTTGGGTACCTTGAGTAAAAGGCAAGGCCCAAAAGAGGCATCGGGAATGGGCTGCAGGCCACAAGAGGACGGGAAAAACCCTAGTCGCAGCTGGGTTTCAAGGTTGGGCTAAAGGGAAGGGCATGGGCAGGTCCAGCGCAGTGCTGGCCTGTGGGTTTTGGGCGCAGGAATGCGGAGCCCAGCCACAAAAAGGGCTGGCTGCATGTATGAGGCCACAAGGACTAAGCCCAGTCTTGTGGGCTGGTGTGGAGGACACGGCCGTGACGCGGGCTAAGGCAGCAAATAGACTTGGGGCTTCAGGCCCTGTCGAGGTGAAGTCCAGGCCGAGGCCTGGTTTTTGCGTGCATAATAATGGTGGGTGTGCCGCACCATGTCCAATTCCCTTTTTTTTTTTTTTTTTTTTCAAAATCCTCTAGGGTTTAGGAAACCCTAAATATGCTTCTAATTTATTTTATATAATTTGACTCACATATTCCACATAACAATTTAACTGTGTGATGCATGAAATAAATAAATAAATAAATATATATATATATATATATTGACAAATATATGAACATATACAATATATATATCAAAAGGAAAATATAAACATAGAGGGGTTCATGCATCATGGGGAATGTTTTCATGCTTCATGGATGTTTCATATATCTTCCTTTATTTTAAGCGTACCTGATTAGCAGAAAATGAATAAGCCTTTGAATTTGGTGGAAGATAGCCTCCTCTTACGATGCGTCAATTCCTCAGTTTCTGGCAAGAGCGTGTTGATAACGTGTTGTATGCCTATTTGATTGAACGATCTAGGGTTTAGAGAGAGAGAAAGGAGGCCATAAATATTGAGGGAGAAGAGAGTGTGATTTTATTGTGAGGTGTGCTTGATTCACCCCATTGTGCCTTTATATATAGTAGTATGATAGGTGAAAACCTTTCCCTTTAGGATTACAACATTTAATAGGTTATCTACTCCTAGTAGGAATATAAGGTACATTCCCATATCTACTAGGATTTACACAATCACATTCCTATTCTAAATATGACTGCAACAATAATCACAAAGTAATGAAATAATTGCTTCCCAAGTTACATAACAATTGAAATATTTAAATTACTTGGAACTAGATGCTTTCCATACTACTGATGGTAAACTAGATAAGCATACAAATGAAATATTTAAATTACTTTCGTGTTGTTAGCTAGGATATAAGTAGAGGTGTATGCTCTTATTTTGTGCATGGTTTTGTCTATGCTCTTATTTTGTGCTAAGATTTTTTTCTTTCTCTTTATAGATATGTCTAAAAATATAGTTAGAGATGTACAAGATGCACATGGGGAAGGTAACGAAAAAAAAAAAAGGCAAGGCAATGTGGGAAGATGCAAGTATTAAGACATTTATAAGCATTTGTGTAGCTGAGACATTAGTCGTAAATCAAACAGGTGGTCATCTTAATAGGATTGGATGGAAAAGTGTTATTAAGAAATTTAATGACCTTACTCAAAGGTCGCATGTTCATAAACAACTCAAGAACAAATGGACTACACTTGAGAAAGAATGGCAATTGTGGACATCATTAGTTGGTAAAGAGACTGGCTTAGGATGGGATCCTGTGAAGCAAACTATCATTGCAAATGATGAGTGGTGGCAGAAAAAAATGAAGGTGAGAAATTATTATCCCAAGATAATGGAGAATCTAAGTTTATATTTATGTTCTGTTATCACAATTTGTTAACTGTAGTTGTTGATATTTTAGGAGAATATTGAAGTTGCAAAATATCGAAATAATGGACTAAAAAATGTTGACCAACTAGACATTTTGTTTAAAGAAGGAGCTGTTACAGGTGTAGGTGCATGGGCACCCTCACAAGGGTTGATGAGTAATAATGTTCAGAAAGCTCCAATAGGCGAACAAAATGACGGTCAAGATGATTTGGAGAATGATATAGATAATAATGATGGACTTGACGACGTAGCCGATGCTTAGACACCTCATGATGATGATGAGGAGCTACTTCCGCCTGGACATGAGGAAGATCATGGAGATGAAGAGATTGTTAATGAAAATTTTACTCATCGGCGAGAGTTAGATGTTGAACGAGAAAGAATTGCTAATCTTCTTATATCTAGTTAATAGTTATTTACATTTGATTGTCATGCAACTATAACGTGTCCTTTTTTTTCTAAGAAACAAACATATAGTTTTAATAAGTATGTATCATTTTTTTAATGATTGTTACTATTTTTAATTGAATTTTCATCAACAATTTTAATCAAGTTGTATGCTAATTATATACAAAAAATACTTATGTAAAAATTATTGAGAATTATTAATGAAGGCGCTTTTTCATTTTACAACCAAACACTCTATTTAATATAAAAACGCTTCTATACAATACAAAAGTTGCATGCCAAACAACAAATTGCTTCCTCAAAAAAGCGCAACTGAAAAGTGCTACAAACAAAAAGCGCTTTATTAAATAACACGTCTAAACGAGCCCATACACTTACTGTAATCGTAAAAGGGGCAAACATATACATAGCAAATATATAGAATATTTTAATCACAAATAAATGTGATACTAAGAGCAATCATATAGAGTATTTAATCATAAATATAATTGATTTGGAGAAAAGAACATACAATCCCTAAATATACATAAACCCTAATTTCAATCATACAATCCTTAATTCGCAAATACCTAATTTTACAAATCCTAATTTGAAATCTTACAAATACCAAATTTTATAAAGTCTCTATAAACTATATAACATTGACTCATATTTCAGTTAACCGTAAACGTCGAAATGTGATATCAACAATCCGAACAGTTCATTTTTTTGCATATGCTAAAAGATCATTTTTAAAAATAAAAAAAATTGAAAAATGAAATCCGGTGAGAAGAACAGACCATAGATGACAATCAATGGTTAAATATATATATCTAGGATTTATGGATTATAGTGTTGGATTTCGGAGGTGAGCCATTCACAAAGTTGTAAAACTTGTTATTATGAGTAATTATATATGTTTTTTTTTATAATATTTTTCACACTTCTACATTAATTATGACTTTTATTAATCTTAGTACTCAGACAAAAAAAAAAAAAAAAAAAAAAAAAACAATTCATGAAGTTTGGAGGGTTTTAAAAATCTAAATGACGATGTAACCATTGTCTAAGCGTAGAGGATGCGATCATGAGCATTTAATATTTTTTTTTAACATTTTTCACACTTGTAAATGAATTCAAAATAATTTTTATTATTGTGCTTTGATATTTTTAAATTGCTTTGTATTTTTAATGTGCTTAGGATTGTTTTACTATGACTATTATAGTAACTAGTAAAGTTTTTTTTAGTAGTTTAAAATTACCAAACTAACTTTTTTCTGAGCGGGTTGAGTCGGGTTATGCGCGTGTAAACCCGTTAAGCACCCATTATTAACTGGTTCTTAACGGGTGACCTGATCACTCGTTAAGAACCCAATTAGTTATTGTGCTTGTTATTTTCATGTCGTGTTAATAGGTCATATAAGAAACTGCCATATCTGTTTCTAACCCCTTGCTCTTTCGCAGAAAATTTGTTTAGGGTGATGTTATCCACACATCCATTTTTACCTCACACACACCATTTGTTAATTTTTGTTCTTTGATTTTCTTCAATTCATTTGATCTGATGGTTGGAAATTGTGAGGGGTGTATGGGAGGTAAAAAGGGTGTGTGGACAACACCACCCTTTATTTATATATTATTTCATTCTTTATTAGGAAACTCATTTAACATTTATTTAAAAAAAAATGCTAAATGTTTTTATATCATGCTAGAAGCATTCTAGCCGACCTAAACTATGTTGTACGCTACCCACTTCTTTACAGAGTGTTAAGTGTCCCTTCAAATAACCATAGATAATTTTCTGGCTAAATATTATTTTTCAATTTTTAAAAGTAAATTAAACACAAAATTTAAACAAAAACAAACATAAATTGAAACCCAATAGTCATCAACTTCCTCTACCCACAATCCGGACCACCTCAACAGCAACTCCACCCCATATGTTTTTATTTTAATTTTTTTGTGATGTTTTTGAGTTACATTGATTGCGTTTTACCCTATTTTGTGTTAGTGTGCAGTTACATGTATGTGAAACTGCACACTAACAAAGTTCAATATATTACGTGAAAAGATGTTTTCTTACCTGTTTTGAAGTCCAAATAAAGTTATTGCCTGTTTTGAAGTCCCAATAAAGTTGTTGCCTAATTTGAAGTCCAAGTAAAATTGTTGCATGTTTTGAAGCCCAACTAAAGATTCCAAGGCGAATATGACTTGTTAGAAGACCAAGAACCAAATGGTAAATGAATTGGGATTGCTAGCTAGTTTTGGAATATCAAATAAAGCAAAAACGTTAAAAATCTTGGCTTAATGGTTAGGACCCCTTGCAAATTGCTGCAATCTCTTTTAGCATATAAATAATAGGGTTTCACATCATGTTTACACAAGCCCATTATTGGGAACAACCACATTTATTTATTTTCTCTCTTTTGTTGGCCTTTCTTTCATAAATGAAACTCTATTTCCATTCACCATCCGCTGCCACGAAAGAAACCACGCATCACTTCAAGTACACAGTTAATGTGGAACTCCTTCAAGTACAGCACTGCTACGTGGTTTCCTGGGTAACAGCAGATGGTGGATGGAAATAGGATTTTGTTTATGAAAGAAAGACCAAAGAAAAAGAGAAAAAAAAAAAAATTTGTGGTCATCCCCAAGAGGGAGCTTGTTAAACATGAATGTGAAACCCTGTTAATTATTTATATGCTAAAAGAGGCTGCAGTAGATTGCAAGGTGGTTTCAACCATTAAGTCAATATTTTGAACGTTTTTACGTTATTTGATATCTCCAAATCAGGCTAGTAATCCCAATTCCTTTCTCATTAAGTTCGTGGTCTTCTATCAAGTTAGATTCGCCTTGTAATCCTTATTTGGCTCCAAAATAGACAACTTTACTTAGACTCCAAACTAGGCAGCAACTTTATTTGGACTCCAAAATAGGCAACAACTTTATTTGGACTTCAAAGCAGGTAACAAAACATTTTTCTTTGTTTGAATAAGGTTCTTTTGTCTTCAAATGGATTGTAAAATAATGTAGTTGCACACTAACATAAAATAGGGTAAAACGCAATTGGTTTAACTAAAAAAAAAAAAAAAAAAAACGCATGCACATACACAAAGAGACTAAAAATGGATAGTATAAATGTGGAAAATATATGAGTTAATAGGTTGGTTTTATTATGAACTTTCCTAGTTGAAGTGTGATTGTGTAAATCCTAGATTTGATTTGATTCTAGTTATTCTTTCCTATATGAACTCGTATTCCTTGGGGACGAAGGATTTCTTCTCTGTCTTATTACTATAAATAAAGGCACTATGTATGAGGGAATAACACACACACACATTCCCCTACGATTCTACAAACACATGTCTTCTCTCTCTATCTCCTTGATGCCGACTCTTTCTCCTTAGTCAGATAAAATAGGCTACAACACATTATCAACACACTCCTACCTCTACGCTTAGGAATCTGACGAGGAGGTTTTCTGCATCAAACCAGTTCATCCATATCATCAAGCAATCAGGTTCTTCCAAAACAACGGTTTTTATGTTGATATTTTTGCAGCCTTGATAGCATATACATTCACCATAATGCATGACCCAACTTTACGTTTTTCAAATTTTAGATTCTACATAAATTGTGTATGCATTATATTCATAATTGTTGAATTATGTGAATTTGATATTGCCATGAATTGCATCAAATAACTGCTCATGCATTAAATTATATAATATGCATTGAATTGAATTGAAAAAAAGAAAAGAAAAAAAATGCAAAAGAAATCGGAAAGGGCAACCTGGGTTCTTCGAACCTATGACCTCGAGCCATTCGACCAAGCTTGCCGCTTGGGTGGTCGAGCCGTGCCAAGCCGCAAGTCCCCAAGCCGAAGTCGAGGGCTCCAGGTTTGAAACCAGAGACCCCAACGCCTTGCACGGTGTCTCCATCATTGCAGGTTGGCCTACATCCAATCCTCACCCACGGGTCATCGTGTTTTAACGACCTACTATTCGTCCCCGACACCGATTGACCAAGATTCCCTCGAATCTCGTCAGAATTTTTCTAATTTTGCCAATTCGTATTGCTAGGGTTTTGGTAGAACATTGAGATTTCTCAATCTCTGTTCATATTTGTGGTCTCCATTGACCAATAAACTCGCCCCAATCATTGTTGTCCCAAAGCACGGGTGCCTGAAGCGGTGGCGCTAGCTTTCTTCCCCGACGAATACACCCAACTACGGTTGGGGTGTCTTTGGACCCAACCCGAGCCTTATTGGGCTTGTCTCTTGGCCTGCTTGTTTTTTTTCCTTCTTTGGGCTCGTTTGCAGGATCCAAAACTATTAGTTCGGCCTTGGAAAAAAAAACAAAGATTTTTCTAGGGCTTGCCTACAGCGGCCCACTACCTTCGCCCAGCCTATCTCCCGTTTGCCGTGGGCCTGCAGCCTAGCCAAACCCATTCCAGCTTAACTTTGGGCTTCGATCACCCGTGGGCTTTGGCCCATGTTTTTGGGCCTCGAGCTTCAATTGTTTATTATTTTTAGACAATTTGGGTTTTATATTTTTTAATCCACACTTTAAATTTGGCCCAAAGTCGAAAAAATTAATTCAATTATAATTATAGATCTGAAGTTCTGTTTTGCATATTTCTTTGTTGTATATTTCAATGTATATATTTGTGTTTGTCTGCAGAAACATAAGAACCGGAAGTTCATAATTATTTTGAAACCTGAAATTTCTACAAACATGCCTTGTTTGAAAACCTGAAGTTGTCAATAAAAAAAAAAAAAAAACAAATTCACCCATGAAAACCCAAAGTCTTTCATGCGAATTTTAACCAATACATGTCTATTAGAACCTGAATGTTATACTCTTATGTGAATGGATGGATATTTTTCTCCATTACACTAATCACATCTTGTCCATCTATTTTGTTATAGGATGTGACATCCCACATCGCCCAGGGGAGTGATCCTTATATGTATATTCCATCTTTACCTAGAACGAGGCATTTTGGGAGCTCACTGGCTTTGGGTTCCGTAGGAACTCTAAAGTTAAGCGAGTAGCGCGTGAGAGTATTCCCAGGATGGGTGACCAATAGGGAAGTTCTCGTGTGAGTTCCCAAAAATAAAACTGTGAGGGCGTGGTCGGGGCCCAAAGCGGACAGTATCGTGCTACGGTGGTGGAGCGGACTCGGGAAGTGGTCCCCCCCGGGCCGGGATGTGACAATTTGGTATCAGAGCCTAACCCTGGTCACGTGTGTGCCGACGAGGACATCGGGCCCCTAAGGGGGGTGGATTGTGACATCCCACATTGCCCAGGAGAGTGATCCTTATATGTATATTCTCATCCCTACCTAGCACGAGACTTTTTGGGAGCTCACTGGCTTCGGGTTCCGTAGGAACTCCAAAGTTAAGCGAGTAGCGTGCGAGAGCATTCTCAGGATGGGTGACCCATCGGGAAGTTCTCGTGTGAGTTCCCAAAAACAAAACCGTGAGGGCGTGGTCGGGGCCCAAAGCGGACAATATCGTGCTATGATGGTGGAGCAGGCTCGGGAAGTGGTCCTCCCCCGGGCCGGGATGTGACAATTTTTTACTTTGACCGTTGACTTGGACCTCAGGGTCAGGGCGTGTCATAAGAACATGCTGAATTTGAACAAACTCAACTTCACCACTTTGGAGGTCTCTGGAAGGAACTACCTCAAGTGGGTCCAAGATGTGAAGCTCCACCTCACTGCAAAGAATTTGCGTCCCGTCATTGAA
This sequence comes from Pyrus communis, assembly GCF_963583255.1. Taxonomy (NCBI): domain Eukaryota; kingdom Viridiplantae; phylum Streptophyta; class Magnoliopsida; order Rosales; family Rosaceae; genus Pyrus; species Pyrus communis. The sequence goes on along the minus strand of NC_084805.1, from coordinate 7,651,945 downwards.
GATAAGACGGACAACCCTGTTAGCGAAGCTAAGAAAGCCACTGCTATGATCTTCATCCGAAGACATATTCATGACGCACGACAAACTAAATATCTTGCTGAGGAGGATCCACGAACACTATGGGTCGCTTTGGCCGATTGCTTTGATCACCAAAAGGACATATTTTTGCCTAAAACAAGACATGACTGACAGCATTTACGTTTCCAAGACTTTAAGTCTGTGAATGAATATAATTCTGAAGTTTTTGAATCCGATCATTTCACAAGTTTTGTAACGAAACTTCGATCGACGAGGATCTCTTGGAGAATACCTATTTGACCTTCTCCGCTACTAATATTGTCCTACAACAACAATATAGTGCTCAGAAGTTCACCAAGTGCTCGAATTTGATCTCTATTTTACTTCTCGCTGAAAAGCAAAATCAACTGTTGATGAAGAATCATGAAGCTTGACCTATTGGGGTGACTGCTGTACCTGAAGCAAACGTTAACACAAACAAACATCCAAAACGCCAAAAGAGGTGTGGAAGGGGGGCCAGAAGCCACCTTGCCAAGGTTAACAGAGCCAAGGGCCATCTAAGGGAGGAAACAAAGCCCAAAAATGCCCTAACCACGCTCCTAAGGCCCCCAAACTTCAAGAATAAGGGCAAAGCACCCGAAACCATGGATGCGGACATGTGCTATTGTTGTGGTTCAAAGAACCATTGGTCTCGTGTTTGCTGAGCTCCCCAAAAGGTTGTAGCTAAGTTTGAATCAAACTTTTTACAAGTGGACGAATCAAAGAGTTCGAAGATGGAGGTTTCTGACTTTCAAGAAGCTATCATGCATTTTTTCTTAGACTATGGATTTTGTCCCTACTCGGGTTTTTGCCATAGCCTTAGGGTTTTTTAGTGAGACTTACATCTTTATGCAAGTTCCTACCTTATTGAGAATAAGCGTTGTTCCCAGAATCAGTGTCGACGAGTCGACTTCCTCAACTTCTACATGATGCAAAATCTACTTTAAGTATTTACACACTCAAGGGGGAGTATTATGAACTTTCCTAGTTTAAGTGTGATTGTGTAAATCCTAGATTAGATTTGATTCTAGTTATTCTTTCCTATATGAACTTGTATTCCTTGGGGATGAAAGATTTCTTCTCCCTCTAGTTTAAGTGTCATGCTATAAAAAGGAGTACTCCTTTTTACCACTAAACCATCTGATATGTCAGTTGATGATATGACATGACAACTCACTTCAATTTTCTTTAAATGGTTACAACAAACATTGGGTCAGTTGCTAGCTGAGTCGCTTGTTGCTAGCTTGACATGTGTCTTAAATAAAATAAGTTTCCTAATAAATGAGTAATAAGATAGAAACAAATTATGCCAAAATGATATTATTTATTTCATAATTTTGGAGAGATTTTTTAAAGTATTGGGTATTTAAGTGGTACTCCACATGTTATAATACAATTAGAGGAAATTATACCTTTTTTTTTGTCCCTATTTATTTAATGACACGTGGAGTACCTGCTTAAATACTCGCCACTTAAAAAACTTTCTCATAATTGTGGTCCAAAAAAGATAGCCTCCCTATCATATTCTAAAAAGAAAATCTGATAACTACAGGGGTTTTTATTTATGGATAATACTTTCATTTTTTGTTTTTCATTGAGGGATGAACTTATTCTTTTACTTGCAAATAGTATATTTTCACTATAGTTATTTTATAATCGAAACTACTCAACTTCTCAATCATTATTTGAAAATCATACTTACAAAACATCATCCGAACCGGAAATCGTTTAGTCATCTAAGATATATCAAATAAATTGACGGTTTTATCATTAATATATTATTTGGTATTTACATCATTGATTTATTTGGTACATGGGAAATAAGGAGTTAATTAATAATAGAATCCCTTGCTTTGGCTCTATCATATGACATATGCACAAATTCAAATCCCACAACCAATAGGTAAAGCGACAATAAAAACTGTACCAAAAGCGACAATAAAAGCTGTATCAATGTAATGTACAATATATATAAACAATATTCATCCGTTTTGGAAGAGCTGTACATAAGTTAATCATATTGGGAATCAAATTTTTAAATGAAGCGATATTTTTATTCTAAGTTATATTACAAGAAGAAGGTGGGTTTGAGCTTGGAACGCAATGGGTTAAAGAGGAAGACCTTAACCACTAGGGCAATTCACTACTTTCAACCGGAATAAAACTTAATGTATCAATTTTTTATGTCGTTTAATGTTCCCATTGAGGACATCCCAAATGACTAAAACGAACCAAGACCACAAGCTCCAAACCAAAACCTTTTCCACCAAATCATTCTTTCTTTCCCTTGGCAAAGAGGGATGCAACATTACGAGAATTGCTATAACTGGTAACACCCTTGTCATACAAACTTCCATGGTACGTCGACCAAACCGAAACAAAGCTCTGATCGTAGCAAACACACGTTGAACAAAACAGTTGGCTTCGAGACTAAAGGCAGTGCCAGCAATAACAACAGGTACAGACCATGATCCCAGACCTGCGGCACCGTGTGATTCGATCCCTTTTCCGTAGAGAGGAACCACTGTTTTCTCCTCTATAACAGCCTTGCAAACCCAGCAGTTGGAATTTGAATTCCATTTGTTAACCCATTTGTTCAAACAAGGCCAACAATAAAGATGCCCACAAAGTGTGACAATCGGGTCTCGGGCTAATTCGGAGCAAATGTTGCATTTGAATCCAGATGTTGGATCCGATTGAAGTTTCGATTTTCCGTAAGAAAATATGAGTTGGCTGAACTCTACACCAGTTCTACAAATTGGGCACTCATTGTTGGAATGTGACTTGAAAAGCCATTTCATCAAACAACTCCAGCAGTAGAGGTGGCCACAGGGTGTTATGACTGGGTCTTCCGCTAAGGCCAGGCAGATGTTGCACTCAAAACCACAAACATCATCACCTCCAACATCCATGGGAGCTCTTCAAGATCCTAAACCGCATAAATTACCAAAATTAAGTTTAATTAGATATAACAAAAAACATAGGAAAGTTAGCGTAGCAAGACAAACTACAGCACCAAATTTTCTAGGATAAGGGAGAAAATACAACAAATTAAGCATCTTAAGAAAAGTATAATACCTCAATATCAGCAAAATACAACATATTACTGCTATGAATTAGGGTTTTTCTCTGATAAGCTCACCTTAATTTTCAAGAAGGTCTAGGAATGGTTCTGACTCCTGAGATCGAAGCTCGTGTTCCTCGTTTGTTCAGGTGCTTCTGGAAATGAGAATGGTCTGAGGTCTGCTATAGGTAACACTTACAGTTTTAAACAAAAATTATAAACAGTTTATAGTTATTTGTTTTAAAACCGACAACTTGTTTGGTTTTTAAATTTTCCTAGTGATTTGGGAAAAGAAAACAGCAACCATTTGGAAACTGTTTTTAACAAAAAACTGTTTTTCCTTTTTGCTAAATGAACACACACCCCAACGGCTATCTTGATCGAAAGGGTTTTATACATTAATAGTTAATTTTCGGCATCTTGTATATATTGTTATCATAAGAAAATAACAACCATCGAATCAAAAAACTAATCATGGAAATGATGTATTCTAATGAAAATGTGAAGCGTACAACACTCCCAAATTTAAAATATAGAAAATTATGAAGTTGAAGAAATATATAATTTGTAATTTTTTTTTTTTGTTATATAAAGGATGTTCTATCCTAATTTATGCTAGGTGGAGGAGATGAGAACAGTTTGAACTTAAAACACAATAAGGTTGAAGGAGAAGGCCTTAACCACATGACAATCCACCACTTGCACATTACAATAACGAAAGTTGTACAATCACTTAATTAGCACATAATGAAATTGAAACTATTTCTTTAGTATATACTTGAGTAATTAATTTGAAAAAGAAACATTATAGCAGTACTTAATGGGAATTAATACAACGTCATCTTTCAAGACAAGGCCGGCGGTAACAAGGTGTTACAATTGGGTCTGCATCACCTATTTCACGGCAAACATTGCATATAAAACCACAAGCATCATCCATGACCTACAGAATCCCAAAACACGTTGATCATCGACCATGCATATTCACAGTAAAACTTTGTACAAACAAAGAAAACTAGGCGTATGAATAACTACAAGACCAAATTTGTTCACAGTAATACCTTCTACCTGTCATCCCTCTTATCTTTAATAGGCAAACAAAGAAAGCTTCGGATGGAGAAAGGATTACCAAGTGAAAGGGATTCGATCGACGTTTGCCATCGTCTATGGTGTCCGAACGAAAACATTTTCCTCTCCTATTTTTTATGCACCGAAAAATAGAAAATCTCAAAAAGAGATGGAGAACTGTTCTTCTTGAATGCATGACCCCTTAAGGACGAGTTTGCTCTCTGCCGATTAGAACTGGTTGAATGCGGTCACCTTTCTCTAAATTTCTTGGGCCATAAATAAAAATAAGGCCTCCTAGGCGGCCTATTCATTTTTATTTATGCAAAAAATTCGGCTCACCTACTTCGAAGTCCAAACTAAGGTTCAGACGACCATCTCCCTTCACTTTAACCTGTCTGAGACGTTATACAGGATTCCCTCCAACTACACGCCTGCCACACAGATGACCAGAGCCCAGGAATATTTTGCCCTCTTAAATGCACGTGCATGTATCATTCAACACGCTGATGTCACTACTGCGATCGTGGCAACTGCCACAAGACATAACTGAAAATTACCTACCAAGAATTACAGTTATTGTCAACGCCAAACGAACGGTCTACCTCTACTCTAGCTCAGTGATATGTCGAGGGTGCTCATTCTCCACTACCTATAAATAGAGCCAAAGGCCTTCGCACTTGCGGCCTTCGTCAAATTCAATCTCTACAATTAAATAAAACCTTGAGCGATTGTTCAATCAACCCAACTGCAATTCAGTATAAACCTAATTGCTCTTGAACAAAACTCTCTTAACTCTTTAGCTATAATCTCAAAGACGTCATTTGAATCAAACATTGCCTATGATCCCTGAGATCTAACACTTTTACAACTTTGCCACCTCGTGGTATAATTCGGTAGATGTGTACTTCCAACCACCCTGATTTCCTCTCTGAGGTACATGTTTTGTACTAAGTCTAATCTGACACTAGTGATCTCGGTGGAGTTCTCTAGCATTATCTCTGTCTTCATGACCTGAATCTTATTAGAGTTTACTGATTTCTTTACATTGTCAGTCAATTTACATTTCAAGTCATGTAGCTCTGCCCATTGGCACATATTTTACTACTCTAAACATTTGTAGTCTTGACTCAATCATGAAATGATTACATTTTGTTGTTTTATTTTCTATTTTGCTTTCATTTACTTTTTAGGCAAGTAAACTTAATGTTACACTGAATTTTAAATCCTCATTTGCTCGAGGCACAAAAAAGAACTTAGTCGAACTAGCATCCCACTCGGTGCAATATCATTTGGTTAAGAAGTCAGTTTTACGTGCAACTTTCACACACACACTCAAGCATAACACTGTATGTTGGAACCCTAAACCCAATAGTGGCATGCCTATTTTATCTTTCTCTCGAGCCATCTCATGCCACTGAGACCAAAAGCAACACTTGAGGTAAATACATGTTGAACCCAGTCCAAACTCTATCTGAGTTTTTGACACCAACAAAAATAATAAATAAATCAATATATCTAGTTTGTTTTGATTAGTACAATATGATAATTTATGCTCATAAGTTTATCTACCGTTGGATTAATCTAAAGACTCATATTAAAAAGATTCTCATAGGTTCTCAAAATGAGAATCATAAGTTGTATGGGAGGAGATTTGAATTTGGTGCCGAAGATGAAGCATACTGCTCTAGCCAACTTGACTATTAAACCTTATGATCTTTTATCTCTTGACACTCACTAGATTAATGAAGTCTTTATTTTCAATTATGCCCTTGTATGAAAAGACAATAAATGACAACTACTATTTCCAAAAAAAAAAACTTGTGAAAAAAAATTCTTCCTATCATCACTCACGCCAAATCCTTGTTCACTCCACACAACAATCAGAAGTCACTCCCTCCCTCCAAAACCTCCAAACCCCAACTCCATCCTCTTTCATGTTCATTAAGCATTGATACACATTTTCGGAACGTGGCTTGCCAGAAGTGGTATGCCACCATTTTTCTAAAAAAAACAAAAAAACTTAAAGAATTAAAATTGTATTAAAACAAAATTTTAATCTCTACCTTTCTCTTGTAAATTGCTAATATTGTCATTGTCTTGCTCTTGACATATGCTCCCACCTTGGCAGGATTTGCACAAGTAGGTGGAGCAATCTGTGGAGAAGTTTGATGACATTTTTTACAACTTAGATGCTTGAAACTGAGATCTTTATAAAGCGACCGGAAGGAGAAGGCATCGGGCAACTTATTATCAACGTCGCCGACGATTTTCTAGCCAAATGGTAACGGTGCACGCATTAAGTACTTATTTTTTTCTAAGGCGGAAAAAGTCTGAGAGAACCGCTTTGTACGATAAACAAGATCACAGAAAATACTTTTTTCTAAAAATATTTGGAAGTACTTATTTCAACTTTTCGTAGCTTTAATTAGGAGAAGTTCTTCAGGAGAGAAGATTTTCTCCGATTCCTTTTTGTAAGGATCCTGATAATCTTTAAATTGTGTTCGTTTATCGTACATCATGTTATCAGAAATTATTTTAAATATTTTTATTTAAAATTAAATATAAACAGTACCTGAAGAAAGTTGATTGCACAATATATGGTAAACAGATAAGATTTAAGAATCGCACGATATATGATAAACAGACAAGATTTAAAAATCTTCAAAATTCTCACAAAAAGAATTTGAAGAGAATCCTTATTCGTTCTTCAGTTCCGATACCAGGCCAGCTGTCTCATATGACCCACTCACAAAAACACCCCATACCCCACCTCAATATTTGTCAGGGCCACCATTTCTCAAATTTTGGTCCCACTCCTCTCTCATACAACACCCACTCTGAAGGCGCACCCAGGACCTTCTCCATAAGTAGGCATGAGTTACAACTGAATTGAACGAAATACTATAATATAAGAATAATATTATTTAGACATCAAAAGCTGATATTATTTACTGGTACACTCTCTTGTGCAGTGCTTACTAGTAGAGTGTTCATCAGTAGAGTCTATCTTTGGTATCCAAATAGAAATGGATAATACTAAGGAGAATAAATTTTTGGACTAAATTTTAGAAATTAAAGAATATGAAAGTTGATGATTGGTTTATTACTTAAGTTTTGATAGACGTGTCTATTTTCACTAGTGACAAATCATTTAGTTTGGAAATTTAGTCTTCCTAGCATTACCCAATAGAAATAAAGGAAAAAATAAAGAGACACTAGACCTACATACCGCTACATAAAACAAAACAAGAATGTTCCAAGCTCGAAATAAGGCTTGTTCAAATCAGACACCATAGAACATGTAACCCTAGTGAACAATTTGCTTTGAATTTTTCCCAATCGCACATTATTTCAATAAAATCACACTTGTCCAATTGTCGTACACATTTTCGCCACACAATCACACTTGTTTCATTCCGTGTCCAACATCATATAGCTGGCAGAACAACAATTCCAGTCCCAGCTAGCACGGTTGACATGAACTGCAGCACCTTAGATAAACAATTGACATTAAGAGCTGGCATTCCTAACTTGATGAACTGATCGTCTATTCGAAGTACAGAAGGAGTTCTTCCATCAGAATCAAGTAACAATTTCGTTATTCAAAAAATAGGGATTAATTTGTTTTTCTTTATAACAGCCCTACAAACTGGGCAGCGGGGCAGCGGGGCTTATTGAATAGTGATGAGCGAGCACAAAGCCATCTGTATAAACAAGGCCAGCAGTAGAGGCGGCCACAAGGTGTTAAGATTGGGTCTTGATCAGCTAATTCTAGGCAGATGTTGCATTTGAAACATGAAGCATAATTATCTCCCATATCACTTGATGAATCACCAACCTCTATGATCTTCATATAACCATCAATAGCCTTCAAAATTACAAAATAAAACATCGATTATCAACCATAAGTATTTGCTGTGAAGAAAAATAACATTAAGAAAAAGGGTTAAGGATTCGTTAGGAGAAAACTTGCACTCGATCGACAGTTTTATTTATTTACCTCTGTTTTCTTGCTCGAAAAATGTTATTTCCAGCCCTAAAAGCTTGACCAATTGAAGTTTCTATTCGGTTAACAACCAACACATAATTCCAGTAAAAAGAAATAGCGAGAAGAAGAATGTAACACAAATACACATGCATGTGAAACTTCATAGCTAGATTTTATTATTTATCATAACTCAGTAAAGAAAAATCACAGACGACGCTACCTCGATAGGTTTAGGGTTTCAAATTAGTCCCTTTGTTTCTTTTTGTTCAAGAAAATTTATGATACATATCCTTTATTGATTTCATATATAGTCGTCCATAAATACAATTACAAAGCATTAAGCAAGAAGCTAATAAAAAGGAATGAAAAGGAACTAGCTAGGCAAGATAATAACTTTGCAATAAACGTTAAGAAAATTAGTAGGGCCATTCACACATAAAAAATTTGAACTTGAGAGTAAAAAGTCGACATAATGCCCTAAATAACCAACTAACGAAGTCCACATCTACTATTAAATATCAGTTTAAATTGCATCTTTTGTTATGGTTTTCAACGTTAAAATATATACACACACTTTTAACTACGTAAATTAACAACTATCTTCAAAAAGAAAAAATATATAGCTCAATTTTCAATTCACTTGGGCTTAATTCAAATCTCTCGCCCTAAATATGTGGTTGTATTAAGAACTTTCAAAACATATCCATCCATCCCCTTATCCTCTCAATGCCTACCGCCTAAAATAACGACGCCCACACACTCACCAAAACTCCCTCTTTTCCCAGTTGCTTGCGATGCCACTGCTTCACACTCTTTCCATCATCCCACCTCCCTCTCCCTCCTCCTCCTCCTACTCTATCGCCACCTTAAACCCTAATCCCCATCCTCCCTCCCACTTCATCAAGTTCCGTACATCCTACCGCGAAAACCTCCGGTACCTCAAAACCCTGCGCATCATCTCCCCCGAAACCAGCCCCAAAAAGCTCCCCCTCCCCGACGACACCGACCAAATCCTCGCCACCGTAGGTTTCCTCAAGTCGAAGGGCTTTACGGACCCCGACTTCCCAAGACTGGCCTTCCTCTCCCCTAAGCTCTTCTCCCCCTCCCTCGACCCAACTGACATTGCCCCCGTCTTTGATTTCCTCGCTTCTGATCTCTCCGCTGACCCTGCGTTTTCCTGCGGCCTCATCCTTCGCTGCCCCGACCTCCTATTTGCGGATGTCGAGTTCTGCCTCCGCCCCACACTGTATTATCTTGAACAGTTGGGGATTGACAAGCCCAAGTCACCGTCGAATCTGAATGCACATTTGCTGAACACTAGGGTGGAAAAGCTCAAGAAGAAGATGAGGTTCTTGAGGAGTTTAGGGTTTTCGCACGAGGAGGCGGCCAATGTGTGTGCGAGGCTGCCTGCGATTTTTGGGTACAGTGTGGAGGATAACTTGCGGCCCAAGTGTGAATATTTGGTGAAGGATATGGGAAGGAGTGTGGAGGAGTTGAAGAAGTTTCCGCAGTATTTTGGATTCAGTTTGGAGAAAAGAATTGTCCCCAGGCATTTGCATTTGAAAGAAAGGAATGTCGAGATTCCGTTGAATAGGATGCTATTGTGGAGTGACCAAAAGTTCTATACAAAATGGAAATAATCAAATCGATGAATGGTATGCAAGTCATTTTGTTCAAAGATTTTATTAGAAACATAAGTTTACCAATTTAATTTTTCTTCCGTATGCGAGTAGAGAGAGACATAAGGGTACAGAAACCGTCTACGTATATCGACCGTGGATTTCTTCGAGAAATATGTTGGAATAAGTAGAGCCCAACGGCTTGCTATTCAGAAAATCATAATTTGTACGGTTAATGCAGAACATCGAGGGGAAAACAATCCCCGGAGGGCAGCCTGCATATCATTCGTTACCGTGACCGTAATTGTATAAGGACGGATCACAAATTGGAAACTCAGAACACACGCTCCAGAAGACGAATCTAAGAATTGCCAACCATTGTCCGTAATGAAAAATTAGGCACTGTATAAATGGTTCACTCGCTTCGAGTGCATTTCCATCGACAATCTTGAATGGTACAATTGACACCGTAGTGACACATTTCTCATTCATACACTGCGATTAAACTCAGTTATAAGTAAGAGAAAAGTTTGACAGCTTGTCGTCGTAACACCCAACCAGGGTGTTCCTCAATCGTTGGATACTATTTTCGAACCAGAATCATTGTATCCTTTTTCACACGTCAAAATGATGCATATATTTGGAATCATGTGCAATTGCATGTCTCCACAAAATTGCACGGCTACTGCAGTCCAATATTGAGAATCACTTCGACAGGTAAATCACCGGTTCCAAATCCTATCAAGAGTAATCAAAAGATAGCAAGAGAGGGAAGAATTAGCAAACTGCAAGATCAACATAGCCACACGTTCCAGCGTAGTTGAAATGTCGCAAACAATTTCACAGCTGAGGATAGTAATTTACCAAGGATTCAGAGAGCGAGCTCTATTTTGTTAAAAGTTCAATGTCCGCTCCAACTTCAGCAATCTTGGTTTCTTTGGAAGCCTTCGCTATTTTAGCAATGTTTTCAACATCGAAGTCAATAGCTATCTTTTTCACAAAGCCCTCAAGCATCTGTTTTAGACAAGTCGCAAAACAACATAATGAGCATCACTGATCAGACCAAATATAACCACTAAGGGGCGATTTCTGATAGAGTAAAATGATTCAAGAAAGTAGTCAAGACAGCTATATGAGACTCACATGTACAAGAAAAGTGAAACAGCGGTCCACCCAAGTAAAACACTCAAAAACTATGAAAGCATGCGAAACAAAGACCCAAACAAGAAGAAAAACATCCAGGAAACAAGCAGAACAAAAAACAACCAAGGAAACATGAAAACTAAGAGATGGCTGATCATGGAAAACATTTTAAGACTATTAGAAGAAAAAAATTTGTAAATTTATTAGGTGAAGAATATATTATCCTTGCCTAACATAAGTTTTGTTGCCCTACCCAATAACACCCAATAACAATATGTAAATGTATTCTTCCTTTGCTGTGTATTTAACTATCTACCTGAATTTTGGAAATTGCTTAAGGACAAAACATCAAGTCGTAAAAGTTTTAAAATACATTCGAAGTTGTAGCATGGAAGATGATGGCCCTCTTTTTTACATTCTGTATTATGGTGTGGAGCAGGTTTCTTCCAAGAACTGTTACACCTTCCTGACGTTTTAGTGGGGATCAGCAAACAAGGCGGCTATTACAGTATTACTCCTCTACACTGTATTTAAACTACATCGTTGTACGGGAACAAAAGGATTGTTAACATTAGAGCAGAGAAGAAGATGGTTTGCTTGTCAATTTGACATAGGTGATCTACCTAGCCATCTCCTTTTGTATTTTCTGATTCATTCATATTACATTTTGTTAATACAACTCTCCATGTACAATAGGACAATTGCTTGACTTTTTGTAATAATTTTTACTTTCAAAAGAGTTTTCTTGAGATTTCAAAATTGTGAAACTTGCTAAAAAAGTGAACAGCATTCTAATGAACATGAAAAGTAAGTACCATACCCAAGCCATGAACTGGCCCATTGTACCACATGTATGATAAAAGTTACAAAATAGCACACACTCTAGAAAAGAAAAGATATTATATTGAAAGAGGATAGGGCACCATTGAACCAAGATATATGAAAGACCATGAAAACACACAAAAAAACGCCCTTGGGGGAAAACGAAAAATAAGAAAGAAAGCAATATATGCCAACTTATTTTCAAGAAAAGCAAGTACTAGCATTAAATGGTTATGAGTTCTCAACACATACCAGTGATCCAATGGCAACTAAAGCCCGAAATTTTGCATCAGCGTCTAGATTTTCTTCTTCTGCAATCTGCCCAAAAAAAAAAAAAAAATCACTTTCATGATTCACAACATTTTAGAAATTCTCTATAGGATAGAAAGATAATCTAGTCCACCTCGAAAAAAACAGGGGGCCTCTTACATCCAAGTTCAACTTTTGAGGATGGGACTTGAATAAATAAGCAAATAATTGCAGAAGAAGAAAGGGCAAGTAATAAGATGATGTATTATACCTGAAGTGCTGAAGAAAGAACCTGGGATTGACCTTCTTGATCCTTCTTTTCGGTTAACAAAACAGCATAACTATCAATCCCAAAGGAAAAACTCAATCAATTAAAAAAGAGTATTATATACCAAGTGTGGAGCACATTATGTAACAAACATCAAATTTTCCATTTTGGTTGGCTTTGCAATCTTTGTTCATCCTATTAAGTGGAACTATCACAAATTTGGAGAAAGAAAGATAGGGGGTGGAAGGACAAGTTGTTTCATGTATCATTACTAATTCGACATACATTGATTTTGCATTGTCCATGCATAACCTATTATGCATATATCATATATGACAGGCAGACAATATAACTTTCAACCTCCCTTTAAGTTTCTTCTTTACATGCATAACAAGTTAAAAAGTTGAACACACAGGTGTACAAAGATGAAAATGTCGGTATTGGTGGAAATATTGGTAGAATGTTGATAGCTAATATTGATTTAAAATTATTGAAAAGACGAAATTTATTTTAAAATATAGAAATTCAAAATGAAAGTTTAGGAAATGCTAAACAAGTAACTATAAACTATGCATCATTTCTTATTATGAGAAACTAAAAACTTATCAATTAAACAAGTTTGATATAGCATAAATATGAATCAGGATATACTTGGATAAAAATACTGTGCGCCACTGACACATAGGACCTTCAAACTTCAAGTCTAAAGCGTAAACACTTCTTACTTTCATTTACATAAGCATTCTAATGGGTATCTTTAACCGAAAACAAAAACTCAAATTCTAAATTGCAATCTTTTTTTTTTTTTTTTTTCACTTTATAACTATGTGCCCATACTAGCAGGCTAGTATTCCTACTACCAAGTTTAATTCAAGGTGGGTGTGTGTGTTTCTGTTCGAAAGTCCATTAAACTAAAGTGGAAAAACATGTTCAACAAAAGCAGAAAATATCCTAAAAGTAACATGTTGGTGACATCATTAAGACATCGGTACACAAAGAGAATGACAATATCTTAATGGTTCTCACTGACACGGTGACACCAAACCCACCAGTTCTCACCGACACCAAAACCAACAAAATCCAAATTACATATCACTATGATGTCCGTGTCACCAATTCTTCATTGTTGATAAAATAAAAAATGAAATTTCAGCACGTCAATATTTATAAAAACCAAGCCCTAAAGCACATTTATAAATTAAGTGAAAGCTACAAAGCCTCAAATTTATTCAAATGCTGTTTATAATTAGAATGCTAATATGCTACAGAAACAATTTCCCCGCAGAAATAAATCCAAAAGGAAGGAAAAGGAAAACAAGGTCAACCATGCATTATGATCACAGTTTTACTTGAAACAGATTACATATGCAGGGAACAGTAAACTTACTTGAGAATCAAGGTTGCATATGATAACTGCAAATTCTTATTTGGAGATGAATAACAACTTGAATACACATCTAGAATCTGCAAGGCGATTCAACAAATCAAATTACTAAATCATGATATCCAGAATCCAAGATGCACTAACCATGAAAGGCAGTGTACCACTTGCCATAACAGTCATTATTCAAGTACAAAAACACATCTTTTTAGTTGTTCAATACATATTCACACAACCAGCCAATGCATCTATATTAATGATTCATTCAAGCAAGTGATTGAATCACACTCAATCTAATGATTCCTGCAACAATCAAAGGATAGATATCCTTAACAGAAAATACTCATCATAAAAATAAAATAGAAAGAATGCAATAAACATTTAATTTACAACTTTACATGTTATATAACCGCCGAATCATTAACAAAGAACTACATTTGTACAAGTAATCATGCAAGGTGGAAACGGATCTGCAAATGTGACTGGGAAAGAACCCTTTAGCCTCTCAAAAACCATAATGGTCACACGAACAATCCTGAAGGAAGGCTAACCTCAGTCCGATGCTTTTGTAACCAATTGTAGTAGCACGAATTCTTGAAAAGATTGGTCACTGCACGAACACTTGTTAAGAGATTAGCAGGAAGTGGCGGATTTGTTGCAACTTTTCTGATCAACTCCATTAGTAAATCTGGTTAGACAACAAAAGGTAAGAAATAGAGATAAAAATTGAAAAGGACAGCAACAATGAGAAGCATGACATTTGCAACATTGTTAATGTTTTTCTTATACCATATGTAGCATGCATTTCAAGATATCAACTTGAGCATGTTCCTAGAATATCAGCCCTCATCAACCCGTCTTTAATTTTTTGGTCTTTCGACAGGTTTTATTGTTATGTATTTTTATAGTTCACGATAAAAAATGAAGTACTTATCTATTTAAGATAAGAAGAAACGACTGCACAAGATAAAAGTACAGCATTGGATATTTGTAGCACGAGTACCATTTTCAGCTTCAAGATGCTGGAGAAGCCGAGTTGCCCCATCAGGGTGCAGAACAATCATCCTCAAAATATCAATAACTGCAGATATAAAATAACAAATATACTTGAGTTGGCAAAATTATTTATGAAATACAAGGTGTCCACACAATAAAACTACACACCCATAGACTTCCGATGTAACAATGGACGAGCATTCAACAATTCACATTAAAACAAAGCTTACTGATTTTGTACTAAGAAAATATAATGACTCTTTTTGCCATACCTATGAAAAATGAGATGTTATGAGCAGTCGTGTTATGCATAAATGGCCCCAATCCCAACGCAGGAATTTTACCTTTTCAAAATGAAAAATCAACTATACACACTTATACTCAGATAATTCATGTCCCTTTCTCTACCATTTTTCATTTTTTTTTTAACCTGTAGCCATCAATCATAAAGCTAAGAATCCACTTCAGCTACATCTAAAAAAAATGAGGTAACCTGCAAGCTGGCAAGGTTCAGTATAATGCCTAAGACACAATAGGTTCAGTTATAATGCCTAAAACACAATCAGCCACGATAAATCAGCCACAAGCCAATTCAAATAGTTGAATCCATTAGAGATTGCATAGTCATTAGATAGCATGAACCATCCAGTTATTAACTTGAGTTCATTCTTAAACATTGATTTTTTTTAGTGTCAACTTGTAACCCGAACAGATGGAATAAATGTGCTCCAAGACCTCTAAAAGATGAACAGAGCTATACACAGAATTCCTCAAAAGTTCGCACACTAACCTGGAAATAACATTGCAACCGGCCATGATTTTAGCAATCTCAGCAACAAAGCAATGTCAACTTCGGCAAATTTACTAGAATGATAATGTGATGTGTCCTTCAATATTTTAACTATAGCACCCAACCTGGAAATCTCAACCTCATTTAAAGATGAGTTCTTCTTGTCCTTCAAGAATTTACCAAAGGATCCATTATTCAGGAAAACATCCTATGGTTAATAGAAAAAAAAGAGACACAATTCTAAAACAGAAAAAGAAAACAACTTGTACCTAGCTGCTCCTCAGGTTTGGCTAACAAGCTTGGAATTTAAAAATATAAATAAATATAAAGATATAAATAAAGTAATAAAAATATTATTTTGGAGTCATTCAAAACCCTATCATGTACAATGAAAGGAATAGGAAAAAAAAAATCAAAATAACTCCAAATTAATACTTCTATTAGTTTGTTGAAAAATAATGAAAATAACTCTAAGTTGGAGTTATTTTCATATTTTCGAATTAATATTAATTTGGAGTTATTTTCAAATACTTCATATAAACTAATAAAAATACTTAAAACAAGTTTTGATGGAATACAATTTCTGCTACATGTACAATAACAATGCAAATAAATGTCAGAAAACAGTGATCATAGAAGTAGGAACCTCAATAGTTTCTATGAAAAATATAATTGTTATATCAGTATCACCCAGGTACAAAAATTTCACTCCTTTCTATCACTGAAGAAATAACCAGACCCATAGAGCAGGTCTGGAAATTAGTTATTACAAACACATGACCAGGCCACAGTGGAATTAAACAAACTAAACAAGGTGCAAAATGCTAATTAGAATGAGCACATATAATTGAGTGGTCAAACCCAAAGAAAAATTCAAATTTAACGAGTGTAGCAAGCCTGTGTATTTAACAATGCATCATCTCCAAACTTTGTGATTTGTGTTTCAGTAAATATCAGATAACTCCCTATATGTATCACCATACAACTAGAAATGAAGCAATGGGTAGCTTACAATTATCTGTTAAATATGAGGACGTTTCAACAATGACAAAGAATCATAATGGTAAAGGTTGGCAAAAACTTATCAAAAGGACTGCCGGGATTTATTTTCAGTTGATTGATATCAAGTTATAATGCTACTATCTACAACAATATGCCAATTTCTAAAAAATGAAAATAATTTGAAAAACAAATGAAACTTTCAGGCATGCAAAACAACAAACCTGGTCAGAGAGTAAATTACTGTTGAACTCTGTAATCTTCTTTAGGATCCCATCAAACTGGGCGACGTCAAAAACGAGCATTCCTTTCTGAAACAATAAAAGCCCCATCCAGGCGAAAAATGAGATTGAAATAATGATTTCAGTGTAGAACTGTGACTACCGGTATTTGCGTCTAAGAATAAAGCATTCCCAAAGATGACTAGACTTAGTTGCAGTAAGTTTTTACCCCAACTACTAGGGAACAGCTATGGAAACATTAAGCCCATAAGCAATCTAATGATAGTGCACAACCTCAGTTTTTTTATTTTTCCCTTATTTGAAGGAAAATAACAAACAATAAAAAACATTTGGCCTAAGCTATAACTACATTGTCAGACAAATTATCAACATCTAATACATGCTCAGCTTTTAAAACCCAGTTATTAAGTGGGGTTTCCAGATCGTACAAAATAATCAAATTGTGCGCATTAGTTCACACACAGAACACTCAATATAATAAATCATCGATAAGTTCAAAATACTCACTCAACTGGGCCTTAGCTTCAACCACATGGATGTGCCAATAGGTCTCATATCGACCCTGGTCTTTATCTAAAACACTATTTTAGAAGTACTGAGGCTAAGAACCTTCACTATTGAGCTAAGTATATAGTACATGGATAAAACATATAACTTCAATGTGATCAGCCAATACTTTTTGCATTAACTCACAGTGCATTGCAATCTAATAGATACATCCCAAAAGTTTAGCACAATCTGAAAGATCCTACCTTAGGAATATGTTTGAAAGTAGGTTTTGCAGAAGCTGTTACAATAAGAAAAACAAAAAAAATTAAATAACTGTTATTGGCAAATTTATAGTAAAGATAAAAAAATATGGCATACTTATTCAATTAAAGAAAATAAAAAAGGCAAAAAGATACACACCAGACTTGTTTGAAGATTGTCCAGGTACATAAGCACTTGCTGAAATAATGAAAAGATAAACAAGTAGTTATAATCAAGTGAAAACTGGAAAGCAAACAAGGAGACTATATCACATGAATCACCAACCTATAAAGGTTAGATGGCCACAACAGAATACTTACACCCAGTGTAGGGATCACGAAATGATGGATCAAGGGTGAAATTATTTTGTCCGGTATTTTGGAGGATGAAGGCAACAACTTGTTCTCGGTAGGAAAGAGGAAGGTTCTCCCTCAGAAGCCACTTGTCAGCAGTATCAT
Organism: Pyrus communis; assembly: GCF_963583255.1. Taxonomy (NCBI): domain Eukaryota; kingdom Viridiplantae; phylum Streptophyta; class Magnoliopsida; order Rosales; family Rosaceae; genus Pyrus; species Pyrus communis. The sequence goes on along the minus strand of NC_084805.1, from coordinate 7,634,051 downwards.
ATGGATTATCTGAAACATTAGCAACTCAGTGTCACATTCTTGCAACAATGTCTTCAAGTCACACCAACTACAACTAAGGGCTAGAAGAGGACTGATACCTGATCGATTGTAAGGCAGCTTACGAATAGGCTCTCCATCTCCAATGTCGACATCAAATACTGAAGAACAAGAAAGTGTTCATAAATTTTAAAATGTCTACGCACAGAAGAAAAATCAGATCAAACATTGACACAGATGTAAGATCCAGACCATAATCATATTCGTTTCCATCAAGAACAGGACGCTTCATGCCGTCATCTGGCCCATCGACAACCTCGCCAATCTGAATTGAAAGAAGTAACAGATGAAGGGTCCCAACTTTTCAAGAATTATACACAAAAATCAGCACCATGAAACATTTAGCTAGCTCTTGTTTCAGTTCTTTATTTAGGAAGCACATTTGTATGACCTTGATGTACTGTGAACCCAGTATGAGGATTAATACTTTAGAAGGTAAATTGTATTAAAGGACTAGACAAAAATTAATCCATAAAAAAGATTATCCCTCAACCTATAAATCTCTGAAACACAAAGGTATGTCTCTGTTACGGACCACAATGAGACCAACAGGGGTTCAAAACTACTCGTATCATTTTTTATTGTTTTGACTGCAAACAATTATGCAGGCATTGCCTAATTCAACAGCTCAAAAAATGTAAATCCCTAGAACTAATCCTAAACATAAATGATGGTATGAAAGCATTAAAGTTCAAGATCACTGCGTCAATCATATGTTGAATAAGGGGCGAAAGTACAAAACTACTCGTATCATTTTTTTTATTGTTTAGACTGCAAACAATTATGCAGGCATTACCTAATTCAACAGCTCAAAAAATGTAAATCCCTAGAACTAATCCTAAACTTAAATGATGATATGAAAGCTTTAAAGTTCAAGATCATTGCATCATCAATCATATGTTGAATAAGTGGCGAAAGTACAAATACACCCATAAATCAGAGGCCTAGCCTGATGAATGGCATAGGCAAATTGGATAATAAATGTGCTAGTCCCAAATCTTTTTACACTGAAACCATACATCTTGACCCTCAAATTAGCCCCCAAAGCAAAAGGTATGGAACCTAAACGTGATTGATACACTAATATAACTACTATCAGTCGTATGTCCTAAAATCCAACATCTGCAAAGCACAAACACTTGAACCATTTCAAAACTCTACGTGTCTGCAGTCCCAAGCATAGAATTTTTTTTTTCCCACAGGAATGTTGTTCATATAAATTCTTTCAAAACACACTTATTTTCTTTTAAAAGAGCTGCTGTTAAGTAAGACGATGGTGCACCTGCAATGAAAACATGATTGCAAGGATTTGAAAAGGAGGGAGTCCACAAGGCAGGCCTAATAACTAGCCAAACCACCTGTACAAGCAATCCAACCCAACTGTTTTAATCTACGTGGATTGACATATTTCCTCTTGCTGTCAATTTTAACAGCAGCATCTTTTTATTTTTATTAAACCATAAAACACCCATGCTGCTTCTTTGCCATTGGTTTCATCTTGAATAATGATCCATGTTTCCCCTGGTGTATGATTTTCGCAGATGATAAAGTGTTGATAGATGAAATGCAGGAGGGAGTAAATGTGAAGCTTAACCTTTGGCTGGAAGTGTTGGAATTTAAAGGTCTTCGCCTAAATAGGTCAAAGACTGAGTATGTGGAGTGCAAGTTCAGTGGGAATGAGGTCCAAATGAGATAAGGGTGAGGGTTGGAGATAGGAAGTACCAAAGAGTGAACGATTTCGTTTTCTTGGATCTATCTTGCAAAAGAATGAAGAATTGGATGGAGATCTCAATAATAGAATACAAGTTTGATGGCTGAAGTGGAAGAGTGCATTGGGTGTGTTGTCCAACCGTCATATGCCACTAAAGCTCAAGGGAAAATTTTATAGGATGGCAATAAGGGAAGCAATGCTTTATGGCATAGAATCTTGGGCGTTCAAGCATCAACAAAAAAAATGAATGTAACAGAGATGAGAATGCCTCATTGGATGTGTGGGCAAACAAGAAAGTACAAAATTAAGAACGAGAATATATGAGGTAAAGTAGGTATGGCCGCAATTGAAGATAAGATGAGAGAAAATCGGTTAAGGCAGTTTGGACATGTGAACCGCAGAACTTCAGATGCTCCAATTAGAAAATGCGATAATGAAACAAAAGCAAATGGGAAACGGGGTAGGGAAAGACCTAGGAAGACTTGGAAAGAGACTTTAAAAAAAAGACATGGAGTACTTGGAGCTAACTGAAGACTTAGTGCAAAAACGAGCACAATGGCGTTCTAGGATTCATGCATATAGAAATTGCGCTGACCCCACTTAGTGGGACAAGGCTTTGTTGTTGTTGTCAAATTGCCACGTAAGCTATTACATTTTATTTGATATCCTAAATTTGACATTTCCATTGAAGGTGATCTATGGATATTAATTTGAAAAAGTGAATTACCTTATCCCACTTCTGTTCTCTCATATTCCATGCATATGCCACACCATTGTCCCCCTCTCTGATAACTTTTGTCTGGCCATTACTGGTTCCTGATGACAATACCAGACAACATTATTTGATGTGAGATTTATACTTGTCAAAAGAATACAACAATCGCATAATCTTAGCAACTTAGTGGAAGATCTCACTAGCAGATGCTGCACAAATCACATAAAAAAGTATAACATGATATAAGTAAAAAAGACTTGTCTTTCTCAAATTGAATAATTGTTCAAAAATTGAAACTAGAGACCCGAAAAATTAAACAATATACATGCTTGTAGTACCAAAATGACAAGGAGAACGCTAAAATCCAATAGAGGAGTAAAATTGAAATCGCACCTGGAATCTGTAAGGCTTCTAGTCCAGGTAATTCTTCCAGTTTCAATCCTCCGACCCTCTTCCTAAGAGAAACAAGTTATTGCATAAATACAAGTAAAAAAGGTGAAGAAGATGACACAAATAGTAACCAAGAAATGATGTCTTAAATCACAAAGAAATAGATACTGACAAAATTTAGAGCATCTAATGCAAACCAATAGGCTTGGTGGTCAGGATCTAGATGTTTTATATTGTGGCATGAAGGCTTCGAATACCCAATGTACGATTTTATATTCTCAAAGATACCCTGCAATAGACTTCTGTAAAGGAAAGGGGAAAACAAGAACTAAATACTAGAGGGAGGGTAAGAGATCACTAGAATACAACATATGCCTATCAAGTAAACATTACAAAAGGATTTATATTATTATAAGAGATTATAGTCAATCTAATTCTGGAGCATTGTGCAGACAGACAGATGGGTCAAGTCCATATTATTAGGCATAGCAGGTTCATAGCTGCTACATGACATACAGGAAACCAGAAGATGGCCACACCTGCTAATTTTGTGCTGAGAAAGTTGGGAGAAATATGACTCCACTTCTAGGGCGTCTGCAATTTTATCCTGATTTATGGTCCAGATGCGTACAACTCCATCAGAACATGCTGTCACAATATCCCCATTTTCCAAGAATTTTGCATCCCAAACACAGCCAGGATGCTCTATGCTCTGCATGCAAACTCCATCTGTAAAACACAGTACTTCCACTTAAATTACAATTCAGGCCATAATCGACCACTTCTACCTGAACTTAAGACTATAAAACTGATGCTTATGCCCTCAGATTTTGAAATTGCTAATTAACATTCTGATGCTTTCTACAAAGCAAATTTCACCGGCAAACATAAAGAAAAGAAAAAAAAGTCCAATGTCCAAGAATCCTTGGAGTAAGGTGTTTGAATCTTTCTTTTTTATTCCCCACAACCAAGCACCAAGCAAGAATTTTTTTGATAGAATTATTAGGTTAAAAAATTAATCACATTCGTAATTTTGATGCAATTGTTTTCCAAGTAACGAGAACGCCTGGGAAAACAGGAAAATTACAAAGCAAGATGGACAAGGAGTCCATCAGGAACCAAACACAAGAAAAACAAAGAAAAGCCACTAGACCCATATGTTTTTTTGCAATAAAGTCCTTCCATCCACAAAAGAGTATAAATGGGTCAAAAAAACCACAAAAAATTGCTGCAATTTCTTCAAAGTAAGAATTGGATTAACTATGTATTCCTCATGTATGAATAGCAAGCTGGGAATTAACTAACACAACTGATCAACAGCCTGCCTGTGAGTGACTTCAATTTCATACACCGTACAAGAGCAGGCAAAAAGCACACCAGAATTTGCATGATAGAACAAGTAAAAATTATAAGTGAAAAATAAAAAAAGTAGCATAAAAATCAGCAGCAGTTACCCTTCCATATCTTTGCATAACAATCTTCGCTGCTACTGACTATTAGTCCAGACACATGTGAATCAACAGAATAGACAATTGAAGTATGACCAACCATCTCCATTAAAACTTCACCAGTTAGAGCCCATAACCTGATGGAACTGCAGCATGCCAAAAACAAAAGGTATGGTTATAGAGACCTTCAATCCAAACAGACACCTTCGTTTTTGTTTGTTTGTCTTTTTCTTTTTGGGTGGGTGATGGATTGAACGAGAGAAACAAGGAAATTAAGACACCAACTAGCATATCCGAGTAGAAACAATGGAGCATTTATTATTTAATAAGTTTACAAACGGGACATTTTCTAGTAACACTTGGAAATTTGACAACATAAATTTAAATTCAATATTAGCCAAAAAGGGAGACTTGCTCAGACTCACGGTTAGTAAAATAATAATGTGGTAGAAAATTGTCTTATAATGGACGCATTTAAGCAATATAAGTCAAAATATTCAACATGTTCCCAATATTTTAATAATTGTCAAAATTTTCAAAAGCAAGAGACATTGTGACTACATACTCTATGAGTGCTCATGTATGTGTCTTTCAATACGTGAATGGGTAGTGCTATCCCCACATCCATTTTACTTCTCACACACCTTAATTTCCAGCCGTCAAATCAAATGAATCGAAGAAGATCCATAGTTAAAAATTAACAAGGTTGTGTAGGAGGTAAAATTGGGTGTGCGAATAGCACTACCCCTTGTGAATATATCTTCATAATACTACAGGACCACGTTACACTCTAAGCAGTAATTAGCATTAATTGTAGAATAAGCATCTTTTTTTTATTTGTCGTACATCAAGACAGAATTAGAATCCAATCATTCATTTTCTCTGTGCTAGAGTAGTTAACAAGCTCCTAGTTATAGTGTCTGACAATTGATTTTTAAACATGATTTCTGTATGCACATTAAGCAGCTTTTGGATGTTTTATTTTCATTTTGAATGCACATTAAGTTATTCTCTACTCATTCCCTACCGACACTAAGACATGGCTTCAGAATTATGTTCATTTTAAAGGAACCAACTAGATTCAATATAAGCACAAACAAATGCAAAATCAAGCTCACCCATCATGTGAAGCAGAAAGAATTCCCAATTCGGACATCACTGCCAAGCCTCTTACAGTGTCTGCAAAATGTGTTAGTACATACATACATACCATAAGTAACTGCAAACATTCTGTGCAAGTCCTTTTTCTAAATAGGGCATTCCTATGCATTTTATTTATGTTACAAAAGAAAAAAACTTAAAGCCAAAAGACATTCTGTGAAAGTGAGGACCCAGGATTGCGAGTTATCTTCAAATCAAATCATCTTCATGGCAACTTATATCCACATGTTATCTTTCTAGCTCTAGTTTAGTATCCTATTCATGGAAATCACAAAGCATGGTAAAACAGTCTCTTCGTTCTTCAGTAAGCCACAACGTCTAATACTCCCAAACACTATCACATTTCTTCAGGGCCCACAAAATTCAAATGACCTAATAAAATTAACATAGGAAAACGTATTACCTGAATGCCCAACAAAAGTGTGAGTGCATGTACTTCCCCTCCAAAGTTTTAAAGTAGTATCACTTGAACCTAGATAGAGAAACAGAATAAACACCATTCCAAGAAAAAGATAAATGCATTTGAATACCGACTGTGATGAAAATAATCATGTGTGGATTTCCCATAAATTTAGGGACCAAAGTAGAAATGTAAACAGGGCATAAAAATCAAATAATAGGGACTGGAAACTTCCATGGCATGTTGTGTCTTATATTGTTTGCGTAATAGAAATGACATTGTAGTGTCCACTAGCTGTCTAGAATCCCAAAAGTAACATGGTTCCCATTCATTATGACCAACTCAAAGTCTTGAATGAATTAAAATGCTAGTAGGGCACATAATTGACTGCAGCCAACTTTCAAAGTTATCACAGCTAAGAGGCCAGGAACTCTCATCCAATGAAATTTTGATCCTACCTACATGTATCACATAGCATATATATCAACTACACACAACGCCTAAACATGAAATGTGCCACTTACAAGCCCCAAAAGCTACTCATCCAACATGCATCACATGTTGCGGTCACCTAAGCCCAGCTGGCTTAGCAAAGCCCCCTAAACCACAATGTCACCTATCCAACCACTGTTGCAGAGTCTTCTGACTGGCTCAGCTGGGCCAAACAATTGACAGTTCACTAATATGTTTCTAGTTTCTACTCACTTTATTTTTATTGTTGTTTTGTTTTGGGGGGGGGGGGGGGGGGGGGGGGGGGGGGTGGGGGGGGCGGCGGGGTGTTGTTTTGGGTGTGTGGAGGTGGAGGAGTACAAGATAGAGACATCACTTGCAACAAGTTAATAACCATACCTGTGACAAGCTCGCCCGAAGGAAGCTTTATAACTGCTTGGATGGCTGCCTTATGAGCCTCCCAAGACTCTACCAACTGCCCATTCCTCCATCGCCTTAAGGTACTGCAGAAAAAGACGGCAGAAGAAATTTAACATCACAGTTTCAGCGTGGTATCTCCAAACCAACTTATTTCACAATAATTTGCTCATTGGCGAAATGAATATAGCGCAAAGATCAAATCTTTGACCACATCATGCGTCAACAAACAACAACGAAAGTTAATGGTACAACATGCAAAAGTTCATCCAACGTATCCAGCAAACTTGGAATAGGGTAAAAACCAAAAACTCACGAGTCAACAGAAGATGAGACAATGTCCCCATTATCCAAAGCGATGCCTGTGACCTGCAACTGATGGCCCTTAAGAGTTTGCACCTTCTCCCCAGTCCTCAAATCCCACACCAGCACCATTGTATCCATCCCGCCGGACACAATTCCACCATTAGGGTATTGCTCATTGGGTGAAATCCACACCACTGGGCCCACAAAACTGGTGTGGCCGAGCAGAATCTTCGACTCCGAGTACCTCCGTTCATCAGAAGGGTCCAAGGACCAGAACCTAACAGTTCGATCACGCGACGAGGTGGCTATACCCGCATTGCCACACACAGAAATCCCACGAACCTAAATCCAAACTCATTGTTCATCATCAATCACCAAATTTCAAGTACAGAAAAAACCCAAATTTTAGTTCAAATCCTTCCGGGTAATAAACAGTACAAAATTATCGAAATTGGTTGTAGATTCAGTAAATTGTGTGAAAAAAATGAAAAGGGTTTGGTGGGTGAGAGATCTTACGTCGTCTTCGTGGCCGCGGAGTTGGCAGCGCAATTGGTATTCTTTGAAATCGATGTCCATTAGAGCGAGAGAGTGAGTTTTTGGGAGTGATCGGAAAAGAAAAGGGTTCTAGTTCGATGAATTTGAGAAGACGAAGAGTTGTGGGGGGTTTTAGGAGTTGAGAAGAAATTACATATAATTGTTTGGGTGCGAGAGCATCACGAATGAGCTTGTTCTCCAAGTTATTGATACTAGATTTGTCAGGCAATTTTTAACCCATTTTATTTGGTATCGAAGATAGGGGTGGGTTCGGTTCCGTTCGGTTCGGTTTTTTACCAAAACTGGAAATCGAACCGAAATTACTGTTCGGTTCGGTTCGGTTCGGTTTTCTCTCGGTTTGTGTTCGGTTCGGTTTTTCTCAGTTTGGTTTCGGCCCGGTTCGGTTTTTTTTTTTTTTTTTTTTTCTTTCTTCTTTTCTCTTCCAAGTAGCTAAAAACAATTGTATGAAACCAACTTGCAACCATTTTGTAATAAGTCCCATTTCAACATAATCGTCAAAATAAGCATTCCAAAATTTCTAATATAATCATTCAAAGACAATGAAATAATCATTCAAATTTCTAATATAATCATCCAAATTTCTAATATAATCATTCAAACATAATCGTCAAAGACAATGAAAATAAACATTCAATTCAAAGTTCAATTATAATCAAGTGTTCCAAAGTCCAAAGTTAAATAAACATCAAAGTTCAAAGCTTCCAAAAGTCCAAACTTAAAATAACATCAAAGTTCAAAGCTTCCAAAACTCTTCTTATGCCTTAATGGTATGAGAGTGATCCACCAACTTTTTCAATGATAATTTGCTTGCTAATGCTTGGGTGGCTTAGGGGGCAACATATCACCTTTTTTTGAACTTCCACTTGCCATTTCTACATACAAATAATAAAAGAAAAGATATTATTTAAAATAATCTAACAAAACCAAATGCAATAAATAAAATTACCTTTCTCAACTTCTTCACAAAACTCCATCTCCTCAATGGTTGGCTCATGATGTAATGCAACATGAATGGACCTAAGCCAATTTTGAGTACATATCAAAGCCTCCACCATTTTTTGACTTAAAGAACTACGATATGAATCAATTATCCGTCCACTTGTACTAAAGGAGGATTCCGAAGCAATGGTTGATACGGGAATAGCTAAGATCTCTCTTGCAACACGTGCCAAAATAGGGTACTTAGAAACCTCATTCACTCTCCACCAATTCAATACATCAAAGTTCTCCTCTTCTTCTCCTTCATTAGGATCGGAAAGATACTAGTCAACATCACTATGCACAACCCGGGCTCTCTTTGCTTTTCTCATTTCACTTTTTTCTTTCAACTTTCTTTCTATTTCGGTCATGCTTGATGAAGAGTCTCCACTTGTCGTTTGAGAACTACCACCACTTATACTTTGTTGTGTACTCAAAGACATATTTTCATGAATCTTGTAAAGATCAATCAATAAGTCCTTCACCCCATTTGTGGCACTTTCAACCTTTTCTTCATCCTCACCAAATTGTATCTCAAAATAATCAACAACTTTATCTAATTTGTGGCGAGGATCAAGCATAAGTGCTATAAAAAGATATTGATTCATGTCCTTAAGTGAACCCCAATACTTGTCATATTTTTCTTGCATCAACTTGGAGATCATAGACAAAAGTTCATCATCTTTGTTTTCATGCAAGAGACTTTTGATCTTAAACAAATCACCAAAAGTAGTATGAACGGTTGGAGTATTAGAACAACATACTTTTAAAGTGACTTCATAAAAAGGTCTCAAAAAGATTGCAAATATCCCTGCCTCACTCCAATCATCCATCGAAGGTGGCCCCTCCCTCATATTATCATGATTGTCTTTAACAAAGTACGGAAGGTAATGACCATCATCTACTTTTAATCTATCAAAAGCCATCTTGAACTTTAAAGCCGATTCCAACATTAAAAATGTGGAATTCCACCTAGTAGGGACATCCAAAATCACAAGCCCTTTGCTCTCTATTCTCACTTTCTCAACACACCTTTTAAAGCTTTCCAACCTTTGAGGGGAAGATCTTACGTACCTAACCGCATTACGAATGCTTTGTATAGCCGTATTCAACAATTTCATCCCATCATTCACAACCAAATTGAGGATATGAGCAACACACCTCATATGCAAATATTTTCCATCATGCAAGAGTGCATTAGGAATCCCCCACCCACTTATTCGGTGCACCAAGTCCCTTAAACCGGAATCATTTGCGGAAGCATTGTCAACCGTAATGGTTAACACCTTCTCTATACCCCACTCCACTAAACACTCCTCCAAAAGTTGAGCGATGGATTCTCCTTTATGATTTGGAATAACACAAAAATTCAAAATCTTTTTATGTAACATCCAATCATCATCAATAAAATGGGCGGTGAGAACCATATAATTGGTTTGTTGAATAGAAGTTCATGTGTCGGTTGTTAGACACACCCTAAATGTCTTCAATTGACTCTTCAATTTATCCTTTTCGGAATAAAACAAGCTAAGTACATCCTTAGCAATTGTCTTACGACTAGGCACTCTCCACATAGGACAGGCTTGCATGCAAAAACGGCGAAAACTTTCTCCTTCAACAAAAGTAAAAGGCAACTCATCTATAATTATCATCTCAACACAAGCCTTAGTTACTTCTTGTTGAGAAAAACCTATAGCTTCCAACTTATCTTTCGTGCCGGCAAAGGTTAAGATCTTTTGCCTATTTGCGGCAAATATTTCCTTATTAGGACCGTAGCTTCTACATCTTGCTATATGGTTTCTTAAATTAGTTGTACCATTTTTATCTGGGTCGGCCATATATGATTGAGCGCAATACTTGCACAACCCCTTAACTCTACCACGCTCAATTTTTCTTTCAAAGTGCTCCCAAACTTTAGACCTTTCATGACATTTTAATGATTCCAAAAGAGCTTCTTCTTTACTTACTTGGTCACTTTGGTCACCTTCTTTTGGAGTTGCATCGGCGGGATTTCCGGATCCACCAAGAGAACTAGGAGTTTGTCGAGGTGCCACCATGGTGTTTTGAGAGGGAGTTGATTCACCAATGTCCATCTAAAATAAGAGAATCATACAATTAATTTTTCAAATAAGAGATTCATTACAATTAATGAATTAATTATTAAACACAAGGGCAAAAGTAATAGAAAGATATGACTACTTACTTCCGATGGTATACTCGAAGATGAGTTTGTTTGATCATAAGGGCTATTTGATTTTGATCTCATTGAGTTTGAACTTGAGCTTGAGGCCCTTGAGACCTTTGACGCCTTTGCGTTCATCTAATTCACACAAAACAATAAGAGGATAGTAGTTAGTACTACAAACTTATACAAAAGTAAATGTTAATCAAAACTGGCAAGCACATTAGTAGAAAACTAGCAAGCACATTATTATATCTTGAGAAGATGCAATTTCTGGTGTGACAAGGTTAGATCTGTCTAAAAGCAACTCTGTCAAATATATGCTGCATGGATAGCTTCGATTCCAAGTCACAACCTCACTAGTTGACGGATGACGGAATGAAATGTTTATTGTTGTTTGGTAACACTTTTGTCTATTCATTTTTATGCGATTCATTGTTTATGTATACAGGTTCTGATTAATCTCAAGTTATTGGGATCAATTGGCCTTTTTTTTCCTGTTATTCTAGCGGTAGTCCACGTTAAAATAAGGCTTATTTTTAGCCAAGCCTACTAATTAGGCAGTGTTAAATCCTAGCTCATGCATAATTGGACAATAAAAGCGATAGTATTATGAAATTGAATCCTCCTAAATTCGAACTCAAACAAACAATCCAAGGGTGTTCAATTGAAAATCAAATCAAAGTGCTTTTCATTCAATTAGCCAGGTGTATCTCATTACTTGATCTTTTTCTTGCTTTTTGATACATAGACATGCTAAAATGCCAATACATGAACTTAACCAGGAATGATGTAAATCCTTCCTATTTTCCACGGGATATGCATATTAGAGAGGTACATTTTATAACCGACTTGATGCAATTGATACCATAAAATAATAACAAACTGCCTTGTTCAGTCGTCAGCCTTTTTGCCACCAACTACACTATTAGATGAGCTATCTTGTACACTACGAGAAGAAGAACATCTACTTGACGAACTGCCTTCTCTGTGTTCCAGCCTCGCTGACTTTTTAGATTTTCTTCGTACTGATGACAAATCCTACAAAACAATGAAGTTAGGTAAATGAGGACTGCCATTCCCAAAAATGTAAAATGAAACCAACAAGGTCCATCGTAATTGCGTTAAAATGATTGGATCTTTTCAAGCAAAATTAGGGTCTATTTTCATAATTTCAAGCAATTGGATCTTTTCCCTCTTTGTTCTTTGGATTAAAATTTCACCAAAATTCAATACAATCATGTATTTTAAAAAAATGGAAGAAAAACCCTAATTTTAAACAAATTGAATGAAGACATGAATTGGGGGAAACAAATGGGTTTCAATCGAAGTTTTCAAACAAGAAATAAGAATGGTCACAGTGAATTTTTGAAGCAAGAAACAGAGAATTTTTGAAGCAAGAAACAGAGAAACAAGAAATAAGAATTGGGGGAAACAGAGAATTTTTGAAGCACCTGAGTCACTAACCTTTTGCTATGAGTGAGAATGGTCACCACCGCTGGCGCTAGCTGGGAATGAGAATGGTCACAGTGACTCAGCGAGAGCTTGAGAGAGGATGAATTGGGAATGAGAATGGTCACAGTGAGCTTGAGCCTTGAGAGAGAGAATGAGATTGACAGAGTCTGAGAGAGAGATGAGGCTGAGAGAGGATGAAGAAGACCGAGAGCGGAGAGACTGAGAGTGAGAGCCTTGGGAAAACAGGCGAGGCGGGCGAGACCGAGAGCAGAGAGACTGAGAGCGGATGAAGAAGACCCTAGGTTTTAGGTTAAACTTACACTCGAGGTAAACGGTGGCGTTTTAGAATTAGGATTGTTAGCATAAAACGACGTCATTTTGAATACTTCGGTTCGGTTCGGTTCGGTTCGGTTTCCGAACCCTAGAAACCGAAACCGAACCAGACATTATTCGATTCGGTTCGGTTCAACCTATTCGGTTCGGTTTTTTTTTTTCGGTTTTTTCGGCCTCGGTTCGGTTTTCGGTCCGGTTTTTTTCGGTTTTCGGTTTTTCCAACCCACCCCTAATCGAACACTCTTCCCCTTTTTCCTAATTTTATTTTGTTTTTATTTGAAATTTTTAGAGGAATACACTTTGTTAATTTTTATCTATTTATCTTCTTTGATTCATTTGATGTGACAGTGAGAATTAAGATAGGTGTGTAAGAAGTAAAAATTAGTGTGTAGATAGCATTACCTTTTAAAAGTAGGAACTAAGCCAGATTTTTTTATGGATCTTGGAAATAGATATTTTTAATTTCAATTTAAAAAGTTTTGGAAAATGATTAATTCATTTCGTAATTAAAATTTAGGATTTCATAAATTTGTGCCAAATTTATAACTTTTGGAATTGGACTAAAAATTATGGGAGTTGTATGGTTTCATCTATACTAAGGGAGTTGTAATTAAGAAAATAAAATCATATTTGAGTATATTGTATAACAAATAACAAATGAAACATATCTGGAATTAATAAGTACATAATCAAATGTATGTAATAGAGTTAGGCAAATTTCGAAATTTTTCAGGTCGACTTCGGAATTTCAAATGTATTCATTATCTAATTCTTTTCGAAAATTGAAATTTCAGTTTCATATTGAATTGGATAGAATATTTTGGAATTTCTTGAATTGAAATCTGATATTCCTTTCCAAGTTGCACCCAAGTTGAAACTATACAATGCATGAAAATTGCACATATGTTTTCATCAATGTGGTTATGTCTAATATTTTTTTTTAAGAATTTATGTGGGATTGTTATTAGAAGAGCTAAGAGGTTGTTTGATAATACTTTATAGAACAATTTTTGTTTACAGGAGTGTAAAATGTGTTTATTATGTTGTTTTTAAATAACAAAGTCACAAAATGAATTGTGTTTTCCAAGAATAGAATCCAAAAGAAAAAAAAAAAAAAAAAAAACAAAGATACTTATAAAGATAATTAGTGTTCAACTATTTTTCATCATCAAAACCAACACATCAACCATCATTGTCACCACCACTCCTATCACCACCATCGTCACCACTATCTTCATCAACATCACCATAGCCACCCCTCCCGCCAAGGCTGGCCCAGGCCTAGTGCCAACAAAACGCCTGTCCAGGGGCCAAAATTGACAAGGACGCCAAAAAAAAGTTTCCAAATATTTAGGTATTAAAAAAAAATTATTTTGTCCAAAGTCCAGAATAGACGCTAGAGTGGAACGGCCCATGTTTTGGGGCATAAAAATTAAAAAAAATTAACAGAAGGGGGACACTCGTCCCCCAATTAACCTTTACACATTTGAAACGTTCCCCAATCTCCACCCCGTTGCCCTGCCTTCTGCCTTCTTTCTATTCTTTCTCCCATTGGATACAAGTGCAGCATTCAACTCCTAAAATTTCAAAATTTCATTACAAGATTCCCATTGGCTGCAACTACAAGCTGCTGCACTATAGCTTCCAAAGCCACTAAGGCACATCCCACAAGTCCTTTTTAATGACCATCACCAACCCTTTTGAGTTTTGAGACAATCCTTTTTTTTTTATAATTTAATATGAAATTTTCCAAGTGACATAGAATTATAGCGTAATATGGGTATCGATTATTGATATGAATCATATAATTAGTGATTATAGAATTATTGTTTATTGATGAATTGAATTCTTGATTATTGATTAATTGAATTATTGATTCCATTCCAAACCAAAATTTTTTCTTCAATTTTATCAATTTTAATAATATGTTTAGTGTTTTTTTTATAATATCTAATATATGTTGGAATGATAATTTTAATTGAAAATTTTTGTTATATCGTGTGTAGGATGTGAAATCCCGTCATCGGATTTCACTATTTAAAATTACGTATTTCGTATTCTTTGTTTCGACGCGTTTATAATTACGATGTATAGTTTTTTTTTTTCCGATAAGTAAAAGAACAAAAACACCCTTAATGAACTAAACAGACTTTTCGAGGACGTATCTAATTCCTATATGTTTTGTCACTTTTATTTACATATTTGGATAGAGCTCGACCTCATGAGTGTGTAGGCGGAAACTGTTCGCGAAAGGGAGCTATAACGAATGAGATATAAACGAACAAAGACTGGGGCGAAATGGTCATTTGGCCATTATCTGGAATGAGATATAAACGAATGAGGGAAAGGAGAGAAGGGGAAGGCTAGCCAACCCAAGTCACTTCTCGACCCATTACACCTGCATGACCCGACTAGGTCCCTGCATGAATTTCCAACGTGAAATTGTCAATTTTTCTGGTGAAATTCATCTAACCACCACCTAGAATCAACTCCACGACTCTTCTTCTTGCATTTACACTCAAAATCTGATGAGTTTTGGCTCTAGTTTTGCGAAGAACGGCGTCAGTGGCGTATAGGGTCCCATGGCGGTGATCCGCCATTCTTGAAGCCAATTCCATCTACCACCACCACCAATAGACTCCCCCAAAGCCCATGCATTGGTTAGGGTGTCAGAGTTCATTTTGGCGTTGAATTAAGAGCATCCATTTCTAGGGTTTTCGACGGATTGAGGCAATTTTCAAGTATTTTCATGCCGAATTGGACTTTAGCCCAGGTATGAAAGTCGTTTCTCTCATTGAGCTCCATTTTCTTGTGAAATTTGGTAATTTTTAGAGTTAGTCGAAAAATTGCGTTTCCGTTCACCAGAAACCGCCACCTATAGTGGCGCGAGGCCAATGGGCTGACGATGACTTTTTTAAGTTAAATTGGGTGTCTTGATTTCAAATTTGATATTCTCTTGATGTGATTTGATTGTTTGAACCTATTTTCATTATGGTACGCCACTTGATCATTATATGAATCAACGATCCGACCGTTGGATTTTCACCAAACTTTAATGTGCTATAGTACATAATATTTAAGGACATTAGAAACTTACAAATCAGGAATTTGACGTATGGATATGGATGAATTGAATTTTTAAGTTTGTAAAACTAATATTTGTGATATGGTTAGTGAGTGACTTTAATATATGTGATATGGTTATTACCCTATTTTCGTATTTAGTATTCTTTGTGGATATGACTTGGTTTTATAAATGTGATTTTTAATGTTTAGCCACCAATTTATTATTATGAAATGTGATTTGATTTGTGTATTGGGAATATTTGTGAAATGTGATTTGAAATAAATGTTGAATTGTTTGTAAAATGTGAGGGCCAGTAGTGGACCATTAACCCAGTGTCATGGGGGTTTGTTTGTTTCAATATTATTTCATTTCTCGCTTCGTTGACCCATTCTAAATTTAGTACTTGTACTTTGTTTCATCTTGTTAAGCCTTTTTAAATTGAGCACTTGATTCATGTTTTGTTACTTCGAGTCGTTGTTATGTTCCTTGGACTTTCACTCGGTTCCGTTGAGTGGTCTGGAATCCCTCGTGCTTCGCGATGTCGTTGTGTGGTCTGGAATAGTATCCGGCCTTGGATTTCATTGAGTGGTTCAATATCCATTGTACACTGCGATTCCATTAAGTGGTCCGGAATCGTATCCACTCAGGTTCCGTTGAGAGATCCGGAATCCCTTTTACTTCGCGATTTATGTTGAGTGATCCGAAATTGTATCCTGATCTGAACTTCGTTGAGTGGTCTGAAATCCCGCTTGGTATTTTGGTTTCATTGAGTGGTCCGGAACTCGATGTTGTTGGATTTTGTTGAGTGGTCAGAAATCAAATTCTTTAGAGATTTAGGCTTCAGCAGAATTGTGTCGCTCTAGCCCTGCATTTTGGTGTATTGTATATGTTATTGATTGATGTGATTGTTGAATGGTGTTGGAAAGCACATGTGTGTGTGTGAAATGCATGACGACAACTCTTGTTTGGCTTATGGTTGATGTGTAGTATGGTACTCTATGTTTTCAACTAGAAAGTGTTTTGCGAAAAGTTCAAAGTTTGACAAATGGTGAACTACGAATGGCTTGATCCGGTCGGAGGGTACATAGGCAGTTTAACAAAGAGGTTAGATGTAGCCATAGAATAAATGAAAAATTACTACGCAATTCAAATCTTGAGTTTTGTTTTATCCATATCCCTGAGGCGAGGTATGTTTGATATATAAGTGCTTGGTGACGTCACGTGTCGATCCTGGACGTACGTCAGGATCGGGGCGTGACAACTTTTAGTGGTATCAGAGCTTAGGTATTAGATCTAAGTACCTTTACGTGTGAACGTTAATAATTGTTTCATGGAATTGGTATTGTCTTTGATGACATGGCTATGTTTATGATTATTTTTGTGTGGTGAATTGAAGTTCGGAACTGTCAAACTTGAGGTTAGCTTAATCTGACAATAAATGAAGTGTGAACACCATTTAGTGTTTCGTTCTCAGTGGAATTATCGAAGTGTTGAGTAGGTAGGGATGACAATGGAAATTTCGAGGATTAAATTTTTATAAGGGGGAAGGATGTAAAATCCCGTCCTCGAATTTCATTATTTAAAATTACGTATTTCGTATTCTTAGTTTCGACACGTTTATAATTATGGCATATATTTTTTTATAAGTAAAAGGATGAAAATGCCCTTAATGAACTAAATGGACTTTTCGAGGACGTATTTAATTCCTATATGTTTTGTCACTTTTATTTACATATTTGGATAAAGCTCGACCTCACAAGTGCGTAGGCGAAAACCGTTCATCAAACAAAGCTATAACAAATGAGAGATAAACGAGAAAAGATAAGGGTAAAATGGTCATTTGACCATTATCTGGAAGGCTCCAGATTTGCTATAGCACTGATTTGGTGCCATGTGTATAACTAGGACTGAGAGATGAGGAGAGAAATGAAGGAAAAGATGGAGAGACGGGCCAATCATGGGGGAGAAATAAGGGAAATAAGAGAAAGGGAAAGTCAGCCAACTTATGTCACTTCTCAACCCATTACACATGTGTGACTCGACCCCGTCCTTGCATGAATTTTCGACGTGAAATCGTCACTTTTTCTGGTGAAATGCGTCGAACCACCACCTAGAACCAACTTCACGACCCTCCTTCCTACATTTACAATCAAACCCGACCAGTTTTGGCTCTAGTTTTGCGAAGAACGGCATCGGTGGCGCCGAGGGTCCCATAGCGACGATCCGCCATTCCTAAAGCCAATTCCATCGACCACCACCACTAATAGACTTCCCTCAACCTGAGGAACAAAGTCTATGCATTGGTTGGGGCGTCGGAGTTCGTTTTGGTGTTGAATCAAGAGTATCCATTTCTAGGGTTTCCGACGGATCGAGGCATTTTTCAGGTATTTCTTGGCCAAATTGAACTTCGGCCTAGGCATGAAAGTTATTCCTCTCATTGAGCTCTATTTTTCTGTAAAATTTGGTAATTTTTAGAGTTAGTCGGAAAATTGGGTTTCCGTTTGCCAGAAACCGCCACCTGTGGTGGCGCGTGGTTTGTGGGCTAACGATGCATTTTTAAGTTAAATTAGATGTCTTGATTTCAGATTCAATATCCGCTTGATGTAATTTGATTGTTTAAACCTATTTTCATTATGGTAAGCCACATGATCATTATATTAATTGACGACCAAACCCGTTGGATCATCGCCAAACTTCATTGTGTTATAGTACGTAATATTTGAGGACAACAAAAACTTATGAATCAGGAATCTGACGTACGGATTTTGATGACTTGAATTTTTAATTTTGTAAAACTAATTGTTGATTGCCACCTAATTCTAGCAATTGGCAGAGATCCGACCGTTAGATCGTTCCAAAATTTTAGGTTATGGTTCTAGAAGATAAATGAGACTCTTGGGAAATTACGAGTCAAAAATCCGTGGTCGGATATTCCGGATCGATTTACGTAGGGTTGTGGACCTTACCGTTGACTGAGAGTTGACTTTTGGTCAACATGTCTCGAATCGTTTTAAATACTAAAATTAGTATTACTGGAGACTAAGTGAATTCTAGTGGGCCTACATTGGTTAGTGAGTGACTTGAATATATGTGATATGGTTATTACCTAGTTTTCATATTTAGTATTCTTTGTGGATATGACTTGGTTTTATAAGTGTGATTTCTATTAAAATGTGATTTTTAATGTTTAGCCATCGATGTATTATTATGAAATGTGATTTGACTTGTGTATTGAGGATATTTATGAAATGTGATTTGAAATACATGTTGAATTGTTTGAAATGCGAGGGCTAGTAGTGGATCGTTAACCCAGTGTCATGGGGACTTGTTTGTTTCGATATTGTTTCATTTCTTGCTTCGTTGACCTGTTCTAAATTTAGTACTTGTGCTTTGTTTCATTTTGTTAATGTGAGATCCCACATCAGCGGGGGTGAGGGTTGGTCTCTAGCCTTATACGTACATGCTCACCTTCCATTGAAAGATGCATTTTGGGAACTCACTGGCTCCGGATCCCATAAGAACTCCAAATTTAAGTGAGTTTGGGTGAGAGCAGTCCTCAGATGGGTGACCCTCCGGGAAGTTCTCATGCCGAAACCTAAGAACAAATATGTGAGGGCATGGCCTAAAGTGGACAATATCTTGCTATGCGGACTGGGATGTGACAATTTGGTATCAGAGCCAGACTCACTGTCCATTCGAGTGTGCCGACGAGGACATCGGGCTCCTAAAGGGGTGGATTGTGAGATCCCACATCGGCGGGCTGAGGGTTAGTCCCTGGCCTTATATGTACATGCTCACCTCTCACTAAAAGACACGTTTTGGAAACTCTAGCTCCGAATCCCATAAGAACTCCAAAGTTAAGTGAGTTTAGGCAAGAGCAGTGCTAGGATGGGTGACCCCCTGAGAAGTTCTCGTGCCGAAACCCAAGAACAAATCCGTGAGGGCATGGCCTAAAGCGGACAATATCTTGTTATGCGGACTAGGATGTGACAGTTAAGCCTTTGTAAATTGAGCACTTGATTGTAAATTGAGCACTTGATTCATGTTTGGTTTCTTCAAGCCGTTGTTATATTTCTTGGACTTTTGCTCGATTCCGTTGAGTGGTCCGAAACTGGGTTCCACTGGGGTTCCGTTGCGTGGTCCAGTTTCCTGCTTCGTCTGGATTCCATAAGTGGTCCGTAATCTCTCGTGCTCTGTGATGTCGTTGAGTGGTCCAGAATCGTATCCTGCCTTGTATTTCATTGAGTGGTCTGATATCCATTGTACTTCGCGATTTCATTGTGTGGTCCGGAATCATATCCACTCGAATTCCGTTGAAATATCTGAAATCCCTTTTACTCCATGATTTCGTTGAGTGGTCTGAAATCATATCCTGGTCTGAATGCCATTGAGTGGTTTGGAATCCCTCTTAGTATTTTGGTTCCATTGAGTGGTTCGGAACCCGATGTTGTTGGATTTCGTTGAGTGGTCCGAAATCACATTCTTCAGAGATGTAGGCTTCGGCCAAATTGTGTCGCTCTAGCCCTGCATTTTGGTGCATTGTATGTGTTATTGATTGATGTGATTGTGGAATGGTGTTGGAAAGCACTTGTGTGTGTGTGAATGGCATGATGACAACTCTTGTTTAGCTTATGGTTGATGTGTAATGTGGTACCCTATGTGTTTCTACTAGGAAGTGTTATATGAAAAGTTCAGAGTTTAACAAATGGTGAACTACAAATGGCTTGATCCAGTCTAACAAAGAGGTTAGATGCAGCCATAAAGTAAACGAAAAACTCTTTGTTAGGAAACAACATATTGAAGTCATGTCTTTTAGGTTAGATGCAAACAAAATATTGAAGTCATGTCTTTTAGGAAACAACTCTCTGTTAATATGAAAAAGAAAAAAGGCAAAGGATAATAAAATTGTCGAAAGTGTAAAAGGATTTCTAATAAAAAAAAATTCAAAAAACAATGAATCGGTTGAAAATTTGATAGAAAATGATGTTGGTGATGAGTTACAAAATGTTGGTGAAGAGGCTCATGATCATGAAATTTGTGGTTATGTGGAGGAAAATGCTGGTGATGAGTCTCATGACCATGAAAATGGTGGTGATGTGGATTTAAATGTTGATGATCATATTGTTGTAGAGGAAAATATTGAACCTCCATAACCTATATTCCATTTCAACTTTTATGATCCAAGAGTTTGGAATGGTATTACAACAAAAATGAGAGACATACTTGTAGAAAAAAGGCTAATTAGAGAAACTATTCTCACTTCTCCAAAGAACAAGCTCTCTACAAAATTTTCCTCACACTACTATGATCGAAAATTACCAACAAGTGAAATTTGAGATAGAAAATGACCCATGTACTCAAAAGAGTTAGATAAAGTCTTTTGATTTTGTTGTAAATTGTTTAGAACAATTCTCAAAAAGTGAGTTAGCAAAAGATGAAATTAGTGATTGGAGACATTTTGTTAAGAAGCTTGACAAAAAAAATCAAACAATTGACAAAAAATTTCAAATGCAAACCAAGAACCTAGAGACTCATTCTACCGACAGCTCAAATCCACGCCAAAATCCTCACACCTACGAGACCACTCTATCACCCAGTGCTTTATGGTTAAAATATTTCAAATTATCACTTTTTTAACTTAGGGATTTGGATTTGCAGGTAATTGCCTCTAAAATTGCGCACACCAAGAGCTTCCTTCATCCGCATCTATCTTCCAAGGCCTCTGGTTAGGTAAATTTTTTTTTTTTTTTAAATTTATATACGGAATGTCCTTGGCTTTCAAGATATTACCGTTGGCTTTCTTTATTCTGGGTTATTGTTGGAATTATTCACTTGATGTATTTGCACATAAGGAGATTTTAATCTTTCAATATACTTTTTTTTTTTTTTTTTTGAATTTCCAGGTTGTTGCTCAGTAAAGAAAAAAAATTGAGTTATTGTTCACACTAATTGTTGAAAGAAAATAGTTTGGCTTTGTAATTGCTTTGAAATTGAATCATAATTATTTATATGTTACTGTGCACTCTGCAATCAATTCTTTTATCTACTATTTGAGAATTTTTTGTTGAAGAAGTGATATTATTTTATTGATGTTCACTTAGACTTAAGCAGTAAGCACTTTGTATTTGAAGAAAGATAGGGGATGTAAATCTAAAAGCTTGAGCAGCTTTTAAAGTAACAAGGTGATCAGGAAGAAGGGATAGACACCCATCCAATCATAAAAGATGCTAGTACATATCAAATACATGCCTAGTTTTATAATCACTTGGCCCTTGCTTTTTAAAATAATCTTTAAATTTCATTGCATTGAACTTCCCAAGTTGGAGCATCAAAACCTTAACTCTATCAGAATTCTTTCTATCAGGTACCCCCAACCCAAAGGCATCCTTAAATTGCATTTTTGAACTCCAAATTATCCCAGTCACTAGTTTGCCAATCACATAGAAGTGTAGGTTAGTTGTATTGACCGAGTAATGTGTTAGTTATAGGTTAGTTGTATGATCTGTCAACAGGCTTGTTAGAGATAATTTAGAGTTGGTTAGTAACATTGCTTAATATTTATGCAGCTATGTTCTTTATAAAAGGCTACCATGTGATATCTTAATTATATGTTTTTGGTGTAAGTATATTAACTATGTAACATTGCTTAAGATTTATTGTGGAACTCCGACACGATGCCCAAAGTGATGCAATTTCAAAGTTTGATCAATATTGCATATTAATTGTGTACCTTGAAGCAAAATTCCTTCTAGCCTTAACCCACAAACACACTATTTGACACACCCCGACCGAAGTCAAGGCATGCTGGCCGTCACGTGAGAGTGACATAACCATGTGCACCGTGCGGAAGCTAAGAATAATAATAAAGTATGAATAAATAAAAACCGAGCTATACATTGAGAAGATAACAAACAAGTGCAAGCGTAAGTGTGAAAAATAATATTCAGAGCACAAAAGACCTATTGCAGTCCAGGGGAACAAACACTAAATAAACACACCCAGAGGTGGTCCTACACTGGTGATAATCTGTCAGGTATGCTATAAATTCCTCGAGAGCCACCGAAAGAGCTATCCAAACTAGAACTTGGAGGGATGCAAAACAGAAAGTGTGAGTGGGCAAAAACAAAGCTTTTCAAAAATCATTTCAATAACAAAAGTTCTAACCCCTCGTCGTAAAACCTGTATAGTTTCCCAAAAAATAGAATATGCACATATATAGAAAACATGCTCAGAAATATGCCATGTCGAATGCCTCTATATAAAATGTAAGTACTCAGGTAATATCAATCAATGCCATGTAATCTGTCAGCCGAAGTCACCTAACGTGACCTGTACGGCTGAATCTAGAGCTCAAATCTTTAACTCACTAACTATACCTGCACACGAGTCGGAACCACCTAAAGTGATCTGTACGACAGGACTGGGTGTAAAATAAGTACGCTTAAGTGCTACGATCACGTGAAGATTGGGCGAATAATCGCGGGTCACCTACGAGTCGGAACCACCTAAAGTGGTCTGTACGACAGGACTGTGCACCTAACTTGGATCAAAGATGAGTGTGTGGTGCGGGAGGTGAACATCACGTGAAGGACTGTGCCCTACTCTGGGCATGACCACTAACACCGGAGGTGCAGGTTATGAGCTCTCTATGCATCTCACATCACTACTAATCACAAAACATAAACCATAACTTACCTGGCACTTACCTGTGCATCCGCAACATCAAACATACATATATGCAACTACTAATGCATAATGAAATAGGCAAACGCAATGCATGGCCTTTAAAAACATATAGACAATTCATTTCATTTTCTGGGAAAATCACAAGTATATAGGTATATACAGAAAACCAAAAAGCCACTCACTGGTATGTAGAAGGGTCGTAACCCCCTTGCTTCGAGTGACTGCGCTTGTCCTCGGGATAGGTCTCACCTATATGCGAAACAACTATAAAAACGTTAATTTAAAGCACATAAACCCAAACTAGGTAATAACTTCTCATACAATGCTCAAATGGGGTGTATGAATACACCAACGTGATCTACTCAACCTCACGAACATCCCAATATTTTTAAAATAATTTTCCGACACCGCACGCGCCCCCACGCGCCGGCCAAGACATAGCCACATACGCTGCCCACGCGTAGGCACGTGCCTGGCACACTGATGGCGTCAGTTAATGCCGTCAGAAATATTCCGTTATATCTGACAGATTCCGTTAAAGTTAACCTAACGCCGTTAGGAATATTCCGTCCAAACTGACGAAATATTCTGTCGTCTTCTCCGGGCAACCTCCGGCACCGTCGCCGTGGCCAGAAAACTGGGAAATTTTCTAAACTTAATTTCTCACTCGTTTTTCACCCAAATTTCACGAAATTGGTACCAAAATGAAGCTTGCAACTAGAGGAACAAAACCTTACCACTTTCAAGCACTAAAATCAACGGAATCTCACCGGAAAACTTCACCAAATCTGGCCAAACCTGCAACTCACGATCCCGACGTCCAAAACCTTCAAACGAACCACCCCGAGCTTCCTAAGGACCTCACCAAGCTTCCTACAACCCTGAAAATCCCAAAAACACATGATTTTACGTGTGCATGAACAATACCCCGAATTAAACATCTCGGGTTCGACGTGAAAACGAAGGTGCCCTTACCTAAAATGGGTATGATTGAACTCGTATGAAGCTCACGAACACAAAGGTATAAGTCTCCACCACGATCTACCACGTTTTCGAAGGATTTGATCTTGTCCGTACAAAGAAGAAAGGAAAGGGAGAAAGAGACAGGGATACGGGACAGGGAAAGGATGATAATGAGTGTGGTGTGTGTGTGTGGTCCAAAAGCAGCCAAACCAACTTCCAAAAACGACCACACAATGAAACAAAAACACTAGGGGCAAAACCATCATTTTACCCTTATGGTACGAAAAATCCGGGACGGGCTGTCGCACTATTTTTCCAACATAGAGTTCATTCAATTGCGTGGATCCATTCATGTCCTTTGCAGGTTGATAGTGGTATTCATTAGATCACCACCTCCATTTTGAAGTGCATTGACATATATATATGAGCAAAGTTAACAAAATTTGAGGTACCTAATCTTTTTGTTTGAGTTTTTTTATAGGTATACAACAGAAGAAGTAATGATGCAGTTGGAGCTATAAAGATTGCACTTATTCAAAGGGCTAGTTTCTTCTAGATTGCTTGATGCTACACATTTTGTATCAACCAACTCCTATTCAAGGGTTTTTTTTTTTTTTTTTTGTTTTGTTTATGGCATTATCTCTTTTAAGATGCAATTGAGATGTATTGTATTTGGGTTACCTTGGACATGTTTATGTAAAAACTATTGATATTTAAATTATGTGTGTTTTTGTGATTAAGTTTTAAAGTATTTGCTTGACATTCATGGTAAGTTGGCATTCTAGTTTAATTTACTAAAATGATAAAAAGTAAAAGAATAAATGAATGAAAATAAAATATAAAAAATTCGTAAGAGCAAGTGAATATATACCTATCCATCACATTATATTAGGATTTGTGATGCCTAGGTTGTCACAAACTGACTCAATATTGACATTTGGGCATAAAAATATGTGAGAAATCGGGCATCATGCATATTGAAAATAGGTGACGAATAAAAAATTCGTCACATAAACTATCGGTGATGCCACATAGGTGACATGATTTGTGACAACCAAAATTCGTCACACATAGTATATGTGACGAATTTTCAATATTCTGTGACGCTTTACCTTGGTCATTGAAGCCCTATTTTCTTGTCACTGTTCTAAAAATCCCTACCTAGGTTTTAGGTGGCTAGCCACTGCCCCAATTAATGCCTAGGCATTTGAAAATTAAGAAAGGGCGCTAGACCTATTGAGGCCCCCGCCTAGGCCGCTCAGACTCGCCTAGGCACCGACCAGGTTGCGACTCACTTAGACAGAAAATAGATGGCTTTCATTTTACATTTTTTTTCTATAAATTGTAAAGACCTATTGAATACTTAAATGAACACACATTATATGCTTGTTCCCTATGTTTTCATTATGTCCAATACTTCATAATATATATGTCATTCTATTTTATAGCTTATGATGAAATTATAGATATTTTAAGTATAAACAGACATTTATTTACAAGAAATATGATAGATTTACTTAAATCCACCAAGTCCGCCTAGGCCGCCTAACTGCCTAGGCACTAGGCCCTAGCCTGCCGCCCGACTAGTGCCTAGCGTTTTTTAGAACCTTGTTTTTTGTAGTGGAAGACCTTATGAAATCTCTAATGGAAAATTCTTATGTTTACTTGAAATGATTGCGGAGTTTGATCCAATAATGTAAGAGCGATTCCGACTCATTGACAATAAAGAGATACATCATTTCTATTTGAGCCATAAAATCCGAAATGAGTTGATAGCTACTTTAGCTTCAAAAGTCAAAACTGATTAAAAAAATGAAGGATTCTTTAGACATGCCCTTGAAACTCTTATTTTTTTAAAATAAAAACCCACCAAATATTAAACATTCAAACAAAACCCAAATTTCAAAAATACTACCATCTAGACAAATACGTAACCAATTATTATAACATATTTATAACTTATGCCACAAGACTCTAATTATGTCAATAAAGATTATTACTCACCCTAATTATGATTACCAATTAAACGTATACAAAAATTATATGGAAATTTTACATTTCTTGTATAATAAATATTAGTAACATATACATATACATATACATACATATACATATATACATATATACATATATATACATATACATATATACATATATATACATATACATGACACACCCTGACCCGAAATGTCCACTTGGACTTTAAATCGAGCTGTGCTGGCTGACACCTGAAAGGTGATGAAGCCATAAAGTGCAGTGAGGCGGAAAATGTGAATAAATTTAAACCTAACAGGAGTGTACCCAATTCACACGTGATGTCAGAGCATAAGTAAAGTACAATAAGGGTAGGATAAGAATTATATCGTTGAAGGTAATCACCTATATCAAAGTTTGCCAAGAATCCTTGTCGACATGTCGACACGAAAGCTCAGCTACTAAAACCTGGAGGGGTGCAAAACAAGGGTGGGTGGGCATAAAAACTTTTTATGTACTATGTTTGTGAAAACCTTTTCGAAAACATAACAACCCTTTGCCGTAAAATAAGTATGGTTACCAAAATATACGTACTATGTATAGCATGAGAATACTTACCCTAGCCTGCAATATCTCGAGAATTCAATACGTCATAATATTTTGTAAATAAATATCTAACGTCTAGTAATCACATAATCTCATATAAACAAACATAACATAGTGAGTGCTCATTGATATATGCTGACATAGAAGTTCATGCAGAGATATTCTGACATGAACATGACTGGGTGTAATAATGATATACACTCTAGTACTACAATAACGTGAAAATTAGTGCTATGCGTATCACATACGAGTCCTAATTGCCTATAGCAATCTAGGATAGGACTGGCACCTACAATGGATCCAAAGTGAGTGTATGGTGCGATGTGAACATACACGTGAAAGATGGCCCTGGCCCGGCCAAGTACTAACATCGGTGCAGCAACGATGAGCAGATAACGTAAATAAAATCATACATCGGTATATCAATAATTTACTTCGACATAATACTATTCACTGCTATAAATATAAATAAGGCATCCCGTAATAATATGCATCCATATGCATCCCGTAGGATTCATAATAATCTCATAATTTCAATCATAGAGACAATTCTTCTAATGTCAATTTAATTATGGAATCACTTAGAAAATGCATTATTAATCTATGTATGGAAATTCAAAAAATATATATACTATATAAAAGAAAAGACCCACTCACAGATACTTGCGAAAGTCATAACTGTTTGAATGAGGGAAGCCAGAGTCTCCGATAGTAATCGCACTTAGGAATAATAATGGGACCAATAAGTAAAAATCAACTAAAACGATTAAATTTGAGAAAATGGAGTGCGAATTTGGAATCAGGGCGTCGAAATACACTACGAAGGTTCCCGCACAATTTTCGTAAAACTAAAAGTTAACGGCCAATCCTAGAAAGTCAACCGAGTCCCCTGGTGGTCAACTACGTTAAAACCTCATAATTTCACTAATGTTTGGGCCGGGTTTGGGCTTAGGCCCTTTTTTATATGTATCGGGTCGGGTTGATCCATATGGACTCGCAAGTCGGCCGGTTTCTACAAAAAAGAACATAGGAATTGAGGATGGCCGAAAAACTTCAAAGGCCTATAACGGGACCAAAACTCAATCATTTTCTATGATTCAAAAGCCAAAATGAAGCTGAGAGCATAAGGAACCAAAATCTACATAAGTGGGGGTGAGCCGTGGTCGGAGTTGGCCGAAAAAAGCTTGTAAATGCTAGGTTCCTCGTGGAAAACTAGGGATTTTTCCCCCGTGCCATTTATGTACCAAAACCGCCACCAAAAACCTTAGAAAAGCTAGAAATACACACCAAAACATGATCCATCAAGTTTTAAGTTGTTTTCAAGACTCACCATTGTTGGAAAATTAACCCACCAAAACCGGGCTCGGGTTATACGGCGTGGGTTCGAGATCGAAGCTTCATTTTTTATTTTTCTGGTTTAAATCGAAGAGACGAGGCATGCGGGTTGGTGGTGCTAAGATTAGGTGGGGTTGAAATCTTGGCCTCATGGCTGATCAATGTTGCAGAGGGAGAAATGGGTTCGAGAGAAATAAAATGAATAGAGAGATGCGGGATGAGATAGTGAGGAGAGAGAGAGTGTCTGGGAAAGTTGGGAAGGGAGGCCACATGGAAGAGAAGGAGTGGTGGCTTTGGTATGAGTGTGGATCCTACAACAAGAAAATTATTAAAATATTAAAAATATCCACCCAAAAAAAATATTAAAACAATAGTATAATAATTATGAAAAAATATAAAATATAAAATAGTAAGTTTTTACGAAAGTATATTTCGGATTCGTAGCTCCGTAGAATCTTTGTCGCAACTTTGAATCCGCTTATGCTTACGCGTTCGTATCATTGAGTGCTTCAAAAATACGGTAAACTAGTAACTCGTACACGTCGCGAAAAGACGGTCAACGAAAGTCAACATTCTCGCCTCTATGGGCATTTTCGTCAGTTCACACTTTTAAAATTAATAAACTAGTAAAATTAGGAATGGGTTGTTATATATATTAATCTACCGATATTCATAAAAATAATAGGCACACCTTTTGTGTGGAAAAATTCCTTTGTACGACCAATGATTTTGCTTCAAATAATATTGATTGACAAAAAAACAAAGACTTAATTAATATTTCTTTACTTTGTAGGTAAATTATTTCGCATCAAATAATCTTTTTCGATAAATTATATTTGTACAAATTATATTGTAGGTACATTACTGTAGATACCTTATTTTTCATAAAATTTAAACAATAAATAAATTATATTTGTACAAATTATAGTGTAGGTACATTATTTTTCACAAAAATTAAACAATAGGTTATTTTTTTCATAAAAATTAGACAATAGGTCAATTATATTTGTTCAAATAATAGTGTAGGTACATTATTTTTTATTAAAAAAAATAAACAAAAGCTAAATTAAGCAATAATTTAGGTACAGTATTGTTCATAAAAAAAAGGGTCAATTATATTTGTACAAATTATAGTGTAGGTACATTATTTTTTATGCAATAGTGTAGATTAAAATATTGTCTAATTTACTACAAATTTGAAAAACAATTACAGTCTTAAAGATAGTATAACATTAATGCTTTTTTTAATTTTTTTTCGCAAAAGGACTAATTCTACAATTACTTTTAATATTTTAATATGCAATGAATTTAAATAGTAATTCTTTTTTTTTTTTAAGAATCATTAACCCTTCTTTTCAAATCTGCATAATTTTTCTTTTTAATAAATGATATTATTTACACTAAAGGGGTGGGAGAGTGGGCTAAGTCTCACAATGGACTAGTAATAATGTGGTTCAAATTCATATTTGATGAGAATTGAACCTAAGACCTATCACTTACACTAAATGATAATATACATTAGAATTGATATTAGGGGTAATTTAGGCATCCAAAAGATGCAAAACATGTAAAATCAAATAGAATTAATAAATTGGCTTATGTGAGGTCTTATTCAGATAAAAAAAACTATGTCGAATGATTTTAAATAAAGAAACTTGAGTTTTAGGGGCTAAAGTCACATTGTCAGAAAAATAAAAGAAGCCAAAATTTTTTTCTATCATCCTTGATTGTACTCCTTATGCAAGTCATGTGGAACAAATGACTTTAATTTTGAGATACGTTGACTTGTCAAGTAGTTCAATAAAAATAAGGGAGTATTTCATGGAGTTTTTAGGTGTGGAAACTACATCAAGACAAGGACTTTTTAATGAGTTGCAAGATGTCCAAAAGTCTCTTGATCTTATTATATTGATAATGTGAAGGGACAAGATTATGATAATGGATCTAACATGAGAGCAAAACACCAAGTTGCCCGTAAAAGATTGCTAGACATAAATCCTAGAGCTTTTTACATGCCATGTGGATCTCATTGTCTTAATTTAATAATTTGTGATATGGTAAGTTCTTATCTTAAAGCAAAATTTTTTTTTGGAGCATGTCAATGTATATATACAGTTGGAATATTTTGCTTGAACATATTGATAATTTAACTTTGAAGTCATTTTCAATGACTCGATGGGAAAGTCACATGGAAAATGTTAAAGCATTTAAATCCCAAGTAGCCCAAGTTAGTAATACTTTGTTTAAGTTGGTGGAAATTACTGAGAATCCCTAATTGAATAGGGATGCAGGACGTTTAGCGTTAGAAGAACCTCCAAGTTTTGATTTTGTTGTAAGTTTTGGTTATTTGGTTTTTATTGAAGATTAACATGGTGAACACAAAATTTCAATCTGAAAACATGCATCTTGATGTTGCTGTAAAGGCATTGGAAACAATTTTTATGTTTTTTGAAAACTATAGAGAAACTGGTTTTGTTTTTGCCATATACTAAGACTTGATTTGGGAATTTACCTTGTTTTTCAAACTATATGTCATAGACCTAGAAAAAGACATAATGATGAAGTTGATGGTAATAAAAAGGAACAACAGTCTGCTGAATAATCATTTAGAGTAAATTATTTTCTTGTTATAGTGGATATTGCTCTTTTTCAACTGAAACACATATGTGAACATCTGAAGGCTTTTGAATTTATTTTTGGCTTCTTGTTTGATGCACTAATGTTAATATCATTGGATGATCAAGAGCTAAAAGAATGTTGTATGAACCTTGAAGCACATTTGAAACATGAAAATTCCACAAATGTAGATGGAGCGTCTTATGTTCCGAATTGCAGATTTGGCAAATGATGTTTATCTGAAGAAGCATTTCTATCTAATAAGTCTTGGATATCCATAGAAATAACAAAGTTTGTACAATAAATTGACATATGTCCAAATGTGTTGATTGTTTATCGTGTCTTGTTGACTGTATCCGTGACTGTGGTAGCTGTAGAAAGAAGTTTTTCATAATTGAAATTATTAATTTAGCTACAGAAAGAAGTCTTTCATAATTTGGAGACCAAAAGTTATAGGAAAAGATAATATGTTTGTTAGTCTACTATGTATATGGTTGATGAAATGGCAAGATTTATTTATTTATTTTCTATCTTTTTTATAATAATACCATATTCCATTAATTTTTCAATAACGTTAACCTAAATTTTCAAA
This sequence comes from Pyrus communis, assembly GCF_963583255.1. Lineage (NCBI taxonomy): Eukaryota > Viridiplantae > Streptophyta > Magnoliopsida > Rosales > Rosaceae > Pyrus > Pyrus communis. The sequence goes on along the minus strand of NC_084805.1, from coordinate 7,602,654 downwards.
AAAAGGTATAGGTATTTTAGTTTTTCGCAAACTTATAAATGATCTTTCTTGAAGAATATAATAAATTAGATATCTGCATTGAATAGTTATTACTTAAAACAGAAGCAGTAAAACAAGTTTGAAATAATACGTCCAATAGTTCAAATTATGATAAAAATTATAGATTTTGAGCCTATTGACAAATGGTACTTATGTTGTTGATGACTATTTTTTCATATGTTTAATCGATGTAACTTTAGTTCAGAATAAATGTATATTGTTGTAATTCAATGGTTATCATATCATTGTTGTATATTGGCTTATTATACATTGGAATGCATCCTCAAACTATTGCTTAATTATTAGTACCACTTCAGTAGACTCAAAATGCATGCCTATATAGATTCAACATACATATAGAAAATTGGTCCTACTATTATACCTTAAATTGAAAATGTATATTACTTTATTAAAACCTACTGATTAGTCAAACGATTAAACATTTTTTTCTTTCACAAACAACTAAATGTTTGAGACAATGAGGTGCAGTGCTGGATTAAGAGATTGAGAAATTGAAGGAAGACGAATCTGAGAAAAACAGAGGTCTGGATTTTTGGTTAGGCTTATTAATTGATATGAAATTTTATTTGAACATGTAACATTTTGCTACACTTTAACCTCTTTCTACGGCTAATTTAAATTTAAATTGTTAATTGTTTATTTTATTCTATTGCATAATTATTCCTAGCATTTGCCTACACACTTTATATGTACGAGCACATTTTGTTTAGAAAATGAGAAGGAGAGAGGGAGAGAGAGAACGTGGGGGGAGTGGGAGGTTTTTGTTTTTGGTTTTTTTTTCTTCTAATTTTAAATATTAGAGATATTTTAACATCACCTGTAGGTGATGCTTCAATAAAAAAAAAAGAAATTTGGACCTGTGATATTACATTATCGCCTATCATTTTTTTGTGTGATAGAAAGCTAAGTTGTCTTTTCACCCTCTTTTGATTGACAATGAGGGTTTTATTAATTATTAGAGATTAAGTACAAAATGAAATTAATAATAAAATTCAAATTTATCAATAAACCCATTAAAACATCACTTCTTGTCTATCCTACGTTCATTTTGGCTAAAATCCTAACAGGTCTTGTAAAGGAAAACAAGTTTTTTTTATTGATGGATGGTGATTATGAAGTTTTGAATCCTCCAACTAAGGTATAACTCAATTTATTAATATTTTGTTCGTTTGATTTCAATTTTTTTAAAGTTTAGAAAATAAGTATTTGGGTTTCAAATTTTTTCATCAATCTTGTATGGTTTGTTAAACTTTTTGCAAACTTGGATTCCGGTATTTGTCTGCATCTCAAAACACCAAAAGGACTTGTATTGTTCGTTTGCGCCCAAAAACATTCTACAACACTATAGGTTCTGGTGTCTGTTTGCACCCCAAAACTTTGGATTATGGTGTATGACATAGAACTCCCTTTTATTGCTTTTCTCTGCCGATGTCTGTTTGCACCCCCAAAACACCATTTGGCATCAATGTAACTATTTCCTATAGTGCCACCTATCACTTTATTTACAAGTAATAGACTTTTTAGTGCAAACTTGCATATTTGCAGAATCACAAAGACCTTAGAGCAACTCCAGCCCTATCTTTTAGGCTAGCCCAAAGCCTGAAAAAATAGGCTGACACCCAAAAAAAACTCCTCCACTCCTAAAAATAGGCCAACCCAAAGTCCAAGCCAGTTTGTAGGTTGGCCAAAAATGGGCTAAGGAAGAATCGACCTATCTGGCGTCATGCTGACACCAGCATGACTTTAACAGACAACACAAATTTTGTTTGCGTTAGGTGCGTGGTAAATGGTGCGAGATTTACTTGACACTCAAATTAAACCCTCTTTGACAATTGTAGTAGAATGGATAAGTGAGGGATCGTTCTAGACCGGGGATTAGGAGGGCTTGCTAAAACCTTCTAAATTGACTTAAAAACATAAAAACTAAATTAAAATACTCTTAACAAGACTACTATGACTCAGAATGGCTTTGAAAAACTCAAATTGTCTAAAACAATCAAATTGACTCAAATAGAAGCTAGAACTTGATTTAAACGAATTTGCAATTGTTTATGACTCCAAAAGCTTAAAGATACAAAAATAAAACAAATACGAATGATTAAGACTTAACAAAATAGGGGGGGAATTGTGGTTGGACGATATTAAATTAAAAAGACAGAATATAATTAAAGGCAAAATGTAAATATGAATGTGATAAAAATATGGATGATGGAATAGCCAAGGGGTTCTTCTCCACACATGTTACACTTGCAAACAAAATTGATTCTCAGTTGGTCTTTCGATAAGTTGTGAAACTCAATGCTCCAAGTTAATTAGATCCGCTTAGATTAACTTTCAGATTTCCCTAAATTCGTTGGATTGAATGGAATACGCATTACAACCAAATTATTCTTAATCAAAGTCCCTAACTATGGAATACGCATGATAGAGACATTCAACAAAGATCATTAAGTTCAACGGAAATCATAAACATCGACGAGGCATTCGTTACTATGGAATACGCATGAAACTTATGCCAAGAATTCGTTTAACGCACTTATATTCTAGCGTCATATTTATGCATGAAAATTAAGCTTGCAATCTCAATGAACATACATAAATAAGTTATCAATCAAACAGTTAAACGAATTGAATCCACAACTTATGAAATTCCAACCAAACGTAATCAATTCAAATTGCAAATATAAACATAGTTTCGAATCACCCCCTAGCTAAAGGGGGTTTAGTTCCTCATAACTTTGAAATCAAAGAAACACCTAAACATTCCAACAACTCAAACTTGAATTGTATGAACGTTTAGGCACTCTTATCTTCCATTCGTCATACGTACAAAACAAAGAGAATTAAATTATAACTTTGAAATCAAAGAAACACCCAAACATTCCAACAACTCAAACTTGAATTGTATGAACGTTTAGGCACTCTTCTCTTCCTCTTCGTTGTGTCACAAGGTCTAAGGAGATGTTAAGGGCTTTAGGTGTATGTGGAATGGAGTAGGGAGTGGTTGGAGATGGAAGAGTGAAGGAGAAAAACTGCACAGAAAATGGAAGGGGAATTGCGGCAATGGATGTGTATTTATGTTGTGTGAAGTGTTGTGAATGGAAATATGAGATATGAATTGAATGAATGAATGCTAGGGTATTTATAGGGGTAGTGGAGGGAACATATGGCTGTTTGTTTAAGCATTTGTGTGGAGGAATGATGGAAAAACAGCTAGGACACATGTGAAAACTGGAATTGCACAAGGGGAGCAAAGGGAACCCACGGCATTGAGTGTTTGTTTGATGATGATGCATGTGATGGGTGGGAACAAAGGGGGAAACATGGCACAAGGGGGCTTGAATGAATGATTGAATGTGCATGTGGATTTTTAAAGAATGAGTGGTGGTGTAGTGATGAAGTGAATGCATGTGAAAATTAGCTAGGAAAAGTTGTGGAAAGGCAAGGGAATACACGGCATTGAGAAGTTGTTAGTGTGTGAATGCATGTGAATTAAAGCTAGGGTGAATGATTATGTGTTTGTGAATTATGCAAGATTGTATGGATGAATGATTAGGGTCTTGTAAGGGTGGGAATGCATGTGTTGGATGATTTGTTTGTTGGTTAAAGCTTGTGAGTGAATGATTAAAGATGCATGTGGATGAATTATACAATGGAAAAGTATGGGAGTGACACTAGGTTGAATGATGATGAGTGCATGTGAGTTGAAATGCATGTGGAATGAAGATGGAGAAGGTGGTGTAATGATGCATGGTTGTAGTTTAGGGTGTTGAATATGGATTTGCATGGCTTTTGAAGTGATTGTGGGTTTTGGAATTGGAAGGAAATGCATGGCCTTGGGGTTGGTTTAAGAGAGAATGGGCTAGGCCCTTTGTTTTATGTCCAAAGTGAATACAAGGTCTTCAAATTCGTCCAACACTTTGGCTCCAATCATATGCTGTCCATTCCAAGCCCAATTTTGCTCCAAAATGCTCCAAAATGCATCTTTTTGCTCCCTTAGCCATATGAACCTAAAAACACACGAAAATGGCTTAATCTACTAAAACAACCATGAATTAACAACAAAGATGCACGAAAACAAGCTAAGTAAGTCGCCTAAATATGCTCCTATCAAACTCCCCCACACTTATCTTTTGCTAGTCCTCTAGCAAAACAGAAAAACAAAACAAAACCTAAACCTTCCAACAATTGTCTTAGGGATTTCCAATGCACATGACATGTTAAAAATCATCATTCTCACAGATTTTAGTCATCTTCACACTTAAGTACATTCTTAATCATAGTCACCACATACTATTTCACAATTAAGCATTTAAAACCATGTTTTGAATGTAGTAACATGCCTTAGAGAATTTGCTCAAATCCTTACAAGATATGCACTCGTTTTTCACACAGATTTTCTGACTACACTCCCTACACTAGGTATATGTGAGAAGATTGATGTAAACATGAAAGATTAGTATCTCACATATGTTATAACAAAGAAAGCATTTTCTGGATTTACGATAATGACATGAATATGATCTCATGAATGGAATGCTACTACTTAGAATGAGAACCAGTGATTCCATAAGCTCATATCAATTTCAAACTCCGCAAATTGAAACACATAACACTCAAGATAGAAGTTGAGGGATGTAACGGGGCTAAGGGTAATGGTTTAACAAAGAAAGGTAGAGTACACAAACGTTCTTAAAGCAATAGTGAGCAAAGTATTGAATTAGGCATTTAGAATTCCCTTTAGAACGCAGAAGTTAACTTTGAACACCCAAGGGGAAGTCACAAAACTTAGGGCCATATTCAAACTTTTTGGGCCCTTTCATCAACAATCACACTTGTGAGTCCATTCTCACTTATTTTCACTCTTTTTCTTTCTTTTTTTTTTTTTTTTTTTTTTTTTTTCATCTTTCTTTTTTTCCGTGCCTCCTTTAAGACTTAGGCACATACATACACACAAAAATCCCTTCCCCCACACTTATTTTCTGCAACATATTAATAAAAAGGAATTCAATTAAGTCATGCTCACTATCTTTCAAGAACAAAGGGTACGGATGGTCCTACTCTAGGCTAGGTAAGGGGTGATGTGGTTAGCAAAGAAAATAGGCTAAACGAGGCTCAACGGGGTTAAAACTTACAACAAATACGAAATATGGGAAGTAAGGCTATTTGGTTATGGTGGCAACTACACAACTTCATCTTGATATATGTTATGCAATTCAATGTTATGCTTTGAATGAAACGGATATAAGTTCTGGCATTTAGTTCTATCATGATACAATTGCATCCTAAGTAGCAACCAAGCAAGGAATAATGAGATCATGCAACAACTTTAGAAAACACAGAATCACAGAAAATAACTCTCCAAAGAAGGTAATGGCTCGAGTCTCACAGGGTTGTAGCGTTTGTTTGAATTCCTTCCTTCAAGCATGTTACAAAAACGAATTTTTCTTTTATGATTGCATGTGAAGTCATACATTATAACCATAACCAAGCATATACCAAGAGTAAATCAAACTTTTCTCTATGTTAATAACTCTTTTTAACCGTCATGCAATTACAAACCAAATCCTTATCATTGTGTTGGAAGGTATCCTAAAACACACACACAAAAACAACTTTAAAACAACTCTTTTTGGGTTTTTCAAAACAATTTTTCAAATTTTTATGGGATTTTCGAATTTTTAAGACAAAATACACTAAAACAGTTTTAAAACAGTGAGAAACAACATGTGAAGTGATAGGTGAATAAATCCCACGAATTTGCATCAAATATACTTAGTTACCCCCCCACACTTAAATCAAACATTGTCCTCAATGTTTTAAGCATAGATTCACACAAAGCATAAGTAAATACACAAAAAGCACTTAAACATACTAAACATGGCATAATGTAATTAACAAAGAGAAGAGTTTAGAGACGCAAATCTGGTTATAGAGTGTAAATTCCATCTTCTCCTTGGTAATTGCATTGAGGCTTTTGATCTTTGTGATTCCACAGGCTTACTCTTGAACTGGTTTCTGCCCATCGTTGATTTTCCTTTGTGCTACTTCTTGAACTGGGCAGCAGGATGGTTCTTTTGGTCTCCCCTGAAGGTCTGAGCTTACCCCTTTGGTCTGTTTCTTTGTTCAATCTTTCCAATTCGTATTGAAAAGGGTTGGAGGATAACTCAGCCTATGTTTGTCTCCACATGCTTCAATGTATCATTTTCACTTGCCTTACTCGCTCCCCTTTGCAGAAGTGGTCCCTTCTCCGGAAGTGTATCAACCGTTGAAGATGACTACTCGAGAGCAACGCTAGGTAAGCAATCAGGAATAGATTCCAGGCAGTTGGCTCCAGATCGGAAGACTGACTCCAAGTGCCGGCTGATTGCTTCTTTTACTTTGCCATGCGAGTAAGAACAAGGACAAAGAAAAAGACAGGGAAAGAGCATGATATGAGATACTTTTGCTTTTGACCTTGATGATATGAGATACCTTTGCTTTTGAAGAAGCGGTGAATGAATCAGCACATGTATTTGTTGTGCTGCTTCCTCCTGGGTCATCTGTACTCCAGGTATCTGGCATCATCTTTGGGGAAGAAGAAAATTTTGAGTATTTCAAAAGGCTTTGTTGGGAGTGCGCCCTCAGAGGTGAGAGAGAGTTGGTGGGCATTTTCTTCAAGTCTGCCTTGCCATAAGAGATGAAGGTCGACAAATATAGGGATTTTCTGAATAGCAAGTGGTGATACTATTCTTTTACCCTTTGTCGACAAACGTCTCTTCGATTTCTGAACGAACGGCTCTTCGATTTCTACATGGCAAAAGTAGTCACGGGTGCGGCTCTTTTGACAAAGCTGCACGCGTTTTCTGAAAAGCAGAGAAAGCGTCGCCGAACTTTGCGCTTGTCGGCTAAAGACGTGTAAATGAGATGATGGCCTCCACGTGTTATCAGCTTTGTCAGATATCTTTTGACAAAGCTGAACGCGTTTTCTGAAAAGCCGCGAATGCGTCGTCGAAATTTGCGGAGGAAAATCCGGATCTCTGAATCGGTGGACGCGTTGCCATGGCTTTTTATGGAGCTATCGATCACCCCAACAAATACACTCTGAAGAAATCCCATTCTTGAAAAATCGACTCCGGCCCTTTGAGAATTAACTCCATCCACCCCTTCTTTCTGAACACTTTTGAAAAATGGCAAACTCATCGAACCTTAGCTTGGAATTGAGCCTTAGCAGTGATACGGGCGTGCCGCGTCAAGGTAACGTATGGCGCCCTTCTTTCTTTTCTTCTAACGGTCCTCTCACAGGTGAAGACTCCGTGATGCAGGACGCCACAACAGCTACAATAGTAGCTAGGAACCTCCTCACTCCAAAAGATAGTAGGCTGCTGTCAGGACGGTCCGATGAGTTGGTCGTTCAAGAGTCCCTCGCACTTAGTGTTCAGTGTGCGAGTTCTGTGTCCAACATGGGCCAACGCCTGCTTGCCCGCTCCCGTCAGGTGGAATCATTGATGGCAGAGGTGGAAAGTCTCAAGCAGGAGATCCAGCAGCTGAAGTATGAGAATAGAAGTTTGCACGTGCTTGCAAACAACTATTCGACGGGCATGAAGAGGAAGCTTGATGAGCTGCAAGAGTCTGAAGGTCGGATTCACAGTGACCGTCAAAGGTTTTCGTCTTTCCTCCAGAGGCACCTTTTTCCTGGCTCATCCAGCGCTTGGCCAAGTATTGAGGCCTGGAGTGCTCTATCTTCGATGCCTCCCGCTCCGATGCCTTATGCTCCTATGCCTTCCGTTCCTACGCCTTCCGCTCCGATGCCTTCTGTTCCTACGCCTTCCGCTTCAAGAGTAAAGCCACGTAGTAGGGCCTCAAGCAAACAACCTTTGTGAAGCACCATCTTTCTTTGTTTAGCAGTGCCTATCAATAAATCAAACATTTTCTCAATGTTACAATCATAGACTCACACAATTAATAAACAAACAAACAATAACAACTAAACAACCTAACAAGGCAGAAACGAAATAGCAACAAAGAGAAGAGTTTTTTTTTTTTTTTTAGGAATCTGGATTTGGAGTTTTTTTTTTTTTTTTTTTTTTTTTTTTTAGTTAAAAATTTTATCAAATTTTCGGAGTTTTATACCAAGACACTATAAAACACACTAAAACACTCTAAAAACGCTTAAAACAGCAAGAAACAACATTCTAAGTGATAGGTGAATAAATCCCACGAATTTCATGCAAATATAAATTGTTTACCCCCCCACACTTAAATCAAACTTTGTCCTCAATGTTTTAAGCAGAAAGTTACAACAGAGCAAGCAAATAAACAAATACGAGAAAGAAAGCAAAGTAAAGGCAGTAAAGAAAAAGAAAGGAATAAAAATAAGTCTCTTAAAGGGGTTTCCAAGTTCTTCTCTATTCGGATGCATGGGTTGCCTCCCACGAAGCGCTTTCTTTTACGTCTTGCAGCCGGACGGTACCTCCGTTTAAGCTTGACTAGGTTCCACGGCATGGAGGGGTACCTCCTCCACGACATGCTCCTCAAACATCTCGTAATAGGGCTTCAATCGATGCCCATTCACTTTGAATTCTTGCTGCGTCCTTGAACTTTTGATTTGCACTGCACCATGAGGGAAAACATTAGTAACAACAAACGGGCCAATCCATTTAGAACGCAACTTACCAGGAAACAAACGTAGGCGAGAGTTGAAAAGTAACACTTTCTGCCCAACTGTGAAGGTCTTGGTTCGAATCATTTTATCATGGAATGCTTTGGTCTTGGCTTTGTACATCCGGGCATTCTCATAGGCTTCATTCCGAATCTCCTCAAGTTCATTCAATTGGAGCTTCCTATGAACTCCCGCTGCATCTATGTCCATGTTGAAAGTCTTCACGGCCCAATGTGCCTTGTGCTCTAACTCTACGGGCAAATGACATGGCTTACCATAGACGAGCCGAAAAGGTGACATCCCAATGGGTGTTTTGTATGCCGTACGATATGCCCACAGTGCATCATCTAAACGTAAGCTCCAATCCCTCCTTGTTGGTCCAACGGTCTTTTCCAAAATTTGTTTGATTTCTCGGTTAGACACCTCGGCTTGGCCATTTTTTTGAGGATGGTAAGGTGTGGAGACCTTATGGTTGACATGGTACTTTCTTAGCAACGCCTCAATGGTCCGATTGCAAAAGTGAGACCCTCCATCACTTATGATTACTCTCGGCATTCCAAACCTAGCAAAAATGTTAGTTTTCACGAAATCTGCAACCACCTTAGAATCGTTAGTACGGGTGGCTTTTGCTTCCACCCATTTAGAAACATAATCAACGGCTAGCAAGATATAAGTGAAACCATAAGATGGAGGGAAAGGGCCCATGAAATCAATGCCCCAAACATCAAAAATTTCAACATTAAAGACAGGGGTTTGCGGCATTTGGTCCTTGGTACCTATGTTACCCATTCGTTGGCAACGATCACAAGACATACAAAAGGTTCTAGCATCCCTAAATATAGTCGGCCAATAAAAACCACACTCTAGAACCTTGAGGGCAGTGCGTTGTGTGCCAAAATGACCACCACATGCATATGTGTGACAAAAGCTTAGAATTGAGTGAAATTCAGAATCATGCACACATCTACGTACAATTTGATCTGAGCAATACTTCCACAAATAAGGGTCATCCCAAACATAGAAACGTGCATCATTTTTAAGCTTATCACGTTGGTGCTTGTTTAGTTCATTTGGAATTTGTTTAGTCACCAAGTAATTCACTAAATCTGCATACCATGGTTCACTTACCTCAATGGATAGCAGCTGCTCATCGGGAAAAGTTTCAGGGATAGGCACGGCATGTTCATGCTCCTCGTGGATCATTCGGCTTAAATGGTCAGCCACTACATTCTCGCTTCCTTTCTTATCCCGGATTTCAATATCAAATTCTTGAAGAAGAAGAATCCAACGGATAAGCCTCGGCTTTGCTTCCTTTTTCGTGAGCAAGTACCTCAAAGCTGCATGATCAGAATAAACGATTACTTTAGTACCAATTAAATATGAACGGAATTTATCTAAAGCAAAAACCACAGCTAGAAGTTCTTTTTCCGTCGTGGAGTAGTTCAATTGGGCATCATTGAGAGTCCGAGAGGCATAGTATATGACATGCGGCCGCTTGTCTCTTCTTTGTCCTAGAACAGCCCCTAATGCATAGTCGGATGCATCGCACATGAGCTCGAACGGAAGGCTCCAATCTGGAGGTACAATAATGGGGGCCGAGACTAGCTTCTCCTTGAGTTGGTTAAATGCCGAATTACACTCTTCATCAAACTTGAATGGCACATCTTTTTGAAGCAATCGGCAAAGAGGGTTGGACATCTTGGAGAAGTCCTTGATAAAACGCCTATAGAACCCTGCATGGCCAAGAAACGAACGTACCTCTCTAACCGAAGTAGGAGAGGGTAAGTGACGTACAAGGTCTATTTTCGATTTATCTACTTCAATTCCTTTTTCTGAAACAATATGTCCTAAAACTATACCTTGTTTCACCATAAAGTGACATTTCTCCCAATTCAAGACAAGGTTAGTTTCAACACATCGTTTCAAAATTAAGGTCAGATTATCCAAGCAATTATCAAATGAACTCCCAAATACACTGAAATCATCCATGAAAACCTCAATGATCTTTTCAACAAAATCGGAAAATATACTTACCATACACCTTTGGAAAGTGGCTGGTACGTTGCATAAGCCAAATGGCATGCGACGATAAGCAAATGTTCCAAAGGGACATGTGAATGTGGTCTTCTCTTGATCATCCGGGGCTATCACAATTTGGTTATATCCAGAGTATCCATCAAGAAAACAGTAAAAAGCATGACCGGCTAACCTTTCGAGCATCTGGTCGATGAATGGCAAAGGAAAGTGATCTTTCCTAGTCATGGCATTTAGCTTCCGGTAATCGATACATACGCGCCATCCAGTCTGAATGCGTGTAGGCACGAGCTCATTCTCATCATTCTTGATAACAGTTACTCCGGACTTCTTGGGAACGACTTGAACTGGAGAGACCCAACGGCTATCGGAGATAGGGTAGATCACTCCGCAATCCAAAAGCTTGATTATTTCCTTCTTCACCACTTCCATCATCGGAGGGTTGAGACGGCGTTGAGCCTCTCGAGTTGGTTTAGCCCCCTCCTCAAGAAGTATACGGTGCATGCATGTGGTAGGGCTTATTCCTTTAATGTCGGCCAAAGTCCATCCTATGGCCGTTTTGTGTTCTCGCAGCACCCTCACAAGCTTCTCCTCCTCCATTGCCGTGAGACTTGATGAAATGATGACGGGCAATGTTTCGCCTTTTCCCAAAAACACATACTTCAAATGGTCTGGCAACGGCTTAAGTTCAAGCGATGGTGCCTGAACAACAGAAGGTAGCATCTTAGTGGAAACAGAATTTGAAAGTGAGAGTGGAACCTTACCATATTGTTGTGGCAATGACTCAAGGGCTGCCACAAGCTCAATTATTTCTTCACTAGAACCCATTGCAAAGAATTCCTCCTCCTTGCCGTGGCCTTGCATTGGCCCAAATCCTTCATTTTTGCGCTCTATGGCCTTAGTGATGGTTGTTTCCAGGGCGTCCTCGTTCAATTCTTCAAGGTATACCTGCGCCAAAGAATCGATAACATCAATGGAAAAACAAGAATGGTCATCAACGGGATATCTCATAGTTTCAAAAATATTAAAATCAATCACTTCCCCATCGAATTCCATTGTCAAGGTGCCTTTGTATACATCAATCTTCGTTCGGGCCGTCTTCATGAATGGCCTACCAAGGAGAATCGGCAAAGATGTAGAATGGGCTGAATCCTCCATGTCTAGGACGTAGAAATCAGCCGGAAAAATTAAATGGTTCACCTGCACAAGCACATCTTCCAAAACTCCTTTTGGATACGCGTTAGAACGATCGGCCAATTGTATAATTACACCATCTTGTTTTAATTCACCCAAATTCATAGATGCATAAATAGAATAAGGCATGACATTTATGGATGCACCTAAATCAAGCATGGCATGTTCAAAATGATTATGTCCAATCACACAAGGAATCGTGAAACTACCGGGGTCTTTGCACTTGGTAGGCAGTTTACGTTGCAAAACAGCGGACACATTCTCGCTTACCTTCACTACCTCTTTGTTTGCCCTTCTTCTCTTTGTATTGCATAGGTCCTTGAGGAATTTAGCATACTTTGGAACCTGTTTGATTGCATCGAGAAGTGGTATGTTCACTTGCACCTTCCGGAACGTTTCAAGAATGTCCTTCTCGCTTTCTTCCTTTTTTTCTTGCATGAACCTGCGAGGAAAAGGTACATTGGGCAGATTAGGACGTGAAGTACATGAATTTGAACTTAAATTACCTGATTTGGCCGAGTTAGGGTGATCTGCCTCAGGTTGTGTCGTCTCTTCATCTACTTTCTGGGCGGATTTGGGATTGTTTGGCTCGGTCCCAACTTCTTTTCCACCCCTTAGGGTGATGGCCTTGGCGGATTCGAATCCTCCCTTTGGATTGACTGTGGTTGAGCTAGGAAGCTTTCCTTGCTCTCTAATCTGTCCAAGGAACTCAGAAATCTGCCCTATTTGTTTCTTCATATCCATCATCTCCTTCTCATTATTTTCTATTCGGTTGTTTTGATTTTGCAACCCCTGCGAAATAGAGGTTAGTAATTGCATAGCTTGATTACTTTCCAAAGACGTACCTGAATGAGATGATGCCGAAGGTTGTTGGGATTGTTGGGGTGCATACGGCTTGGAATAAAAACCAGGGGGGTTTGGCCTAAATCCTCCTTGTTGGGCAGCTTGTTGTGGCTCCCTCCATTTGAAGTTTGGATGGTCCCTCCATCCGGCATTGTAAGTGTTCGAGTATGGGTTGTTTTGATTTTGTCCTTGGAAACCAATTGCATTGGCAGATTCCCACCCACCATTCTCGATTAGTTGAGGGCACTTGTCGGATGGATGCCCTTGAATTGAGCACACGCCACAAACTTGGTGTTCTTGTGCTTTTGGACCAATCACAACCTGAGAAACAAGAGAAGTAAGATTAGCAAGTTGTGATTGAATTTCAGAAATAGCACTCACCTCATTTACACTTTGTTGCCGTGGGGCTTCCCTTTGGCCCACTCCTTCATATTGTTGAGCGTTGAGCGCTCGGTTGGCTATGAGAATCTTGGCATCCCTTGGTGTTTTGTCCACCAATGCTCCTCCCGCTGACGCATCAACCATTTGACGTTCGATAGGAAGGAGGCCCTCATAGAAATATTGAAGGAGAAGTTCCTCCTTCATTTGATGTTGAGGACATGAAGCTACAAGGCCCTTGAAGCGCTCATAATAAGCCGGGAATGTCTCACCATGATTCTGTTGAATACCACTAATTTTCTTCCGTAGGAGAATCACTCTCGAAGTAGGGAAGAATTTCTCCAAGAAAGCACGCTTCATACTCTCCCACGAAGTCACAGTTCCCGGGGCTAGTTCGTAGAGCCAATCTTTGGCCTTGTCCATAAGTGAAAATGGAAAGGCCTTCATCTTCAATATACTCCCATCCACATTGACGGGGGTCATGCTTGAACAAACCACCTCGAACTCCTTCAAGTGTTTGTTGGGGTCTTCCATAGACAAGCCATGGAACTTCGGAATATGGTGTAACAAACTGGATTTGAGTTCAAATTCCTCAGTCTTCCCCTCTGCAGCCGTGGGGTATTGGATACAAAGAGGCAATGCATTAACCTGAGGCCGAAAGCTCCTTGATGGTTCTATTATCTGCTGCCATGGCTTGTTCTTCTTCAAAAATCTGATCCGTGGGCTTTTCTTCTACACCTACTTCGTCTTCTTCAAGCCCAGGTTGTGGTGGAGGTTGTGGTGGCTCTTGTTGACTCCTCGTTCTCCTCAAAGTGCGTTCAAAATCACCGTCAAAGTCGGAGATGTTCTCTATAATAGGCCGAGAGCGACGAGTCATACACAGTACCTAAAAAAACAAGGAAACAAACAAACTAAGAATCTAAAATAAGAATGCACGAAAAACAAAAAAAATATAAAAATAAAGACAAAGGATTAGCAAAGTTGCTAATCCCCGGCAACGGCGCCAAAATTTGGTGCGAGATTTACTTGACACTCAAATTAAACCCTCTTTGACAATTGTAGTAGAATGGATAAGTGAGGGATCGTTCTAGACCGGGGATTAGGAGGGCTTGCTAAAACCTTCTAAATTGACTTAAAAACATAAAAACTAAATTAAAATACTCTTAACAAGACTACTATGACTCAGAATGGCTTTGAAAAACTCAAATTGTCTAAAACAATCAAATTGACTCAAATAGAAGCTAGAACTTGATTTAAACGAATTTGCAATTGTTTATGACTCCAAAAGCTTAAAGATACAAAAATAAAACAAATACGAATGATTAAGACTTAACAAAATAGGGGGGGGAATTGTGGTTGGACGATATTAAATTAAAAAGACAGAATATAATTAAAGGCAAAATGTAAATATGAATGTGATAAAAATATGGATGATGGAATAGCCAAGGGGTTCTTCTCCACACATGTTACACTTGCAAACAAAATTGATTCTCAGTTGGTCTTTCGATAAGTTGTGAAACTCAATGCTCCAAGTTAATTAGATCCGCTTAGATTAACTTTCAGATTTCCCTAAATTCGTTGGATTGAATGGAATACGCATTACAACCAAATTATTCTTAATCAAAGTCCCTAACTATGGAATACGCATGATAGAGACATTCAACAAAGATCATTAAGTTCAACGGAAATCATAAACATCGACGAGGCATTCGTTACTATGGAATACGCATGAAACTTATGCCAAGAATTCGTTTAACGCACTTATATTCTAGCGTCATATTTATGCATGAAAATTAAGCTTGCAATCTCAATGAACATACATAAATAAGTTATCAATCAAACAGTTAAACGAATTGAATCCACAACTTATGAAATTCCAACCAAACGTAATCAATTCAAATTGCAAATATAAACATAGTTTCGAATCACCCCCTAGCTAAAGGGGGTTTAGTTCCTCATAACTTTGAAATCAAAGAAACACCTAAACATTCCAACAACTCAAACTTGAATTGTATGAACGTTTAGGCACTCTTATCTTCCATTCGTCATACGTACAAAACAAAGAGAATTAAATTATAACTTTGAAATCAAAGAAACACCCAAACATTCCAACAACTCAAACTTGAATTGTATGAACGTTTAGGCACTCTTCTCTTCCTCTTCGTTGTGTCACAAGGTCTAAGGAGATGTTAAGGGCTTTAGGTGTATGTGGAATGGAGTAGGGAGTGGTTGGAGATGGAAGAGTGAAGGAGAAAAACTGCACAGAAAATGGAAGGGGAATTGCGGCAATGGATGTGTATTTGTGTTGTGTGAAGTGTTGTGAATGGAAATATGAGATATGAATTGAATGAATGAATGCTAGGGTATTTATAGGGGTAGTGGAGGGAACATATGGTTGTTTGTTTAAGCATTTTGTGTGGAGGAATGATGGAAAAACAGCTAGGACACATGTGAAAACTGGAATTGCACAAGGGGAGCAAAGGGAACCCACGGCATTGAGTGTTTGTTTGATGATGATGCATGTGATGGGTGGGAACAAAGGGGGAAACATGGCACAAGGGGGCTTGAATGAATGATTGAATGTGCATGTGGATTTTTAAAGAATGAGTGGTGGTGTAATGACGAAGTGAATGCATGTGAAAATTAGCTAGGAAAAGTTGTGGAAAGGCAAGGGAATACACGGCATTGAGATGTTGTTAGTGTGTGAATGCATGTGAATTAAAGCTAGGGTGAATGATTATGTGTTTGTGAATTATGCAAGATTGTATGGATGAATGATTAGGGTCTTGTAAGGGTGGGAATGCATGTGTTGGATGATTTGTTTGTTGGTTAAAGCTTGTGAGTGAATGATTAAAGATGCATGTGGATGAATTATACAATGGAAAAGTATGGGAGTGACACTAGGTTGAATGATGATGAGTGCATGTGAGTTGAAATGCATGTGGAATGAAGATGGAGAAGGTGGTGTAATGATGCATGGTTGTAGTTTAGGGTGTTGAATATGGATTTGCATGGCTTTTGAAGTGATTGTGGGTTTTGGAATTGGAAGGAAATGCATGGCCTTGGGGTTGGTTTAAGAGAGAATGGGCTAGGCCCTTTGTTTTATGTCCAAAGTGAATACAAGGTCTTCAAATTCGTCCAACACTTTGGCTCCAATCATATGCTATCCATTCCAAGCCCAATTTTGCTCCAAAATGCTCCAAAATGCATCTTTTTGCTCCCTTAGCCATATGAACCTAAAAACACACGAAAATGGCTTAATCTACTAAAACAACCATGAATTAACAACAAAGATGCACGAAAACAAGCTAAGTAAGTCGCCTAAATATGCTCCTATCAGTAAACACTTGCACGTCCCTGACAAGGCGACAGGAATTGGGCCCGCGCTGTAGGCGCACTAAAGGGGTGCAGGACATGGGCCATTGGATTTCCAATGGCTAGTATTCTAGGTCGTTGGATTTCCAACGGTAAAAAAAATTGAAATTCAAACCCAACAGCTAATGACTTGGCACAATCTAGATCATTCAATTTTCAGATCAATGGTCCAGATTTTTCAGCTAAAACACTTAAAAATAAATAAGTAAATAAAATGTCAGAAATTAATAATATTTTTAATAAATAAAGAAAATGTCAGAAATTAAAAATAAAATTATTTTTGTATTATTTTATAATAAAAATAATAAAATGGACTAGGCTATTTAGTTTTAGGGGTAAAGATGCACTTAACCAATTACTATTCATTGCAGTCAATTACTATTCATTTGGGTGGATTAAATGGACTTTGGGCCAGCTCATTTTTTAGAGGTGGAGTTGCTCTAACACATTAACACACCATATTTTTAATCGATTTAAACCTAATATGTGGTGAGATCAAGCCCCTACTACAAATGATATTCTTCTAGTAAAAGAACGAAAAATTTACAATAATTCTAACTGAGAGCTTGTAAAATTTCAATATGTTACTTCTATTGATGAAATTTTATATTTTTCGAGTAAATATATGAAAACTCCATCTTCACTGTGATTAGATAATTCAAGCTTAGAGCTTATGTGTTTAAATACTTCATTAACTTTGTCCTTCATGGCCACTTATTAGTACGATTTTGTTATTTATTTTTTTAGCAACAAGAATTCGGTGATGCCTTTGATCGAGGCAATGAGGTTGGACGAAAATGTGTAGTGGATTATACTGATCAATTTACAACTTATGAGGTAATCATTTATTTACAATGTCATTGACGTGTTAGTTAATTTTAGAATTTTACTTCTAAATAGAGAAGTGTTACGTGCAAATATTCAAAGGAAAAGCTGTATTGATTAGATGGGTTCATGAACAAGGAAAGCTAAATAATATGGTAATTGTTATTAAAATGTTCGATTTAGGAGGTAAGATTGTGAGTCGCCCTTGACTAACACTTGCTTGTAAAAGAAACAGTACATAACTGTCATACATATGTGTTGTAGTATATGGTCAAAGGTCAGGTGAGATTTGTTACACAAAAAAACAATCTAGGAGTACTCGTACAAAAAAATGTGGATGTCCATTCTTGTTGAAATGTGTGAATATTGACGATGAGGACGATTTAACATTGAAGGTAGTATGTGGAGTTCATAATCATCCTGCTTTAGATTATCTTAATGGACATTCTTTTGCAGGGCGACTTTCTAAAAAGGAGAATGAATTGTTGGTGGACATGTATAAGAGTTTGGTGAGGCTCAAAGATATCTTAGTCTTTATCAAAGACAAAGATGCACAAAATGTATCAACTATAATGACAATATATAATGTTCGGTACCGAAGTAAGACGAAAGAATTTGACGGGAGAACATAGATGCAACAATTGCTTCATAAGTTGTCAGAACACAAGTATATTCAGTGACACAGGAGTTGTGGCAATATTGTGACTGACCTTTTATGGGCTCACCCTATTAATATTGAGATATTACGAGCATTCTCACATATACTTATCATGGATTGCACATGTAAGACTAACATGTATCATTTTCCACTCTTACAAATTGTGGGTGTGACATCCACTAATATGACATTCTCAGTTGCTATTGTGTATATGGAGGCTGAGAAATAAGACAATTACACTTGGGCTTTGACTAGATTAAAGACATTGGTTCATGGCTATTGTCTTCCTGGGGTTATTGCCATCGATCGAGATTTAGCACTTCTGAATTCTATTAAGTCTATATTTCCTAATACGCAACATTTATTGTGTAGATGGCATATTAACAAAAATATGTTGTCAAAGTGCAAGAAAATGTTTAAGTCAAACAAGCAGTGGAATAAATTTAATAGATATTGGAATTGCCTTGTGAGTTCGGAAACAGAAGAGGAGTATCATCGTTCTTTGCAAGAAATGGAATCTAAGTTTGATGATGCTCTTGAGTACATACAAAACAATTAGTTAATTCCATATAAAAATAAGTTCATAAGCACTTGGATAGATAATTGTATGCATCTTGGTACTACAACCTCAAACAGGTATATTTCTCTTTACTTTTTAAATTCTAAATATAGTTTATGATTACTCACATATTGTTGTAAACATGGTAGAAAGTGAACATGCCAAGTTGAAGCAACAACTTCGCTTCAGTCAACTTAACTTTGAGACAACGTGGGTACATACACACTATTGTTGGAGTAGCATCATACAAAGGTTAAACATCTTTTGAAAAAAGTCGATGGTTTGTTAAACACAAATTCAAGAAACCTGAGTTGCAACGACTAGTATGTTTTGTTTCTATCCATGCCTTGAATTTAATTGTCTGCGAGTTCAAAAGTTAGTTTGGGTTTGCTTTGCATTTACATTATTATTATTTAGCCTTTTAAACTAAATTGTATTTCAAGGTGACTTAAATTATATTGTATTTCTTTTTAATAATAGGTTGGAAAAAGAAAGGGTGACTGTTGTATCTTGTGGTTGCACCATTCGCCAAACTCATCAATTGTTGTGTGCACATGAGATTGCAAAATATAGAAGGCTTAGTAAGCCAATCCCACTTGACGCACTTCATCCGCATAGGAGAAAATTAGATTTTATCAATGTGCCAAATAGTAGTGAACAACTAGTTCCTTCGGAAAAGTCATGGTTAGAAAGATTTAATATGTGGTTTGAAGAACAAGATGATGATAAGAAACGAGAGCTCGAGATGAAAATTGAAAAGCTAATGAACCCAGGTACAACTTCACTTAATGCTCCAAAAGAAAAGATTAAGACAAAAGGGTGACCATGCAAAGTCAACAGTTATACTTGACGTTTCCCATCAGCATTTGAGATTACAAAGGTTGAACTTGCCCAAACCGGATTTGATTGCCAAGCACCAGTTACTAGTACAATGGCGAATGTTAGCATTGTCCCACAAAGAAAAAAGAAGCAAAAAGAGAATGTCATTGCCCTACCAGAAAAGAAACAAAAGAAGAATCTTGTTGCCACATCACCAATTGTGAATGCTTAGGTTGTCCTTGATCAACTGAGTTGTGACATTCAAATACTAGAGACTAATACATTGCCACAATGAAAACAATTTAAGGTAGGTAAAAATTTGCAAATCTCTTGAAATACAATGAAGCTTTTCCTTTTATTACTTTGAAGAAACTAACATTGATTTTTTTCTTCCATTATTTACTTTATGTCATACTAGATTTATAGACCTCCTGAATTTATTGATTCCTTGCCGTCATGGATATATAGAGAAGAATTCCTTGATGCTATCAAGACATATATTACTGGTTAAACTAATGTTAATCCTGATGGAAATTGTGGGTATAGAGTCATATATGTGGCGTTGGGAATTGATAATGGATGGCGTAAGTTACGAAGAGATTTACATCAACTATGTCAATGCCTTCTCTTTTTCAGAAGTGTTTTGTAAGGAATGATAGGTATGCGGAGATTGAGCAAGCACTTGATTATTTTGTAGATAGTTTTGCACTAGAGTATAGTTGGTTGACCATGTCAGATATGAGGCATATTATTGCTACATGTTACAATGTGGTTTTGAAACACTTGAACATGGCACAATGTATTTTTTTATTGTATTTGATAACTCTAAATTGATTGATGACTTTGTTTGTTGTAGATACATTTGTCTAAAAGCCACCCTATGCTACCAGTTTCTACCAAGTGGCACAAAAAAAAAAAATCAAATGAGCAATGATATTAGAGTGAAAAATTTATACCCAAAATACCAGGGGCGTGTTGATCAATTTAAACAACTTGGAGGGCTAAAGAATGTAGCCCCTAATGATATTGTGGCTCATGAAAATGATTAAAAATGTTTTGATATATATGTTGAAATTTCCTTTTTATTTTTTTATTTTATTTTCTATCATGTTTTAAGCTTAGAACTCACGGTGAAAAAGTTGGTAATGTGAAAAAGGAAATTAGCTACAACAATCTTCTTGTAATTCTCGAATCAAGACAAGCAAGTTTAACTACTTACCGTTGAAAAAGTTGATATCTATGCTTTGTAATTGAAAAATTCCAAGGAGAAACTTCTTACCAATATTCTTAGATTATAAATTTCCTTACTTGTTGATAAATTTAAAGAGATGAATTGTTTGATTTGTTGCTTATGCACATCAATATAAAGAAAAAAGGCAAATGGGTGGGTTTGGTAGCAGAAATAAAAAAAAGTAACCATGGTAATGCGAGTGGGAAGAGGGGGTGGGGCAATGACGACTCTTTAAAAAAAAAAAAAATTCAATTACAAATATTTTATAAAAGGAATGGGTGTAAAGATAACTTAATATTTTGAATTAGATTTGAGATGGTAGTTTAGGTAATAAATTTGGGTTTAAAGAGAGATTAATTCTTTAATAAAAAATAATATGGGTGAGGAGAGTAAGTTGAGTGTAGAAAGATGTTACATGGGTTCAAATAAAATTTCCCTTAATTGACTACTAGTGAAATTGTTGTTTTAGTCTCATTTTACCACAATAAAACTGATTTGTCTCGCTTTGTCCCTAAAGTGCTCTTTTGTCTCATTTAATTTCAGTTCAAATAATTTTCGTCCATTCCAATAGATACATGTTAAATTAAGTGTAGTGTGAACATTTTGTTTTTGACATAGAAAGAGATCCTCTCTGGATCTTTCCCTCTAAAACCCAGGGATCAAGTGATTCGAGCCTTTAAAATTTGATCCAATGGCTAGAAACAAAGAAGTTAGTAAAAACTTTTAAAAGCTATAATAATTTTTGGCCTTGGATCAAATTTTAAAGGCTCGGATCACTTGATCCCAGGTCTTTGGAGGGAAAGATCCGAAGATGATCTATTTCCTTTTGACACAACTCTTTTATCTCCAACTTGCTTGCTAAAATAATCTTAATTCCATTTTCAGTAACTTTTTTTTTTTTGCGAGTTGATGGAATTGAAGAAAATGGGATAAACTAAGACTAAATGAGACAAAATTGACAGTTTCATGGAATTGAAGTAGTTTATTGTTTGGTAAGGAACCAACTAAATGCCTTTGCATTGTATAGAATCGTTTTTTATATTACATTGAGTGTTTGGGTGTCAAATAAAAGAGCATTTTCATTAGTAATAAATTAAAGACTTTTATCTTAAGATTTTTTGCATAAGTTCTTTTTCGTATATGATCAGCACACAAGTTGATTAAATTGTTCATGAACAATATAAATAAAAAATATTTTCACTAACAAAACAATAATTAAAATATATAATAGTTAACCATTTGTTTCATAAAAACAAAACGACACATTTGCATGACAATCAAATGTGGAATAAGTATTAACTTGATATAAGAACATTAGCAATTCTTTTTCGTTCAACATCTATTTCTCGCATATGAAAGGAATTTTCATCAACAATCTCTTCATCTTTATGGTCTTCTTCATGTTCAAGCAGAAGCAACTCATCATCATCATCATAAGGTTGGAACTTTTGATCTGAATGATTCCTAATAAAATTATGTGAAGCCATTGAAGCAACAACAATTTGTACCTGTTTTTCAAAAGGGAAGTTACGCATGTGACGAATCATGTTCATCTATTTTTTTAAACATCAAAAGCTTTTTCAATAGTGCATCTTAGAGATGGATGTTTTTATTAAATCTCTCTTTTGTCCCTCTTGGTTGACTTCCCTGAACTCAGTAAGATGATGTCATTCACCCTTATAAGGTACAATATATCATTTAATATGTTGATATTCTGCATCAACCAGATAAAATTTACCTACAAACATAGGTGAAAAAAAAAATTATATTCATACGATAATAAATAAAGAAACACATTAATATGGCAAAAGTTGATAACTAACTAGAAGGGGGATAAGAAAATTTCAACTCTGGTCTTCTTAAGGTCTCCATGAATATACGTGAATCATGGGCATCACCCTCCCATCCCGTCCATACAGAAGTAAAGTGCATCTAAAAATCACATACATCTGTTACATTTTGAGTTGTGTTGCTCTTTCTGCCAATGTATGATAATTGCATTCTCTAGGCACCACAATTGGTACATGTGCTTCAGCATTTGTCCTTATGCAACCTTTAAAATATGGCCTGTATGGATTGTCGTCCTTAATTTTATTAGTGAGTCTCTTGAACTGCCAATCATGTGGGTATATGATATCAGTAGCCATGCGAGAAACAACATCTAATAGTATCCAAACCACCTAGAGGCAATCTAATCAGAGCACTGAAACCCTCTCTTAGATCATCCTATTAGTGTGCCTATGACCTAATTAAGTTCCTCTTCCTTAAAAAAAAAGTAATCCACTCTTAATCAGAACTTAAAATTTTCGGGATATTACACAGCTGCCACACAAGTTGCAAAGACTAGTTGATAAAATTCATCACCAAACTTTCATCAATAGAGGTGTTTGAATTGCTATTTTCCCTACTACTGGAACTTATCTCTATAAACACAAAAAAGATAACTTTAATATAAGGGAAAACTATATTCATGACAAAAATGGAATATCAACATTATAAGAAAGTAATAAAGAATCATATAATTAAAAAAATAGAGGTACATATGTTCAACCAATCCATTATATAGTGAATATTTATTCAAAAAATCTATTATAAGGTAGACACTTATTCAACCAAAATAAAAAAAACATAAGTCGAAATACGATAACTCTAAGATAAATGTGATGAATCAAACTTTCTTACCCTTAAACCACATAATTTGTCAGTTATATTACTTTATTGCAACAAACATCTCTCCATATTTCTTTCAGTGAAGATATCAATAGCTTTGATAAAGAGCTCATCTATCATTCATAACTTCAAGAAATCATTCCAAAACTTGCATTACTTTCTTAATGTTACAACCATACTTGTCCTTACTTTTAAAAGATTGTTTATGACCTTTAAAATAGGGAATTGTTATTAGCACTTCAAAAATCTTATTTGGAACTCCAAACTTTCTGTAATTAGAAAGAAAAGTACACTTATGAGAGAATGAGATTTTTTGAGTGCTAATAACAGTTCCCTCAAAATATCATCTAATTGTTTTATCACCTTGGCCCCAGTTCTAGCTTCTTCTTTTCTTTTTTTTTCTCTTTTTTTTTTATTTTTGGATGTGTTTTCAACATCCACTATGTCCTCAAGCCTGTCATCATTATCTATGCCATACTCCAAATTGTCTTGATTGTCATTTTGTTCGCCCATTGTTGAAGCTTTTGGGACATTATTATTCATAAACCTTTGTGAATGGGCCATGCACCTTCACATGTAACAACTTCTTCTTTAAACAAAATGTCTAATCAATCAACTGTCTGCAATCCACTTTTTCGATATTTTGCAACTTCAAGGTTCTTCTGAAGTACTGCCAACTACAATTAACAATTTGTGATAAAAGAACATATAACTATGAAGAAATATTATTTGTTGATTTGAGAAAATTTCACCTTCAATTTTTTATCTCACCACTCATTGCTTGCAATGATAGTTTGCTTCACAGGATCTTATCCTAAGCCAGTCTCTATTCCAACCAAAGATGTCCACAATTTTCTCCAACACCTTTTACAACAAATTTCATTACAGACACTAACAAATACGAGCCAAAAAATCTATGCAAAGCTCAAAAAAGAACCAAAAAAGGTACTACTTTGCACTCCATCAGTAGAGCTTGAGTACAAAGCTCCACCTCCGCACTAAATATTTAGGGTGCGTTTGTTTGACTTCTTTAATTTTCACTAGACTAGACCGGGCAACTTATTAGGTTAGTTTAGTGTTTGTTAAGTGTAGAACTAAGTTTAATGGGATTAAACGGGACTCGCCTACATTAACAGACTCGCTAGAAGGTCTTAGCGAGACCTCTCTGCGAACCATGAGACTGGATAAGACCCTCTCTTTGCTTCACTTCGTCTCCTCACATCCTCTCTCTGCTCTACGTTATCATGAACATTAGGAGCCACCATTACTTACACTCACTAGCTCTGGTGAGATCACAACACCAGACCACCACCACTATCTCACTCTTTCCTTTTTATGAACCCAGAATGACAAATGAGATCTTAGATTCGAACCTCAATCGCAAAACCCTCGAGCTCCAGTTTGAATCCGAGAGAACTTCGACGATATTCTCGGCGTCCCGCTCTTGCCGTTCTCCAATTCACCTCTGAGGAAGATCCCGCTCCTAAATAGCCGCCAATCTCCGCCGATACTAAAATCCACCATCGTCGCTACTTTTAGTACAACTCTAATCCAACTCCCTCAGTTTGTAATAGAAACCAACACTCTTGGATTGGAGTCTTTGCATCGTTCGGCGAAGTCAACAAGCTCTGTTGTCTAGCATTGAACGAAGCCAAAAAAGAAAAGGGGCAAGAGTCCAGTGATTCCTAGAATTGGAAATGTTGTGGGTTTGTGTTGGTTTTTACTTTGGTTGGGGGTGGGGTAGCTCACGAGTATTATGGCAATGGAGTTTTCTGGGTATTATTGTGATGGCTTATTCTGCGTATATTGCTTCTTCTGAGTATTATTATGATGACTTCTTTTTATTCTTCGTTTTGTTGCTTTTTAGTTAATTTTTATTTTTGGGTTTTTTTTTCTTAGAATTATTATGATGAGATGATTGTTACTTCAATGGAATTCATGATACAGTTATTGGCTTTTGCTCAAAGTTCAAACTTTTCAAGTTTCAATTCCATCAATTTACATCACAAGAGATGAATTCAATAAAACTTGAAAAAGATGTAATATTTACAACAACTTGTCCAGCTTAGTTTGACATTACACCAAACGTTTTACTAAGTCAATCCAACTTAGTCTATTATAAGCCAATCCAACTTAGTCTTTGAAGTTAGTTCAGTTGGAGATACTCCGATGCAACAAATGCACCTTTAAAGCAGTCTAGAAAAAAAACGTTGTCTCAAACACATCCAAATAGGATGGGTAAACAAGCTCTCAACTTGAGTCACAACTCCAATGCACATTTGACATCAACAACAACAAGATTGCTCCAAAAGGTCTTTTTGTCCCCTTAGCGCTTTCAGAAGTCCTTGTTAACTAGCACAACGCTTGTCTTCAATTGCCAAATACCAAAGTCAATACTCTCATCAAATTCTTCAAATATCAAATTTCGCCAACGACACAGAAAGGATCACCATGAACATCAAACAAAGCCCAAGTGGAAACCTAGGGCTCTATCACTTGTACTTTTATGCGCAAGCGGAAACGTATTCTAATA
This sequence comes from Pyrus communis, assembly GCF_963583255.1. Classification (NCBI taxonomy): domain Eukaryota; kingdom Viridiplantae; phylum Streptophyta; class Magnoliopsida; order Rosales; family Rosaceae; genus Pyrus; species Pyrus communis. The sequence continues at coordinate 7,576,834 of NC_084805.1, read as the reverse complement.
AAGTATCAAATATCAATGTTGTAAGTGAAAGCGAAGAAACAATCTCAAAATAAGAATACAAGAGATTAACGTGGTTTGATGTAAAAGCCTACGTCCATGAGCAAATCACAACGAAGAATTTCACTAAACAAATGGAAATAATAAAAGAGTGTTTAACTCTCACAACCCAAAGCCCACAAATTACAAGCCCTAAACTAAACGAGTAGAAAATGCAAAACAAATGGAGTAAAAAAAAATCTTTGGACCATGGTGAGACCAAATACATTGGACCCTAAGGTCATATTTATAGTGCATAAGACTCAGGTTACAATGAGAATCATAATTGGAAGTAAATCTAAATCCTCATTAATCCTAATCAAATAGGTAATTAACAAAATCTCTTCACCAAGCAAGAAATCCAACTAAGTAGTCAAATCCAAACCCAAATAGGACCTCAAAATGAAATTGGTAACACAAATCTAATTTCTGAATCTTCTAACTTTGAGTTGTAAATTACAACAACTACATTGTAATTATGTACTTAATAGGTTCTTCAAATACCTTAACTTAGGAGCTATGATTGACAGAAAGGGATCCCTTTCCACCAAATCCATCTAGTCCGGGATCCGAACCGTTGAATTTTGATTCAACGGCTACACACAAGGGACCCCTTTAAAAGTTATAATAATAGTAGTCGTTGGGTCAAAATTTAACAGCCCGGATTCCGGACTAGGTGGATTTGGTAGAAAGGAATCTGATCCCTTTCCATGATTGACAACTAGGTATCATTCATGATCTGTGAGACCCGTGTAGCGAATAACCTGTTTCATACTACAGGGTTGAACTGAAAACGGTTTTAAGTTCATAAGGATGATTAATTGAGATTAATTACAATGTGATGGAATAATTAAAGTGCTGAAATAAAAACGACTGCAGATATTCAGACTGGGCTGAGAAATATCCGGGTTCCATCCTGACCAATTTCAGTCAGCACGAGGCCCGTGGCTGAATCCGTAATTTCAGGCACTTTCGAGCCCCTTTTCCTACTCACGGTCTCACATAGTCTCCTCTCACTCTCTAAGGCTCCCTCCCACAGGCATATCTTGTTATCTACGAAGACACCGTCGCGGAGCTGCTGCATGCTCGACGCAGCCAGGTACAATCTGATACTCCTAGTCTCTGATCTTACAGTATCTTTATGCTTATAGACTGCTGTTTGGTTGCCCGAGAAAATCCGAGAAAGTTTTAAGTAGTCTCAGGAAACTGCTCGATCTCATTTCCTAATTGCTCTGAAACAATTATAGTGCACTTGTGATTTTTCATCTGTCTCTTTATTTTGTGAATCTGATCAACACTAAACTGATGTTCCAATACAATAGTTTCGACGTCACTCCCATTTTTGATTTGTGTATCAGAAGGACTGGAACCGATTTGGTAGTGAGAATTCAGATTTAGATCCATAACTTTTCGTTTATGAGGTTGCGAAGTCACTCGTATTCACTTCAATTTCGGCATTGATTGAGAATTGAGTTGCTTGGAAACTAATTAGATCAAGGAATTTTAATCCTGTGTATATAATCCCACTGTTGAGATTACAGTTAAGTAAGTGGATATAATTGACTATATGCAATTTCAGGTAATACGTGGTTAATTATCGTCGCTAAATATTTACTTAGTTTTCCCTGCAATCAATGATAAGGTTCATAAGCTTTGGCGGCACTCGCATTTTCAATTTTCTACGTTTGAAGAGAATAAATGATGTATTTTGTTATACACTTATAGCTGACTGTGCATATTGGAATTATAGATGATATGTGATTATTTTAGAGTTGAAACTATTGGTTTACGATTTAACTAATTCAAGTACAAATCGTGGAATTACAAAATTGTTTATTATTGACAATGAGCTACCGTGCAAGTTTTGCTGTAATCATAATTTGCGCCTTATTCTTCTTCGATGTGCTTTTTTCGGGAGATGTTATTTGCATTCCAAAAGGTAAACTGTGAATAACCTACCTGCTTTCAAGACCTTGCTAGACTGTTTCAACCTTTTTTCCGAGGCATGGCTTACTGTGAATGAACATACCATTCACGTTGGATGCTTTATGCAGGAGTTAGCTATGCTTTTGTTCAATGTTTATGTTATAGTGAAATGTTGAAATACCAATTGTAATTGGTATGCCATCTTGTAAACTGTCTTTTGCTCTCTGCTTTTTTTGCCCTGCCAACTGTTACCTGTGCATGGCCTCATTCATCAATGCTTCCTACCGCACTACGCTAATTTGGTTACACGACACATTGCTGAGTATTTTCCTGACTTTCCTTTTGCAGGGTACATAATTTCATTTCCACTGATGAATTCCTTGTCGTTTTTATCCAAAGGAATTAGCTAACAAATCCCTTCAGAAATATCTTTTGCTAAGACACTTTATGGTCCGCACTGTTACTAGATTCTGTAGGACTCAGTTCTTAAAGCCAAGAACAAGCGTGCCCTCAATATTCTGCTAGGTGCCTAGGAGCATAATAGCTGCTAAATTTATTGCAATCACTGACCTTTTGGGTTGGGACTGCATCATCCCATTAAGATCACTGCACGTGGATACATTACAGGAGAGTATAACTACAATTACAAATCGTGGTTGGGTTTGACAACTTGAGTACACATGGAAGTTCAAGGACCTTCGAATGATGCAATGAAGCACCTTCCTTTAACTCCACTGAGAGCAATTAGGGGTGTTGTGTGCTTACTTGTACTTGTTTTGACTGCATTCATGATGATAGTTTATTTCGGCTTTTTGGGCGCTGTTATAATTAGACTTTTCAGCATACATTACAGTAGAAGAGTAACATCCTTCTTCTATGGTAATTGGATAGCTTTGTGGCCTTTTCTTTTTGAAAAGATAAACAAGACTAAAGTTATTTTTTCCGGAGAAACTGTTCCTGCTGGTGAGCGCATCTTGCTTATGTCAAACCATAGGACTGAGGTTGATTGGATGTACTTGTGGGACCTGGCACTGCGAAAGGGACGCCAGGGATACATAAAGTATATTCTTAAAAGCAGTTTGATGAAACTGCCTGTGTTTGGTTGGTCGTTTCACATATTGGAGTTCATCTCTGTGGAGAGGAAGTGGGAGGTCGATGAATTAAACATGCGTCGAATGCTTTCAACTCTAAAGGATCCCAAAGATTCCCTCTGGCTTGCTCTTTTCCCAGAAGGAACAGATTTCACGTAATTTCTTGAACTGCTTCTGCTTTCCATTTTTTATTGTAGAGTTGGTATAATCTAAGGGTATGCAACATTACCTTGACTGTGCACGGTATCTATATATTGGTTCTTGTCTCAGACTTGTTATTCTATAATATATTGAATCGGTTCTTCACCCGACTATTTTATGCAGTGAGCTGAAGTGCATACGCAGTCAGAAATATGCTGCTGAGAATGGATTACCTGTCCTAAAGCATGTCTTACTTCCAAAAACAAAGGGCTTCTATGCCTCTTTAGAAGAATTGAGGGGCTCTTTGGATGCAGGTTCTCTTATTTACCTCTCATCTTTTAGGTTCACTCATTTATTTGAACTAATCTTGCATTTTTCATTACAATTTGAAATGCAAAACATCTTTTCTTGAATGCGACTGATTCGCCTTTAATTGGTTCTACCTAAAATTGACTCATCTTCAGCTAACAATATTAATTACTCGACTTATAAGCAATGCTGCCCTACTTATAAAAGTTCCCTCTTCTTCTTTTTTTTTTTCTGAAATTTGTTTATGTTTTTCTTTATTATATATTCAAAGAATTATCCATTGACTCCCAGGATGAAACCAAACCTTGGCTTCACATAAAGCTTGTATGCTCATATGGCTTTTGATGACTTCTAGAAATTTTTAACTTGGCACTTCAAACGTCAGTACTTTATTACTCATTTAGGGCTTTGCTTTCCTGTTAATTCAAAGACTTAAATCAAGTATTTGAATATATGGATTTTGTTGTTGGTCTGTGCAGAGAGAATTTTGAAACTCTAACCCATACTGTAGAATGTCTACACAATCCAGATCTTGTCGATCAGAATGGGTTGAAGTTAGTTACAAGAATCTGATAATATTTGGACTACCTTATCTTCTTTCCAAAAAATTCAACTTCATGGAATATTCTTCTTATCGCTTGGGATGACTTTATGGCTTCTTGTTTTGAATACTCTTTCTAATTGAAATAAGGAGCAACATCTGTGGTTGGAATGCTTGAGTTGCAGGATTTTGTTCTTCATACCTCTGTATTTGCATTCATTTACTCAAAACTTTAATTGTTATTCATTTTTGGTTTACCTTTCACTTTGATGATTTACAGTCAAGTAAGTAGTAGTTTTCTCCAGAAGAAAAAACGTTGTTGGACCATATAGGATTGAGGTTATACGACTATATACTATTGAGCTTGTTTGACATTCTAGCCACGTCTTTTAGAGCATGTAGAAGGTCATTGTGTTATTTTTTCACTTCACCTTTACCTCTTAAAATGTAATTTATTCTGTCTGTTTACCGCAGTTTATGATGTGACTATTGGCTACAAACCCAGCTGCCCTACTTTCTTCGACAATGCCGCTGGTGTGAACCCGTCTGAAGTTCATATGCATGTCCAACGCATCCCCCTTGACAATATTCCAACATCTGAAGACGAAGTTACAACTTGGTTAATGAACAGATTTCATCTCAAGGACCAGTTGCTTTCTGAATTTGATTCTCAAGGGCATTTTCCTCACGAAGGATCCGAAGGTGACCTTTCTACTCTGGAGTGCCTTCTTAATTTTGTGGCCGTAAGTATCATGACTGTAATATTTACATACCTAACCATTTTCTCGTCCATCTGGTTTAAAATTTACGTAACTTCGGTATGCGCTTATCTCACAGCCGCAACCATTTACAATTTTCGACCATCACCACTTTTTAGCCTTGTAAAAGGTTTGTTTAAGCACAAATCATCTTAGTATCGAGGGAAAGACGAGAGGTTTTAGGTTTGATCCTTCTACTGGTTGTAATTCATAAGTGGGTCTCGATCCCATACAGACACCAGAAAAGTTTCATTATTGAGAACAGTCTATGAAGCAGATTATTTTACTTACAGTTGAAAATGCCAGATCCAGAAGGGTAAATTTACTTTGCTTTTTGAAAGCTGTTCATCCCAAACGGGCATGCGAACGATGTCGTTCGATGTGTCATGTGATTTGTAGAAAATAAAATGAGATCTATTTGCAATGTATCTTCCTCCATTATAATCAAGAAATGTGAAGGTTTGTAGGATTTTGAAACAAAAATTAATATGTAATTAATTAACTAGATGTCTATGCTCTACTTAATGAGTAGCAAATTTCTTTTTCAATATAAAAAAGTGATTTTTGCACACTAATTTTCTCTTTTATAAATTGTTATTTTTGGTGTTTGGGTCCAGCGGTCAAAAGAGAATCAATGAATAAAATTAAATAATAGCATGTGAAAATCATTTTTCTTTTAACATATAGCAAGGAAACATAAAGGCCTGAATGAAATGAGTGGAAACGGAATTGCACATAGATCGAGCAATTCCCTTGTTTAGTAGCATGAAAGGAATGGAAATTTGGGTGGGACCCAGCTCAATTGGGGAATCACATTCCAGAATTTCCCATAGTTGGATTTTCCAACAATCGGTGGTATTTAGATTCCTTGAATTGGTGTCCTACATGAATCAGACTTTTATTTCAAAATTGCCTTTAATTTGTCTTCTCCAGAAATCTACCAATTTGGGAAGCGGTGGGAGGACATGTGAATTTAGGAGACTGTGAGAGGGATGTGTAGGACCCTTGAAAATGGGAGCTGATGGGAAAGGGTTGGGAAAGAAAAAAGGAAGGCATGGTAGGGCTGTGAAAAAAAGGAAGGTGTGCGCGGGCTGTGCAGGTTGGAAAAGGAAAGAACATTACTTGACTACTCAAAAATAAGTAAGAACTCTTTATTTGTTCATGGACTCCATTATATCGGATCAGCAGGGTGTTTTTGTGCCGGGCCGTCTCATCTAGGATAACTCCTTAGTTGCATCAGAGGTAGGTCACTATCTACATAATCTCCGACGGGGTTGACGAGGTTTTTTGGCTCTAAAGCTGGACATGAGTAAGGCATATGATAGGGTAGAATGGGGCTTCCTTCGTGCTATCATGCTAAAGTTGGGATTTGATTCCAATTGGGTTAATCTCATCATGAATTGTGTTAGCACATTTTTGTATTTTTTTTTTTTTTTAGTTAATGGCTCGGCTATAGGTTATATATGTCCCACCCGTGGATTAAGACAAGGGGATCCACTGTCCCCTTATTTGTTCCTTCTATGTGCTGAAGGATTAACCAGTCTCACTATGAAATTTGAGCAGCTTGGTCGCATTCATGGTGTCGCTATCTGTCGCGGAGCTCTGAGCATTACCCACTTGCTGTTTGCAGATGACAGTTTCTTGTTTTTACGTGCTTCATTTCAAGAATGTGGGTATCTCAAGCAGATTCTTGGTTTATATGAGTGAGTGTCGGGTGAGTGTATTAACTTCCATAAATGTGTTATTTCCTTCAGTCCAAACATAAGGTGTGAGGTTCAGGATCAATTAGTAGCATTTTTGGGCGTGACTCGGGTGGACGTTCATGACCGATATCTTGGTATTCCAGTTGTTCCGGGGCATAAGCATTCAGAGTGCTTTGCGCACATCAAAGATCATCTACGGAAAAAACTATAAGGGTAGAAGGACAAGCTGTTGAGTGCAGCGGGCAAAGAAATCCTAATTGAAGTGGTTAGGCAATCTCTTCCTATATACTCCATGAACTGTTTTCTTCTTCGGAAAAACATTTTGTAAGGATTTGTAACGAATTCTCTGTCGGTTTTGGTGGGGTGATAGTGATTCTTCCAGGCGCATTCATTGGCTTTCAAGGGAACAAAGAGTGGGAGGCTGGTGGCAATGAGAGAGAAAAGCCAAAAAGTTTAGTAAACAACTTTAATAGAAATCTAATTATGATTCTTCTTCAATTAAATTCCTCCTCAATTCAATTCCCTTCAATCTGATTACGGAAGCTTAAACGAGTCAAAAATGTGATTTTCCTTTTTCATGGATGTACAGTGCTTTTGCTTATATGACTTGGATTTTCAATCATTTGTTTGTCTAATTGCTCGTGAATGTAATCGAGCATTTTTTTTTTTTTAAATCCCCGATCAAACTTATATTTGCGAATTGTCAACTAACTCTTAGTCTATTGATATTTTTCTTCCTAATGATTAAGATGAAAAGCCAAAAAGGTACCCCTTGTGTAGGCACACAGTGTAAGTAAGTTGATATTTCTAGAGTTCGGATGAATTTTATTTTTTTCTCATGATCACAAGAGACGTAACACTCCAATGCCACGTTAATAACATGAAAGGTGTATGTAAGTCATTCTTCGTGTCCATGGTAAAAGGTAAGATGGTTGCCTTACCCTTCTTTGAATAGTTACAGCTAAATTTAAATAATAATAAAAAATAAATAAAAAAGAAGGGGTGATGAATTAACCGCACTCCTTAGCTTCAAGTTTAGACCTAGCAATTTCTTACACGACCCGTTAACACGATACATAAACGACACGAAAATTACGGATTTCGGGTCAACACGATAACTAATCGGGTCATTATCGGGTTACATGATAATAACGGGTCCTTAACAGGTTTACACGAGAGTGACACGCGAGTAACCTGTTTCGACACGATAAGAAAAATGCTATTTTGATGATTTAATTTTTTAAACTACTAAAAAAAATTTACTATAAAATGCAATAGATATAATGAATATGTATATATTGTTTATTAATTATTATTCTATATAAATTTTAAAATTTAAGTTTTATTTATTTATTTATTTTTATAGTATATTATAGGCAAAGATTGAGATTAATAATCATAAAACACATTAAAAATAAAAATATCAAGTAATTTAAAAATACCGAACACGTAAAAAAATTATAATAATTAATTTTCCGCCTAATATTTCAAGAGTTTCATCTATTTCCCACCTAATGTTTGGGAAATTTTGCAGCCTATATCCATCCATTTCCTGCCAAATATTTAACCCAAAGAAACTCTAAGTGTTAGTTAATGTATCGTTTTGATGGGATACGCATCCTATGAATCCAATTTCAATGATCCAACCGTCAAACTTGTTTATATATGCTTCGAGATCGTATACGCCAAAATTTGCAAAAAACAAACATTCAGAGATCAAGTAACAAGACAAAACTTTTTGACAGTTATAAACGAAAAATCACTATTTAACGGTTATTTTAACTCTGATTTTGATGATTTTTTACAGCTACACTCCTTGACCCTATATGAATACAATGAATGAATTCGACCTTCAATTTAAAATATTTACACTAGTGGATACCACAAAATCTTATGTTATACTTGATGAAAATATAAATAAACTCTTAAGTGTTAGTGAATCTATCGTTTTGATGGGATACGCATCCTACAAAACTAATTTCAACAATCCAACCGTCAAACTTGTTTATATATGCTTTGAGATTGCATAGGCCAAAAATTGCAAAAAACAAACATTTAGATATCAAGTAATGAGACAAAACTTTTCGACAGTTATAAACGAAAAATCACAATTTAACGATTATTTTAACTCCGATTTTGATGATTTTTTACAGCTACACTCCTTGACCCTATATGAATACAATGAATGAATTTGATCTTCAATTTAAAATATTTATACTAGTGGATACCACAAAATCTTATGTTATACTTGATGAAAGTATAAATAAACTATTAAGTGTTAGTAAATCTATCGTTTTAATGGGATACGCATCCTACGAAACTAATTTCAACGATCTAACCGTCAAACTTGTTTATATATGCTTCGAGATCGCATACACCAAAAATTGCAAAAAATAAACATTCAGAGATCAAGTAACGAGACAAAACTTTTCGACGATTATAAACGAAAAATCACGATTTAACGGTTATTTTAACTCTGATTTTGATGACTTTTTACAGCTACACTCCTTGACCCTATATGAATACAGTGAATGAATTCGATCTTCAATTTAAAATATTTACACTAGTGAATACCACAAAATCTTATGTTATACTTGATGAAAGTATGAATAAACTTTAAGTGTTAATGAATCTATCATTTTGATAGGATACGCATCCTACGAAACTAATTTCAATGATCCAACCGTCAAAATTGTTTATATATGCTTCGAGATCACATACGCCAAAAATTGCAAAAAACAAACATTCAGAGATCAAGTAACAAGACAAAACTTTTCGACGGTTATAAACGAAAAATCACGATTTAACGGTTATTTTAACTTTGATTTTGATGATTTTTTACAGCTACACTCCTTGACCCTATATGAATACAATGAATGAATTCGATCTTCAATTTAAAATATTTACACTAGTGAGTTATACTTAATGAAAGTATAAATAAACTATTAAGTGTTAGTAAATCTATCGTTTTAATGGGATACGCATCCTACGAAACTAATTTCAACGATCCAACCATCGAACTTGTTATATATGCTTTGAGATCGCATACGCCAAAAATTGCAAAAAACAAACATTCAGAGATCAAGTAATGAGACAAAACTTTTCAACGGTTATAAACGAAAAATCACGATTTAACGGTTATTTTAACTCCGATTTTGATGATTTTTTTACAGCTATACTCCTTGACCCTATATGAATACAATGAATGAATTCGATCTTCAATTTAAAATATTTATACTAGTAGATACCACAAAATCTTATGTTATACTTGATGAAAGTATAAATAAACTCTTAAGTGTTAGTGAATCTATCGTTTTGATGGGATACGCATCCTATAAAACTAATTTCAACGATCCAAATGTCAAACTTGTTTATATATGCTTTGAGATCGCATACACCAAAAATTGCAAAAAACAAACATTCAGAGATCAAGTAACGAGACAAAACTTGTCGACGGTTATAAACGAAAAATCACGATTTAACGGTTATTTTAACTCCGATTTTGATGATTTTTATAGCTACACTCCTTGACTCTATATGAATATAATGAATGAATTCGATCTTCAATTTAAAATATTTACACTAGTGGATACCACAAAATCTTATGTTATACTTGATGAAAGTATAAATAAACTCTTAAGTGTTAGTGAATCTATCGTTTTGATGGGATACGCATGATACGAAACTAATTTCAATGATCCAACCGTCAAACTTGTTTATATATGCTTCGAGATCGCATACACCAAAAATTGCCAAAAACAAACATTCAGAGATTAAGTAATGAAACAAAACTTTTCGACGGTTATAAACGAAAAATCACGATTTAACGGTTATTTTAACTCCGATTTTGATGATTTTTTACAGCTACACTGCTTGACCTTATATGAATACAATGAATGAATTAGATCTTCAATTTAAAATATTTACACTAGTGGATACCACAAAATCTTATGTTATACTTAATGAAAGTATAAATAAACTCTAAGTGTTAGTTAATGTATCGTTTTGATGTGATACGCATTCTATGAAACTAATTTCAATGATTCAACTGTCAAACTTGTTTATATATGCTTCGAGATCGCATACGCCAAAGATTGCAAAAAACAAACATTCAAAGATTAAGTAACAAGACAAAACTTTTCAACGATTATAAATGAAAAATCACGATTTAACGATTATTTTAACTCTGATTTTGATAATTTTTTACAGCTATACTCCTTGATCCTATATGAATACAATGAACTGATTTGATCGTCAATTTAAAATATTTACAGAAGTGGATACCACAAAATCTTATGTCATGATGATTTATGCAAATTGAAGATTTTGTAAAAGGAATAACATGTAAGCTTTGAGTTCCATTGACAAGGTTACATGGTCGTTTAGATTTTTAAAACCCTCCAAATCTCATGAACAATGTTATTTCTTTGAGTGAAAAATTAATAATAATTATTGTAGAAGTGTGAAAAATGTAATCACTCATAATGAAAAGTTTTACAACTTTCATTAAGGGGTCAACTCCGAAATTTAGTATGTATATACTAATTTAGTATTATGTTTTACATTTTTTTGGGTCAAATTATGTTTTTCATTTTCATTTTTATTGATTTAAAATATATTTTTCTTAACGGGTAATGGGTCGAGTCATATTACCTGAAAATATTAACAGGTTGATTTCGGGTCGGGTCATATTACCCGTTTACTTTAACGGGTATTACACGACACGACCCGTTAAGCTATAGGGTATGACACGAAAACGACACGAACACGAGAAACACGATATGAATGTCAGGTCTAATCAAGTCGGATTGGGTTTTTATGTATTTATATTTTTTTTGGGGTCAAACGATAGAAGATTTTCTTAGATTGGGATAGAAACTTGTAACACATTGAACAACGAATCCAGCTCAGAACAATCCCACCTACAAAGGTCATCCAAACGTGATACAAATGAAGCCCCTAAATATGCTATCCTAGTGAATTCTCGGGAAGCAAACAGAACTTTAAATGTTTTTCAGATCATTGGTGGATATCAGTTTCGAATTTGAGACCTCTTCAAACATCATATAATAAAAATAGCACCACATGAACAACTTGTCGATAACTACAAAACAATTGTTGGATCAATAGTCGTGCAACTTGAGTTTTAGGAATGATGAATATAGTAATTAGTGTTTATGGTAGTCAACTACTCTAACCAAATTATCCTAATCTGTGATTAAGAAATCAATTTTAACAACAATTTGTTTTTTAAGTTTCCAATAATCTAATGCATTGCCATATATAATAACTACATCATTTAGTATTTGTTCAATGGGGCCGTTTTTAATATAAATTAATTTATGTGCGAAAATAATTCACCTACTCCTTAATTATATAAGCAAGTAGGCAAACTAAAATAATTTACCTACTCATTATATATGTAAGTGAGAAAATTGTTTTTACAATATTTTAAGTAGGCAATAGCATCAATAGCCCTTATACATTTTAGTGGAAGGGAGACGAACAAGGTGGCACACATGTTATCACGTATGAGCTTGAGTTATGATAATATTATGACTTGGTTTGAGGAGCCCTGATGCAACTCTTGATCTTCTCTTAGAAAATAGTAATTCCTAATTAATTATGTTGGTGTGTGACACTCTTTTTGCCTTCAACTGGGTTGAAAATCCTGACAAGATTTGTATCGAGGCTTTCTATTTGCACTTTATCCTCATTGATATACGTATTCCATTTGTTATTAATGAATACCGTATATTTTCTATATAAAAAAGTAAGTAATAGCATCAATTATCAATACCCCTTATACATTTTATTTTTTTATATTTTTCTTCCAGAATCATTAATATTCGTCCGATAGAATGAAAAATATTTCATGACATTAATTCACATAATATCCATATAATTAATTCATTGATTGTAGATAACAAATAATATCCATATAGTTAATTGTACATAACGACTAAGTAATTGGGGTCTTATAGGCATCTAAAAATACAAATTGTGTAAAGTTAATCCTAATTAAGAAATTTGCTTGGTGTGAAGCCTAATAATGGGTTTTTAGTCAAAAAAAAAATTAAATTTTAAGGGCTAAAGTCATATTTTCATTTAAAAGTAATTAACCAAACCAAAACAAAGAAAGACATTCTAAAAGATGAAATTCTATTCCTAGTCGTGAACGGTTGCAGCTGAGACGAGTTGTAAACTCAAACATGTGAGTGGTGAGTTTTTTGCACGGGATTGAATGAGTCGCAAGGGTTTTCCTCGTTGACGGAGAAAAAGACATGGATACAAGAGAATTACAGAGAGTTAGCTTAGTTGGTTATGAACAATTGAAAAACAACCATAAAAGGAGAGACCATAACCTGACTCCTCTTGAAACTTGCAAGTTTCAAGACTCAAATTGTAGCAATTAAGCATGCTTTACACAGAAGAAAGATGCCTAAATGGGCAATCCAAACAAAAAGAGACCTCTCATTGCCAATATCTTCAAATATTTCCGGCACGACATTCCGATATTCCATGAGTTCATGAAGTTACGGACCAAAAAATATCACCAAAGCTAAGCAATCAATTAGGTTAAAGTCAATTTCTTGCCTAAATATTGAGGAGGTAAAATGTATATAATCTTCCATTATTTTTATACATCAACCAATTGTCTGGATCCAAGTTACAATCTAAGAATGAACAAATATGATGACAAGGAAAAAAAAAAACAGAAAGTTCACAAATTCGAATGTCTTGAAACATCAAAACAGAAACTGGTTAAATACCGAGGGTGGTCGATTTTCAGTTGTTGGAATGTTTGATGATCCTCTGCAGAACCACGGTCCTTGCTCTTCGAATGTCGCGGCTACAGACATCAGCTTGAGTTCCCAAATCCTCCACATTCTTCATAAACACTCCCAACTTCTTTTTAATCTCCTCTATTGCAACTTTCACCGCGTCTTCCTCAATGGCAAAGCTTGCATTGTGCAAGATGGACTCGATATCAATTTCCAATCGATCAATGAGAACCCGAATGTTGTCCAAGTCCTTAATGGCAACATAAGTTCCTACTTGCATTGAGCTAAGCACTTCCCTTTGACCCCTCACAGCAAGTTCATAGTTTTTCCACAAGGAGTCGATCCACTTCCCCGTTGAGCCTATCGGGATAGAACTAGCAGCGGCCAGAGCTGCTGCGACAGGTGGAGCAGCCATGGCTGCCGCCACAACAGAACAAATCAACACGGCAGCGAATGTAGCAACAAATATCATACTAGTGACCTTCCTCCAAGCATTAATACCTTTGAGCTTCTTATCGAGCTTGTTCTTTCGCAGTTGCAACTTCTCGAGCATTGATATTTGTTGCTTATAAACAGATTGAAATATTTGAAAGAACTCCTCAGTAAAAGGATCACCTATCGCCTTGAAATTCTTCAATTCCTCCAAAGTCCTCGTGTATCGACTGCCTCCCATTTCGGTCTCCTCCTCGAATTGCTGAAGCGCAACGAGAATAAGCAACTGGCTATCGCGAGCTCGCTTCAAACACTTGTCCAATGCAGTACAGAAATCCAGAGTCTGCAAGCTGTTCTCAAAATACTCCTCAACCAGCTCAAACAACTCCTGATTTTTCCATATGTCTTTCTTGCACTCCAAGATAACTTTCACAACTTCCTGATTCATCTCCAACAGACATCCTGTCACCTCCTTCAAGGAATCGAAGGAAAGGGCGCGGACTTCGACTCCTGCTGCGATTGTGTTGATGACTAGATTGGTTCGGGTATGGAGGTTAGTGTCGAAGGACTGCAAGTCTGCATCGAGCTTGCAAGCTGCCTCATATGAACTCAACTGATCAGTTGTGTATTGCAAATTGTTCAGATTGATAGCAGATGACGATGTTTCAGCGCTCTTTTTGCTCATATGGCTTCCCATGGCTTCAATCCAGATCTAAACAAGCAAAAACAGAACAAACCCAGAAATAAAAAACCAAAAATTCTTCCCCAAATCAAATCTCCAACCCCAGATTTCTGCCAAAATAATAAGGAACATGCAGATTTGAGCAAAACCCACTTCGCCAAATCCAATGAATTTCTACCTTTTATACAAAAAAATCAACCTTGAAGACTCCACCGCCACAAATCAGTGAGTAAAAGCATTAAAAGCAGCAAACTTTTTGAGCTTTTCCAACCGACCTCAATAAACAAGACCAACCCAAAACAAAATGAACAGAGACTTCCAACTCGATAGGAGAATAAAAGAAAATCGATAAAATAGATGATGGGTTTTGACTAAATAAAGGGAAAATAAAGGTTGTGGGAGAGATGAACGAGAAAATTTGAAGAGAAAAAAAAGGATTTTAATGGGAAAGAAAATATGGGGTTTGGGGTTTTGAGATTTCGGATTTTGGGAATAACTTGCACGCATGAGGCAGAAATGAGTGCAATGGGCATGGAAAATGCAGGAAGCAATGTCCCTTCTCTATAAAAAAAAACCCTAGCTTTTTATCCTTAACTTTCTCTCTCTAAAAATAAAAATCTGTGAGAGAGTTGTGTGTGTATGTGGCTTAGTTTACAGTTTTAACGCGCAAAGCAACAGATACCGCCTGACCCTGAATTTGTTGGAAGGATTGGTGGTGGCGGAGGAAGCTTCAGACCAAAGCTTTTGCTTTTTGGTTTTGTTTGGTTTGGCAGTAATTATGGCAAAAGCCAAAGCAGTGCAGAACAAGTCTAAGTAATTATGGCAGTAATTATTGGACCAAGAAAAGGTAAAACAGCTGCATTTCTACTGTATACAAGGGGTTAAAAGCTGTTTGAGAGGACCCTACCCACAGTCTAAATTACTCAAATACCCTCAAGAAGTTTCTTATGATTACTTTTTAGTTTAGATTAATCTAAAGTTTGAATCCGGCTTCGTAATTTTATTGTTTTAAAAGAAGATCAAGTAGGTGGTTTTATCACGATAATTTACTTTAAAAGCATTTCAGCATTTCTTTAGAAACTATCGTATGATTCATAAGTACTAAGAAACGAATTTAAAATATGCTATGTGCAATAAATGTCTAAAATTTATCTTCAATCTCTAGGCGTCTATGCCATCCCATGATGGTTAATCCAATTTCATAGTTTAGATTATGGAAATAATAAACATACACTTTTTCTCTTTTTATATGCTCATATCCTATTTGTTATTTTTGTTTAATTTATTTAGTCAGAAGACTATAAATAAAAAGATTATTTGAAAGATTTAAAAAATCTGAATCAACTCACTTTAAATTAAATTGATCTCTTGAGAAAAATAAATGATAACATTTTTGTTTACAACTCAAATTAATGTCATGTTCATCAACTTTTCTTTTTTAGTTATTGCACTTTATGGTTCTGATAAACATCAAAAATTAGATAAGAATGAAAGAAAAACTAAAAAGAAAAGCCATAGTATTTTCTAGTATTTTGTAGAACAAGATACTATCCTTTCTCAAAATTTCCAAATTGTATTTCACAAGCATGTCTTCTAAGATTTTCTTTCTTTTTTCTTCTAGTAAAGGGGAGTGAGTAAGATTTGAATTTCTGCCATTTATGCAAATGTGAAGTGTTATATCATCAGCGTTATAATTATTATGGTTATTTAGAAAGCGTACAGTTTTCAAGAAGAACATCATGGATTAAATTTGAAAGCTCTTCAAACCAACATAAAATGAAATCAGAAAATAAGGCCAACTTGACAAATTTAAGCGCCACACAATTGGCGGAATGACTAGTATGACATACTCGAGAAGCAACACGTTATAACAGTGAGCTAGAATATAATGAAGAAAATGATGATTACACATGAGCTAGATTATATACTTTATTCATTTCAAAATTCTCATCATGCACCCATAAAACATGAATAATTTGCAAAGAAAAATTAGAAGTGAAGGGAAAGTACTTGTGTTGTTTGATGTTCTTCAAATTTGTTAATCTGGTAATGCAAGCAACTAAAATTGTAGGCAATAGAAAGAGAGCTCAAAATTAACTCAAAGAAAATGATGATTTATCTTGTCAAAGGGTCAGCATCTCAATCATACTTAAAATACCAAATTTACCAAATTTACCTAAATTTTTTATCATCCATCTTGTAATTTACGTAGGAAGCTCTACAGTTTAGGGAGGTTTTTAAGTGGCAGTTTCGTAATACTTGTGGAAATTGAGGGGTTTAGTAAAACTTCCCTTACGGGTAGGAAAGCTGCCGAAAAATTGTCAAAAGCAAGGCTGTTTACACCGCGTGGTCCGATCCACCTGCTCTTACGTCGTCACGGCGCGGTTTTAGGAGGTGACACGTCATGGTTTTGTTGACACGTGTTTCCAGGCTACTGGTTGCCGCCAATGGGAGATTTCAAAAACGTTTCCACGCTACGTCACATCATATGGTTCGTGACGCGCTCCCGCTTCTTGTTTGTTTTTATTTTTATATTTTTTGTTGCCTTTATTAGCAAGAAATATTAAGCTCTTATCTTTTTCTCATCCATTTTGCATACCACACTTCCATCACAAGATAAAAGCCCTAATTTATGATGTGGTTTCTCTTTCTGGTTCCGTTGAATGCTCTAATAAAGAATAAGTTAGGTGCAAATCTCTATAGTAATAGGCAATTAAATATGATCGTAACTTTACAATATTATCATAAAAAATATTTTGATAATCTTAATCTATGGTTAAATTTGAATATACGTTTCCTTATAAATATATGCTTAGTTTTTGTTTTGAAACCTACAACAAATTGGAAAAAAAATCCAAATAAAAAACAAAGAAAGAAAGAAAATTCAATAGAAAATTGTTAGGGTTTTTGGCAAAAGAGAGAGAGACAAGAGGAACAAGTAATCGAAGATATTGTCAACTCGATTTCATCCGGTTGGCATGCATGAAGGAAACGATTTGAGCCAAAGTCGATCTAAATCATCATCAAGCACTCCATCCCTAACCTCATTGTCTTTGAGTGCCAATGGCAATGTGAAACCACTTGTCCAACAAAAAAAGTTGAAACCAGTATTATTAAGTGAAGTTACTTATCGTGGTGCATCAATGGGTAAAAAACTCATGTGACTCAAAGACGTGGACTTG
Organism: Pyrus communis; assembly: GCF_963583255.1. Taxonomy (NCBI): domain Eukaryota; kingdom Viridiplantae; phylum Streptophyta; class Magnoliopsida; order Rosales; family Rosaceae; genus Pyrus; species Pyrus communis. The sequence continues at coordinate 7,559,248 of NC_084805.1, read as the reverse complement.
CAATCAAGTTCATACACTCATATTCATGATCATTTGCTAGGTACTGTAAAAATTATTATTTATTTATTTGGTGAATTATTTACATCTTTTTTTTTATATTTAATTTTCCACTTTTTTTTAGAGCATCTCAACCCTTGGGTTAAAATCTAAAATTTTTAACATAGAAAATTTAGGTATTAACTGAGAAACTGTTTTTCTCCTCCAACTCTTCTGGGTTAAAATTTTAGCCCGAGATTATTAAAGAATGAATTTAGGATAATTTTTCTCTTAAAGTAACTTTAAAATAAATTATGTAGACTATCCTAATTTAAATTTATGAACATATTAACCTAAAAATATTTAGATTCTAATAAATATTGAAAAATCTCTAAACCGACACCATGAAACTCGTGGAACACTATGAAAGAATATGAAACATGTAAAATAATTTTTTTTTAATTACTTTAGCCGTTGGATTTAAATTTGGACCGTTAGATTTTTTTTTTTTTTTTTTTTTACCATTAGATTTGATCATATTAAATCTTAGTCGTTGGATTAAATGAATTTATAAATATAAAACTAAAAAAAGTACACATATGGTGGGCCAACTCCACTAACCCATGGGAAATCCTAAGCTAAATTTGCCCCAAAAATGAGTTTTGGGCTAAAACTGATATTTTCCCCAAGGGTTGGAGCAAGTTGGAATAAGTTTAAAAACTAAAATTTGAGTTTTTAAAAACTAAAATTTGAGTTTCTAAAAACTAAAATTTGAGTTTTACTCTAAGAATTGGAGTAGGTCTTAGGTCCTAATCTCGAAAAAGAGAATATATTATTTAAAGCGAATTGTAGCTAAGTTGTCCACATTAGCTAGAATAGTAAAAAAAAGACAGCCAGTAATTGTTTCCAATCGAAATGTCAAATCCTATGTGTCACAACCCGTCCCAGAATTTTAATTCCGAGGACGTGAAGTTATGAAAATGCCCTTAAACGGGACTAAGGGGCGTAAAATATGTTGTAACTTGATGATTTGGGGATTGGGTAGGATCCCACCTCCCTCAAATCTCTCCCTCATTCCCGTGCCTTGTCTCTCTCTCTCTCCTCCCTCACAAATCTCTCATTCTCTGAGAGTTCTCTCTCTCTCCTTCGAACTCACACAGACCACCCACAAACCACCCCAAAACTATACCAACGAAGGATCTAAGACCACCATCATTCTCCTGAGGACCACACGAACACGATGGTACCAATTTTAGGTGAGTTTCACTTCGGAAAACATGGATTTCAATTTCACTGTGCGTGTGCACTGTTCATGCACACGTAAAACTTGATGTTTTCTGGGATTTTGAAGCTTGTAGGAAGCTTGGTGAGGTCCTAAGGAAGCTCGGAGTGCTTCGTTTGAAGGATTTGGACATCGGGATCACGAACTGTAAGTTCGGCCGAATTTTCGTATTTTTGGAAAAGTTTGATTCCGTTGTTTTTAGGCCCTAAAACTAGTCCAACGTGGTATATTATGTTTAGGGCTTCATTTTGGTATAAATTACGTGAAAAATGGACATAGGAACACGGAGAATGACAAGTTCAAAGTTTGGCCGGAGCTGTCGGGGCTTTTTCCGGCGAAACCACGGCGAGTTAGGGGTCGAGACAGGTATGGATGTGTTCGTCTCGTCAATACCTTCAATTTGATATATAGTACGTCGAAAATGGTTAAGAAATGAAGAAGTTATGACATTTTGAAATTTTCCCAGAAATTCCGGCAAAACACCAACTCCGGCGAAACCAGTCCGGCGACGCGAGGAAGAAGACGCGCGTGTGGGCAGCGAGTGAACAGTGCGCGTGGGGGCGCGTGAGAGCTCCAAATTGAGTTCTGAAAATTGTCACGCGTTCGTGACGTCGTGTAGATCACCGTGGTATATTCATACACCCAAATTGAGCAACGTATGAGAAAGTTATGGACGAATGTTTGGTGTATGTGCGTTAAATAACGTCAATTTGGTTACTTTTTGTATAGGTGAAAATTATACAGAAGAAGAATGTAACCAATCTAGGGGAGGCTCAGGGACCTATGAGACGTCGATGTGATCAGTGAGTGGGCAGTTATTTTTCAGTATATATATATATATATACGTATGCTTGACGTATTTCCCAGAAACGTATTTTAAAAGAAATACGAATTAATTATCCTGTCATATATGCATCATATTTTAATATGTGCATTACCATAATTATGCATACTGTTGCATGGTGCTGAGGAGGCCCAGGTAAGCTACGATTGAACTACTATCATCACATGCATTGGTAGTGGCATACATTTATATATATATGTGTATTTGGTGCTGTGGATGCACAGGTAAGTACCAGGTAAGTGGTATTCATGGTTGTATTTCATTAGTAGTTTGAGAGGATTAGAGAACTCATAATCTGCACCCCCGGTGTTAGTGCTCCCGTCCAGGGCCAGGGCACAGCCTTCACGTGTATGTTCACCAGCACCGCATGCTCGTCTTGGATCCAAGTTAGGTGCAAGCCTGTCGTGGAGACCACATTAGGTGGTTCCGACTTGTAGGTGACCCGCGATTTATCGCACAGCTTCACGTGATCGTAGCACTAGAGCATACATATATATTACACCCAGCTTGTCGTGCAGACCACGTTAGGTGGTTCCGACTCGTGTGCAGATTCAGTGATTGAGTTGAGCGTGGAGCTCTAAGTGCAGCGGTACATGTCACGTTAGGTGACTCCCGGCTGCCAGATTATATATTGTGATGTGATTACGCTTGAGCATTTACATTTATTATGAGATTCTATTGTGGCATATTCTCAAGCATGAATGGCATATTGTGAGCATGAATGGCATATCATGGAACATGATTGACATATCTATACATACGTATATATGTTTATTTTCTGGGAAATTATACTTGTTTTACGGCGAGGGGTTACAAAGTTTTGAGAAGTGTTTGGAATTGGAAAAGAATTGTTTTACTGACCCACTCAACTTTGTTTTGCGCCCCTCCAGGTTCAAGAATTGCAAAGGTGTGGTGACTACGAGGAAGTTCAACGGTGTTCTGACAGAATGGACCAAATAAGGACTCACCTTCGGGTGTTTCACTTTAGAAGTTTTATATTTTTAAAGCTTCCGAACTGTGCAAATGGTTACGTCACTCTCACGTGACGGCCAGCATGCCCTCCTTCGGGACGGGGTGTGTCACTATGTGGCATAACATGGGATGACAGTAAAGAAACTTGTTGTCAAATTTGACAGCAGCTTCAAAATTTTTTTTTTTTACTAATTATTAATGTCTTTTATTAATATTTTAATATTAATGATTTATTATTTGATATTTCAATGCAATGTTTCAATACCAATGCAATCTTTAAATAATATTATAGCCGTTAGTACAGATTACCAATGCTAATTTCTTTACTGTTAGTTCATTGAATTTAAAGTATAAGATAGAAATTAAGAAAAAAAACAACCAAATAAATACCAAAAAGAGAGTAGTTCTATCCCTTAAAACATCTAACAACAAAATAAATACCGAATGTGAATTCTCCAAATGCATACATGCTCTAAACTATAACAAGAGAGATGGTTGATATGAAGGTCATCGGATCATTACATGCTAACAGTATCTCCAATGGGAATTTCTACTTAGGACTCCTACGATCACTTTTGAGGACTCATTTAGAAGTTTTAGAGGAATATTCAAGTCCCTAAAAGGATATTGTCTATAATGGAAATTCCTTATATTATAATTCCTAAATATAGGGACTAAAATATTAAAAACTTATTATTCATTTCATTGAAATAGTGTAACTATTGATAAAAATAAAAAAAACTATTTCTAACATTGATTTTTCAAGAATTAAAAAAAAAGGCAAATGAGAAGTTGGCCCACTTGGGTGGGTTCAAAAAACATAAAGAGTAGCACCATTTCCACTCAAATTAATATGGAGTCCACTATTTGAGTCCCTATATGTAGTCCTCATATTTGAGAATTCTTTTGTGGTATCCGGCAAACCCCTACGTATTGAGATACTTTGAGGACTTCAATTACAGCCCATTGAAAATAATTTGTCTCTATATTTACGGACTATACGGTTGTAGGGACTCCATTTAAGGTCTCCATTGAACATGCTCTAATAAAATATCATTTAAACTAAGAAACTTTCAATTTCATTAAATAGTAAATGCCACAAATTATGCACCCAAGGGGTACGAGGCTCTTTATATCCAATAGAGTAATTCTGTCTCTTTCATATAAAGGAGCCTTGTATTTCTAGAGTGCTTTATTTATGGTGCTTACCATTTCATGAAATTGAGGATTTCTCAGTACATCAAATGAGATTCCATTCGCACATACTGCTACTGTTGGAATATGATTATGATAAAATGGTTTTCACAATATGTGTAATCATATGTGAAGGTATACCATAACATTGGTGTACTAATATACATATGATTGTAGTGAAATAAGTTAATTAATGACTAAAGAAAATAATATAATTATTTGTATATTTAACTAATTAATTCTAAAAGGATGTGAATAGTTGTATTTTAACGTGAAAAGTTATAACTTCCCCTGAAGAGTACAACTCCTCCACACATTTTATTTCCATCTCTATATATTTGTCAAATCCCTTTCTGTTAGATTCATTCAATTCCATTCTCACTCTCTGTGCATGTCCTTCACACCATATTGTGATCGATAGTCCAAATGAAATCCGTTTCCGATCCTATGAACTACCTAATTTCTATCATTGACCTCAGAGCCAAGTTTTTTTTCATAAATCAAAACAATTTTCCCAATTTTCATCCGAGGACGTCTTGAACTACATTTGAGACTTCCTCTTCGTCAAGTACCGAATCCAACAACGTTCTTACTAAGATTTAACTTCAGAAGAAATTAGGGAAGAGGCGTTGGTGGATAAGGAAAATATTCAACCGATTTTGATTGAAAGTTTAAAATTGGCATCTGAGAATTTTCTTGCAGAACCCAAAACCCACAAAGATACCCAAACATTCAAACATTATAGCCTATCTGAAATCTCATCCTACAACCCGTTTGAACCCAAGCCCGAATTAACCTAACAATTCAAACTATATTCCCCCACACCATTTCATTTGGTAGAGAACAAAACTCAATCTGCCATTGAACCATTTCAGCGTTCAAATTCACTAAGTTCACTCCCCGACTATAATTACCATTATCAGAATTTGAACGAATTACATCCAAACGATTTACTCAGTCCTATTAGAACCTCAAAAAACCCATTATAGTGGGCATCATTGGCTGCAAAAACCAAACCTGTACAGAAACCCGAAAACCTGCAGCGTCCTATTGAACCCATATTTTCTGAACTCTTTTTTTGAAATTTGGTCACAAAACCCAAGAGTCTTACTTGTACCATCACAATTGATTCGTAGTCCTTCACTGACTGTTGCAAATCCGAGACTAAACTCGCTATTTTTGTGCCTTCCTCTGTCGTGACTAACCGTAGCACCCTACTAACCCATAGCAAGCAACATCGTTTTCGTGTTCATCCATTTGTGGTCTTGTCCTCTCGCGGTAATACACAACACCGACAACACTAATTTCCTCCAAGACGAATTGTTTCCGCAGTTCATGATTACCCACCATGTTGCAGGATGAATTTTCTTCAGAAGGGGGAACAATCACATCTTTTTCAAAAGGAGAAGCGTGATTCACAAAGTTGAAATCAAGGAAGGAACTCCTCCATTTTTCAAGATTTCTTGGTTCAAAGAAATAGGGGATTTTCTTTTAGTATTGAGCACTATGATAGTGCATGTGAAGGACTAGGAGATAATAATAAAGATTATTGTCCATTAGAAAGTCAAATTCGCAGGTCCTTTGAGGTGGGCTCATCTTCAAGTAGGCCCCATTCGAAAAGCCACCTACAACCTTGTCAGCTCCTTTCAATTCAAACTAAGGTGATATTAATTCTGTTTACCCCAATAATTTCACTTATAAGGTTGATTTGTGGAATACTTTGAATAATAGTCAGAAAGATCAAAAGTGGTGGCAAGTGTTTAATTTTCGGAGTTCTAGAGTCAAAGTGCTTAATTATTTGGATCAATATAATACCCATTACGGTTTTATATATCTTGATTTGGCACAAAGAGAAATTTCAACCGCAAGAAATTTAAGGGGACCAAGACCATTGAGAATTGAAAAAGAATCCAATAAACGAGAAGAGACTACTTTTGTGCACGAAAATAGAGGAAGAATTGATCACGCCTGGCCAAGTAGACAAGCAAGAAATCCACGATCCTTCTATCGACGTGGTATGCTAAACAAGTACTTGTCTTTCACTGATTGGACAAAGCCTTTGTGAGTGTGCGCTGTATATGCTACTAAAAATAAATAAGTTTCTATCTTTTATTTTATTTTAGTCTTTAATTTATTAAGAACATTTAGCATTTGTGGCTTGCAATAATTAAAAGTACACTACTAGTATTTGTATTTGTCTTTGTATTTAAGTTTGTATTAAGTATTGTCTTTGTTTTGTAATTTTTTGAGCTATGGCAACTAAATCTTCCAAATCTAAAGTTTTTAAAATAGTGAGGTTGAACAATGTTAATTATCGAATATGGAAGAGAAGGATCACTTATCTTTTAACCCATGACAAGACTTTATAGACTATCAAGGATAAGAGGCCCCTTGGGCCCTCTAGAGTTTATAATAAATGGGTGGAAAATAATGAGTTGGCTAAGGCCACAATTCTAAATTACATGGAAGATATATTAATACCTCTCTATGAAGAATATGATTCGGCCAAAGAAATCATGGATTTACTTGAAATGAAGTATGGCCCTAAATCTCAAACATACATTCAGTTATTGCTTGAGAAATACAATGGGACAAAAATGGAGGAAATTGATTCTATGGTCGATCATATTACTAAAATGGAGGTAATGGCAAAAGGCTTAGCCAATGTTGGCCATCCAGTTTTCGATAAAATGCAAGTTAGTGCTCTTCTTGGTAGCCTCCCAAATTCTTGGAAAAATGTAGTTACTTCCATGACTTATGGTCAGTGGAATTAAAGCATGTGTGGAAGTTTGAAGACTTTCCATGTGGGGCTTTCTCATGGTTTGAATTTGAATTTTGAATTTCTTTGGCCGGTTGAACTATATAAAAAGGATAAGTTTCCACTCTTTACCTTGACTTCATTTGCTCATTTTGTAGTAATTTTTGAAGACAGAGTGTTCTCTAGTTGAAAGGGATTCCGGTGCTGCTTTGCACCATCTTCAGGTTGGTAGTCTTCTCCACTAGACCAAATGCTTTCATTCTTGTTGAATTGTTTGGGTATATAGCTTGAATAGTTGAAGCTATTTTTAGGACACAAAACTTGATTTAGCTTCACACTATCTTAATCAAGAGTGTGTGAAGCTTTTACATGTTTTAGCGTTGAAGTTTTGTAGTTAAGCTTTGTTGGTGAAGCTTTGTAGGTGAAGCTTTGTGGGTGAAGCTTGTTGTTGGTCACCCTAAATTGGTTTTGCTTCACACTATCTTGATCAAGAGTGTGTGAAGCTTTTACATGTTTTAGCGTTGAAGTTTTGTAGTTAAGCTTTGTTGGTGAAGCTTTGTAGGTGAAGCTTTGTGGGTGAAGCTTGTTGTTGGTCACCCTAAATTGGTTTTGCTTCACACTATCTTGATCAAGAGTGTGTGAAGCTCTTGAGATTTTTGGTTGTCCTCTATTGATGAAGTTGTTGTGTTCCCCCTTCCCTTTTATTTTATTTTTATTTTTTTTTCCGGAGTGGGTCAATTGAAAATTTGAAATTTAAAACTCCCTAGCTTGTGTGGAAGTTTGAAGAGGTTGAACTATATAAAAAGGATAAGTTTCCACTCTTTACCTTGCCTTCATTTAGTCATTTTGTAGTAATTTTTGAAGACAGAGTATTCTCTAGTTGAGAGGGATTTCAGCGCTGCTTTGCACCATCTTCAGGTTAGTAGTCTTTTCCATTAGATCAAATGCTTTCATTCTTGTTGAATTGTTTAAGTGTTCATGTATTTGGTTGATGCACATAATGAACTGGTTGAGCTTTTCCTCATGCCCTAGGAACTTCCTTATGTTTCGATCCTAGATGTCAGAGCCTGGATGTCCTAGTGATAAGGGCTCCCCTAGCTCTAGCTCTAGGTTTGAGCCTGTAATGTCGGAGTCTTCAGGGTCTTTGTTAGAGTCTTGTACAAAAGAAAACTTGGATGATCTTTACAACTGTCAAACCTTAGTCAATATTAGTTCTTCCTCCTTCATGTCAGTGGGTGAAGGGGTGTTTTTGACGCCATACCCATATTTCGCTCTAAGTTCATAGCAAACCATTTAGAGAACAACTTGTTAGATAGCGAAAAGCAGCTTGAGGCCCTAAGGCAGTCATGTAGTATCCCTCGTAGTGTAGGAATGCGCTTGGTGCATTGTGAAGAATTGCTCACTGAGCCGCCCAAAGGTTATGTTATGCTCTATACCCAGATACTAGTGACCTTAGGGGTGAAGCTACCTTTGCACCCATGGTTGCAACGGATGCTATCTTTCATTGGATATGCACCTGGGCAACTCAACCCTGTTTTTTAGGATACCTTGATCGGGTTTTATATATTTTGAATGAAGTGTGGGTTAGGTAAGCCTTCCTTCCATCAATGGCGTTACTGCTATAAGATGCGCTCGATGAAGTCATGCACTGTTATGCCGAGTGTGCGTGTCGAAGCAAGATAGCATATTGTCTTCGGTAAGAAAAAGGCATACTGCACATGGAAAAACTGTTGGTGCTTTCTTTATAATGATTGGGAGCATGCTAGGGGTGTCACACCTAAGCGACATGTTCCTAGTCACTTCCAAACTATAGGTTGTAATGTATCCATTGTTCGCATTATTTGCTATTTATTGTGATTTCCTCTTACTTCTAACATTTTTCTTCATGCAGTGATGCGCGGCACCATCAAGCTATTTGGACGGGAGCTAGCTGATGTGGAGAAGGTGTTGAGGGTGCCCAAAGAAGATAAACACTTGGGCAAGCTATGACCCTTATTTCGAAAGTACGATTTCCAGCCCTTAGTTTTCGAGTGCGAGAGACGAGTGAGTAAGTTGTTTCCTTCACTTGACCTTTGCTTTTCCCCCCTTTGTTTTTTATAAAGTTGTATTCCTTACTTTGATTTTCCTTGTTTAGTGGAAAAGGTGAGCAAGAAAGGGGAGATTAACACTAAGAAAAGGAAAGCACTTATGTTAATTCCCTCAGAAGACATTCTGTTTCACAAGGAAGTTCGCAAGCACCAGGTAAGACCAGCCATTAGACCTAAGTCTCAAGATGAGGTCCTCAAGATTGCTGCCTCCAGGAAAGTTGAGGCTGTGGCCATCGAATGTGCTGCTGCCATAGTTGCAGGGGAGGAGAGGTGATTGTTGCCTCCTCTTCCTACTATTGATCCCATCTTTCCTCCAGCTGTGGAACACACTGGCCAGGAAAGTGATCATGGTTCCTGTCGTAAAAGGAAGGACAATGAAGAGGCATGCAATGTCCCTTTTAAGGATTTGAAGGTTGCCATGCAGCCAAAGAGCTTTAGGTATATCAACACTTGTCTGGCAGGATGTCAATTCACTTTTGATGACCTTGAAGAGCCATTAGCTAATAATGAATCAGATCGCGACCGGATGTTAAAGCTATCTTCTTATGTGAGTGTTACTTTGCCATTTCCTTACTTTCTCCTCTTTATTATTTTTTGGTAGTGATGATCATCTTGTCATGCAAGTCATAATTGAGTACAAAGACAGACTGCAAAAGGCTGGGCGGTATAAGGTGAAATTGAAAGAGAATAAGTAGCGTGTGGATGACGTCAGGAAAAATAAGAAACTTTTGACAGAGGTCGTCTAGCTTAAGGACCAAACCATGGAGAGGTTGACGAGGTGGAATGGTGAGAACGTAAGGCTCAAGAAACTATTTGAGGTGACTAAGAAACTGTTGGAGGTAGCTACCCTTGAGGCATCCAAGGTCAAGGAAGAGTTGGATGGTGCCTTGGTCGAGGTTTATAAGCTGAAGGGGAGTATCCCAACTGAGAGGGAAGTTGTCGTGCAGGAGTTCTTGGGTTCCCAGGCCTTTCACCATGCTATTAGACCTCATTGCACCCAGAAAGTTCACTTTGAGAAAAGGAAATGGATGGCCGACCTTGAGCGTTATGACGATGGAAGCATTATTCGAAAGTACCGTGAGGAGATAGATGAGTATCAACAAAAGGGTGAAACCTTCATCCACACAATCGATCCTAGTAATCAAGAGGAGTCTAACGATTGAGGCTAGTGCTGATGAGCAAACTCAGCAGGGTGAGGATAATCTTGGAGATGTAGAGGATGGTGGTGGGACACATAGTGATATTGTCAGGGGTTAGACCTCAGATGAAGATGATTAGCAGTTCTTTCATTTTCTGCATGTACTCTAGATATACTAGTTTGTTGTTTGTATGGCATGTGCCATGTACTTTGGATGTGCTAGTTTGTTGTTTGTACGGCATGTGCCATGTTATAAGCTTAAGAGCTTTTTGTTTATGGATGTTTATGACTTTGCACTGTATAATCCAATGTTAATTGCCAAGTGTTTGCACTATCATTGATAAATGTTTACCTATGTTTGAATAGATCCCTTGTTTGGATATAAGCCACGACTGCTATGATTGAACAAATATACTACGAAGCTGTTCGTTTATTTGTATAGTCTTGTTGACATATACTTAGACTTTATTTCATGTTGGAAGCATTCATGTTGAAGCTTCAAACCCAAATGTTTCATTGCTAGGAATGTAAAAGAGTTAGGACCGAGTTGTCTAAATCACCTCTTTATTGAATTCATGCCAAATGGTCTTCATTACATAGGATGCCAAATGGCTGTAGCTTAACACTTGTACAATGTGAGTCTACTTGTAATAGTACTTCAAGTGATCAGCATTCCATGGATGGCCAAGGGTCTTACCATCGAAGCTTCTGAGCTTGTAGGAGCCAGGGCGACTGAAGCCAACAACTTCAAACGATCCATCCCAGTTTGGACTGAGTGTGCCTTCACTCGAGACTCTGTCACAGAGTAAACTTTTTTTTAATACCCAGTCCTCCACTTTGAAAGAGCAAGGTTTGACCCTTGAGTCATAGTAGTTGGAGATGCGCTGCTTATTGGCGACATTCCTCAAGTGAGCCTGATTTCTGTGTTCTTCGACTAGATCCAAGTTGAGGGTGAGCTGTTTGTCATTTTCACTTTGCATATAGTTTTGGACTTGGAACGTTGCTTGCTCAAGCTCAACTGGGACAACTGTTTCTGTACCAAAGACAAGTGAGAATGGAGTTTCTCCTGTTGAAGTTCAATATGAAGTGCAATATGACCAAAGAACTTGGGGTACAAATTTTGGCCAACAGCCTTTAGCTTTGTCCAAACTGGTTTTCAAAGTGTGCTTGATTATTTTGTTGATAGCCTCAACTTGTCCGTTAGACTGGGGATGAGCAGGGAAGGCGAAACATAAGTTGATGTTGAACTTGGAGCAGAACATCATGAACTTCTTGTTATCGAAATGTCGTCAATTGTCAGTGATTATCACAATGGGAATGCTGAATCTGCAAAGGATGTTCTTCCATACGAAGTCTTTTATTTTTGTCTCAGTAATGGTTGCCAAATATTCTACTTTTGCCTACTTTGTGAAGTAGTCAACTGCAACGATTGCATAACGTACCTTTCCCTTCCCTGCAGGCATTGGGTCGATCAAATCAAGTCCCCACTAGGCGAAAGGCCAAGGGCTGATCATAGGAGTGAGAGGCTCCGGAGGTGAGTGAAGAATAGTTGTGTAGCGTTGACACTTATCACACAAGCAGGATATTGTGATGGCATCTTGGTGGAGTGTTGGCCAGTAATATCCTTGGCGAAAAGCCTTGTGTGTTAGGGACCAAGATCCAACATGATCTCCGCAGGCTCCTTCATGTATTTCCCAAAGGACAATTTTTGCCTCCACAAGTGTAAGGCATCTTCAGTTTGGCAGGTTAAAACCTTGCTTGTAGAGTTAATCATTAATGATTAGGTATTGGATAGACTTGTATCGAATTTGCTTAGCTTAGACTTTATCATTTGGGAGGGTGCCATGAGCAAGGAATTTATAAATCAGGGTGATCCAACTATCCCCAAGTTGTAAGTTGCACAATTCTGCGACCATGGTGCTTGGTGCTGCCAACAATTCGACATGAATTTTTCTCCCAATCTTGTCTTCCACTACTGAGGTGAGGCGAGCCAAGGCATCTGCAAGACTGTTTATCGCTCAAGGGACATGGATAATCTGGTAGTGGAAGTGCTTGAACAAGAGTTGTGTTTGCGTAAGATATGCTATCATGGAGCTATCCTTGACATCAAAGTTGTTTGTGACCTGGTTAACCACCAATTGGGAGTCACTGAAGATATCAATTTGTTTAACTCCAAGGCATTTAGCCAAACGTAAGCCTGCTAGAAGGGCTTCATACTTGGCCTTATTGTTTAATGCCTTGAATTTGAAACGAAGAGCATACTCCATCGCCATCTTGTCGGGGGTAGTTAGGACTAGTCCTGCTCCACAACCTTATTGATTGGATGAGCCATCAACATATAGAGTCCATATGGGGAATGTTGGTTCTACATTTCGAGCTTTCGGGGGTAATGAAACCACTCCTTTAGTTGTAAAAGCAACGTCAACATGATAAATGAATTCGGCGATGAAATCTACAACTGCTTGGCACCTTCTCAGCTAGCTTTGGTTGGTAGGAGATGTCAAACTCACCTAGTGCTATCGCCTATTTGATCATTCACCCCAAAGTGTCAGGACTCTGAAATATTTGTCGAAGAGGGTGATTGGTAAGCACGATGATGGAGTGTGCTTGAAAGTAGAAGCGAAGTTTCCGAGCAGACATGACTAATGTTAGAGCTAATTTCTCAATGTTGGAGTATCGTGTCTCCACATCTTATAGAGCTTTGCTAGTGTAGACAATGAACATGTCACCAACTTTAGGTTTAGAGAGCAGATGGGCTTTACACATGTACTCCTTGAGGTTCTTGAATGATTCGGCACATTCATCAATCCATGTAATGTACTTCTTACTTCCCTTAAGTGCTTTGAAAAAATGGGCGCATTTGTCTGTTGATAGGAGCATATTCATGCGACTTAAATGGCTTGTTCTCGTACATTTACGTTATGTTTCTTTAGTTATTTTAGTTCTTTATGCTTCTTTTGTGTGTTTTCAGGTTCTAAGGGCTTAGGGAGCAAGAAAGTGCATTTTGAGGCCATTTGGAGCATTTTTGGGCATGGATTGGATAGCTTATCCATGGAGCCAAAGTTTGGACGAATTTGAAGGCCTTATTTTCACTTTGGACATAAAACAAAGGGCCTAGCCCATTCTCTCTTATTCTATCCCTTATAGCCATGCAAAGAACCATCCATTCCATCAAAAACAATCCATCAATTCACATGCAAAACCACCATTAACATACATGCACCCAAACAAAGCCAACCTAGCTAACCCTACATGCATTATTTATTAGCATCTTTACAAGACATTATCATTGCATAACATTCCACTTCCACCTCTTTCCAACCTAATTCACATGCATATCAACCCTACATACATTAATTAGTCATTCTTTTCATATTACACTCAAATGCATTCACATGCATTTCAAGAAGCAAAACAACATTGTGCCGTGAGCTTCCCTTGCATTTTCAGCTTTCCTCCTTGCATTCACATGCATAACCAACCTAGTGTCACTCCCATTCATTCCCTTTAATTATTTAGCCATTATCATACATTTATTCTCCCATAAACAACCCAACAATGCCGTGAGTTCCCACTCCCATTTCCAACTTTCCATAACTTTTCCTAGTTGTTTTATTACATACATTCCCCCTTCATTATTCCAAACACATGCACCCATAATCATTCATCCCCTCCTAGCTGCAATATTCCCTCTTTTGTTCCCCCATTTCACCTATAAATAAGCATCCAACACTCCTCAAAATTCATTCACTCTTCCATACACATTTTCAGTTACAAACACTTCCATTTTCTGTGCAGTTTTTCTCCTTCATTGCAGCCACTATCCAACCACTTCCCATCCCTCCAAAACACTTCACATAATCCCCAAAGCTCACCTTAGACCTTGTGCTACAACAACGAGGAAGAAAAGAGTGCTTAAACGTTCATACAATTCAAGTTTGAGTTGTTGGAATGTTTAGGTGTTTCTTTGATTTCAAAGTTTAAATTTAATTCTCTTTGTTTTGTACGTATGAGAAGGGAAGAGAAGAGTGCCTAAACGTTCATACAATTCACGTTTGAGTTGTTGGAATGTTTAGGTGTTTCTTTGATTTCAAAGTTATGAGGAACTAAACCCCCTTTAGCTAGGGGGTGATTCGAAACTATGTTTATATTTGCATTTTGAATTGATTACGTTTGGTTGGAATTTCATAAGTTGTGGATTCAATTCGTTTAACTGTTTGATTGATAACTTATTTATGTATGTTCATTGAGATTGCAAGCTTAATTTTCATGCATAAATATGACGCTAGAATATAAGTGAATTTCACCTAATCGTTATGAACTTATATTCACAAGTAATAGAGGTTGCTTATAAACAATCGCGTTAAACGAATTCTTGGCATAAGTTTCATGCGTATTCCATAGTAACGAATGCCTCGTCGATGTTTATGATTTCCGTTGAACTTAATGATCTTGGTTAAATGTCTCTATCATGCGTATTCCATAGTTAGGGACTTTGATTAAGAATAATTTGGTTGTAATGCGTATTCCATTCAATCCAACGAATTTAGGGAAATCTGAAAGTTAATCTAAGCGGATCTAATTAACTTGGAGCATTGAGTTTCACAACTTATCGAAAGACCAACTGAGAATCAATTTTGTTTGCAAGTGTAACATGTGTGGAGAAGAACCCCTTGGCTATTCCATCATCCATATTTTTATCACATTCATATTTACATTTTGCCTTTAATTATATTCTGTCTTTTTAATTTAATATCGTCCAACCACAATTCCCCCCCTATTTTGTTAAGTCTTAATCATTCGTATTTGTTTTATTTTTGTATCTTTAAGCTTTTGGAGTCATAAACAATTGCAAATTCGTCTAAATCAAGTTCTAGCTTCTATTTGAGTCAATTTGATTGTTTTAGACAATTTGAGTTTTTCAAAGCCATTCTGAGTCATAGTAGTCTTGTTAAGAGTATTTTAATTTAGTTTTTATGTTTTTAAGTCAATTTAGAAGGTTTTAGCAAGCCCTCCTAATCCCCGGTCTAGAACGATCCCTCACTTATCCATTCTACTACAATTGTCAAACGAGGGTTTAATTTGAGTGTCAAGTAATTCTCGCATCAAATTTTGGCGCCGTTGCCGGGGATTAGCAACTTTGCTAATCCTTTGTCTTTATTTTTATATTTTGTTTTTCGTGCATTCTTATTTCAGATTCTTAGTTTGTTTGTTTCCTTGTTTTTTAGGTACTGTGTATGACTCGTAGCTCTCGGCCTATTATAGAGAACATCTCCGACTTTGACGGTGATTTTGAACGCACTTTGAGGAGAACGAGGAGTCAACAAGAGCCACCACAACCTCCACCACAACCTGGGCTTGAAGAAGAAGAAGTAGGTGTAGAAGAAAAGCCCACGGATCAGATTTTTGAAGAAGAACAAGCCATGGCAGCAGATAATAGAACCATCAAGGAGCTTTCGGCCTCGGGTTTGGATAATGCATTGCCTCTTTGTATCCAATACCCCACGGCTGCAGAGGGGAAGACTGAGGAATTTGAACTCAAGTCCAGTTTGTTACACCATATTCCGAAGTTCCATGGCTTGTCTATGGAAGACCCCAACAAACACTTGAAGGAGTTCGAGGTGGTTTGTTCGAGCATGACCCCCGTCAATGTGGATGGGAGTATATTGAAGATGAAGGCCTTTCCATTTTCACTTATGGACAAGGCCAAAGATTGGCTCTACGAACTAGCCCCGGGAACTGTGACTTCGTGGGAGAGTATGAAGCGTGCTTTCTTGGAGAAATTCTTCCCTACTTCGAGAGTGATTCTCCTACGGAAGAAAATTAGTGGTATTCAACAGAATCATGGTGAGACATTCCCGGCTTATTATGAGCGCTTCAAGGGCCTTGTAGCTTCATGTCCTCAACATCAAATGAAGGAGGAACTTCTCCTTCAATATTTCTATGAGGGCCTCCTTCCTATCGAACGTCAAATGCTTGATGCATCAGCGGGAGGAGCATTGGTGGACAAAACACCAAGGGATGCCAAGATTCTCATAGCCAACCGAGCGCTCAACGCTCAACAATATGAAGGAGTGGGCCAAAGGGAAGCCCCACGGCAACAAAGTATAAATGAGGTGAGTGCTATTTCTGAAATTCAATCACAACTTGCTAATCTTAATTCTCTTGTTTCTCAGGTTGTGATTGGTCCAAAAGCACAAGAACACCAAGTTTGTGGCGTGTGCTCAATTCAAGGGCATCCATCCGACAAGTGCCCTCAACTAATCGAGAATGGTGGTTGGGAATCTGCCAATGCAATTGGTTTCCAAGGACAAAATCAAAACAACCCATACTCGAACACTTACAATGCCGGATGGAGGGACCATCCAAACTTCAAATGGAGGGAGCCACAACAAGCTGCCCAACAAGGAGGATTTAGGCCAAACCCCCCTGGTTTTTATTCCAAGCCGTATGCACCCCAACAATCCCAACAACCTTCGGCATCATCTCATTCAGGTACGTCTTTGGAAAGTAATCAAGCTATGCAATTACTAACCTCTATTTCGCAGGGGTTGCAAAATCAAAACAACCGGATAGAAAATAACGAGAAGGAGATGATGGATATGAAGAAACAAATAGGGCAGATTTCTGAGTTCCTTGGACAGATTAGAGAGCAAGGAAAGCTTCCTAGCTCAACCACAGTCAATCCAAAGGGAGGATTCGAATCCGCCAAGGCCATCACCCTAAGGGGTGGAAAAGAAGTTGGGACCGAGCCAAACAATCCCAAATCTGCCCAGAAAGTAGATGAAGAGACGACACAACCTGAGGCAGATCACCCTAACTCGGCCAAATCAGGTAATTTAAGTTCAAATTCATGTACTTCACGTCCTAATCTGCCCAATGTACCTTTTCCTCGCAGGTTCATGCAAGAAAAAAAGGAAGAAAGCGAGAAGGACATTCTTGAAACGTTCCGGAAGGTGCAAGTGAACATACCGCTTCTCGATGCAATCAAACAGGTTCCAAAGTATGCTAAATTCCTCAAGGACCTATGCAATACAAAGAGAAGAAGGGCAAACAAAGAGGTAGTGAAGGTAAGCGAGAATGTGTCCGCTGTTTTGCAACGTAAACTGCCTACCAAGTGCAAAGACCCCGGTAGTTTCACGATTCCTTGTGTAATTGGACATAATCGTTTTGAACATGCCATGCTTGATTTAGGTGCATCCATAAATGTCATGCCTTATTCTATTTATGCATCTATGAATTTGGGTGAATTAAAACAAGATGGTGTAATTATACAATTGGCTGATCGTTCTAACGCGTATCCAAAAGGAGTTTTGGAGGATGTGCTTGTGCAGGTGAACCATTTAATTTTTCCGGCTGATTTCTACGTCCTAGACATGGAGGATTCAGCCCATTCTACATCTTTGCCGATTCTCCTTGGTAGGCCATTCATGAAGACGGCCCGAACGAAGATTGATGTATACAAAGGCACCTTGACAATGGAATTCGATGGGGAAGTGATTGATTTTAATATTTCTGAAACTATGAGATATCCCGTTGATGACCATTCTTGTTTTTCCATTGATGTTATCGATTCTTTGGCGCAGGTATACCTTGAAGAATTGAACGAGGACGCCCTGGAAACAACCATCACTAAGGCCATAGAGCGCAAAAATGAAGGATTTGGGCCAATGCAAGGCCACGGCAAGGAGGAGGAATTCTTTGCAATGGGTTCTAGTGAAGAAATAATTGAGGTTGTGGCAGCCCTTGAGTCATTGCCACAACAATATGGTAAGGTTCCACTCTCACTTTTCAATTCAGTTTCCACTAAGATGCTACCTTCTGTTGTTCAGGCACCATCGCTTGAACTTAAGCCGTTGCCGGACCATTTGAAGTATGTGTTTTTGGGAGAAGGCGAAACATTGCCCGTCATCATTTCATCAAGTCTCACGGCAATGGAGGAGGAGAAGCTTGTGAGGGTGCTGCGAGAGCACAAAACGGCCATAGGGTGGACTTTGGCCGACATTAAAGGAATAAGCCCTACCACATGCATGCACCGTATACTTCTTGAGGAGGGGACTAAGCCATCCCGAGAGGCTCAACGCCGTCTCAACCCTCCGATGATGGAAGTGGTGAAGAAGGAAATAATCAAGCTTTTGGATTGCGGAGTGATCTACCCTATCTCCGATAGCCGTTGGGTCTCTCCAGTTCAAGTCGTTCCCAAGAAGTCCGGAGTAACTGTTATCAAGAATGATGAGAATGAGCTCGTGCCTACACGCATTCAGACTGGATGGCGAGTATGTATCGATTACCGGAAGCTAAATGCCATGACTAGGAAAGATCACTTTCCTTTGCCATTCATCGACCAGATGCTCGAAAGGTTAGCCGGTCATGCCTTTTACTGTTTTCTTGATGGATACTCTGGATATAACCAAATTGTGATAGCCCCGGATGATCAAGAGAAGACCACATTCACATGTCCCTTTGGAACATTTGCTTATCGTCGCATGCCATTTGGCTTATGCAACGCACCGGCCACTTTCCAAAGGTGTATGGTAAGTATATTTTCCGATTTTGTTGAAAAGATCATTGAGGTTTTCATGGATGATTTCAGTGTATTTGGGAGTTCATTTGATAATTGCTTGGATAATCTGACCTTAATTTTGAAACGATGTGTTGAAACTAACCTTGTCTTGAATTGGGAGAAATGTCACTTTATGGTGAAACAAGGTATAGTTTTAGGACATATTGTTTCAGAAAAAGGAATTGCAGTAGATAAATCGAAAATAGACCTTGTACGTCACTTACCCTCTCCTACTTCGGTTAGAGAGGTACGTTCGTTTCTTGGCCATGCAGGGTTCTATAGGCGTTTTATCAAAGACTTCTCCAAGATGTCCAACCCTCTTTGCCGATTGCTTCAAAAAGATGTGCCATTCAAGTTTGATGAAGAGTGTAATTCGGCATTTAACCAACTCAAGGAGAAGCTAGTCTCGGCCCCCATTATTGTACCTCCAGATTGGAGCCTTCCGTTCGAGCTCATGTGCGATGCATCCGACTATGCATTAGGAGCTGTTCTAGGACAAAGAAGAGACAAGCGGCCGCATGTCATATACTATGCCTCTCGGACTCTCAATGATGCCCAATTGAACTACTCCACGACGGAAAAAGAACTTCTAGCTGTGGTTTTTGCTTTAGATAAATTCCGTTCATATTTAATTGGTACTAAAGTAATCGTTTATTCTGATCATGCAGCTTTGAGGTACTTGCTCACAAAAAAAGAAGCAAAGCCGAGGCTTATCCGTTGGATTCTTCTTCTTCAAGAATTTGATATTGAAATCCGGGATAAGAAAGGAAGCGAGAATGTAGTGGCTGACCATTTAAGCCGAATGATCCACGAGGAGCATGAACATGCCGTGCCTATCCCTGAAACTTTTCCCGATGAGCAGCTGCTATCCATTGAGGTAAGTGAACCATGGTATGCAGATTTAGTGAATTACTTGGTGGCTAAACAAATTCCAAATGAACTAAACAAGCACCAACGTGATAAGCTTAAAAATGATGCACGTTTCTATGTTTGGGATGACCCTTATTTGTGGAAGTATTGCTCAGATCAAATTGTACGTAGATGTGTGCATGATTCTGAATTTCACTCTATTCTAAACTTTTGTCACACATATGCATGTGGTGGTCATTTTGGCACACAACGCACTGCCCTCAAGGTTCTAGAGTGTGGTTTTTATTGGCCGACTATATTTGGGGATGCTAGAACCTTTTGTATGTCTTGTGATCGTTGCCAACGAATGGGTAACATAGGTACCAAGGACCAAATGATGCAAACCCCTGTCTTTAATGTTGAAATTTTTGATGTTTGGGGCATTGATTTCATGGGGCCTTTTCCTCCATCTTATGGTTTCACTTATATCTTGCTAGCCGTTGATTATGTTTCAAAATGGGTGGAAGCAAAAGCCACCCGTACTAACAATTCTAAGGTGGTTGCAGATTTCGTGAAAACTAACATTTTTGCTAGGTTTGGAATGCCGAGAGTAATCATAAGTGATGGAGGGTCTCACTTTTGCAATCGGACCATTGAGGCGTTGCTAAGAAAGTACCATGTCAACCATAAGGTCTCCACACCTTACCATCCTCAAACAAATGGCCAAGCCGAGGTGTCTAACCGAGAAATCAAACAAATTTTGGAGAAGACCGTTGGACCAACAAGGAGGGATTGGAGCTTACGTTTAGATGATGCACTGTGGGCATATCGTACGGCATACAAAACACCCATTGGGATGTCACCTTTTCGGCTCGTCTATGGTAAGCCATGTCATTTGCCCGTAGAGTTAGAGCACAAGGCACATTGGGCCGTGAAGATTTTCAACATGGACATAGATGCAGCGGGAGTTCATAGGAAGCTCCAATTGAATGAACTTGAGGAGATTCGGAATGAAGCCTATGAGAATGCCCGGATGTACAAAACCAAGACCAAAGCATTCCATGATAAAATGATTCGAACCAAGACCTTCACAGTTGGGCAGAAAGTGTTACTTTTCAACTCTCGCCTACGGTTGTTTCCTGGTAAGTTGCGTTCTAAATGGATTGGCCCGTTTGTTGTTACTAATGTTTTCCCTCATGGTGCAGTGCAAATCAAAAGTTCAAGGACGCAGCAAGAATTCAAAGTGAATGGGCATCGATTGAAGCCCTATTACGAGATGTTTGAGGAGCATGTCGTGGAGGAGGTACCCCTCCATGTCGTGGAACCTAGTCAAGCTTAAACGGAGGTACCGTCCGGCTGCAAGACGTAAAAGAAAGCGCTACTTGGGAGGCAACCCATGCATCCGAATAGAGAAGAACTTGGAAAACCCCTTTAAGAGACTTATTTTTATTCCTTTCTTTTTCTTTACTGCCTTACTTTGCTTTCTTTCTCGTATTTGTTTATTTGCTTGCTCTGTTGTGACTTTCTGCTTAAAACATTGAGGACAAGGTTTGATTTAAGTGTGGGGGGGTAAACAATTTGTATTTGCATGAATTTCGTGGGATTTATTCACCTATCACTTAGAATGTTGTTTCTTGCTGTTTTAAGCGTTTTTAGAGTGTTTTATAGTGTCTTGGTATAAAACTTCGAAAATTTGATAAAAAAAAAAAAAAATAAAAAAAATAAAAAAAATAAAGATCTTTTGAAAAACCCAAAAATATGTGTTTTTAGAGTCATTTGAGTCATTTTGGTGTTTGTTTGTGTCTTAGCGCTACTTAGGTTGTTTAGTTGTTATTGTTTGTTTGTTTATTAATTATGTGAGTCTATGATTGTAACATTGAGAAAATGTTTGATTTATTGATAGGCACTGCTAAACAAAGAAAGATGGTGCTTCACAAAGGGTGTTTGCTTGAGGCCCCACTACGTGGCTTTACTCTTGAAGCGGAAGGCGTAGGAGCAGAAGGCATCGGAGCGGAAGGCGTAGGAACAGAAGGCGTTGGAACAGAAGGCATAGGAGCAGAAGGCATCGAAGATAGAGCATTCCAGGCCTCAATACTTGGCCAAGCGCTGGATGAGCCAGGAAAAAGTTGCCTCTGGAGGAAAGACGAGAACCTTTGACGGTCACTGTGAATCCGACCTTCAGACTCTTGCAGCTCATCAAGCTTCCTCTTCATGCCCGTCGAATAGTTGTTTGCAAGCACGTGCAAACTTCTATTCTCATACTTCAGCTGCTGGATCTCCTGCTTGAGACTTTCCACCTCTGCCATCAATGATTCCACCTGACGGGAGCGGGCAAGCAGGCGTTGGCCCATGTTGGACACAGAACTCGCACACTGAACACTAAGTGCGAGGGACTCTTGAACGGCCAGCTCATCGGACCGTCCTGACAGCAGCCTACTATCTTTCGGAGTGAGGAGGTTCCTAGCTACTATTGTAGCTGTTGTGGCGTCCTGCATCACGGAGTCTTCACCTGTGAGAGGACCGTTAGAAGAAAAGAAAGAAGGGCGCCATACGTTACCTTGACGCGGCGCGCCCGTATCACTGCTAAGGCTCAATTCCAAGCTAAGGTTCGATGAGTTTGCCATTTTTCAAAAGTGTTCAGAAAGAAGGGGTGGTTGGAGTTAATTCTCAAAGGGCCGGAGTCGATTTTTCAAGAATGGGATTTCTTCAGAGTGTATTTGTTGGGGTGATCGATAGCTCCATAAAAAGCCATGGCGACGCGTCCACCGATTCAGAGATCCGGATTTTCCTCCGCAAATTTCGACGACGCTTTCGCGGTTTTTCAGAAAACGCGTTCAGCTTTGTCAAAAGATATCTGACAAAGCTGATAACACGTGGAGGCCATCATCTCAATTACACGTCTTTAGCCGACAAGCGCAAAGTTCGGCGACACTTTCTCAGCTTTTCAGAAGACGCGTGCAGCTTTGTCAAAAGGAGCCGCATCTGCACTACCACGTGTCGTTCAGCACTCGAAGGGGCGCCTGCTCAGAAATCGAAGAGGCGTGTTCAGAGATCGAAGAGGCGCCATTATTTCAAAAAGCCGGATTTGCGGGATCAAAACGTTTGTCGACGAAGGTAAAAAGTACCACCACTTGATATTATCTCTATATATGTCGACCTTCGTCTTTTATGGCAGGGTAAACCTGAAGAAAAATGCCCAACTCTCTCTCACCTCTGAGGGCGCACTCCCAGCAAAGCCTTTTGAATTACTCAAAATTTTCTTCTTCCCCAAAGATGATACCAGATACCTGGAGTACATATGACCCAGGAGGAAATACATGCGCTGATTCCTTCACCGCTTCTTCAAAAGCAAAGGTATCTCATATCATCAAGGTCAAAAGCAAAAGTATCTCATATCATGCTCTCTCCCTGTCTTTTTCTTTGTCCTTGTTCTTACTCGCATGGCAAAGTGAAAGAAGCAATCAGCCGGCACTTGGAGTCAGTCTTCCGATCTGGAGCCAACTGCCTGGAACCTATTCCTGATTGCTTACCTAGCGTTGCTCTCGAGTAGTCATCTTCAACGGTTGATACACTTCCAGAGAAGGGACCACTCCTGCACAGATTGAACAAAGAAACAGACAAAAGGGATAAGCTCAGACCTTCGGGGAAGACCAAAAGAATCCTCCAGCCCAGTAGCACAAAGGAAAATCAATGATGGGCGGAAACCAGTTCGAGAGTAAGCCTGTGGATCATCAAGATCAAGCCTCATTGCAATCAACAAAGAGAAGATGGAATTTACACTCCATAACCAGATTTGCGTCCCTAAACTCTTCTCTTTGTTAATTACATTTTGCCATGTTTAGTATGTTTAAGTGCTTTTTGTGTATTTACTTATGCTTTGTGTGAATCTATGCTTAAAACATTGAGGACAATGTTTGATTTAAGTGTGGGGGGGTAACTAAGTATATTTGATGCAAATTCGTTGGATTTTATCACCTATCACTTCACATGTTGTTTCTCACTGTTTTAAAACTATTTTAGTGTGTGTTGTTTTATAACTCCGAAAAGCACATAAAAATTTGAAAAACTGTTTTGAAAAGCCTAAAAAGAGTGTTTTGAGTCGTTTTTGTGAGTTTGTGTCTTAGGATACCTTCCAACACAATGTTAAGGATTTGGTTTATAATTGCATGACGGTTAGAAAGAGTTATAAACATAGAGAAAAGTTTGATTTACTCTTGGTTTATGCTTAGTTATGGTTATAATATATGACTTCACATGCAATCATAAAAGAAAAATTCGTTTTTGTAACATGCTTGAAGGAAGGAACTCAAACAAACGCTACAACCCTGTGAGACTCGAGCCATTACCTTCTTTGGAGAGTTATTTTCTGTGATTCTTTGTTTTCTAAAGTTGTTGCATGATCTCATTATTCCTTGCTTGGTTACTACTTAGAATGCAATTGTATCATGATAGAACTAAATGCTAGAACTTATATCCGTTTCATTCAAAGCATGACATTGAATTGCATAACATATATCAAGATGAAGTTGTGTAGTTGCCACCATAACCAAATAGCCTTACTTCCCATATTTCGTATTTATTGTAAGTTTTAACCCCGTTGAGCCTCGTTTAGCCTTTATTCTTTGTTAACCCACATCACCCCTTACCTAGCCTAGAGTAGGACTTTCCTATACCCTTGTTCTTAAAGGATAGTGAGCATGACTTAATTGAATTCCTTTTTATTAATATGTTGCAGAAAATAAGTGTGGGGGAAGGGATTTTTGTGTGTATGTATGTGCCTAAGTCTTAAAGGAGGCACGGGAAAAAAAAAAAAAAAAAAAAAAAAAAAAAAAGAAAAGAAAAGAAAAGAAAAAGAGTGAAAATAAGTGAGAATGGACTCACAAGTGTGATTGTTGATGAAAGGGCCCAAAAAGTTTGAATATGGCCCTAAGTGTTGTGACTTCCCCTTGGGTGTTCAAAGTTAACTTCTGCGTTCTAAAGGGAATTCTAAGTGCCTAATTCAATACTTTGCTCACTATTGCTTTAAGAACGTTTGTGTACTCTACCTTTCTTTGTTAAACCATTACCCTTAGCCCCGTTACCTCCCTCAACTTCTATCTTGAGTGTTATGTGTTTCAATTTGCGGAGTTTGAAATTGATATGAGCTTATGGAATCACTGGTTCTCATTCTAAGTAGTAGCATTCCATTCATGAGATCATACCTAAACATGCTTATTAACTCCAGAAATTGCTCTCTTTATGATACATATATGTGAGTGTTCGTTTTCATGTTTACATCAATCTTCTCACATATGACTAGATTAGGGTGTGTAGTTAGAAATTCTGAGTGAAAATCGAGTGCATATCTTGTAAGGAATTGAGCAAATTCTCTAAGGCATGTTACTACATTCAAAACATGGTTTTAAATGCTTAATTGTGAACTAGTATATGGTGACTATGATTAAGAATGTACTTAAGTGTGAAGATGACTAAAAATCTGTGAGAATGATGATTTTTAACATGTCATGTGCATTGGAAATCCCTAAGACGGTTGTTGGAAGGTTTAGGTTGTGTTTTACGTGTTTAGTGTCGTTTTGTTTATTTGTTTTTATTCTGTTTTGCTCGAGGACTAGCAAAAGCTAAGTGTGGGGGTATTTGATAGGAGCATATTCATGCGACTTAAATGGCTTGTTCTCGTACATTTACGTTATGTTTCTTTAGTTATTTTAGTTCTTTATGCTTCTTTTGTGTGTTTTCAGGTTCTAAGGGCTTAGGGAGCAAGAAAGTGCATTTTGAGGCCATTTGGAGCATTTTTGGGCATGGATTGGATAGCTTATCCATGGAGCCAAAGTTTGGACGAATTTGAAGGCCTTATTTTCACTTTGGACATAAAACAAAGGGCCTAGCCCATTCTCTCTTATTCTATCCCTTATAGCCATGCAAAGAACCATCCATTCCATCAAAAACAATCCATCAATTCACATGCAAAACCACCATTAACATACATGCACCCAAACAAAGCCAACCTAGCTAACCCTACATGCATTATTTATTAGCATCTTTACAAGACATTATCATTGCATAACATTCCACTTCCACCTCTTTCCAACCTAATTCACATGCATATCAACCCTACATACATTAATTAGTCATTCTTTTCATATTACACTCAAATGCATTCACATGCATTTCAAGAAGCAAAACAACATTGTGCCGTGAGCTTCCCTTGCATTTTCAGCTTTCCTCCTTGCATTCACATGCATAACCAACCTAGTGTCACTCCCATTCATTCCCTTTAATTATTTAGCCATTATCATACATTTATTCTCCCATAAACAACCCAACAATGCCGTGAGTTCCCACTCCCATTTCCAACTTTCCATAACTTTTCCTAGTTGTTTTATTACATACATTCCCCCTTCATTATTCCAAACACATGCACCCATAATCATTCATCCCCTCCTAGCTGCAATATTCCCTCTTTTGTTCCCCCATTTCACCTATAAATAAGCATCCAACACTCCTCAAAATTCATTCACTCTTCCATACACATTTTCAGTTACAAACACTTCCATTTTCTGTGCAGTTTTTCTCCTTCATTGCAGCCACTATCCAACCACTTCCCATCCCTCCAAAACACTTCACATAATCCCCAAAGCTCACCTTAGACCTTGTGCTACAACAACGAGGAAGAAAAGAGTGCTTAAACGTTCATACAATTCAAGTTTGAGTTGTTGGAATGTTTAGGTGTTTCTTTGATTTCAAAGTTTAAATTTAATTCTCTTTGTTTTGTACGTATGAGAAGGGAAGAGAAGAGTGCCTAAACGTTCATACAATTCACGTTTGAGTTGTTGGAATGTTTAGGTGTTTCTTTGATTTCAAAGTTATGAGGAACTAAACCCCCTTTAGCTAGGGGGTGATTCGAAACTATGTTTATATTTGCATTTTGAATTGATTACGTTTGGTTGGAATTTCATAAGTTGTGGATTCAATTCGTTTAACTGTTTGATTGATAACTTATTTATGTATGTTCATTGAGATTGCAAGCTTAATTTTCATGCATAAATATGACGCTAGAATATAAGTGAATTTCACCTAATCGTTATGAACTTATATTCACAAGTAGTAGAGGTTGCTTATAAACAATCGCGTTAAACGAATTCTTGGCATAAGTTTCATGCGTATTCCATAGTAACGAATGCCTCGTCGATGTTTATGATTTCCGTTGAACTTAATGATCTTGGTTAAATGTCTCTATCATGCGTATTCCATAGTTAGGGACTTTGATTAAGAATAATTTGGTTGTAATGCGTATTCCATTCAATCCAACGAATTTAGGGAAATCTGAAAGTTAATCTAAGCGGATCTAATTAACTTGGAGCATTGAGTTTCACAACTTATCGAAAGACCAACTGAGAATCAATTTTGTTTGCAAGTGTAACATGTGTGGAGAAGAACCCCTTGGCTATTCCATCATCCATATTTTTATCACATTCATATTTACATTTTGCCTTTAATTATATTCTGTCTTTTTAATTTAATATCGTCCAACCACAATTCCCCCCCTATTTTGTTAAGTCTTAATCATTCGTATTTGTTTTATTTTTGTATCTTTAAGCTTTTGGAGTCATAAACAATTGCAAATTCGTCTAAATCAAGTTCTAGCTTCTATTTGAGTCAATTTGATTGTTTTAGACAATTTGAGTTTTTCAAAGCCATTCTGAGTCATAGTAGTCTTGTTAAGAGTATTTTAATTTAGTTTTTATGTTTTTAAGTCAATTTAGAAGGTTTTAGCAAGCCCTCCTAATCCCCGGTCTAGAACGATCCCTCACTTATCCATTCTACTACAATTGTCAAACGAGGGTTTAATTTGAGTGTCAAGTAATTCTCGCATCATCTGTGACCTTAGAGATAAACCTGGTTAAGGCTACCACCCTACCATTATGGCTCTGGATGTTTTTTGAAGTTACGGGTTCTTTCATGTCAATGGTTGCTTTAATTTTCTCGGGGTTAGCTTTAATGCCTCGTTGGCTAATCATGAAGCCCAAGAATTTTCCAGAGCCCACGTCGAAGGCGCATTTGTTGGGATTCAACCTCATTCGATACCTCTTTAGAATGGTGAAGGTTTCAGACAGGTTGGTGATGTGTTGGTCAGCATGTTTGCTTTTAACTAGTATATCATCAACATAAACTTTCATGCTCTTCCCAATCTGTTCAGCGAACATTGAATTGACCAGTTTCTGATAAGTTACCCCTGCATTCTTTAGGCCGAATAGCATGACTTTATGGCAACATAGTCTTCTGTCAATAGTGAAGGTTGTGTGTTCTTGGTCCTGAGGGTTTATAAGGATTTGGTTGTACCCTGAGTAAGCATCCATGAAGCTCAAGAGTTCACACCCTACTGTAGAGTCTATAAGTCTATCAATGAGAGGAAGGGGAAAGCTATCCTTTGGGCATCTTTTATTTAGGTCGATGTAGTCGACACACATTATCCACAATATCTTTTGAAGCAAGAGACTTTCCTTAGTCGGATTTTTCTTAACAAGGACCACATTTTCTACCCATGTTGGATAATTGACTTCACGGACGAAGCCTATGTCTTTGAGTTTTTCGACTTCTGCCTTCATTGCCTCGTATCGTTCAGCGTCATAAGATCTTCGTTTCTGCCTCACCGGCTTGGTCTTGGGGTTAATACTCAAGCAATGGTAGATGATATCGGGAGAGATGCCTGGCATGTTTTTGTATGACCAGGCGAAGACCTCAGTGGTCTCTTGCAAAAAGGAAATCAATGTCAACCCAAGGGGTTGTGACAAGGTGGTGCCAATCTTCATTATGCGATTTAGATAATCTTTTAAGATAGAGACATTCTTTAACTCTTCAACAGGTTGTGCTTACGAGGTGAAAAAATCATCTCGAAGATTGTCAGGTTGACTGTTGCCATCATGAAGACCCAAGTTGGCTTCATCCGTGTTGGTCTTTATGACTTGGTCATGTATAAAAAGGGTTTCCTTGGGCACAGGCAGGTGTTGTTGCTTGACTAAAATGTTGTAACATGATTGTGCACTAAGTTGATCTCCTCTGATGTAACCATTGTCAGAGGGGGTTGGAAATTTCATCAACAACATATGTGTAGATACCATGGCCTTGAGATCATTGATGTCTACGTGCCCAAAGATGACATTGTATGTCGTTGGGCAGTCAACCACCAGGAAGTTAGTGGTAATGGTGACTGTATAAGAGCCTGTACCAATGGTGAAGGGTAAGTGTATGCTTCCTAAAGGTTGCACGATATCACCAAAGAAGCTTATCAAAGGAGAAACCGAGTGGTCGAGCAAGTTTTCAGCTACATTAAGTGCCCTGAAAGATTCAGTGAACATGATATTTACTGAAGCCCCCGTGTCTACAAGGATTCGTCGTACATCAAAGTTAGCTATGTTAGCCTCCACGATCAGTGGGTTGTTGTGAATGTAAATGATACCTCTTTCTTCATCAGGGTAAAAGCATATTGGATCCTAGTTAGGTTTTCAAAACTTGCCTCCCCTGACGTTTTCCACGTTAAACACTTGATGGCCAGGCCTCAAAGTTTGTTCATTATGTTTCATGGCCCTATTAGAAGATTCAGACATGGGTGTACCACCCTTTATGGAATACATCACATTTATTTGGCGTTGGCTACGGTTATCCCTTGGAGGGTGAAGGAGGAATTGATCAATTTTTCCTTCACGTGCCAAAGCTTCGATATGGTCATGGAGGATGATACACTTCTCAACCGTTATACTCGTGATAACAACAAAACATGCCCATGTTCTTCATAGACTTGTAATCCGGCTGCCTCGGCTTTGGCTTCGGTATTAGGTGAACTATACTGGGGTAAATGGTCAAGCATGTGGCATTCAAAGGCGTGTATGTCTCATACCTCGGGGTAGGGCCTGTCTTGACACGTGTTTGGCCCACTGCATTGACTGCCTAGGGGCGGGCATTATCGTGGCGATACCCTTGGTTATTACGATAGTGCCCTTTACTCTGTTTACTAAAATGAGACTGGTGAGGATGGAAATCTTTCCTTTTGCCTTGAGATTGATAAGTCTGTTGACTTGGTGAAGCATTAGGTAAGGCAAGGGGACGCGCCGCTACCGTTGGGAAGGTTGAGGTCTTCTCATTTGGTTGGATTTGGCTTCCACTCCCCACTTGCTGATAAGGGATGGCTGTAAGGGGTTTCCCTTGATATGTCCTTGCTTCGGCAGATGCATGGTTGTAAGCATGTGCCATCACCTTAGAGTAAGTCTTCCAAGTGTTAGCATTGATCATGTACTTGAAGAAACAGTCATATAGGCTTACCGTGAAGGCCTTGAGGGCGGTCTTGTCATCCGCCTCAACGCAATGAGAATACTCATGGCTAAAGCGGACGACATACTGTCGTAGTGCTTCGTCCGGCTTCTGGCGAATAGTGTACAAGTCATCTGCAGAATGCAAGCAATCGGTCTAGAAGATGTGTTGAGAGACAAACAGTTTCCTCAATTCCTCAAATGAGTCTACTGTCTCAGGTGGAAAACGGTAATACCAGTTTAGAGATTTGCCAGAGAGGGTGGAGAAAAAGAGAAGGCATTGCTCTTCATCGGTGTGCATCATGTATGCCATAGTGAACTCAAAAAAAGTTGAGGTGTTCAATCGGGTCCTCTGTTCCAGTATAGAGTTGTAAGCCAAACTTCTACTTTGTCTTCACTTGGATGAGGTGTTGAGGATCCTCCTTGTAAGAGGGTCAGGCCTGGGTTGGTTTCAGTCAGGTATCTCGGCTTGACGTTCGGCCTTTAACTTGTTTACTTCCTCAAGGAGCTGTAGGATAAGGGGTACTGAATGGAGTCATGTACCATTGGAGTCTTCTTCCATAAGTCTCCATCGCCTCTTGGAAGTAGGGAAGTTTGGTCAAGGGCATGTGGTTTTTCCTTGGACTCACTGTATTGGCTCCCAGGGTGTGGTTGTTAGAATACTTCCTAGTCCTCCATACCTTCATGTTCTTTTAGGATATGTCGCTCCTTCCCTAGATTAGTAGCTAGCCTAGGCCTTAGTAAGGGACTGAGCCTTTTAGAAACCCTTGGATCATTGATCCTTGAGCTTATGTAGATAGGGTTCTCTCGACGTTGCCTCAGGAAGTCCCGACAGTCGCGATAAACAGCTTTCGATCCTCCACTCCCTCTGCGAGGAGGTGCCTTCCTCCACTTCTCCTACTTCAGGTCGAAGAAGCTAGGTTGAGAAAAGTTTCATGTTGATCAACACATTAGTTCGTAGCTCGCTCCTCATCAGGAATTCCCATGTTGAATATCGATGACCCTCCGTGTTGGGGGGTACCCGAACAATGGTTGACATCCATAAAGGCAATGAGCTCGTGTGTTTGAGTATGTCTAGCCTTGTGGAGCATCTCGAAAACCTTCTCATACTGCTCCTGGAAGATCTCATTCTTTATCGCTATCTTGTTGTTCTGAGCCTCCAGCTCATCGACTTTAGCCTGAAGAGCAAACTTCTTTCGTTGTTTTGCATTAGGCGCGAAAGGGGTGTCATTTTGCGTGTTGTGGCTTCCTTCACTCGCCATGTTGGAGAGGGATGCCTGGTCAAAAGAGAGTGTACGAATGGTGAAAACCAGTTTGACAAAGCTGGAGAGAGTAGGAATAAGTATGTTTCCCACATATGGCGCCAAATGTTGATGCATAAAATCGGTGAGGACTTTAGTACAATAGAAAGTGTCAAGTTTGTGACCTTCGCTAGATTTCTCCGATCACTAGTGTGGATAAGTATGTAAATGGACAGAGATAGGGAAGCAAACACAAGATGTACATGGTTCACCCAAAATGGCTACGTCCACGGAGTTGAAGGGTTCTCATTAATTGTGAAGGGTTTACATAAATACATAGTTTCAAGTTCTCCTTTAGTGAGTTCTAGTGAATGATCTCCTTTTATAGAAGAGAGTTTCTAGCTTTATTCTGAATTTGACACGTGTCGTGCTGTGATTGGCCTCTAATGTTGACATGTATCACGCTGTAATTGGCCTCTGACATTGACATGTGTCGCATTGTGATTAGCCTCTTGGTTAGAGGGAAACTCTTGTGGGTCCTTGACGATATAACGTTGATCGGTGCTCAGTAGTTTCAGGATTGGTCAAGTATGGTATGAACATTGGTTATTGAAGAAGTTCGTAAAACTTATAGGAAAAGGAAATTGGACAAGGTAGAACCAACCTTCTCATAGTGGAAGATTCTTAGAAAAACAAGCAATGCATGCACAAGCCACATAATAGTAACAAGCGTCCAAACTTTAAAAAGTTTAGACACCGCAACCAGAACAAGTTCAAAGGAAAGGAGAGTGCATGTTACAACTGTGAAGAGACTGGTCATTATAGGTACAAGTGCCCAAAACGATGCAAGAACAACAAAAATCCTAGGTAACTGATTTTGACTGTCTCCGAAGCACTCATTGCTAAAGATCAAGGATAATAGTGGATAGACTCAGGAGCAACTCGTCATGTATGCAAGGACAAAAGTTACTTCATCAATTTCAAGGAGAAAGCACTAGGAGAACATCGTCTCTACATGGGCAACAATACTTATGTCGATGTTTTGGGTGAAGGAGATTGCAAGATCAACAATAGTAAATCTACCATTGTGCTTAAAAATGTTCTGTTTTCACCAAATATAAGAAGGAATCTTGTCTCTGTCCTAGAAAATAAAGGTTTTGAGACAAGGTTCATGAATGGTCCTCTCACTATTGGGAAAAAGGGTTATATTTATGTAAAGGGAATAAGAGTCGATGATATGTACTCAGTTTGTATTAATAAAAGTATTTCTTCCGAGTATGCCTCTGTCTCTACTGTTCAAAATTTGTTATATTTATGGCATTTACGTTTAGGTCACATAAATAAAAATAAAATGATATGCATGAGTAAAAATGGAATGTTGCCTCAAGTAAATGCACATGATTTTGATACACGTGAATCATGTATTAAAGGAAAAATGGCTAGAAAACCATTTTCTCAGCATTGGACTTCTACAAATTTACTTGAGATAGAGCTTACAGATTTATGTGGACCAATGAGAACTAAAACCCATAAGGGAATGAAATATTTTGTGACTTTCATCGATAATTATTCCCATTATGGACATGTCTCCTTCTTGCAGCATAAAAATGAAGCCTTACACAAATTTAAAGAGTTCAAGGAAGAATTAGAGAACCAATTGGGAAGATCCATAAAGACCCTTAATAGTGATAGAGGTGGAGAATTTGAAGCCTTCAATGATTTCTGCAAAGAGAATGGTATAAGGCATAATTATACTATACCTTATACACCGCAACAAAATGGAATCGCAGAAAGAAGAAATCGAACTCTAATAGATATAATGCAATCTATGATGTCTTATGCTGACTTACCTCTACATTTTTGGGGCTTCTATATTGAATAGAGTTCATACAAAAGCAAAACCATTGACTCCATATGAATTATGGCATGCGCAAAAACTAGATTTATTAAACTTAAAAGTTTGGGGTTGTAAGGTGCATGTCCTCATTCCAAAGCCATTAAGAGATAAATTACAAGCAAAGACTTTGGAATGTAAATTATAGGATATATTGATAATAGTGTCAGATATAGGTTTTATCATCTTGAGAAAAGATTGATCGAAAGTAGAGATGCTAATTTTATTGAAACTACTGATTTGGTTCATACAATACAAAAATTGGAATCTTTGGAAGAAGAAGAAATTCCCTTACAGAAGATCAAGATTTCCATCTTGATTTAGACTCGTCTCATGATCATGACATTAACAATGATCAAGTGGGAGACATAAACATGGGTGATCATAACAATATCCATCATGACACACACATGGATGATAATCATGATATTATCATGGAAGATATAAATAGTGGGAGAAATGATAAAATCAGTGGGAGTAAAAGAAAAAGGGAACCATCTAGAAGATTGAAAAATCACTTTATTTTCAATCTTGAGTAGGTGGATCATTTAGTGGGAGATCCAGACCCATGGAACTATAAAGAAGCAATTAATAGTGTTGAGTCTGAACAATGGCAACAAGCCATGAATGAAGAACTCGATTCCATAAAGAAAAATGAAGTTTGGGAATTTATTTGATCTACCTGATGGAAGAAAGCCCATCGGTTGTAAGTGAGCCCTTCATAAGAAGTATAAATCATATGGTACCCTAGCTAAGTTTAAGGCTCAACTTGTAGCTAAGGGTTATACTCAAAAATCCAGTATAGATTTTGTGGACACTTACTCTCCAGTTGCGAAGTTTACATCCATTCGTATTCTTATGGCAATTGTTGCTAGAATGGATTTAGAACTTCACTAGTTAGATGTCAAAACAACATTCTTAAATGGATATTTGAAGTAAGACATCTATATGATTCAACCCGAAGGATATCATATCAAAGGACATGAAAAAAGTCTATAAATTAAGAAAGTCATTGTACGACCTTAAACAATCATCAAGACGATGGTATTTAAAGTTCCACCAAGTCATTATGCAAATGGGCTATAAATTAAATCCATTGGATCATTGTGTTTACTCTTGGAAGTGCCAAGATAATTTTTGTATGTTGTCACTATATGTAGATGACATCTTACTTGCAGGTAACCAGTCTTCGACCCAGCTTGGAGACCCCTGGTTCTAGGAAATAGAGAAAGCTATTGCTTGAAAAATGGTATAAAAATTTCCATTTTAAATTTTTTTTTAAATTATATAATTATAAAGAATACTTATACAAATTCTGACTACGAGCCTACTCATCGAAAGTAATAGAAAAGCAGGAGAGCATACCTAGCTCGAAATTTTTTTTTTGATCTTCTTACAATAGCACACAGTCTAGACACAATTTGTTTCATCAAAGCTGATTGACACCAAGTTTAACACGAGCCACAAGAAGGGAATGGGATTCGAACCCAACTAGACCAAAACCCTTCCAAACGTACTTTGTATTATGAAGCACTAAGTTACTTATGTTAAGGTCTTTAGGGTTTAGGTCTAAATTTGAAATGAAAGATATGGGAGAAGCATCTTATGTTCTAGGAATTAAAATTACTAGGGATAGAGATGCCAAAATGCTCTATTTAGATCAACAAAATTATCTGAATAAAATATTTAAAAGATTTAATATGCAAGATTGCAAGCCAGTTATCTAGTATACTTATTTGTAAAGGAATGATGCTTTCCAAAAATATGTGTCTAGTACAGAAGCAAGACATCATTGATATGCAAAATATTCCTTATGCCCAAGCAGTTGGAAGTTTGATGTATGCTATGACTATCACAAAACCTGACATATGTCATGCAATTGGATTGGTAAGTATATATCAATCCAACCCTGGAAATCAACATTGGATGGCAATAAAGAGAATTATTAGATATCTAAAAGGCACCCAAGTATGAAATTTTGTTTCTGATTAAATGATCTGGATTTAGTTTGTTATTGCAATGCAGATTTTGCAGGCGACTTGGACGACAGAAAATCAACAAGTGGTAACATTGTCTTGTTTGGTGGAACAGTTGTTTCTTGGTTAAGTAAAAAACAAGGGTGTGTTGCAAAGTCTACCATAGAAGCAGAATATATATCTTGTAGCATAGCAATAAGTACTGCAGTATGGCTAAACGATTTATCGATAATTGAAATATAAGTATACCTAAGAAGCCCATCAATGTGTTTTGTGATAGTAAGTCCGTCATCTTTCTAATAAAGAGTAAAGCAAATAGTTCCAAGGGAAAACAAATTGATAGTAAATATCACTATATACAAGATATAGTGAAGAGATGAGAGGTAAAGGTTGACTACATACCCTCCGAAGAGATGGTGGCTAATCCAATGACCAATGGATTGTCTCTGAAAAAATTCAAAGAGCATGTGACTACAATGGGTTTGCAAAACATCTAGATGTGTTGTAGTGTAAGACATGCGGCAGGCATCATTGTATGGCTTCAAGGACACCTGAAACATCCACAAGTAGATGTGACTCTATCTGGTTCTTTAGTACTTGGTCGATTAAAGATAGAGGGCACTAACAAGGTAACCAAGTTATAATAAATCACTTGAAAGTAAAATCCGTAATAAGCTTTAAGAAATAATTTATATAACACCGTGGTTTATAGTGCGGGACTAAGTCATCATTTGTAACTGGGTATGGATTATTTTTCCTAGTTACTTGGATATGATGTCATTTTACTAAAGAGTAAAATGTTATCAAATACAATGGAATGGTGCGCACCAGGTAAAGAAGCCACATATCTATGTTACATTCAATTTGTTTATGAGTAAGACTCTTAAGAAACAAATCATAATAGGAAACAATTTATGTCATCGTAATCAAGTGGGAGATGTTGGAATATGATTATGATAACATGGTTTTTACAATATGTGTAATCATGTGTGAAGGTACACCATAACATTGGTGTACTAATATACATATGATTGTAGTGAAATAAGTTAATTAATTAATAAAGGAAATACTATAATTAATTAATTAATTAATTCTAAAAGGATATTTTCAAGAAAAAGAATTCTAAAAAGATATGAACAGTTGTATTTCAACGTAAAAAGTTATGACTTCCTCTGAAGAATACAACTTCTCCAGAAAGGTTATTTCCATCTGTATATATTTGTCAAATCCCTTTCTGTCAGATTCATTCAATTTCATTCTCACTCTCTATTCATATCCTTCACACCATATTATGATCGATAGTCTAGACGACATCCATTTTTAATCCTGTGAACTACCTAATTTCTATCATCTACATCATCTTCATGTCAACCATCTCTCTTGTCAAAGTTTGGAATGCATATGCAATTGAGGAATCCGTCCTTGGTGTTTGATTCGTCATCAATTTAGAAGTTTAAGAGACTAAGAAACACCATTGTCTTGCCTCAACTACTCTCTATCTCAAATTTTGAAGTGCTAGAAAATTTCCTAAAAATGATTCACATTGAGCAATATATACTCTTTTCTGGGTTTAGAACCAAGTGAAGAAGGTTGAAGTTTTATCATAAAACCAAATAGCAATACGGGGAGTAACCCAATCTCTTATAAGCTTTTTCAAGGTTTTCCCTTTCACCAATGTTAGGCTCATTTACCTTCATTATCAACACGCCCCGTCGCGTGTGGCGAAGTTTCAAGCCTAACACATGGACAACACAACAGGGTGACCTGGAGTGCATGTGGCCATTTGGCTCACATATGAGACAACCTGCTCTAATATCATGAAGAAAGTTGAGGTTCCACCGTAAAACCAATTGGCAACATGGGGAGTGGCCCAACCTCTTACAAGCTCTTGCAAGGTTTCTCTTTTTACCAATATGAACTCTTTTACCTTCATATTCTCAAACCAAAAAACATTTTAAAATTGAAAAATTAAATAAAAGTAAATTAAATTATTCACCCAATTTATGAATAATAATTTGTGTGGTACCTCACAAATGTATAAAATTGTATACGAGCACTTGCAATTGTTGCAAGTCCACATCTTGGAGCCATCTAGACGTTTTCTCATTGATACATTATGAGTGCAACTTCTCTTAATAGTGGTTTCACCCTTTTTTATTGAAAAAAATTAGCGATGTGGATGCTACTTTTCCGATAACAAATCACATAAGATAAATATTAGCATACGAAATTTTTTATTGCCACAATTAATTAAATAAAATCAACAAAATAACCAAAAAATACTTGTATTTTAGAGTGTAGAAATTGTTCTTCGTCAATGCTTCATTAGTGTGTCCTCAAGAATTGGTTCTACCCAATCGGAGACAATGTTTCAATGTGTACACTCTTAGTGCTTGGATCGAATGAACATCTCGATTCTTTTCTTTGGTACATATAAGTGTCGAATATAATTGTGGAGCCAAAAATAATCAAGAGACGACACGTGGATTTTTGGGCAGAAAGAACAAAACTACCCTTGAGGAGCACCGAAATTCTCACGCACGAGCAGTGGACAATCATCCCACAATCAAGTCAAAAGTGCCCAAAATAGGTATTTATTCAAAACCTATTTCATCCATCTTCTCCACAAGGTAACCCCCAAAACATTCTTTTTAAATTATGTTAATTACCTAATTAATAGATTTATTACCTAATTAATCTATTAATGGCTAATTAAATTACCAGTTAACTACAAAATACACTCAAAAACACCACCAAGGGCCGGCCACCTTCTCCCCCAAGGAAGCCCGCCATGCCCTATATATACTACTCCATTTTCTCTAAAAACCTAGGTCTACACTCTTGCTAAATATTCAAAAATCTCCAAACATTTTTTCCTCAAAATTCTAACTTTGGCATCGGAGATTCTTCGGCCAAAGCACCACACCCCCCCCCCCCCAAAAAAATCATTATGGGCGTGTCAGGCTATTGGCCTTGACCTAAGGTGTTATTTGTTTTGTAGGTGCAATTTTGTCCATGAACAAGGAGGAAGAAATTTGCATCCACAAATTGGTGCTTTCATTGAGAGTTGAGTCCCACACTCGTAGAAGACTCTCACATCCAAGAAATTTAGAAAATTCAACAAGTGAAAATTCCAATATTCAAGAGATGGGACCACGACGATCCACGAGGTTAAATGTGACAATAAGTGGAGCAGCACCACCACCGCGAGTTTCCACCACGGGAGCCATGCCATCTAGGTAAACCCAAGCCATGCCATCCAAGACCCATGACACCAAGGTCACGACCCAAGCCAAGTCACTCCACGCCCAACGTGTTACCAAGTAGAGCCCAAGCCTCGCACCCGCGTGCACCACACGCCAAGCAGCCCACTCCCGTGGCCTAGCCTGCTCTGGCAACCTAGCCTGCTCCCGTCACCCAACATGCTCCTGTGGCATTCCAAGCAGCCCAAATCGGTCCAAGAGTAGTTCAACCATCCCAGCTTTAAATTTATGGGCCTACGATTGAACCGAGGGTATTTTCATCACGTTTCTCCTTGAATTCGACATTTCCTAATTCAAATCTCGCGCCCGAAGCCTACTACACTTCCACTACTCAAGGACCAAGCTCTTCTAATCCAAATGGTGAACAACACTTGTCTCAACAAGTCATAGAGTTGACGAGTGCCCTGCACAACAGACAACCTTAGTGAATCAAATCTTGCAACGCACTGAGATCCAATGTGCCCCGGACGAGGTGTCTAGAAGTAGAACAAGGGCAGATGAACCTCTCCACCAGCATCTTCGCAAGCAGCCCATCAACCAGCCACGATCCAAGCGTTCTGGTAGTTTACACTCCCGCCTGGGTCATTGGGATAGCGTATACTCTTATCTTAGCATGCGGATGAGCTTACATTCCCGATCAAGCCCACGGACGAGTATACGTTCACGGTTGAGGTCACCCTCTGATTATCAACATGGACAACCTTCCAGGCGAAGTGTTCATTCACAACTAGGTCGTAAGAAGTATCCTCCACCTCACATCAGAGTGGGTAGCATGGCAGACGGAGAGAAGCAGTCACTCAATCTGACTCAAGTTCAACTGGCAGCCTGCGAGCAGCCCGTTCGCCTGCCAGGAACATGCCACATACACCACAATTGCGACATAGACGAGTCGAGCATAGGGAAGAACGGCCCAAACCTATAGGTAGCGACCGAGGGCAACCGAAAGTTCCACTACCCCAGCAGAGGCAAATTCAAGAAGAAGTTGAAAGGCTCATAACTGAACGATTGTGCAATTTCCAACGTAACGAGGTTGCTGACGATGTATTTCGATGAGACATGACCAACATAAGCATGTCACCATTCACGAATGAGATCGATCGGACAGATCCACCTTGCGGGATCACTATGCCTCACTTCACTCCATACAAAGGAGAAAAAGATCCGGATCAACATCTCAAGCACTACCGCAGTACCATGATCCTCTACAGGAACAATGATGCGCTTATGTGCAAAATTTTTGCCGCAACTTTGCAAGGCAAGTTGCAAGACTGGTTTCACACTCTACTACTGCAGTCAATCCAGAGTTTCAACGAATTTTCCTTTCTTTTCATTAAGGAGTATTCGTCTAACCGCTCAATCAAAAGGACATCTGACCATCTCTTCAACATCGTAAAAGACCCTTGGGAGACAATTCGCGACTATGTCAAGAGGTTCAAAGTGGAGAAGGCCAAGATTGTTGGCTGCAAAAAAAGACATAGCAATGGTAGCATTTAGAAATAGGCTTCCCACCAAACACCCTTTATTCAGAAAACTGATCATAGGAGAAGAACTGACCCTAACAGCTTCGTATGCTTTGGTAGAAAAGCATGCACTATAGGACGAGGCCAAGCAATCTAACAAAAATGAGTCGGAAAAAGAAAAAAAAAAGCACATGGAACATTCCCTACCAAAGAAGACTCAAAGCCTGAAACATTCACCAAGTTCACAGTTCCAATCGGCCAAATTCTCCGCAAGCTTAAGAACGAACCTTGGTTCGAATTGCCGCCACCCATGAAAAGCAATCTTACTAGGCTGGATCATACAAAGTATTGCGCATTCCATCAAGTATCGGGCCATACTACCAACGGCTTCCTGAAGTGGAAGCAATATCTTGAGAAGCTGACAAATGAGGGCCGATGTGACTAATATCTTGACAAGTCAACGAAACGGCTTACACAAGTAGGGGAAGCCTCCATCACCCCATGAACCCCGTTTGGGCTTTTCTAAATAAGTTTGAAGTCTTAAGCATCTCGACGAACAAGGCCTCGCAAGTCGAAGATTATCTAGTTTGTTATGCAGTTTCTACCTTCCAGCACAGTTGATTTATTTCTTTACTCTCAACGAAGATTCAAGAAGTTACTCATAAGCCTGGCTCAACTACTGTCCACAACAACTGCTCAAAACCCTTTCTGGGTCTGCTCTCTAGTGCGAGAGGATAAACTAATTGCTCTTCAGTGTGAGAGGGTAAACCAATTCCCCGACACCCATATGTGTCTGCTCTCCAATGCGAAAGGATAAACTAATTGCTTTATAGTGCGATAGGGTAAACTAATTGCCCTCCAGTGCAAATGGGTAAACCAATTCCCCGACACCGATATAGGTATGCTTTCTAGTGCGAGAGGATAAACTAATTGCTCTCCAGTGCGAGAGGGTAAACTAATTCCTCAACACCCATCTGTGTAAGCTCTCCAGTGTGAGAAAGCCATATAGCTCAAAAGATTGAATGCTTAAAGATCAACTAGGTAGCAAATGGTCAAGGGGCAGCAGCCACTTTTGCACTTAACAGTTCACTCATCCGACACTTCATCTTCAGCAGCTCCGATCTTAGTAGCTTCATCCTTGACTACTCCATCTATAGCAGCTCATAAATCAAACTCAAGCAGTTTCCTCATTTTTAGCAAGCAGCCCAGACATGGCAGCGCCAAACCGTTGCCCATGCCACGCCATTTCCTTGACACATGCCGAGCCAATCTTTGGCATCAATCAAGCTGAGCAGCATAAGCAATGGCCCCTGCCACACCACCTCATTAGCCTATGCCAAGTCGACTCATGGCTCCTGCCAGCCGACGTGCCTTACCCCTGACGGCTACCCCGTGGCAGCACCTCCCAAGAAAAAGATAGGAGAATTAAGTTTTTCTTACATCAGTGCAACACAAAGAAGACAAAGAAATCAACGAAAAACGGTTCTTTGCACAGGCAAGCAAAAAAGAGTGCTAGGCAAGGGGGAACAGATATCCTCTAGCTTTCTCTCTTTCTTGTAAGTATAAATAATTGCCCTCCAAAATTGATTTAATCCCCTACTTAAGGTAGGCTTAAATAGGCTTTGGAGGCGATTTATTTCCCTTTCCTAGAAGAATCTAATTCCAAGTCCAAGAGAGAATCTACATCAAAGTTAGAGATCTCTACACCTGTTGCCCTTTCCTGCGAGCAGCCCAGCAGGTGTGGGGCATTTGTGGAGCCAAAAATAATCAAGAGACGGCATGTGGATTTTTTGGCAGAAAGGACAAAATTACCCTTAAGGAGCACAGAAATTCCCATGCGCGAGCAGTAGACAATCATCCCACAATCAAGTCAAAAGTGCCCAAAAATAGGTATTTATTCAAAACCTATTTCATCCATCTTCTCCACAAGGTAACCCCCAAAACATTCCTTTTAAATTATGTTCATTAGCTAATTAATAGATTTATTACCCAATTAATCTATTAATGGCTAATTAAACTACCAATTAACTACAAAATACACTCAAAAACACCACCAAGGGCCGGACACCTTCTTCCCCAAGGAGGCTCGCCATGCCCTATATATACTACTCAATTTTCTCTAAAAACCTAGGTCTACACTCTTGCTAAATACTCAAAATTCTCGAAACACTTTTTCTCAAAATTCTAACTTTGGCATCCGAGGTTCTTCGACCAAAGCCCCTCCCCCCCCCCCCAACCAACACATTCATCGTGGGCGCGTGAGGCTATTAGCTTTGACCTAAGGTGTTAATAACACTTTAAAAGAATATGATGAATCAATGGAGGAGAGGAGAAAGGTGATTCACTCGAAAAGTAAAACTGTAAAAGAGTGTGTGTGTGTGTGTGTGTGTGTGTGTGTGTGTGTTCACTGAGCGTGGAAGCTCTGGGGTAATTGAAATACATGAGACTAAGTAGAGTTACCCGTTGGACTATTAATCACTACTTGAATACCCTCAAATTCAACGACTATAACGTAAGAAGGTGAAATAAAGCAACGAAAATAAATGGCAATTGAAATATTTCTTTTGAAATGGTCCGCTACAAATCAAAATTGGATACAATATGAAGTTAATGAACCATTATAAATGGGAGATCATATTTTTTGACATATTCATGTGTAACGTTGACGTGGCCAATGACACATGTACCAAAATCCAATGAGATAAACTTATTCATTGATTTGACAATTACACCTCATTTGCCACATCATATCGTTCATGAATGTGGTAAAAAAACGTGATATTCCTTGAAGTTTTCTTTACAACGGCATTGATACTGATCGATAGTGAGACATGAGACATAGTGCTTTCTACTTTAATAGAAAATGTGTAAATTAGAATTTTTATCTACAATTTTTAATTATGATATATATTTTATATCCGATACATTTTGTGTCTTCTATTAAAGATGCTCTTATTATCCTATAAACTCATGTTGATTGATGACTTTTCCACCTCCATCCCCATCAAGAATAACAAATGCATATGAAGTCACATGTCACCAAATTAACAATCACATTCCTTAATTTAATTATGGTAGTAAACAATTGATTAATTTGGATAATGCTTCCCCATAAAAGACCAATCACCAATGCACCTCCGTGATCTATACAGCCCTGTGAGCCCACAGTAATCCCAATACGCCAACTCTGCGTCACGAGTTCTAACATTGCAATGCATGCATGCTGCTAATTATAATATGCCACAATTACAGGTTCTATTCGATGCGTTTCTATATATTAACTACAAAATGATTTATTTTATGTGGAGTCAAGTGTTTTTAAGTCAGGTTTTGTATTTAAGATGCATATTACAAATACAATTAAACCTAGTGTGATGGATGACTAGCTAATGTTTTGATACCAAACCTATATTCTGCTACAAATGTTGATTATGTCAAATTAATTGTTAATCATAGTCACACATTCAAGCAAGAACCAACTTGATCAATCGTTCAAATTCTCAATGTGGGGATAGTATGGCAAATAAACATTCTACAAATCTCAATATTAACATAATATATATCTGATTATGGCATGATAATTTTCTTTTTATATTTACAAGCGATAATGGGAAGAGACACAAAAGAGGGTATGGAGGTTTGTGACAAATCTATACCCATTTATATTTACAAGTGGGCAAGAGTAAGACAACCCACCATTCCCAATTTCCCATATACCTTTGCCTTCTAGCTATATAATAACCAATCCCACAAACCATCTTTCACATAGTTCATCGCTACACCTAGAAATCCAAGATAGTATTAGTGAGTGAGAGAAATAGAGAGAGACATGGAAGCATACAGAAAGCTTATTGTTCTTGTGGCATTGCTTTTGGCAGTAGCCATTGGCTCCGACGCCTTGATGGCCAACAGCGACGAGAGTTTTTGCCGCATGACAAAAGAAGGTCTGAATGCATGCGCCCCTTCAGTGAGCGGGGCGAACCCTCCGCCTCCCTCAGCTCTGTGTTGCTCGGCTCTTTCGTACGCGGACTTCGGATGCCTTTGTCTTTTCAAGAAGTACTCAAACTTTCTCAGTGCCTACGGAATCGACCCAAACCTTGCCATGCAGCTTCCTGCCAGATGCAACCTTCGCCAGCCTATCCGTTGCTAAAAGTGCATGCATGTGTTGCATGGAATGATATGTCCATCTGTTTTAGTTTCTCCTTAATTTGTTTTTGTTGGTTGTGGCTAGCTTGTACGCTTCTGTTCAGTTAATTTCTGTCGTTGTGTTTTGTTTTATCAAGCTTTATCTTATCTTTTCTTTTTTTTTTTGGATTATGTGTTCTAAAGTTATATTTGTGTTTACGATACAATTCTCCTTGGTAACTCTTATCAGTTTAAAATGCCTTTCAACGCCTTAAGAAGACATCTAAGTTTTTTAAAATGAGTTGTTGGTTTATGTCAGGCGTGCCATTGTAGTTAATACCAACAAAAAAATCTAATGAAGTTATTGTTAGATTGTAAACTTGCACCACAAGTAAACTGAACTTCTAATCAAAAAATTGTGCTATAGATGAGGTTAAAATCTATGTTAAGTTC
This sequence comes from Pyrus communis, assembly GCF_963583255.1. Classification (NCBI taxonomy): domain Eukaryota; kingdom Viridiplantae; phylum Streptophyta; class Magnoliopsida; order Rosales; family Rosaceae; genus Pyrus; species Pyrus communis. Next base: position 7,514,869 of record NC_084805.1, on the reverse strand, counting down.
TTTTCTATGCCTTGTCTGTAAAGGACTTTAAATATTTTCTTTGTGTATGCCAAATGATAATCACAAATTGGTTGGATCTTGGTTCAACTCAGATTTACAATCCTCACATAAATATACTCACGAAATGTAGGACAAACTATATGAAAATGAAAGACAGAAAAGAAATGACGTTAAGTACTTATTAAATATCCAACAATAAACTAATAACTCAAAAAGAAAGGCAAAATACAAAAGATCAGGACCTATTTGGGCAAGTTCTTGCTAGCAGTTGAAGTGCCTTCAAATGAAGTTTTCTTACAGGAAATCAATACTACATGTAATGTATTAGAGCTTATAACATAAATAAAATTGCAAACGTGATGAATTACAAAAAGAAGTTAGAAAAGATAGGATGCAGAACTTTAAGTTTCTTTTATATTGTGAGTTGAGTGTCCTTATCTTCTGACTTTTTGCTCTCTTTCATATCATTGCCACACTATCTTTCTTGTTTAATCCATAAACTTGTTTTTTAAGCAAGTTTAATTCATGTCATTGTCACATTATCTTTATCAGTTGGATACCGACCCCGCATGTGTTTTTCGTTTACTTTTTAGTTGAAAGATCATACTTCGAAGTTACACAACAAGTAACTCTTCTCTTACTTCTCAAATCGCAACAAATTCATCATATAAGCATCAAAAACCTCATAAATAAACTTACCAAACTAAAATCGTTCACTTAACTAAGTTGCTTCTTTTAGACATTATCAAGAATCAAAGGGACAAAACAACTGAAATCTAGTGAAAGAAAAATAAATTCTGGCCTTGACACCCTTTAAGCTATGGCCTTGATCCGCTATTGCATTCATGTCAAAGTCAAACTACCCTAACATGCCAAAGAAAAAAAAAAAAAAAAGGTTTTTATGACACGGGTAAGCCGTCATCAGGGCGTTCCACGCCAATTATATAGCATCATGTGTGATTGGCACAGGACACACAATAGTGGTGTACCTATGGCACACGAAGTTATTTCTCCTTTAGTGAAGAAATTTTTCATTATGGCCGGAACACGAGTGGTACATCACGTGTTTTTACATAAATAGTTAGAAATTTTATTTTTAAAGTTATTAACTTTTTAACACACACATCACACTGAAAAATCTCTTCCTTTAATGACTCCACCTAAGCATCAGTTGTACCAGAAGTAAAAAAGAATGAAAGCGACAATACAAAATGAGTCCTTCTATTATGGCCCACATTGCTTTTAAGAATCTTAGACTCACCTGTTAAAATATTTTTGAACTCTTTAGCCGACATTCAATTATTAAATTCAACAATGTATGTTATACATTAGTATATTCTAACAATTTTAGAAAATTGAGAGGCCTAGTTTGTACCACAAGGGATATTCTACATTACAAGAGTAATCTGCATTGCCATTGGCATTGAGATGTCAAAAGGGGGATATAGAGTTCAGCCGAAACTAGTTATCATTTAAGAGCATCTCGTGCGAAGGAGACAAGTAAGGCAAACTTACTTTGCCTTGACATCAATGACAACACCACTTTTAAATCTTAATGGATGAGGTTACAATGCAATTTGAATTGGCAATGTTGTGCAATGTGACCTACCTAATTTTTTATTTTTATAAATTTATAAGGGATCCTTTACACTAATTTATTATGCTAAGAAAATGGGGAAATTTTGAACTTGTGACACAGTAGATTAAAGAGGAAAACTCTAACCATCAGGATAATCCACCACTTACGCCTAATTCTTATTAATATACGTTTTAACTATTTGCGTGCTTCATGGTTTTTGAGGGATAAAATTTTGAACAAGATAAAAGTTGAAGGTAAAGTGTCAAATAAGCATATCTGATGAGGAAAAAAGGTCAATCAATTATCTCCTTCTGTGAGAGCCCTTCTCTCCTTCTGTGAGAGTTTCCTCCCTTCCTTTTGGTGAGGGTCTTCATCTTGCCCACCTTCTTAGGCGCCGACTCGGGCTTTGGCTGGAGTCGATTGCCACTCTTCTCTTCCTCCTCCTATTTTCTCTTCTTCTCCCCTTCTATGCCTTGTCCTCTTTCTTATGTTCTTCTTCTTCTTTTCTTTTTGCTTATCTCGATGCTTCTTCCTTTTTTTTTCCCCTGCTCTCCTTTCCGATTTGGCCATTGCTTCCTACCCCTAGCGGCGTTCCTTCCTACTCCTCTTTGTTCCATTTGCAACCGCTTCCAAACCGCAACTTGTTGTGGGACTTTGAGATGGTGTGTAGAGTTCCGGTGTTCCCACCGGCTCAGGTGTTCAACACCACCACCTTCTCACTGTCTCTGCCTTTTCCGGCAATGTTGTTCGTGGGTTGCCATGAACTTCATGCTGATAGTTGGCTTCTTCCGATCACTTGCTGGCTATCCTTTATTTGTGGCTGTGCTCGAGATGTTAATCAATGTGCGTTGTTGCAATTGATCTAGCAATGCTTGGCTGTGGACAAAGACTTGGTCGGATCAAGAACAGCGGCGAAAGTAGTAGATTTGTCTGGTGTCTGTAACCTCTTTTGTGTGTTTTGGGCTTTAACTACTAGTTGGCCCTTTGTAGTTTGTCTTTTTTGGCCCGTGTTTTGCTTGTTTATGTGTGATGTTTGGGCCTTGGGTTTCCTTTTGTGTATCTTTTAGTTGTATTATATGTGAAGAAGCCTTTTTCCCAAAAAAAAAAAAAAAAAAAAAAAGCATATCCAATGAGAAGCTCTAAATTAGTTGGCTTTTGGTTAAAATTGCTTCTCATTTAGTTGGCTTTTGGTTAAAACTAAGAATAATGCTACACTTACCACCTATTTGTAATTGTACCATCTCTAATAGAGGTAGGTTTGCCACCGCATATGGATCTCATCTCTATTAGAGAGATGATATAAATGAGGTATAAATATATAGTAAGAAAAGCATTTTTTGTAAAATTAAAGTTTGTGAAATCTTTGCAAGTGGCCATTTACCATAGTGGTGGAAATGTGTGAGCCTTTGCATGACAGCATGGGTTCAAACCCTGTTAGTGGTTAATCTAACTTCTAATCTAACAAAATCTAACGTTATGTGTTAAAAAGAAAAAAAAAATTATTATTATTGTGAGGTCTTTGTCATTAATTTTCTTAAAATTTTACAGTTCTAATAATATTCTGGAATTGTATTGGACTCTAATTTGGCGGGCCAACCCATACCTACTAGAGTTGGATAAACGCAGGGTGATTGCCATTGTAAGCCCAATTGCAATTGTCCATAACAGTGAGGCGCATATAAAGGAAAACAACAAAGTTGAAGGGCCGAAAGCGTAATAGAAAATTCAACAAACGTTTTTAGGGTTTCATCTCCCTCGAGCCTCGACTATAAAAACACACTTTGGAGGCAGCCAAGTAAACAAAAAACAAGACGCCTGGTCACTTCAAACCTCAAAGCTCCTGCTTATCTCTCTCGGTTTTTTCTTCAGGTTTTTCGTTTCTTGTTAAATAATTTTGTGGGTTTGGGGTGCCCTCATTAATCGCAGAAAAGGGTAGAAATTGTGTTGTGTTGTGGTCGTGGTTGGTGCCTTCATTAATCCCAGAAAAGCAGAGAAAAGGTGCTTTATCTGATTCATAGGAGGCCAATAACAAAGTCTGTGGAGGGTTTCGCTGATAAATGCCTGTTTTTAATCATCACACGGCGTTTACTAGTAACTTTCCACACATTTTTTTCTTCTATCCAATCCAATCCAATCCAATCCAAACCTTTTTTTTTTTTTTTTTTTTTTAGTATCTTGTTTCTGTTTATGCCGCTCCATCTGGTGGACAGTAGGTTTTATTTCCGGCACTCGTTTTCTGATAATTCTATTTCAATTAACAATGAGGACCAAGTTTTCAATAATTTTGTTTGAAACTCCAAAAATCATTATGTTATTCATAAAATTAATTATACATTCCTCTGCAGTCTTTTTGAATGCGGCAAATTGCTACTTGTTGAAAAAATAAAAGTAGGCAAACATTACTTTTTACGTCCTGGTACGTTTTATAAGCGAACACTTACAAGTAGAAGAGAGGGGTATGTTCACTTAATCAAAATGAGAAAATGAACGAATCAAAAAGCCTAAAAAAAGGAGAAGAAAATGAATTCAAAACTAGTTCCCCCTAGTTGATTCAATATCTGTTGTTTTTTTGGTATTTGATTACGAATTTTAAGATAAAACTTGCACTTTTCAGATTCTTTGCGTGTAAGTAGACTAAAAAAATAGTTGAATGACATGATTCCCTTACCCAAATTTTAGTAAAACACAGACACTATGGGCGGCATGGCTTAGTTGGTCATTTATGTTTTGTCTTTTGTTTCCTTTTTGTTTGTTTCAAGATATATTGATCAATTCCAACGAAACCTGGTGAAAAATAAAATTATTTGCTGAGAAGGAAATAGAGATATAAATTCCAACCAAAATAACTAGGTAGGTATTCCAATCTTCCAACCAATAAAAACCCTAATGAACCTAACAAAAGAAATAAAGGCCCAACGTAAATTACTTGTTTTTCAAGACCCCCATCAAGTTCTATGACGATGAACACAATGGAATCAAGTATAACGATTCCGTTATTGTGAAAAATATCCCAGACGTGCTCGATTGGACCGATTCATCATTCCAAAACCCAGCATACAACTCTGATTTACTGCACTCCCCAAGTGTGCTTATTCCTCCCTACTTCCTTACCATGGCAAGTCTATGTGAAATAACTCCAATAAGAAAGAAAAATGAAGGCGTTAAAAAGATCCCTCCTGGTCCAACCCTAGACACTACCATCTCCAACCCTTGGGCTAAAAGCCAAATTTTTTAGCCCGGAAAATTTGGCTTTTAGCCTAGAAATGGTTTTTCTGCTCCAACCCTTCTGGCCTAAAATTTTAGTCCAGAATTATTAAAGAATAAACTTAGGCTAATATTTTTTCTTAAATCAAACTTTTTTAAAAAAATAAATAAATATGTAGTAAATTAATTTTATGAATATTTTAATCTAAAAAAATTTAAATTCCAATAAAAATTTAAAAATCACTAAATTTTTCACAAAGCAAGCTTTCAACTTTCACCAACCTTTCAACTTTCACTAACCGTTCAACACCAAACTTTCAACTTTCACCACTTCCACCAACTTTTCAACACCAAACTTTCAACTTTCACCAACCGTTCATCAATCATCCTTTATATAAACACAGGTCCAATATTAGTTGATCACACAATCTTTCAACCTTCAATCATCCTCTATATTCACCAATCTTTCAACTTTCAAAGAGTTTTTGTTTCCTAAAAATCCTCAATATCTCATCAATGGGTGCCAGAAGAAGGCGTAGCAGGGCAATGCAGATGACACAATAACAAGCAAAGCTTGACATTGAGGATGTAGAACCTATCAACGCCAAGCTAAACTTGTAAACTTGTTTATGCAATATGAGCACCATGGCGAATCTAGCCATCGTGATTCTGTCACGGGGCGTTCATTTGTGCAACCTGATAGAGAAGAATGTTATGACCAAATGATGAAAGATTATTTCATCGAGCACCCGAGATTTCCTACTCATGATTTTCGGAGGTGGTTTCGGATGAGGAGAGAGCTTTTTGAAAGCATCTTAAATGCAGATGTCAATCATGACCACTGCTTTGTAAGGAAGATAAATATCATAGACCGACGAAGTTTATCACCTCATCAGAAGCTCACATCTGCATTTCGGATGCTAGCTAATGGGTGCTCTGCTGACTCAACTGACGAGTATTGCCGACTTGCGGAGAGTACTACTATTGAGAACCTGAAGAGCTTCTGTCAGGCAATTCAAGCCATATATAGAGCCACATACCTCTGCAAGCCAAATCGTGAAGACTTGAAAAGGCTTCTACGCAAGGCAGACAAAAGAGGCTTCCCTAGCATGATAGGAAGTCTCGATTGTATGCATTGGGAATGGAAGAATTGTCATACTGGTTGGGCTGGCCAATTCAAGGGCCGTCATAACAAGCCAACCATCGTGCTGAAGGTTATGGCGTCTTATGACACATGGATTTGGCATGCATTCTTCGGCGTTCCCGGATTAAACAACGATATCAACGTTCTTTGGTCTTCTCCTATGTTCGATGATGTTGTGAATAGATGGGCACCAAAATTTCGGTATAAGGTAAATGGTAATAGGTATGAGCTAGGTTACTACCTAACTGATGGTATTTATCCGAGTTAATCTACCTTTGTCAAAAGTTTTTCTCATCCCGATAGTGCAAAGATGAACTTTTGAGAAAAGTCTGTCAAAAGTCTTTGCACTATCGGGATAAGAAAAACTTTTCACAAAGATAGACCAACTAGGATAAATATCATCAGTTATGTAATAACCTAGCTCATACCTATTACCATTTACCTTATACTGAAATTCTTGTGCTCATCCATTCACAACATCATCGAACAGAGGAGAAGACCAAAGAACATTGATATGGTTGTTTGATCCGGGAACGCTGAAGAATGCATGTCAAATCCATGTGTCGTAAGACGCCACAACTTCCAACACGATGGTTGGCTTGTTATGACGGCCCTTGAATTAGCCAGCCCAACCAGTAGGAGAATTCTTCCACTCCCAATGCATACAATCAGGACTTCCTATCATGCCAAGAAAGCCTCTTTTGTCTGCCTTGCGTAGAAGCCTTTTCAAGTCTTCACAATTTGGCTTTGTGGAGGTATGTGGCTCCATATATGGCTTGAATTGCCTAACAGAAGCGCTTCAGGTTCTCAATAGCAGTACTATCCGCAAGTCGACAATACTCGTCAGTTGAGTCAGCAAAGCACCCATTAGCTAGCATCCGAAATGCAGATGTGAGCTTCTAATAAGGTGATAGACTTTGTCAGCTTACGACATCTATCTTCTTTGCAAAGTAGTGGTCATGATTGACAAATGCGTTCAAGATACTTTCAAAAAGCTCTCTCCTCATCCGAAACTGCCTCCAAAAATCATGAGCAGGAAATCTTGGGCGCTCGATGAAATAATCTTTCATCATTTGGTCATGACATTCTTCTCTTTCACGTTGCACGAATGAACACCCCGTGACAGAACCACGATGGCTAAATTTGTCATGGTGCTCATATTGCATAAACAAGTTTACAAGTACAGCTTCGGCGTTGATCAATTATGCATCTTCAATGTCAAGCCTTGCTTGGTATTGTGTCATCTGCATTGCCCTGCTACGCCTTCTTCTATCACCCATTGATGATATATTGAGGATTTTTAGAAAACAAAAACTCTTTGAAAGTTGAAGGATTGGTGAATATAGAGGATGATTGAAGGTTGAAAGATTGTGTGATCAACCAATATTGGACCTGTTTTTATATAGAGGATGATTGATGAAGAGTTAGTGAAAGTTTAAAGTTTGGTGTTGAACGGTTGGTAAAAGTTGAAAGTTGGGTGTTGAACGATTGGTGAAAATTGAAAGATTGGTGAAAGTCTAAGGCTTGCTTTGTGAAAAATTTAGTAATTTTTCAATTTTTATCTGAATTAAAATTTTTTTTGATCAAAATGTTCATAAAATTAATTTACAATAGTCTACATATTTATTTGTTTTAAAAGAAAAATTGATTTTAAAAAAAATTAGCCTAAGTTCATTCTTTAATAATCTCAGGCTAAAATTTTAAACCAAAATAGTTGGAGCAGAAAAGCTATTTCTGGGTTAAAAGACAAATTTTCCGAACTAAAAAATTTGGCTTTTAGCCCAACAGTTAAAGATGGTCTACATTTGACTTTTAGCCCAATGTTTTAGCTTGGGTTGAGTGGTGTTTGAGGGGAAATTTAGCAAATAGCCCAGATTTGTAGAAGGTCTAAGAGAATCAAAATTATTTCAGTTCCTATTCTTTGTATATGTATTAATAACTGCCCTTTTCTAATGGTAAATATAAGATGCTCTTTCAAACCAAGGTGTAATCCAAGGGGATTTGATTGTACGGATGATGTTTAACATGCACAACCTCCGGACGGCATCTTCTTCTTCAACTACTTAACAATATAGTATGCATTTATAGTCTGCGTAATCAAAATTTCCGTTCCTAATCAGCTCTTAGTCACCGCATTACAACTTCCCCTACAATTGTTCTACATCTACTTGTTGTATAGGTGGACGACTGTGAAGACGAAGAAACCTGTCATCTGCATCACAATACCAAGATAATGTTATCAAAATAGTTTCAAGCTAATGTAAAAATAGCTTATGGCACCAATATATGAGAATCTCGCGCTTATTTCCCATGTCCGGGGAACTTCAAACATACATAGTTCATAGAGTTAAGCTTTAGCTCAATGTAACTTGAAATAGGGCGGCTAACACCACTGACATGGCCATGAAAGATGAGATGCTCTTCAGGCCATTAAACCAGCGTTGGACAAGATGACAGATCGAAAATCTTTGTAAGTAAATATAAGAAAATGAAGGGCAGTTTGGATGGCAAGGTATCCTGTCTTAAACGCTCATTCTGTGTAGCTGCTGGTATCTTTCGCATTCATTGTGTGTGTGTGTGTGTGTGTGTGAACGAGTGTATAATGTAACAGAGACCAATTCAAGAGAACAAAAGAGAGTTACCATTGAAAATGCTGCTCCATAATAGGGGTAAGCTGCTGGTATAAATCTTTCGTATTCATTGTGTCTAAATGGTCGAACAGGGATCTGCAATTCAATATGATTTCCATTGAGGCAGTGTTAAAGGAACATTACATTAAAAAAGAGAACCTGACTCACTCATACAAAGCAAGAATTAATATAAATCAATAAAATAGCACATTTAGTCACAGTACAAGGTTTTGGTACTTGAGAATATTCATTACTCGAAGTTGAAGTGTGCGCCATTCCAGGTGCAAAACATAAGTGGGATGGTTGTTCAAAGGTAGATATAAGAATTAGTCTTTTATTTTTTTTATCAACATTCAATAAGAAATAGCGGCAAATTGAAATTTAACGCATTCTGCAGTTGGGTATTAATTGTAATGAATTGAATTTTATTAATGTAACCACAGATTTTCAATCAATAAAAAAGCTTCAATACTATATTACGGAGGTCCAAATTTATCAAGTCCATGATGACATCCATTTCGCACAAGCATAAAATGCATACAAAACTTTCTTGGTTTTATTGAAAGATCTTCTCTTAACAAGTTAGAGATGCACCGACACCATTTATAGAAATATTTATTACCTGCTTTGAGAGAGACAAACTTGTGTAGCCAAGCCTCTGGTACTCAACCTTGAATTGGAAAACCCCATAAACATCTGGAACCTTAAAATCTGTAAAGTAACGACCCTGCAATACAGAAGAATATTAAGCAAGGATGTTTACGAAAAATCTGCAGTGAATAACGTGCATTACCTTCTGATCAGTCGACAAGGTTTTCAGAACATAGGGACTCATCATGTAAAACTGCACTTGGACATCATCAGCAACATATGGTTCCCATCGTTGTCCATGCCATTCATAAATCTCGACCGAATATTGCTTCAATTGTAATTTCAATGTCAGATGCCAAAATCTTTAGGTTTTTTTAACCCTTTTTCATTGGGATTTTTACTAACACTGTAAGCAAATAAAATTACCAGGTCATCGTTGATCCTGTACATTGCAGGTTCATCTGCTTCCCCAACTCTGTTGTGTTTTACATTAACAGCCTACAGGCCAAAACATGATTAACAAGGTGAGCATTTAAGAAACCCAAAAACACTGCTTATAGAGATAGCTATAATGAAACAATTAGATGACTTAAACCAGCCACCGTCACTTCTCTTTTGCTTTTCTCATTTTCTTTTCTTTATTTTGTTCAGGCCTAATTAAACAAACAATATTCTGACAAGAAGAAAATAATTTTTGCCTCACCTTGAGATGACCTCTTTCATGGAAGACCCATTTGCTAAGTTCAGTCAGAAACTGCTCATTTGACGATTTCTCATGTCTGTTATAAAAAAAAAAAAATGTTTCTCATAAATTTCTTCTTTTAAACTGCAAAAGTATTCTGCATCATTAAGAGATATCTTCGACAAACTCATTCAAAAATGCATATTTTATTCGTGAGTAGTCATTTTGTACAGCTACATTAGGAAAATAATATCTTATAAACTGCTAGTGTAAACCCTTTACTTCTCCAAGATGCATATTTCCATTTATGTCTACATGTCTAGCCTAATCTCTGCATGAATCATAGCTCATCATTAAGTCGTAAAGCACATCCCTGCCTCAAAACAGGCGCCATAGCCTACAACTTTTTATTAGTTTTTAAACAATCAACAACTGAATTGCATCATATACAATATATCAGTTAACGTGGGCACAAAGCTACAACCAGACCACTTCACAATAAGTGACATATAGCTATAAGTTAATTCCCAACAGGCAAGCTGTATCTCCACTAATAAGATAATTTATCCTCTTCGATTATGTAAGTTCATAGTTTATATGGCAGTTAGAAAAGGAGATGTCCTAAAATATCAATGTAACACATATGGCAAGGAAATCAAATTACAAGTCACAGCATCACTCACTTCTTTGAGCTCCCAGCCTTCTGCACCTTGGATCTGAAAAACCTATAAACAAAACCAAATCCTGTCAATGGAAACATTCAAAAAATAAGAGAACGTAATTTAGCCGGAAATTATCACATACCTGTCGCTGAACAAACTCAACGAACCAGAGATCAAAACCCGAGCATTGTTTCTTGCCTGTGCAACAAACACAAGAAAACCTTTAAAGAAAATACAATGCGTAAAATAGATGCATGCACATTCATTCGCTAAAAAGCATCAAAGAAACTTTATTTCATTTACAGACCAGTCCACCCGGAGAACTCACTACTTAGTAATATTTATGACTGCAAACATCTGGAACCAGACAATAGGGAGCTATATCGTGACACTGAAGAATCAAACATTAAGGTCCGTTTCCAAAGGTGTGGCAGGATTTTGAGAAAAAAGTCACCGCCCCCATAGGCAAAAGAGGACGTGAAAAATAATATGAAATGTAATGGTAAAAAAGGTAGGATGCTCTAGAACAGTTCTCTGTTAGTAGATATGTTATTGCAATTAGTCCAATGTTTCCTCCCAAAAAAATTAAACAATAGAGAGACTGAGAAAGAGAGAGGTATTCCTATGCTTAACAAGAAGCCAATATGAAGCCAACAGAAAGCTGCAAACTAATACGACCTACAATATCATTTCGTTATCATGGACCAGATAGGCATGATTTTTCCAATTAAAGCATGAACAAACACATAAACAAAGGAAACCGTATATGTATTTCAAAATATAGACACGGCAATGAAGTAAAAGAAGAGCAGACAACAGGCCATGAAAATTTAACATACCTGCACAACTGAAACTAAAGATATAGCAGATCCAGTGAGCGAAGGAGGATTTGACAGCTTGCTTTTGGGGTTAGCAGAATATGCGGAAGGTGAAGCTGAGAGAACTTTCAAAACCTAAATGTTTATAAATTGACATTAAAGAGGGTTATAACAATTTTTAAAGAAAAACAAATGAACAATCAAAGTTGAATAACTTTAATTGGCACAAAGGCTGATTCTCTTGTTTGTTGCAGCGCATTGAATATGGATAACTGGAAATTCTTACCAGGCTATTTTCAGAGTTTACTGCATGGCCAATCCCTTGGAAAAGTACAGGAGCCTGTGGCAGAACCACCGATGGAAACAATATCAGAGACAAAGACAACAATTACCATCACCATTTAGTAGTAGTGTGCATGGAACAGTCTCTAAGTGCATCCCTTGATATTTCTACGATTATATATTCTCAAAATACTTTGCTTAAGCTACTACTGGATACAAGGACATAAAAAATGAATGGCTCGAGGAAAAATGTGACAATATGTGGCCTGACCAGTACCCATATTACTTAACTGAAGATACAATGTACGATTTTCTAAACTGGGCCACAAATATTATCAGAATAGAACTTGCCTCAATTTTCTCGCTACCCAAGATTACATCAGACTTGATGAAATCATCACTAGCAATCACTGTATGATCTCCTTCAGTGTCTGAAACTGCATAGCTTGTGTGATCTATGACCATAGCACCAGGATCCTGTATCCATAATAAATAATTTACCCAAACACATCAATTCCATAACCATGCTCCAAACGCTGGAGTAAGACCTATATAAACTTGTAAGAATTCAAGGTAAAGATAAGAATATTGGGTATCAATAAGCCCTGTAGAATACTGTATGAGATGAAGGGAGCAGAAGAACATATATCCAGAACACAGCTATTCCAACAGAGGCTGCCAAAATGCTTCCTATGAATTCATAATTCCAGGAAAGGTATACAAACCCAAGGATTTTAAGATTTTCTCTGTAAAAATGGAAAATATATTCTTTGCATTGTATAAGCAGATAAAAGAATGATTTTTTCCAACCTCGCAATCACATCAGTGTAGTACATGACAGTGGTTTTTTATTATTGATGTGTACTTAAATCATAGAAGGTAGTAACTGGGAAGATGCCCAAATTAACCTCTACAAAGTTCATAAAGAGCTCAAGGGTATTGATGGTTCATAACACAATATGATGACCCTGCCGTTGTTAAGAATGCATTTTACTCTCTTCTACACCCTTTTGGTTTAAATTTTATTCGAATTGGCTACATTCATAAGGACCTGCACCTTAGCAATTATGCTTATTTCTGTTATCCTCAAACAAATTGGACAATCAATTCTTCAGAGAAAAGTAATTTCTTCGGGTGGTAGAGGATATCATGAAGCAATGCATGCATATTGGACATAATTCAATTTAGAGGAAATTCTGACAAGCTTGCAAACATATAATCAACGCAGCAACCAGTGAAAATGCTTCGATGCTTGAACCAACCTCATCGAAATCAACTCCGCACTCAACCGCGATCTGCCGGATCAAATCAGATGCATTGGTATCAGCTGCAATGATCAAATCATGACCGCTATCCACGAAATCCAGTATAGCAGCCAGGTCAATGGATCCTCCAAAACCTATAATACACGACAAACACAATTTCTGAATAAATTGATCCTCCATTTCAACCGATCAAAAGCTCCTAAATTCCACAACTTTCTCCCAAATCACAAGACAGAAACAATCACAAAATTCAACTGAGAGACTTACGATCGACGGAAGGAGAAAAGAGGATCAAGGCGTCGTAGCTGTAGAGGCCGTATCGCTGCAAGGAGATCTTGGGATCGTCGGCGAGCTTGAAATCGAGCTCGAAGCCTCGAGACTGGAGGGATTTGAAGAACAAGGAGTGGGAGGATTTGACGGCGAGGTCGTCGAGTAGGACGAGGACGCGGCGGTCGGTGGGGTGGTCCGGTGAGAAGGAGTGGGCTAGAAATGGGAGGGTTAGGGTTAGGAAGGCAAGGACGCCGAGGAGCTTCGACATGGTTGGTTGGGTTTGGGGAGGGGAGGGACCGCGGAGAAGAAATGCGAGCGAACTCTCTCAGATCGCAAAACTAGTGCGAAACTGTAAGTGTGGAGGAGGGGTTGACTGGCTCTTCTTCACTAATTTCGTTCAAAATATTCTTTATTTTTCCTACACTTGCAAAAAGTAATTTCACATGTTCACCCTATTTTATATTTAAATAAACTTTTTCCTTAGACTGGCAATTTCTTTTAGAATAATACTTGTGTTCATGTCATATTTCACCATTTATGAATAATTTTTGTCGTATAAATTTCTTAATCAGAAGATTTAAACATGTTCAGTTTCTTAATTTTTGTTTCAAAACCATTCCTACAAAAAAAATGACGTGCATTTTCCTCATAAGAGATGCAATTATTCTTTCTCTTTATAAGGGTTTAAAAATAAAAAAATATTAGTGTAGATATTATTTTTTGTTAAAATATATATATATATATATATATTAAATAAAAAATATTAAAGGAAAATCCACTTGTGAATTGTGTTGTTTTGATTTGAATAACTGAAAATGAGACCTCACATTTACATTATTATTAGTTTTTCTTAGGTTAGAGACTTTTTGTTTGACTTATTGTGAGATTTGGCCTAAATTTATTACCACCTCAGTAAAATTATATCCTTAGTATAAAAAAAAAAAAAAAGCAAAATAAAATAAGACTCAAGTCTTAAGCCTATAGCTTGGCATGATTTGGTCACAGACTCTTAGCCCGGTTTGTTCCTGTGAGACACGATATTCAACCGCATCCTAAAGTCGAATGCTTTTACATATATCAAAACAAAAACATGTAGCAATTTAGTAGTGACATATTCCATTAGAGCACTTTGAGGGCATTAGAAGAGGATTAGACAGAAGAAGTGCATTTCTTTTAGCCCTACCATTTTGAAAAGGATTGGATAGGTAAGTTTTTTTTTTTTTTTATTTATTTATTTTTTTTTTATTATTTTTTTTTTATCCATTAGTAATCCATCTTTAACCTTGGAGTTGGATGCCTTTTTCATTTCTCCCCTCAACATATTTTTTTAATTAGAAAGTTATCTATTCCAATCTAATACATAAGCATAAGGATAAGGAAGAGTTGCTACGAGTTAAGTGAAAATCAAAATAGAAAAGGATAAAGTAGTAATGAATTATCTTGGTTGATACGACTTTGCTCTTTAACTCACTACCTAGTATCTTTATGTAGTAATATCACTTGTAATAAATAAATAAAAATTTAAAAAAAAAAGTATTTTGTCTAATGGTTTTGTCTCCACCTAATTAGACAATACGTCATATTCGATTCACTTGAACGATATTGAATTGAATTAGTTTCATTCTTTTCTATTTCGACGTTACCAATGGCAACCTCTGTCAAGGAATGGTCGCCAAATTCATAAACTGATATGATGAAACCATATTAAGCAAAAACCCAAAAAACGAGGATCGCTCTCTCTTTCTCGAAAAGTAATAGTTTTGATTGTCTACAATCTTTTTGGTATGGATATTGGGTTTTGGGTGAGATGGTAGCTAGGTTTTTATAACCTCAAACCAATAAAATCAATTTTGTTATAGGATTAATTTGTGAGATTTGTAAGATATTTGCTAGAATATTGGGTCTCTTTTAGGGTGTGTTTATTGCACATGATTATTTCGGACTGGACTAGCTTCAGGAAATAAGCTGGACTGGCTTAGAATAGATTAAGCTGGACTGATTTAATGAAGCGTTTGGTGCAGTTTCGGACTAAAGACCAGGATAATGAAAAATAGTGAAATTGCAAAATTTAACGATAGAATTACATCCATCTCAACTGCAAAATACACACAGTCAAATCAAATGATATAATTACATTAAACTCAATGGCAATTGCTTGGAAACGAAAGAAAATATTGAGTTTTTGTGCATTGTAGCATTGCAATTTGCAAAAACAAACAGCGAGTTTCGGTCTGAAATCCCTCTAAGTCTATAAAATTGAGAAATCTATAAACATTGAAATGTTCAGCAACCCAAATGTCCCAAAATTGTTAAAAACTCAAACTCATCAGACCACAGATTTGAAGGAAGAAAATTTGGATTTCTTCTTCACAGCATCCCAAAATTCATGAATAACACCATATTCATTCATCCCACTGTTTACATACAATTGTAAGTAAAGGTATTTACAATATAGCTCACCAAACAAATAAACTCAAAACTATGCTATTTTGATACTTGTCTGGTCAATAAAAAAACCAACATAATAAGAAACTTGGCAGACTATTAGAATCAATGCCCAAATTAGCAAAGTATTTTACAAAGCCGGCCATTGGCATCAGATTTCAATATTCCCTACTGGTTGGTGATATCGAAGTTCAATACAACAACAAGATGTTACCGATTAGCAAATGCAGTATCACAAAGTTCAAGATCTTTAGTCATTCCATTAGCTACAACTTGATTCAAATTTGAATTGGCATCAGCCATTAAGTTAAAAGTAAGAACAGGAGCAGTAACAACTAAACGAATGAACCATGACTTCACCACTATTTGAAGTATCAACATCATTGGTCCATAATCTCCCCTTTAGACTACAATGTTCCCTAGCGATTTCCAAGTTAGAGGCACCAGCCGTATATACTTTCAATTTGATTCAATAAAACAAAGTACTAAATTATTATTATATATAGAGCTGGCAGCTGTAGCATTTGATCCAAGTAGATGGATTGAGAAATATAATTATTGGCATCAACATAATGAAAAGTAGCAAGAGTATCAGTTCGTTTTAAGATCACCGTATCCTTCCACTGCATTGCAAATTAGATGAACAAAATCTATATCAATAACTAGCAAGCCTACTTCCGATTATATTAACATAAAGCAGGTAAAACAACACAAGTTTGCCTAAAACCTTGAAATAAAAGAAAGTTACAAATTAGAAAATGTTCGTGCCTGGAGATATCTTCTCTATGCTTAACTTGTCATGAAACAGGGACCCATATAAATAGATACTACAACTTATTTGGTTTAAAGTTTGAGAATTCAATTAGCTACGATATCCAGGTTTTGATAATTCTTACCGGATGAGAATTCTGAATCAAGCCATTGCACAAAGTTCTCTCCTTTGGCTGCAGAAAAGGAAAGAAATTTAAGGGGACCAAATGTCCACCAATTTTCAGCATAAGAGAACCGAAATAAATATACAATCACAACTGATAATAAATACCCAGAAGGGGAAATCAAATCCGAACAACTACATCATAAAATACCCCGAAGCAGAAATCATTGAAGAACAAGCAATTTCACAGCATAAGACCAACCCAAATTTCACAGAATCAAAGCAATCCAAATTTCACATAATCGAGGGAATCCAGATTTTACATAATCAAAACAACAAATGGAATTTGTAAATGATGAGTGAGAGAGAGACTGACGATTTCTTGCCTGCTCAAGTGAGCGAGCGTGGCCAATGTAGTTAGTCGAGCGATCAGGATGATCAAGACGAGCATGGCGAGTAGGGCGAGCAGGACGAACTGAACGAACACGAAGAGGCGAGCGAGCAAGAGGACGATGACGGTCTTAGTTAGTTCGCTCGTATTTGGGGGGTCTCGCTAAGAGTAACTCCACCGTTGCAAAGGCCCCCCCGGGGCTATTCACTATTTAATCCACTCAGTGAATAGTAACTGCCATTAATGAACATAACTGCCTTTTGCATCTCCACCCCTACACTGAATAGCCCTGCCAATAAGCCATAAAATATTAGAATTTTTTTTATTTATAATTAATATTATATTATTTACTTTGTATAAATTAATATTATATTATTAATTTATCTCCAAATCCTCCTTCTTCTTCCTTCTTCTCTGCAGATTTGGTTTTGCTTCTTCTTCAATTCTTCTTCTTCAATTATGCATCTTCTTCTTCACTTCCTTCTTCCTTTTTTGTTTGTTTATCGGAAAACTTCTTCTTTAATTATGCATTTTCTGCATCTTCTCCGACAACCATCTTCGAGGAAGTCATGACGCCGGCTTCGGGAAAGCATGACGCCGACTCCGGGAAAACCCACAATGCCGACTTGGCCTTTAAAGAAAACGGATTTAGAGGCTCTGATGGGTTTAGGTCCGGATAGGATCTTCTCGGCTGCTTCCAAGGACGAAAGAGGTCGAGTAGCTGTAAGGTTGAGGCCCAGAAATGTAGAAGAGATGATGGATGACGTCGCCCTGATGTCAGCCTTCTGTCACGTTGCCTTCGGGCTCTCGAGCAAGCAACTCGTGCCGGGCCTCTCATTTGGGCCCGCTCGCGCTCCATTGCCAACACACACTGGACCATCTCCCTTGGGCTATCTGGCCCTGTACCAAAGCCAGTCCATCGGGCAATAGCCCTTGGTGGAACTGCTCTAAGACCACCTAACGAAGGAGTTAGTGAAAGCGAGTCCCACTTAATACCGTTAAACTGAGTCCTGGACCCCTGGGAGCCAACAAACTTAGTCTCGCTAAGAGAAACTTCAGTGTTGCTAAAGGCCCCTTAGGGCAAGCCATTATTGAACAGCCTCCAATGAACAGTAACTGCCTTTTGCATTTCCACCCCTACACTAAATAGCCATGGCAATAGGCAATAAAATATTAGTATTTTTTTATTTTATAAAATAATACAAAAATAATTTTATTTGTAATTTCAGATAAAATTTTTAATCGTTCTCGTTGCGCCACGTGTCATTATCCGAGAAGACAATTTTTGGTGATAGATTTCGATAAGATATTTATCCAATGCCTTCATGTCACGTGTCGTTGCCTTTTCAGAATCATTGAGGATAGATTTCCGATAAGATTTTTAACCAATCATGTCATGCCACGTGTCACAATCTGAAGACAATCTTTGAGGATAGATTTCGATCAGATTTTTAACGAATGACGGCATGCCACGTGGCATTATCTACAACCTAATCCTTTCTTTTTCCTTTATATAACCCACCATCTAGAACCAGAAATCACACACCAAAATCAAAATCTCTATCATTATTCATAGTTTCTGCTTCCTTCTTCACCAAAATCAAAATCTTTATCATTTTCATAGTTTCTGCTTTCTTCTTCACCAAAATCAAAATCTCTATCATTATTCATAGTTTCTGCTTCCCTCTTATCTTTTTCTTCAAGGATGTTGTGTGAAATCGAGGAGCAAGAGAAAGAATTGTTTAAGTAAGGGGAAGAAATGTTCAATCTCCATGTGGCCTAAAATGAGATGGAAGACGAAGAGGATGAGGAGCATAGAACGAGAGATGACGAAGCAAGAAGCCAAAAAGTCTCAC
Source organism: Pyrus communis (assembly GCF_963583255.1). Lineage (NCBI taxonomy): Eukaryota > Viridiplantae > Streptophyta > Magnoliopsida > Rosales > Rosaceae > Pyrus > Pyrus communis. The sequence goes on along the minus strand of NC_084805.1, from coordinate 7,496,176 downwards.
ATTCCCGTCGAGTCATCCAAGCTGTGGCTCAGATCTGCAGGCCCAGGCATTCCACAAACCTTGATAGAAGCAGGCAACGACGAGGTACAGATCTCTTGAATGATTATTTTGTCTGTAACAGTGCATTCTCTAATACATACTTTAGACGTCGTTTTAGAATGAAACGACATTTGTTCAACAAAATCATGATTGTTGTTTGCAACCATGATTCTTACTTTGTGCAAAAGAATGATGCTTTTGGTGTTATGGGTCTCATTCCTGAGCAAAAAATTATTGCTGCCTTGTGGATATTTGCATATGGAGCATCTGCAGACCAAGTGGATGAGATAGCGAGGATGGGAAAATCAACCAATCTTGAGTCCCTGATAAGGTTTTGCTCCGCAATTGAATCTCTCTACACTGTAAAGTACCTTCGAAAACCTACTGAGATGAACTTGCAAAAGCTTCTGAAGAAGGCTGAGATACGAGGTTTTCTTAGGATGATTGGAAGCATCGACTGTATGCATTGGTCCTAGAAAAACTGTCCAAGTGCATGACAAGGAGCTTATGAGGACTGTAAAGGAGCAAAAAGTATCATTTTGGAAGCGAGGCATGATCGGGCTTAGAATGTAGAGGAGTGTTGCTCATGACAACTTCTGGACTGATAAGCACAACTCTGAAATTAGGACAATCTTTGACAATATTCCAACATTCCCACCGATTGAATGATTTGTTTTTGTTTTTGGTTATGGCATTATACCAAGCTTGTACTCGAAGTGTCTACACAATGCGGGAGAAGAAATAATTATAAACAAAGTAGCTAATGTAAATTTGGGTATGGTACAAAGAAATAAATAATATATTGTTACCTGATCCGCTAAATTTTCCACACTTCTAAGATTACTACTAGCTTGTGCCAAGGCGTCTCTCCACATACTAAACGATTGGCTGAGTATTCTCCAACGACTGGACATCGATTTTGGGGCAACTGCATCTCATTATTCGTAATCGGATCATGAGTAACTTCAACCCAACTAGAACACAATGTAACATCTTCAATAAGCGTCCAATTCGTATATGCATCAGTAGTCATTTTGTTGGAAACCAATTGGATTGAAACTTTGAGAGAAAGATTGGAATATGGTTGAAAGTATTTGAGAAAATATGAAATTGTGGTGTAAGGTAGAAGATAATGAGAAGATATTTATAGAAAAGTAAAATCAATTTTTTTTGGATTTTTTTTTATTAATTTTTAACATTTTTTTATTCACATAATTAATTTCTGCCGTTGGATTAAAAAAAATTGAAATTCAACTTTCCAGATTGTGCCACATGGCACAACGGTAAAATTTCAGATTTTTTTACTATTTTTTTTTAATTTATAAAGGCAAATAACGTGGACCGTTTGATCTCAAATCCAACGGCTGAAATTAAAGAAAGTTTGAATTTTTTTTTTTACCGTTGGAAATCCAACGGTCTATAAAAAGTAACCATGGAAACCCAACGGACACGAAGGTGTCACGTGTCCCAGTCAACGATAACCTTTCAAAATCTGCGCTGCGAGCCCCACGTCTGGAAACATATCAGAGATGCGCCCCCATGGGCGCTTGAAGTGCACGCGTCTGACACAAAAAAAACAGAAACGTGGTTGAGTCAGCGTTGCATCATCTCCAGCTCGGGCTCTTGGGCCAGCAATTTGTGCTGGGCTTGTTGCTCGGGCCCCCTCCTGCATTGAAGCCCGCATGGGCTGGACTTGATCGCCCCAGCGATTTGGTCATGTTCTGTCCACGGTCCATCAGGCTAAAGGCCCCGCTAGACTTGCTCTAAGACCACCTAACAAAGGAGTTAGTGAGAGCAAGTCCCACTTAATACCATTAGGGCCCGTTTGTTTGACCTTCTTAAGTTTCACTGGACTAGACTGGCTTACTAGTCCAGTGTTTGGTGTAAGCGGGACAAAATTTAATGGGACTAAATTGGACTCATGCCAAATAAATCCTTCACTGCATGGTCTTAGCGAGACCCCTCAAAACATTTGGGATTGCTAATCTCGTCTCTGAACTTGCGTTGTGTGCAACAGTGTCGTCTACAAGCATGCCTTTCTTCAACTCCATTTGCCTCCATGCCCAGATCTTAAACCCAGATTTGAAACCCAACCCACCCATGCCCATATCCGAAACAAAAAAGCAAAACGAAAACAACAATCCCAATAAAAATTCTTCCCTCTTCCCAAAAAATTCTGAGGCGTGAGAAATAGAGGCAGCAAAGTCCATGGCGATAGGTACCAAGAAGACAAAGCCTCTGCACAAGTTTAGTTTGTCGTGGGATGTGAAGTGGGTGATGTTGATTGTCAGTGGCAAGTGGGATGAGCTTGCCTTGGGATTTGAAGTGGGTGTAGTTGATTGTGAGAGGAATTGAAAGGTGAGAGAGAGATTGACAAAAGAAAAGGGATTCCAGAAGTTTGAGAAATGTGGTTGGTTTGTGAGTCGGTTCTCTTCTTGCAATGGTGGAAGATAGTTTTTTATGGAATGACATAACAATATTTGTTTTTTTTTTTGTTTTTTAAAGGTAAAAGTAAATTAAAAATGACAAAAATTTAATTTGGGTCCTGAAAATATTTTAGTCTATAGTTTAGTCTGATGCTGTACTAAACACTTCATTATTCTTATACTATCTAGTCCAAGCTAAGCCAGTCCAGTTTAGTCCCTGGAGCTAGTCCAGTCCGAGATAGTCCGATGCAACAAACGCACCTTTATAGTCCTAGTAGCCAACAGACAAAGGATTACACTAAAAACTAGTCCAATTCAGTCAAGTCCAGGTTAGTAAAGCCAAATAAATGTACTCTTATTCTTATCTAAAATTTTAATTGCCTTTAGTGCCGTTTGTTAAAAAAAAAAATTAATAATAAAAAATAAAAAAACTTTTAATGGGTCAGTTGGAAAATAATTAAAATTTACAAAAATAATGTGGAATAAAATTTCGGAAGAAATAAAAAAGAATATAGCTAATTAAATTCTATATTAACTTATGTGTCATGTCTTAAGCAGTTAGATCATTTGAATTGTATAAATATAGCGAAATGCGAATAAATGCATAATTAAAAAATGTTTGTTTGGAAGTACTTTTAAAATGACTAAAAATACTTTTAGAGAAAATGATTTTGGGTTTCAAAAATACTTGAAGTGGTTCATTTAAAAAACACATAATTGGTGTTTCTTGCATGAAGCACTTACGGTTTTTTTTTAGCACTCAATTGCATTCTTTCTAAGGATTTCTAAAAACATTTTCATGAAAAGTCTTTTTTCATATTAAAAATACTTCTAAACGAGCGCTAAATGTGGAGGCTCGGAATTGGAGGTTTAAAATTTTTTAATATCCACATGGACCCACATTAAGATGTGACATTAATTAATTGTTCACATAGGTATTGTTTTGGTATGCAGACGGGACGGGACGGAACGGAATGGGACGAGACGGGACGAAACGGAATGGGACGGGACGCGACGGGACAGGACGGAAGGAATGGAGCGGGAGCAAAGATGCCCTCGGATGGAAACAAGGAGGAAGAAGAAGGAGACGGAGAGGTTATAATTTTGTGTTCCACGGATGTGGAACGAGTTGTTCCAGGGGGTGAGGTGGAACGAAAATTCACCCAAAACTCATCCCGTGGAACAGCTCGTTCCATCCGTTTTAGGTGCACCAAACGTGGGACGGAACGCCTTGTCCCACTCTGTTCCGTCCCGTCCCACGTACCAAACGGTACCATAGGTGTCAAGTCATCAGTTACTGAAGGTTTTGACGAAAAACTTAACATATGTATGAAAATGTCCAAAAATTATGACTTAAAGTATTGGAATGGGACAAAAAAATTTGATATATGAAATATTGAAAACTAAAAAAATTTAGGGTGATAAACTAAAATTAACCTAAATTTAAAATTTTGAAGTTATTTTTATTAATATGCTTAACCAAAATGCAAGCGAAGATTTGGAGTCAAGAGAATCATCAGAGTCTCTAGTTTTAGTCCAGTCTGTCCAGACAGCTCGGGATTGAAGTCAACGAAACTCCGACCTCATTTCTGCCAACTCCAAAATCCAATTCTTCTTCATTACTCGTTTTTGCTTCATTTGGTAATATACAATTCACAATCCGTGATCACAGCTTGCTTATCCATTTTCTAAATTTTATGGGTAAAGGAGGTGGCTGCGTGCCAAGCAAGAACAAGCCACCCAAAGGCGTTTCCGATCAAGATCTTCCGAACCCAGAAAGCGATGGCCCTGTTTCAGACCAGAACCTATCCCAAATCACACCAGAACAAAACCCAATAGATATTGGGGTCCCACCACATGAACAGCAAGCACAAAGGAAGCTGAAGGTTTTCATAGTGTTTTACTCAATGTACGGACACGTGGAGATTTTGGCCAGGAGGATTAAAAAAGGGGTTGATTCCATTGATGGGGTTGAAGGGTTTCTGTTCCGGGTTCCGGAGACGCTGTCTCCGGAAGTTTTGGAGCAGATGAAGGTGCCCAAGAAGAAAGATGGTAACGCAGATGAGGTGCCTGTGATATTACCTGAGAGGTTGGCGGAGGCTGATGGGCTGTTATTCGGGTTTCCGACCCGGTATGGGTCCATGGCTGCGCAGATGAAGGCGTTTTTCGACTCTACGGGACAGTTGTGGAGGGAGCAGAGGCTTGCTGGTATGCCTGCTGGCTTCTTTGTCAGTACTGGCACTCAGGGTGGCGGACAAGAAACCACGGCGTAAGTAAGACACCCTTTGGTTTCAAGAATTGTGCTTTACATTCTTCATATTAGTTTTGGTGAATTTTGTTGGTATGTTGATTTGAGTAAGACACCCTTTGGTTTCAAGAAAAAAATATATTAGTTTCTTGTTGCTATGTGTAAATTGCGGGAACAGAATTGGCATTTAATCATATGGCTTGTAGTAGAAATGGTGATCGGTGGCTTTGCAAGTTTAGAGAATGTAGTTCCGACTCCATTTCAGAGACCAGAGGAGAAATTCGATAACTTTGGGAGTGCAGAAACCTTTGTGGGAAACCCATACTGGCTCTAGAATTTTCAGATTTCATGAAAAATGTCACATGAAGATGATGAAGTGTGCATTTTAGTGTGGGGTAGTTGGTCTTTTGAGTTGCTTATTTAAACCTTAATATTAGTGAGAATGGGGTTGGGTGTTAACTCTCTCATACAGTTTATCAATAGGGGGAAAACCGGGAATGAAGGAATTTTCAACTTTCATCCCGTTTCCGAAACATCTCTGTGGGGGTGTGAAACCTGTTGAAGATAGTCCAGAATTGTCCAAGAATTACATCCAGAACGAGGAACACTGTGCAAATTTCGTCACTGTTGGACTTAATCAGCCCCCATATGTGACACTTTAATGAACTTCTTGATCAGACACTTTAATATATTCTATCTTATTTAACAATATTGAGATTGATGCATATGATCATAAAACCAGCTTGATACATTGGCTTGTCAAAGTTGATAACCTAAGGAATTTTACTACAGAAATAATGCATTCCAAATTCCTAACTTGGGTCTAAAAGATTTCTTCTTCCCGATTTAATTTGCAAATGTACAACTAATAAATATTTAGTGAATTAAATTAAGATGTGTGTTGGTTTGTGTCCATCTCTCTGTCAATTAAATGAACATCTTTATATGATCAATCTCATTTACCTGTAAACATGTTAATATATATGAATTTTCTGCAGTTGGACGGCAATAACTCAGTTAGCTCACCATGGAATGGTCTATGTTCCTATCGGTTACACATTCGGTGCTGGAATGTTCGAAATGGACTCCCTTAGAGGAGGGTCTCCATATGGTGCCGGTGTCTTTTCTGGTGATGGCACCAGGAAACCAAGTGAAACGGAGCTGGCTTTTGCAGAGCATCATGGAAAATACATGGCTGGAATAGTGCAGAGATTTGCACAGCCTTCTCTTCATCGGCCAGGTCATGGACTGGACTAGTTCTGATTAACCGACATTCTTGTGCATTTGCATACTTTGTTTGTGATGGGATCTTCTGATACGGGTGTTAATAGAAATTCGATTTTTGGTAAATGGTGTTGATAGTGTTTAGATAGCTGAGAGATTTGTGCTTTCAAAAATTGTATAATTAGTAGTTCTCATGGTTGATGGTTTCGACCATTGCTCGTTCATACGTTTTAGTTGTATATGTTCATTGAAACATTATGATCGTCAATAAAATTGTGGTTCGTGTTCTTGTTTACAAAGTTTTTCCAGATTTCTTTCCATACACGAATACATTATATATGTTTCGATAATTTGTTTTAAACGATCAGTTGGAATGTAGTATACTACTAAATTTTCTGATGAATTTTAGACAGACATATTCATGAATTCTTTTCTGGTCTTTTAGCCAAAATGGTCTTTAAGATTTTCATAACACATAACTTTAGTCCTGAGATTGAAAATCAATAGAAGTGGTCCATGAGATTGTCCATCATCTATTATTTTGGTCATTCCATTAAAAAACTCCGTTAAGTGGTCCATGAGCTTTTTATACCCTCAACTTAACGGAGTTTTTTAACAGAATGACTAAAATAATGGATAGTGGACAATCTCAGGAACCACTTCTATTGATTTTAAATCTCAGAGACCAAAGTTATGTGTTATGCAAATCTCAGGGACCATTTTGACTAAAAAGTCATCCTTTCTTTTTTTCTTTTTTTTTTTTTGGTTTAAAACAAATGTTACTGTTTCAGAAGAACATGAAGCTTAATATACTTTTGGTAAAAATGGAGGCTCTCCTACAATTATATGACTGCATATCAATAACTCTAATATCTGAGATTTTACAATACAATCGTACAAATACAACACGGAAACTTCACAAACACCAGTTAGCATAGACGAGCACTAACCCAGTGATTTTACACTCCAATCTCAAAACAACAACATATTCGCCCTCCTAGGACTCGCCAAGGATGAAGGTGACATCCCCCCACTGGCTCAGCATTTGCAGACCGATGGTTGGTCGGCAGTGTAGAAACCGATGATGGATTTCAGTTTTTATCAACCTTCCTTCAATGAGCCATTTCTAGACCTTTTAAATTCCCATGGTGGTAGGCAGCCTTTATAGTGAGAATGTAGGAACAATGACGACATTGATACTTCCCTCTGTGGCAGCGACATTGACGACAAGCAAGTGAAGGCACTTCTTAGTCTCTTTTTTTCACTTTCGCATCCTTTGAAATTGGGGTCATGAGGAATAGTGGTCGTCTTTAGGGCGTCTGGGAGTATACAGTTGCATAGAGAACCTAAAAGGAAGCAGATTCTATGATTTCAGAACGAATTGACCATAATACTTAAGAAAATGAAGAAAAAAGAATTATTCCAAAACTAAAATACTCTTAAAGCTTGCAACTGAACATTTCTAGAAAGGGAGGCACGTTTTGCGTCACTTAATGTGTTAGTTGACAGGAAATCATATAGATATTTTCTTCACTATAGTAAGGTGAGCCTCATGGCATAGTTGAGAAATCATGAAAGGCTAGTGCTCTAAACAGTTGCAAGCGTGGAAGGTAAATCTACATGAAATTAATGTGTGTGGTCCTCATCAATAGCTTGAGAAGAAAAAGGGGTTCAGAAAGACATGTGTCATATACCTATTCTTGCGAGTCGATTGACCCAGTTGGGTATTCGCTTCCCAGTCAGCTTATAACATATATCTTCACAGAAATGGTTGCAGTTCTTGACAATCAAGTGGTACGAGTCACCAATGTAGATGGCAGATTGACGCTCCATGAACTCTCTAACCTGGAAAGGATCCAAGCATGTCATGCCAATGAAAATTGACCTTCTAAACTTGAAGCCAGGGCATTGTCGAGGTTCAACCTCAAAGACACCGCTTGATGAGTACTCATGGGCTCCAAAGGCATATTCCACCCCATGAACTGTAGGCATGAAAACATGATCGATAAAAATTTGCACCATCTTGAGAAACCTAATACTCAGGATGCAACATAAATTATTTCAATGGAGATAATGTTTGGAAATTTTATATCCAAGACTCCAAGTAAATGTAATTTCCTTCAAATATGTCCGACCAGGGAGAATAGCTATTCAGCCCAGTGGAAGGAACAGGAGGAGGTAAGGTAAATACTTTCTAAGAGGAATGACGCTGCAAGACCAAACTAATTTAGAGAGTTTTACTCTTACACAAAACGTTGGTCGTTGAAGTGGCTATAATGGTGAACATGCATATTGCACAATAAAGTTTAGGCAAAGTCTTATCCAGCTGAATCTGCGTGGGTTGAGTTTGTCATTAAGGTTTAACTGGCTTAAGACGAGCAATATCAAGGTAAAAGTTAGACAACAGTTTAAATTGATTAATCAGCAATTGATCTTACAATCAAGAATCAAACATAACCACTAAATTTCAGGGGACTATGGTGGGACTACTCTTTTCAAAGAAACCACCAACATAGATTGATTAAGGTATGCTAACCTTCCACCCCGGAGTGAAAGATGCCAAGGCCTGCCCAATAGACATAGCCATTTGCCGGTGTCAAATCATATACATTAAGATAGACAGGTGCGCTCCCTTGAATGTAGTCTTCTGCCTTCACTTTTGGAAACATGCAAAAACGTGAGGCTGCTTTGCCTCTCAAACAAAGAGGCATAATAGAGTGCCAGCCATCCTTTGGTCCTGATTTCATGCTGAAGGGTGAAACCAGGAATCAATAAATGCGTTGTCCAGACCTGCAAAAATGAACAGAAATTAATTTACAACAAGATACGAATTTTGGCTTCAAAAATAATATCAGATGACATATCTAATTATCGTTTCTCTTTGTATCCATAATACCCTAAAAGATCAAACTGGCACTCATACTTATCTAGTTGTGTTATAATGTCTACAAATTCTGTTTGCTTTGACAAAGTTTATGAAACTTGAGACAAGAAACTTCGACTACCTGACCCAGCTCAGCTTTAAGATAGCTTGTTTGCACAAAAACTGTGGTGATACTGGTTTCATTTATGTCAACTTTCATTAATGCAAAAATGCAAATGGATATATCTTGCCGTGGTTCAATCTTATCAATTATAAAATTGCTGCTATTATATAACCAAGTAGTGAAATTCAGGACACCATGACAAACAAACCTAATAAGTCCCTATATATCAGCTTTAGGTATTTCAGCAGTTTTAAGTAGAAGGTTACAGGCAGTGAGAAACGTTAAGTGTATACATCCCAAGTTGCACAGGTATCAAGAACTTTCATGTGGCTGGATGGAGATCCCCGTTGAAACTTGAAGGGAGTACTGGTGGATCTGAAGTGCGATCAGATCGCAAAAGCAAATTTTCCCATCCAGAAAACGTCTTGTCTGTAAAAACCTTACAGACTAGCAACTGTGAAGCTTCTCAAGATTATTTCTGGGGAAGTTTCTTCAGGATTATGACTATCAAGAGTATAAATTTGTTCATCTTTTGTTTATTGCCCTAAGAGTATCTGAAGTGAATAATGTGGTCCCTCACTAACCCAGTTCGATTACCACTCATCCACCGGTCATCATATCGGCCTCAATATATCAACCCATATTGATTTCCATTAATCCTCATCGTTGAATTCCCATAAACACATCGACTTGAACCATGTTAGTGTTCATTAAGCCATCAATTTATCATACACCCTGCCTACAGTGCTTCACAGATGTCGGGTTTAATCTTTTACACTATGGAGTTTGGCCCTCGAAGGTGGAATGTAAAAATCCTAAATGCTGCAATTCTCTGTCAACCCAACAAAAAAGCCAAATTTCTAAGCTTTCCATATAAATGAAGGGCAAAGAAATTTGTTGAAACTTGAAAGATTCACTCAACTCTCATTGTCAGTCCACATCCTTGATTCTTTTGTTTTAATTCTCTCCCAGAGACACTGGTTATGCACTTAATATCAAATAAACATTTAAATTTCCAGATGTAAGAAAGAACCCATGAACAAAATCGTGCCAAACGTAAACCGTTTTACAGATTTTTAGTTCCTTCTTTTTTCTTCAAAAGTTTGAAAATTTTACTCAGAATTCTGAAGATAAATCTACTGAAATTCTAAGCAGAGAAATCTCCAAACAAAGCAGATCAGATTCATGAGGAAACCCGGGAATTAAACATTTACAGATGGAAAATCAAGAATGTACCTAATAAACTTCATAAAAAATACGACGATAAATAAAAACGCAAGTTGAAATGCGAAAAACAAATCAAGAAACGCAAAAACTTGAGAAAATAATCGAAACCCAGTAGAGAAAAACGAAAACCCAGAGAAACCCACTAACCTCTCGGAAGAGTGACACTCGTCACCGAGTGGAGGAGCCAATGCATCCGTCACCGAGACGCCAAGCAACCATTTTTGTATTTTTCAAAATTCAAAGCAGAGAAGAGAAGAGAGGGGAGTGCGTGGATGAAACCCACACATTATTTTTCTTCTTCTTTCTCTCCTGTTCCTGACAGAAATCAGAAAATGAAAGCTGGCGGACTACAGAATGGCTGATAAAATAGAATCCTGCTGCAGTGGCAATATTTTTTTTTTTTTTAACAAACAATAATATTATACTAAAAGAAAGGAAGTGAACTTGATTTCACAATAGGCCAGATTTAGTTGTAGCAAAAATCGAACTTAAAATATCTCATTTAAGTGAACGAAGAGGAATACCACTAGATCATAAAATTAAGTGGCACTTAGTTAGCATTAAGTAGTACAAATTTTACCAGTTAGTACTACAGTCTAGTTGTATTCATCTCCATTGTTAAGTGGAAGGTTTTAAGTTGGATTCTCTCCGAAACAAATTTTAACCACATTATTGCATTATGAGGTTTAATCCATTCTCATATTCTCTTAATATGGATAATATCGTTTAGTGAAAAAAAAAAAAACGAATTTTAAACAAAATTTAAAGGTTGCAAAGATTCTTTAAACCATTGTAATATCTAACAGATTAACTGTTAATTTTCGGCATGCTCACTAGTTTCTCTAAAAATTGAATAAAATAACAAGAAAATGTTAAATGGTGGATAAAGGTGAAATTTGTGAAAGAAACTTGTCTTTCACTTTGGGACACTTTTGACTGACCGAGTAATATGTGCTTCAATTTTAGCAAACCCTTGGGTCCTCCTCTCTGAGTAATGGTCCATCATGTGCAGTTTTCTCTTTTTTGATGTCGTGGTTTGAAATAATCAAAATTTCAAATATTGAAGTTCTTGACCGGAATAAAAAAAAATAAAAAAAAGTTTCACTTTAGTTTTTCTTGTTTTATATCTTGTTTGGAATAATAAAAACACGTTGATATTATTAAAACATAATATTTTTTTTTTAAATTGTCATTTAGTACACTGATTTAGTGGTATTTTTTTTACTTGTAAATGAGAGGTCTTAGGTTCAATTCTTGCTAAAGACGAATTTCAACCATATTATTACTAACTCATTGTGAGATAAGCTCATCTCCTCCTTATTAGTATAGATAATATCGTTTCTTCAAACAAAAAAAAAAAAAATTTAATAACTAATCTTATGAGTTAAAAAACATTTTCAATTTAATACAACAATATTTACATTAAGATATAGGAGATTTAAGTAATATGTCAATCATAATAATTTGGAACTCAGGAGTCTAATCTAAAACTACTCAGTAAGAAACAGTATCTAACATGCCTTTAGTTGTCACAATTTAAATGTGTGTATATTTCCACTTAATTTATTGTTGCATAAAATTAAAGGAGATAATTTCTTTTTATTTTTTTTAATTAAGACAACAATATCACTTCCATTCCGATATTGCGGTAATGAAAAAGGACATTATTTGTAAATATATTGAAGAAAAATAAATAAATGTACAATAAGTTAGAGGGGACATGAAGGGATATCCTAAGTAGAAATAGAAAAATATTAGAAACATAAATTAATTAAGACAACTCTTAAGAGAAACAAAAATTTGAAAGCCTTTAATGACTATGAGCAAAAGCCGCAACTGCACACAACGGACAAGAATCCTACCAATAAACACCAAAGAAGATAATTTATTGTCCTTCAATAGAAATAGATAACAGAATCACAAAAATTGGAAATGCAGTGAGAAAAGTGAAACTTCACCTAAACTAAGAAAACCTTTCCTTTTTTTTTTTTTTGCAAGATAATATTCTAAATTACTCTATAATTTACAGTATGAAACTTTGAACATGAGCGCAAAGAGACAAACATATTATCCTAACTAACCGACATAACTTACATCTACGTCCAAATTACATAATCAAATAAAAATCATAGTTAAGCTTTTTCTTAACATTGACCAAAAAGAGTAGTGTCTTATTCTAATGAGCTGTATTTGATTAAGAGTAGGCCCATCCCATGCGAGCTGGCTACAATTGTGAGTCCCACAATAGTTCTAGCAACCAGAATTAGTCTTGACAGCTAGATTTGTAAAGAAAAATTAGGTATTTTGTTATTCTAAATCTGTTGCTTCATTTGTGAATGATCATGCTAAATTGTGGACACATGTTTCTTGGCAAATACACAGAAACAAGAGAGGATTATTGGAAGCTAATTAATAGTTAGTACATATATATATATATATATATATATATATATATATATATGGCCACTGAATTGGCAACTGATTGACATTAATTGGTATTACTCTTCTTTTTCTTTAACATCACGGTTCCTTTATCTTGGTAGAAATATTTCAAGACTGATGTATCTTTTTTTTCTTTCTTTTTTTTCCCTAAAAAGGGGACCAGGCTACCAACTAGTGGCCGCGTTACGGCAGTCTACCTTTTTGAGAGTCGGAAAGATTAACAGAGACATTTCAGCCTCTCTTTGGGCATTATCATGCGATTCACTAACGTCATAAATCGAACTCATGACATATCTTATGAAATAGGAGCTTGAAATTCATTTCCAACTATTGCGGCATCCCATGGTGGTAGTATCTTATTTTGGGCTAATGTGTTTGATTTTTATGCTTATGGGTGTGCCTACGTTTGACTACTTATTTAGGGTTTTTTATAAGATGCTCTGGACTTTCTAACCATTAAATCTTGATTTTTAAACAAAAATCTAATGGTTAAACAGCCCTCTTTTTAGGTTCTAACGGAAGGAAAACTGAAAGTGGCGGAAACAACCATGCCATGGACTTACATTTATGAGTGTATGTAGTATTGCTACCTTGCACTACGAATAATATATACTTATTCTATTTGTATTCATGTACGTTTATGTAGGGTTTTTTCTTCAGTGCGTTGATGTAAGGAGTATTGATAAGATTTTTACTACTTACAAAAGTAGGGATAAACATACTTAAAATACTTGTAAGAGTATAAGGTAATTGTAGTATAGTAGCTTGACTCTAGCAAGTCCGTTCTCCACATGGATTGAATGAATAATTTATAACCAAATCTTAATTAATTATTTGAAAACAAAGTTTGGAAAAAGGTGATTTTATGACCTAAAATAGTAAAAACGAATTTAATTAAAAACAAATAAATAAATTGGTAAAGTAAAGAAAAAAAAAATAGTTTTGAAAATCAATTTAAGCACTTGGGTTCTGTCGTCACCTTAACAATCTTACGTAGTTCTTCCAATTAATTATGAATTACCCATGCATATTTTGAAAGTTAGGTTTTCCTAAATATATCATACTTGGAACCTTCAATATAGAACGTATATCTAACATGCAACCCATTTGTGATATCTGGATCAAATGTGAACATGCAAGACTCATTAAGTTTTGTGAAAACCTTTGAAAAACCATATTACCCTTACGACATGTCGTCTATCCCAAGAAGTTACACATATTAACCATAAGAAGCCTTAGTCAATATTAGGGACATCCCTCCGCTAAAATTGCATGAAATTACTTTTCTAAATACCCTATTGGTAGCCAATCACTAAGACAAATAGATAGTTTCAACACAGTGATTAATAATTCAAAATTTGCATTCATAATATCATAAGCAAATTGAAAAAAAACCACATATTATTGCTAAGGTTCGTGGTCTCGCTCTAGGAAACGAGATTAGTTACGAACAATCATAAAACAAAATATTACTAAGAGCATGGATAGAAAACACCTTGAAAATAAACTTCAATCGTCAAAAACTCTCTAAAATGAGTTCTCCAAAGTAGTGCATTCTCTCTAAAGTGCATTTTTTTTTCTTAAACCTAATGGCTAAATAGCCTTATTTATACTACTACAAAATAAAACCTACCTAGAAAAGGTCTTCTAAAAACTATGAAACATAATAGAATAAGATAACTAGGAAATAAAAGGTTTCCTATTTAAACTGAAATTCAGACTTCTCAAAAAATCGGACTTTTGACTGACCAAATCAACTCCGATTTGATCCCAAAAGGTCTCTTTTTAAAGCTTGAGATGTCCCAAACAAATCCTCATAATGAATCTTCTCTCAAACTATGCCATCTTGACTTTCAAAATACTCAAAACGTCCAAAAATGTCAATTTAGGAAAGCTGCGCACTGGGCCTTTATTTTATCGCCACGGTCAAAAAGCATGGTAGAAAAATCTAGAATTTTGACACAATCATTTTGAAAGACTCGTGAACATCCTCCAACTAGAATCACCAAAATTCATCTATTTAATCACTTTTTGTTCTAGAGGAAGTCGAACATCCTACATTGAAAATACATAATAAAACATCAAAGTTCACACAAAATAACAAATAAATTAATACTGAAAATAGGGTAAAATATATAGTTTTAATATCAACTCATCAAGTATATATACTTGTTTCTACTCATCCAAATCATTAGATTAATGTTATGTATAATATTTCCATGTTGATCGCTATATTGATGACTAAGCATGCATGAGACAATTTAACATTCTAAATAGATTGCCACTTAATACTATAATCTAGTGGTATTCCTCTTTACTAGTAAGTGAGAGGTTTTAGGTTCGATTTTCGTCAAAGGCAATGGAGAAGCTGAGAATTTTTCACCAGATGGGCTAGCTTAAAGATTTAAATCATTATAAACAAAGAAACTTGATACTTTATTTTTCACAGTATCAACTAGCTTAAGAATTTTTTTACAAGGTGAGCAAAAAATTTTCATTATTAAACAAATATGTGTTAAAATTGAAACAAATCAAAATTTGTAGGAAAAAAAAGAGACGGTTTGTAAACTACATCATTATGACTAGCCCAACAAGTATGAGGCTTAATCCACTCCCACACCTACTTAGTATAGATAATATCAACCTTGCATGTATGAATTACTAAATTATGGATACATTTTGACACAAGCAAATATCGGAAAAAAGGAAGAACTGAACTTGTAACTTGTTTGCAAAGATAAATGTTCTCAATCAATTAAGTTAGAATGACTCTGACTGAGACTAAAATCAATTTATTTTTTATAATATATTTCTTTAACTGAGACGAAGTCAAACAAAAGTATAAATTACATACATAGGTATTAAAGGTGTAAATTTATGACACAACAATATAAACGACTCAGAATTTAGATCTTAAATTAGAATTAGACAACATACATCGATCTTTTTTTTTTTTTTTTTTTTTTTTTTTTGTCGAAGAGTAAATATTATTAAAGATAAATTGGAATGTTTACATCAGAAGCCAGAATATTAAACAACTGTTCCGGCTCAATGCGATTCCACAAATGATTCCCCCTATACGCATAACAAAAGAAGCCACATGATGCGCAACCTCATTACAGGCACGAGGAGTAAATAAAAACTCAACAGAACTCAATGGTTGTCGAATATGGTGAATATCCCATAGGATACCCTCCATTGCTGCCTCCGTAGCCAAGACTCCATTTAGCATCTCCACCAAGACCTTCGAATCCGTCTCCAACTAAACAAATTCGAATCCCTTTTCCACACAAGCCATCAGTGCCAATCTCATTGCTTTCGCTTCTGCCATCAAACTAGAGCCACATAATAAATCTCCCATACCTCCAGTACATTGAAAGATCCCAGCAAAATTCCTAGCAACCCATCCAATGCCACCCCTACTCGTTTGCTTACACCAAGCCCCATCGCAGTTCACCTTAATAGTGCAAAAAGGAGGCTTCACCCACCTCCTATGCGTCTCTCCCTCGACCACCTGCTGTCTGCAATGGTGCTGCTCACTGTCCCATCTACTGTCCTTTATCTCCCTCCATTGCTGATGCAAAAGGTCCAACGCAACACGCGATTCACAAACCACTTTCTCAAAAACTGCACTATTCCGGCATTTCCATATCCTCCATAGTCCACATACTACCCACCGCAAAAGCTGGTCCGACTCCTTCTCCCCACCATATTTATTACACAATCCTTTCCAACACTGCAAAAAGTCACCACCCTCCACCGTCCCCACGTCCAGTTGCAGTGGGGAGCTGAACCAAAACACACGTGCGAACGGACACCTGAAAAATAAATGCACTTGTGTTTCCTCCTCGTCTTCACATAAAGGACAGTAAGTCTCTAATCGAATCCCCCGTCTCCTTAAAATATTCTGAACTACTAGGACATTTCTACACCCCTTCCAGATAAAATGGCGTAACTTAGGGGGAACCCTCAACCACCATACTGCCATCCAAATTGTATCCTTAGTGGCATCGCAGCTTGATTGACCCCTACGCCCGAGCTCCCCATTCATGTCCATTTCTTGGGCAACCAAATATCCAGACTTCACCGAATATATCCCATCCTGAGTATAATGCCAATTGAGACGGTCAGAACATCCAAAATGACTAAGCGGCATACATAAAATAATACGGGCTTCCTCTGGATTGAAACACCGTTCCACCACCTCCTTAGGATGCGATGTCCTTCTAACCGTAAACTGCCTCTATAAGATATGATAGCTTTGATTTTACTACCACTTTGAGTTTCAATACTTTCCGTTTAAGGAACCTATCTAAGACTTGATCATTATACCTCATGACGTATACGCACATACTTTATAGAGATATCATCAACAAATGTGACACAATGTAATATGCTTATTTCCCAGATATTAATTAGAGATGGTTTAACGACAACATTGAGAAGACAACAATATTTCTAAATATTCTATTTATCATCATAGATTACTATTCTTCAAGTAACCTCTTCATTAAAGAGAGAGGATCTTCGTCGGGATCCTCTTTGTAAGGATCCCGAGAATCATTCAATCACATTAGCTTATCGTACATCGTGCGGCTAGTTTTTGTCAGGTACTGTTTATATTCAATTTGAAACAAATAAATTTACAATAATTTTGACTCACGATGTACGATGAACGGATGTGATTGAGGATCCCCAGGATCCTCACAAGGAGGATCCAGTGAGGATCCTCACTCTTCATTAAAAACCTTTTCGTTTTAACTTTTCGACTCTCTTTTCAAGCTAAAGTTTTGTAGGATGACTATAATCGTCTATTTTTAAAGTTACTATTTAAGAATCAAATGTGTTAGAAATTAACTAAATAAGAAATCGTTTATTCATCTAAAGTTATTCAATAAATAGATGAATCATGTTATTTAGTTAAAAACTAAAATTTGGACACCGTCAATTAATAAACAATTGTTAATTTAATTGATTTTTTTAAACAAACGATATTATCTGCACTAAGAGAGTAGAGGAGCAGGTTAAGCCATACAATTTGTTAGCAATAATATGATTCAAATTCGCCTTTAAAAAAAATCGAATCTAAAACTTTTCATTATGAGTGAAAATGAATACCGCTTAACTGTATTATTAAGTGACAAGTTAATTGATTTTTTGCGTATGTAAAATGTTCAATTATTATGAAACATTGTAAGATAAGGAATGAGAGCCGAAAAAATAAAACAACATTAAAAAAAAAAAAAATTGAATAAACGAAAGAAAAGGGCGGGACTCGCGACGTGTATTTTATAATCATCGCAGGACAAGATACGGAAAGTAGAAGGAAATAGAACGGTGGAAACGAAACTATTCTGAACCGTAGATATCGTCCAGAAGAAATCCTAACCGTCGTATTTGAACCATGTTCGAATAGGAAAGCTCCAGTACCCATATCGTCCACTGTATAAAGCCCAAGGTCTACAGTGTGAACCAAACCAACAAAACCCATACTCACGGCACTCTCTCGTTTGGCGCCACAGCTAGAACAGCCACAGGTCTCTCTCTCTCTCTCTCTCTCTAGCTTTCTTGCAACTAAATTATGGCGCTAAATTCTTAGTTATAATTAAATTCAATTGGGTATGTGGTTCTTGAATTTCTTAGTCATAATTTACCCGTTGAGAATCATGAATTTAGTGTCAGAAAATTGATGCCAATGTATGCAGTTATTAATTCAATTAATTCTTCATTTATTTTTATTATTTATTTGCTATTTTTGATTAGCTTAAACTCTTAGAGCAATTATTTTAAAATTAAATTGCAAGATTAATTCTATGAAAGTTACCTCCGATAAATAAAGAATGGGCATTTGAACTCAGAAATCTGTGTTTTTTTTTTTTTTTAATACAATCGATATTGGGAAATGGGGATTCGAACTCGGACCTCGGGTGCAGGTGGAAATACTCTTAGTCAGCTGAGTTACAAGCCCCTTGCTTAGAACTCTGTGTTCAATTGAGAACCCATTTTTCTCCCCCTTGTTTTTGTTTAATGGAGCTCTAACTCTGATGAACAAGTGGAGATGTATGCTTTTGCTAATTTAGGTTTGTTTTCTTGTTTCAGTCTTTTAGTTATTGGAGTTCATAACCAGCAGGATTGCAAATTTGCAATACCTTCCAAACAAATGGGGACTAGGGAAAGCAGTGCAGCTTCAACTCAGGTGCTCTCTTTCTCCCTATCTCTCTCCCCCCATCTCTCTCCAGATCATTATGCACCTTCAACTTACTTGCATATTGATGGATGAATACATTTGATTTTGTAACCAATTAAACTAAATGACCAGGTTGTGGCATTCGAAATGCAAAAACAAGAACTGATTCTCGATGAGTACACAGAGTCATTGATAATATACGAGGGAGGCTCAGTAGGTACGGATTTCGTAGGTAAAAGAGTTGCTGAAGGCGAAAAGACAACTTGTATTTCTGGAAATAATTGTGATGGTGCTTCTCAAAGGTATTGTTAATTTGTCTCTATGATCAACGCCTTCGGTAACATGTTTTTATTTTGCAAGTCTATTCATGTTTTGCATTGTTTCCTTTCGTCAGTGCTGCAAGCAGGGGTGAGGACTCATCTGACAAGAACCGAGTATGCCATTCTACTTAAGTTTATGCTCAATAAATTGATGCTTGTATGAGATGTGCATTAATAAATGGATACATTCTTATTTTCCCAGTTGATTTCATGAATCCTTCAGTTCTTTTTGGTGTGTTCCCTTTACTAGCTATGATCTCGTTTCAAGCATACTATGTCGCTCAGCGTACTCGCCAATGCTTTTCTTTTTCTTGTACAACATCAAATGTGCAAAAGAAGTGAGGATGCTCTTATCATCTTCATTTGCACAGTTGAACCTATCATCCTTGGGATTAGTTATCATTTTCGGAAACTTCCAATGTTTCGGTTCCTTTCTGTTCTCCTCGCTATTCACTTATGGTGTCTGGTATATGCCAATGCAACTTTTGTTCTCTCCCTTGCAGTACTCCCCTCTATTCATTTCTATTGTTTTGACAGGAAGATTATGAACAGAGAATGGAAAGAAGAAGACTGGCTAACAGGGAAGCTGCTAGGAGGTCAAGAATACGCAGACAGGTAATATATAGAGATTTCATAATTTCATTCGTTAATTAGCTTTTTTCCCTTGCAGTAGACGGTGCGATATTTTGTGAACAGAGTTTTTTTCTTACCTTTTTCGACATCAGTAGGATACAGTATATAAGGTGTCAAACACTACTTGGATCTCTGTATTCAATAATTGTCACTCTAGGAAAACACTGTCTTGGTTTCTATGCAAGAACTTGCTTATGTGTCTCAAGGATTTGATGGGGATGATGAGAAGTACAACGACGTTTGAAGTCTTAACCGTCGATGCAAGAACCTTCTTTTAGGTTTGAACTCTTAATCGTGGATGTAAACAACGCATGGAGTGGAGACTCAAAATTTAAGGGAAATGAGATAAGTTTCAGATATCGGATAAGTTCAGTACATATTGTTATTCAAGGTTCCCTAGGCCTGAACTTTTTCGCCTTTCACATTCCTGGTGTCATGATTTAGAAACTAATGTAGAATTTAATCCGTAAAAATCAAACTTTCCTCCATCTAATTCTGTGTTAGCCTTAAAATTATGGTACCGTATAAGTAGATTAGTTTACCCGACCAGCAGGAGTTGGTACCTCAGCTGAAAGATGTTTTAGCAAACATTCTAAGCTCTGTTACTCTGCGTTTCTCATGCGTTGATTGTAATGTATCTCTTCTTTCTTAGATGATGAACTTTTGACTCTTCGCATTTGATAGAGGAGTTACTTTTTCACTCGATTATTGTTGTGTTTCATATGATATATTGGTTTTGTATTCCAGCAAGAATGTGAGAAACTACGAGCAACCGCAGAGATTCTTGAGAGCGAGATTGCCCAGATCCCACGCGATATATGGAGGCTTTCTGAGCAAATTGAGAAACTCAAGGAAGAAAACGACAGCATATTTGTTAGTCATCTAAACTCTAGTTTTTCTTTATCCTCTGTCCCTATTTTCCTTCAGTTTACCTTTTTCTTCTGGAAGAAAGAAAGAATTCACAACATCGATTTGCCAATGGAACAGGATGAGCTAGAGAAGAAGTATGGTGCAGATGCAGTTTCTGATCTGAGAGCTGTGAAGGACTCTTTGGAAGGTAAATGCAAAGACACTGACCCAAAGACGCCGAGCAGAGACAGCTGAAGTCCTAATCCTCCATCACTCAGTTCGGGTCTGTAATCACTCTGCTGTTGTTTCATGTAGTTGAAAGCTCCAGAAAAATTCCTACTTGTGGATAAAGAAGTAGCACCAGTGTTCTTTAATTTCCTGCCTAAGCGCTGGGTGGCTTGGCACCACTGTGATTAGTCCTAGGCGTCTAAAAGAATAAGAAAGGACGCCTAGACCTGATTAGGCGAGCTGGGTAGTTTTGCAACTTTTTTTGCTTTATTTAACAAAATGTCTTAGATCGCAGCTTTCAGCTAGTCAGAAAATAGATAAGTTTTATTTGACATTTTATTTTTCAATTAATTAACATTCGTTATATGCTTGTTCCCAATGTTTTCAATATGTTTTAGTGCTTTATAATTTATATTTACTTTGCAATTTATGGATCCTAAACACAACTATGTATGTTTTAAGTATAAGTAAACGCTTATTAATAAGTTATATAATAAACTTAACTAGATTAAAAAAAAAGGTCTAGGCACTAGGGGCAAAGGTCTAGGCACTAGCCCCTGTTCACCGCCGGACTAGTGCTTGGCATTTTTAAGAATATTGAAAAATACTAAGCGTAAATATGATATCACAGGATTTCAATTCTTAAAACGATTTCAAACATACAAAAATTGGCCTTAAATCCTACAACTCTATGGATATTGTTTTGAACACAAAGTATGACTTTCGAACATTTACGTTACAATTCCTTTGAACACAAAGTAAAAATGTCCTGAGTTTATGTATGATTAGGGGGAACAATCTCCATCACTCTGAACCATCAGGGAAAGGTTTCAGTGCATCCTGCTTCCCGTTGACATAAAATTCCACAACTGCTAACATTCTAGGATACTTATCGGGATGGTAATTAACGTGAACAATCACCGGCTTTAACTTCCTCAGTTTAGCGTCTTTCCTCACGGTCTTGAAGAGGACCTTGCTGTTCATAAAGAGAGAGAAATCCATAGTTCTCCTGGAAGCATGAAGTCCATCGTACCCGGGATGAGAGGGGAAAAAGAGTTCCTCATTGAACACTGCCTGGTCCCAAGCCTGCTCCTTAGAGAGTCGATTGGCCACACGATCCAATAGCTCAATTGAAGGAATTGTTGGTCGAATGTAGAAGAAACCAGAGTTATAAACCCACATACGCATTGTATGAGCATATCGAGCCCAACCCATTCCTGGCTCATCAAAGACGTCGTTGTAACCATAAGCAGTCATATTGTTGTGACCATCAGTCATGGACTCTACATCCGAATCGCGATATAGATGATTAAAAGGGTTTTGCAAGTACACAATATCGACATCTGACAGAAGAACACTATACCCGAGCTGCAAAAACTCCCTCAGAACACGAAATTTTAACCCGGAGACGGCATGGTTACCTCCGGTCCTCGCAACTGAATCAATGACTTTGTCTGGGTCTCTCATGTAAACTGGAACATCTTTCGATTTGCAGTATCTGGCAATTTCTTCATCCAAAGCAACAACCAGATAATTAGATATGCCCACTCTCTTAATATTAGTGAACCACAAATCCAACATTTCCTTCACATTTGAGTTTGCAAGAGCAACTATAAGCTCTCTGTTAACAGCAACCTTCTCCAAAATCTTTGCTAACCTCGGATTCACTGATTCATCAGGAAGAACGCTGGGGTTGGTTCGTGAGCCTTCGACGGTACCAAAAGGCCCAGCTTTCTTCTGATCTCCCAACACAAGAACTTGTTTCTCTGCCTGATCTTTCCTTTGCTCAGCCAACCGAATATTTTCAGTCAATTCTCTAACCTGCTTCTTCAACTCGGCATTTTTCTCAGATGCTGCAACAAACTCTGACTTCAACAGGTTGATCCGTTCAGATGACTCGCAAAGGGAAGAACCAACCTAGTGCACAAATAACTAAAAATATCAATATCAACATCAACATCAACATCTTTAAGAACCGCAAATTGCACCCGAAAATATTAAACCATCTGTTATGTGCTTAGCTATTTGATTTCGTAGTGCAAGAAGAGCTATATGAACCGCCAACGATTATGTTAAAGAGTACGCACAAACGATTTCGACCTCATGTCAAAGCTTCAAACAAATGCCCAAATGGGAAATGAAAGCCGGTTTGAAAACACGCATCATAGTTCACATCAAGCTTATTCCTCATTATGCCTAACACGTACAAATCTGATATCGATTTATTAAACGAAAAACAAAACTTTGAGCATGTCAAATTATCAGCTTTAGTATTTCCAAACACCGTCATTTGTCAAGTTCTGAGCACAGGCAAATCAATTACATTTTCTGGGTTTGAATCAAAAGTAAATGCATCCAAAGCTCAAGTCATCGGGCATCATTTCGCATCGAATTGCCTAAATCCCAATCGCTAATCACCCATTCATTTAAAATTATAAAAAATTTCAAGCACTAATCACCCAAACAGATAAGTATAAAAACCCAAGAAGGACGAGAAGGAACCTGGGCGATCGATTTAGCGAAGTTGCGATTGAGAATGGCGGCCGGATTGGAAATAGAAAGGAAGCCACTAGGGAAGCAGAGAGCGAAGACGCAGCCGAGAAGGACTCCAACTGCTATGGCGGCGCCGACCTTCGATTTTCTGAGAGACTGCGGTTTCTCTCTGCGACTCACCACCGCCATGCCTTTGTTTTCTCTTCTCAGCTATGCTTTGAGAGGGAGGAGAGAGACAAGCAGAGAGAGGGGAAGTTGCTGTTGTTTAACTTTAACTTCAGACGGTGGTTGACTTTGTCCAAAAAAAAAAAACAGCGGTTGACTGGAGCAATGGAAAAATGATACTTAGTTAATTAACTAAATTAATTTTGAGGCTTTTAATCAAAGTTAATTAACTAAATATTGGGTTGATTTTAAATTAGTATTTAACATTTTTTTTTTAACAAACGATATTATTTATGCTAAGGAATCGGAGGATTGAGTTAAGCCTCATAATGAACTACCAATAATGTGATTCAAATTCGCTTTTGGTGACAATCAAACCTAAGACCTCTTAAAACCTAAATAATTAACTAACATGCAAAAATTAGACATATGTTAGACCTTCGGTGTTAAGCTAGGACTTTAGTAACATAAGTGAATACGTTAAACCATTAAATGATGAGATGGTCAAAAACTAAAGTTGATTTTCACTAACGCCATCTTTAGAGCTTTAATCTCCTAAATCGAATCTTTTTAATTAATGCTAAATTTGTTTAGCTAAAATGCGTCGATTTGGAGATTGAAACTTTATAGATAACTTGAGAGTTAAAACACGCTTTAATATTTGTCAGTTGTCATCACTTAACGTTAATGAACCTAACAAATACCCATTTTTAAGACTTTAGGTAGTTATTTGGAATGTTTTAAAAGATTATGACCAATTTGGAATCATCCCTAAACGTTGGGTAGTTATCCGAACTAAACCCTAATATAAATTATCTAATTCAATAGATGTCTTTGAAATTAACAGTAGTTGTTTATGAGATTTAAACTCAAAATTATTATTCGCACATCGTCAATTGCAGACACATCCGGACCCGGAATGTCCACTAGGACTCCGAATTGAGCTGTGTTGGCCGACACCTAGAAGGTGACGAAGCCATAAAGTATAGTGATGTGGAAAATGTGAATAAATTTAAACCTAAAAGTGCCTAAAGAAAAGAGTGCGCTGTGAGTGGGAATGAACCCATTTCACACGTGACGTCAGAGCATAAGTAAACTACATTAGTGTGGGTAACGATCATACCCTCAGAGGTAGCCATCTATATTGAGATTCGCTAAGAATCCTCGTCGATACGAACTTTCAGTAGCTAAAACCTGGAGGGGCGAAAAATAAAGTTTTAATAAAAACTTTTTGAAAACGTTATAACCCCTCGCTATAAAACCCATATAGTTTCTAGAAAATAATACTACGTATATACGTAAAACAATGCACAAAGATAGTAAAAACCAAGTATGCCATGTCATAACGTTTCAACACTGAAATATGTAAGCCACGTGTGAAAATCAAGGTAAAATAATATGCCAGCTAGAGTCACCTAAGTGACCTGTACGGCTGAACCTAGAGCTTATCAACCTATGCCTGCACACAAGTCGAAACCGCCTAATGTGGTCTGTACGACACGCTGGGTGTAAATAAGTAAGCTCAAGTGTTATGATCACGTGAAGGCTGTGTGATGAATCGCGTGTCACCTACGAGTCGGAACCACCTATTGTGGTTTATATGACAGGATGGCACCAGACTTCAATCCAAGGTGAACGTGTGGTGCAGGAGGTGAATGATCACGTGAAGGCTGTGCCCTGGTATCCGGCGGGAGAATTAACATCGGGGTGCAGGATAATGAGCTCTAAGTGTATCTATGCATAACAATGTAATGTAACCAATCATTCACATACTAACTCACCTGAAGCTTACCTGAGTCTCCGCAGCATCATTTCATATAATGCATAACAATAGTAATGAAATACTAAAAATATAATTCATTCACGACATGGCATTCAAAGCATAGTTCATATAAAAACGTTTCTGGAAACCGTAAAGCATATATATATATATATATATATATATATATATATACACACACAGTATAAAAAGGAAGAAGACCCACTTACCTGGAGTCCACGCTACAACTCCCTAGCACAAACATCGAAGTGTCACGAACGATCGGCACCTAGAACAATTATCAAACCACATCTCAGAATCCTTATCAATATAACACATAACTTACATAAAACACATCCCCAAGGACGTTCTAGAATGATTTGAGACCCATTGACCAAATGTCAACTATCGGTCAAAGATTGAATATAGGGTCTACAACCCTAACTCGATTTGGAAGATCCGCACCTCATATTTCCGATTCATAATGTCCAGAATCCACATTATGCTTCTAAAATATCATACTAAAGTTTCATTACAATCCAACGGTTGGATCTTCACCAATTGCCAAAACCAAGTGGCGGCCGACGTTTTATTTTACGAACTTACAAATTCAATTCGAAAAGACCCGTGTGTTGGATTCCCAATCCATAAATTTCTATGGTCCTCAAATATTACGTACTATAATGTATTAAAGTTTGGTGATGATCCAACGGTCGGATCGTCAATTACTATTCTAATCAAGTGGCAGACCTTAATGGAACTAGGTTCAAACAACAGAACTTCGTCAATCGGACTTACAAATGGAATCAGGGTAATTAAATTTAGTCTAGGAAGGTCAGGGGATGTCTCGGCCCACTCACCGCTACAGGTGGCGGGCCGCCCTGACTCGAAGGAAAAATCAACTATTTCCAAAAATTACCAAATTTTACAGACAAGTAGAGCTCAGTAAAGGGAACAATTTTCTTACATGTGGCCAAGTCCAATTTGGCCAAGAAACACCTGAAATCCACATCGATCCACCGAAAACCCTTGAAATGTGTGTTCTTGATTCAACTCCAAACAAGCTCCGACGCCTCAACCATTTCTTAGACTTTGTTCCTGGGGTTGAGGGGAGTCTATTGGTGGGTGGTAGTCGATGGGATTAGCTTCAAATTTTGGTGATTTGAACCCAAAACCGCTGCACCCCACCTTGCGGGTTCTCCCAATTTCAAGGTCAAATCCCTTGATTTTTGGGGTGTAACAGGAAGGGGGAAGGTCATGAAGGGTTTTCCAAGTGGTGGTTTGATGAAAGTCGCCGAAAAAACGGACTATCATTGTCGGAAAATCTCCCAGAAATGGGTCGGGTCACGGGTTAAGGGGAGGGTCCGATTCTCTTTTTCTTTTCTCCCTCATTTCCCCTTCTTTCCTTTCTTCCTGATTGGCCGGTTCCCTCCCTCCTTCTCATCCCAGCCATCCATTTCTTCATTCCCTTTTCTTTTCCTTTCATCCCAGTCACACACATGGCAATTCACATGGCTTTAGATTTTCTGGAGCCTTCTAAAGAAGGTTAAAATTACCAAAATATCCTTGACTTTAAACGTTAATATCTCCTTTGTTATAACTCCAAATTACGTTCCGATTGTCCCTATGCGTTCATAACGACGAATACTACGAGGAAACGTCAAGAAAATAGATCTTACATGACACGACAAGGCGGTCAAATAAAATCAATGCATTTGCTTCGAAGGGCATTTTCGTACATTCACTTATTAAAATTAAAAAAAAAAACTGTAAAATTACAATTGCTCTAATGGATGGTCCTTATTAATTAATTCCACTGCATCGAACCCTTCCCTCTTCTTAATGTTTAAAGTAAAATATAGCTTGTATTTAAAACAACTTAACATTGGTCTCTAAGGTCTAAAAATTACTCTAATTTATGATTGGAAGCTTCAAATTGGGGACTGGAGATTTGTGTTCAATTGATAAAAAATAGGGAGCTTTAATGAAAAAGGATGCCCTAATTTTTTTTCTTAGCAAAAAAACTACCTAATAACTTTGTTTAATAAAAAAAACTTGAATTTTAATGAAAATGACAAATGTTTAATAAAATAAAAAAATAACTAAAGAAAACTGACGCGCAGAACCCGCCATCACCCTTTCTCTTTCCCACCCTCCGTCACTTGTATCTCTCCCTCTCTTCACTTATTACCATCATCTCTCTCTTCACACATTACCATCATCTCTCTTCTCTTTCACCGTTACCATAATCTCTATCTCCTCTTTCAAGTTTCAACCATCATTATCGTCTCTCTCTCTCTCTCTCATGTCACTCCTTCCTCCCTTCTCATTCCTTTTCTTTTTTATTTATTTTTGTTATTATTAAAACATTTTTAATAAAAATACTTGATAAATTTTATTAATAAGAAATGGTATTTCTTAAAAATAATAAATTTCTAGAAAACTAATGAAAATTCAAGCTATTTTCTTATTATGTTAGTCAACTGTTTTTTTGTTTTTTAATGAGTAGTAACACTATTTTTAGAAACAGTGACATTATTTCTAGAATTAATGACACTATTTTTAGAAATAGGTGACATTATGTAACATCTACATCGCATAGGAGAGTGGATCCTGTAAGCCTTATATGTATATTCCCATCTCTACCTAGCACGAGGCCTTTTGGGAGCTCACTTGACACACCCCGATCCAAAAATTGAGGCGTTCTGGCTGTCACGTGAGGGTGACGTAGCCAAGTGCGCAATGCGGAAGTAAAAGAGTGAAAATACGAGAAAAATAAAGTCGACGAGATAATTTACAATAAAAAGATCATTGAGTACTAGTGACAAACATAGAAGGAAAAATGCAAAGTAAAAGTTCAAGTATCCTAGGTGTAGTCCAGAATAAACAAACACTACACAAGCATTAATTAGAAAGTCCTACATGGAGGGTGCTCTGTCAGAAATGCCTCAATGCCTCTTTCGTCACCCACGTCCTTGCTACCTAAAACCTGGAGGGGCACAAAACAGAAAACGTGAGTGGGCGAAAACAAAGTTTGTTTTTCAAAAAATTTCAATATCAAGTAATAAGCCCTTTCTGTAAAACCCATATACTTTCCAGAAAATATTATACGTACTCGTATATCAAATCATGCTAAAACAATAAAGCTCAAATATGCCATGCCAGAATATGCCGCGACAGAATATCCAAACAAATAGTATAAGCATCAAGCAGGTAAGATAAAACAAATCATAATATTGCCAGTAATATCAATACGTCAGTCGGAGTCACCTACAGTGACCTATATGGCTGACACTATAGCTCCTCAACCACTATCCTGCACATGAGTCGGAACCACCTATAGTGGTCTGTATGACAGGCTGGTGTATATAAATACGCTCAGTGCTACGATTACGTGAAGGTTGTGCGATGTATTGCGGGTCACCTAAGAGTCGGAACTACCTATAGTGGTCTGTACGACAGGCTGGCACCTACCTTGGATCCAAGGTAAGCGTATGGTGCGGGAAGTGAACAATCACGTGAAGGCTAGGCCCTGCTCTGGCGGAGCACAATCAACGAGGTGCAGGAATACAAGCTATAACTCAAACTCATCAACACCACATCTATCACTAACAACATACTCACCTGATTTACCTGAGCGTCCACGGTGCCAAAGCATAACCAACACAACCACAATAATAATACGACGATATTCGACATGACATGTCAATTATAAAACCATTAAAACGTAATAATACGACGATAGTCCTCACTTATATGCAAAACAACTATATAAACGTCAAATTAATGCACATAACCAACCTTAGATAATAACTTCTCATACATTGCTCAAATGGGTGTTTGAATATACCAATAGGCTCTACTTAGCCTCACAAACATCCCCATATTTTAAAAATAATTTTCTGACCTCCCACGCGCCGGCCAAGGCACGGCTAGACGCGTCGGCCACGAGCGGGCATGTGTCTGGCACGTGTGTGAAACCCTAACGGCGTTAGGGAATATTTTGTTAAAACCTTAACAGATGTTAACGGTTGTTACCTGACGCTGTTAAAATATTCCGTTAACTTTGACGAAATATTCTCCTCCTTCTCCAGTGAACCTCGCTGATTGCCGCCGTTCGCCGCCGTCTGCAACTCGAATTCTCGCTGAAAACTGGAAAAACTTCAAACCTTAATATCTTCTTAATTTCTCAACCAAATTCCATGAAATTTGTACTAAAATGAAGCTTACAACGAGTAGAATAAAACCTTACCACTTTGGGAACCTAAAACCAACGGAATCTCGCTGGAGAAACCTCGATAATCCGGCCAAACCTGCAACTCGATGAACTCGAGCTTCTTGACGTCCAAAACACTTCAAAATTACTCCCCAAGCTTCGTGAAGATGCCCTAAAGCTCCCTAAAACCTTAAAAACTTCTAAACACCTCATGATCACGTGTACATGAACAGTGCACCAAATCGAGGTTCCAAGGTTCTCGGGTTTTCGAAGGTTTCACGTCCTAAAAATGGTATGGATGAGTTCCTTGAAGGAAGATTTGTGAAAAACAAGTTCATTTGAGCAACATCAACAACATGCAATTAACAATTAAAAGGCGGAATCATGTTTATATGCACTCAAAAACAAAACTTAACCCATGAACTTCAAAGCCTAGTAGATAGGTGAACCAAGACTCAACTCAAAACAAAGTGAGTTGAGAAATCAATACCTTTGTAGATTCCTCTTTGCATAAGCAAAGGCTAATCACCCAAAGAGAGGGCCTTCATTCCTTGCATCTTAGATCCATGGATTTGGATGGATGAAAAGGTTTCTCCAAGTTCCCAAAATTGAGAACCTCTAAGTCTCCACACCAAGGCATATTGAAGAAGAAATGAGTGACCTAGAGGAAGTAAGATTGCTAGGTTTTCCCCTCTAGATTGGCCGGCCTCTTTGAGAGCAAAGGGAGGTTTGTGTTCTCATCTTTACTCCTAAGAAAACCCTAAGGATGAAATGGCTATAAAGATGTCTTTATACCACCTCACAATGGAGTGGCAAACTTGCAATTAAGCCAAGTTCACTACCCTCCTCTAAATGGCCGCCCTAAGGGGATTTATTGGGCTATTTGGGCCTTTGTGAATCATTATTCATTAAGTTGTCATACAACTTAAGTCAATGGACTTGACGTTCGAAGCCCATTGGGCCTTAAGGTCCAAAACTGAGGTCTTTAACGAACTTATTCGTTTGATTAATAATCATATTAATTAATCCTTGCCATAAATAATTAAACCATTTAATTATTCTTACTCATCTCCGTTGAATCTTCAATCTCTACCTTACACGGTGTACGATCCATTAGGTTCCTTTTAGCGAGGCAGTGGGCGATTCAAACTCTTTCAAATCGATTGTGAATTGAAACTTACTTTCAATTCTCCCGTTAGTGATAATACACTTTTAGGGCTTCCACAAACCATGGTTAACGCCTAGCAGCATGTCATGGTTACCCAAGCTAATCAGAAGAGGTGGAGAACCTATTCAGTTTTAGGATTACAAATGCAATACGGTCTTTCTCTAATACAATACTCTTGACCATATTGTTTGGTTTGATAGTTTATTCATGTCTACTATCCAATGTGAGTCTTGTGCTTATATGATTACCTTGAATGTGATTTGGAACACATTCCTAAATCTCATTCATACTTTGGCCAAAGATTCTTAATCATATCATAGAGTATTCTCCCTCAAACAGTTTGAAGGTTAGAGATCCCTTGTTGCGCATTCACTTGCCTCCATGGCTAAGTGGCTTAACCCCAACGATGCCGTGGACACCCTCCTGATGGAGTGACTTTGACATAATCAAAGATTAAGGACCTAACCACAAGACAACTGTGATGCCTCAGGTCAAAAGACTAATTTGCATTATCCCAACCATGAGTTCTCATGTGACATGAATATGAGAACTCTTCGTTGATCGTGTTCAGTGAACTCATTCTCTATTGAGCACCTACGTACTTGTCTTGATGTCACACACACCAATGACTCGAGACTAGTCACTCTCCCTGAGAGAAGACATAGCACGTACTGATCTTAACGAACTGTCAATGCCCAATTGACAATTCTATGATCAGGAACGTTTAGGATGTGTCAACGAAAGAATGGTCTCATGAATCTAACTTCTTTAGATCGCATTCTTCCAATCACATATTCCTTGGACTTATCGTTTAAGCATATAACATTTATATGAGACGGCTCAAACAATAACCTTTTCCCTTTACATTTAAACTACATTAGTTTAACTTTGTGAAATGTCCGTAAAGTATCATCATATGATTGGTTTTAGGGCACATTTCCAACATTCCTGGGCTTGCAAAGAGTCCAAAACTAACCTTTAAACCTTCGATCCGTGCGTGGAAAGTTGGTTTGAAGTTCGTCCGTACACTTGCAAAGGAAATGGAAGGAAAGTGGAAGAAAGTCCGAGAGAGAAGGGAAAGAAGGAAGTCACGGGTGTGTGTGTGTGGGTGTGTGGTCCAGATGGAAGCCCACCAACCAAAAACAAAACAAACCATACACCCTACAACACAAATTAACGTCTAGGGGCAAAATCATCATTTCATACCTACAGTATAAATAATTCGGGAGGGACTGTCACATCACTGGCTTCGGAGTTCATCGGAACTCCGAAGTTAAACGAGTAGTGTGCGAGAGCAATCCCATGATGGGTGATCCACTAGGAATTTCTCATGTGAGTTCTTAGAAATAAAATCGTGAGGGCGTGATCGGGGCCCAAAGTGGACAATATCATGCTACGGCGGAGTCGAGCCCAAGATGTGGTGGAAGCCCGGGCCGGGATGTGACAATTTGGTATCAAAGCCAATTCATGACCGGAAGTGTGCCGATAAGGACATCGGGCCCCTAAGGGGGGTGGATTGTAACATCCCACATCGCCTAGGAGAGTGGATCATGTAAGCCTTATATGTATATTCCCATCTCTACCTAGCACGAGGCCTTTTAGGAGCTCATTGGCTTCGGAGTTCATTGGAACTCTGAAGTTAAGCGAGTACTGTGTGAGAGCAATCCCATGATGGGTGACCTACTGGGAAGTTCTCTTGTGAGTTCTCAGAAACAAAACCGTGAGGGTGTGGTCGGGGCCCAAAACGGATAATATCATGCTATGGTAGAGTCGAGCCCGGGATGTGGTGGGGGCCCGAGCCGGGATGTAACACACTACTTCTAGAAATAGTTGTCATTATTTCTAGAAACGACGACACTATATTTAAAATTGGTGCCACTATTTTAAGAAATGGTGATGCTATTTCTAAAAATGATGCTACTATCGACTAGTCAAACCCTAAAAATTGTACTTTCATCTCTTTCTAGAAATAGTGATATTATCCAATAACTATTTTGGAGAGTAGAAAGTAAGGTTCTAAGTATGAACTCCAAGATGCATTAATAGAGGTTTTTCATTTTTCTAACAAGATAAAGAATCTGAAAAGAAAAATAGAAAATAAAAGAGCATGAACTAGGGGTGGGCATAAAAACCGTCAAACTGCAAAATCGCATCAAACCGTATGAAAAAAAATCTAAAAGAACCGTGTTGAACGGAAAAGTCAACTTTGAGTAAAAAACTGAACCGAACCGTTCAAACCAGTTCCGATTCCGGTTTTGAATGATCAAGAATCGGCCAGAACCGAACCAAACCATTTTATTAATAATAAATAAATAAATTATATATACATACATGTCATGGTATAATAGGTTGAAAAATTAGTTTTACCAAGTTGTAAAAGGCTGCAATTTAATAAATGCTAGAATTTTTTTTTTTTTTTGTGCAACTGCTTGTTCTATTTGATTATCTTATGAAAATGTTCTAATTTTTGTGTAGTATACTGAACAAATTGACCCCGGAGAAGTTTGACATTCTCAAGGGCCAACTGATTGATTCTGGAATTACCATTCCAGATATTTTAAGGGTTTGTATTAACTAAATATCTTTGAAAACTTATTACTCCATACTAAGCTATTACTTTCCTGCTGATGAGCTTGAGGGTTCAATTTGAATTGCAGGATGTTATCTTTCTGATATTTGATAAGGTTGTGCTGGAGCCAACCTTTTGTCCTATGTATGCGCTTTTATACTCAGATCTTAATGTAAAACTTCCTCTTTTCCCACCTGAGGAGGCTGGTGGGAAAGAAATCATGTTCAATTTATGTTCAAGATACCTGAAAGATCACATAATGTAATGTTACCAGTCCTCACTTTGAATATTTCTTTTTGCTTGCTATTGTTGTGTTGTATGCAACTTTATATAATCAGTTTTAGAAGATTTTTTTTTTTTTTTTTGGTTGAAGAGTTTTAGGAGATGTATTTGAATGCATGATGATTAGGTGTTCAAATAATTTAGTATTTGGAACCGTAAACCGGCAAGAACTGAATCAGAACCAGTGTAGACTGAACCGTAAGGTTCTAGTAATAAATTTAAGCAGAATCGCACCTAACCGAACTGTTGATATTTTCCAATTCCGGTTCCGATTTAGGGGTGAAACAGCATAGAACCGTACCGTGCCCACCCCTAGCATGAACTTAGTGATTGAATAGGACATATGAGAGAGAAGGGGGAAAAATAAAATAAAATAAAATAAAATAAAATTTGCATAGTAGAGAGACGCCCATTTAACTAATTGACCTAGCTTCTTTGCCCTCCCACTTCCCATACACTTCCATCACCTCCTATTTGTGCGGTTACGGTTAAGCCACGTCAACATTTTATATTACTATTGCCTTTTGTCTTATTATCTCTATATAAAAAAAATCAATATAAAATCTTAACGTGGCCTAACCGTGACCGCACAAAATAAGAGAGGATAGGAGTGTATGAGAAGTGGGAGGGTAGAGAAGCCGGGTCCTTAGCTAATAAGCTAATGCTTACATCTAAGGCTATCTAGTGTCTTGAGGAGTTTAGGTGGTAGGCTTGCTGCATACTCAATGCCTTAAAATTAGCAGAGCTGTCTAATTCTTTTTGTTGTGTTTTCTGCTCATTGTGGACAATACACGCATCAATAATTTGATTGATATTTAATATTTATCTATTTATTTTATCTTAATCAATAAATAAAGTTATTAGAATGTTTTTAGTTAAAATTTAAAGTTTTGAAACTTTTTTATTAATTTTCTTTTTTTTAAAAAAAGGCTTAAATGTTAAAATGGTCTCTGTGTTTTAGTTATTAGGTCAATATATGTTACTACCCGTCCCTAATTCTACAATTTTATTAATTTTAAAAGTGAATTCACAAAAATGCCGTTACAATAGAGAATGTTGATTTTAGTGTATCCCCGAAGTCCTCGAAGGTACGAATGATGCGAATTATATAAGCACACAAATTAAAACCCTCTTTTGACAATTGTAGTATATGAATAAGTAGGGATCGTTCTAGACCGGGGATTAGGAGGGATTGCTAAATCACTTGAAAACTGACTCAAAAACATAAAACAAAGGTAAAAACACTAAACTAGACTCAAAGAATGCAAAACTAAACAATAAAACACTAAAACAAACCAAAAGACTCAAAACAGCCCCCAAAACACTCAAAACTGCCTTAAAAACACTTTCTAGGCAGTTTTGAACACTTTCACTAATTTGGACGAATTTGGGTAATAACTTGAATCAAAACACTTAGAAACACAAACTAAGACACTTTCTAACTAAATTGGACACTAAAGTAAAGGGGGATTTAGTTTTTGACGAAATTAAATAAAATGCACAGATTGTAATTAAAACAGATTGTAAAGATGAATTTGATGAAAATATGGATGGAATGCTAGCTAGAAGGTTTTTCTCCACACATGTCACACTTGCATACAAGATGATTTTCAGTTGGTCTTTCGATGAATCATGAGACTCAACACCCCGGGTTAATTAGGTCCGCTTAAATTAACCTTCAAGTTCTCCTTAAGTTAATGAATTAGATGGGACATCGCATACACAATTCAAAACAGTCTCCAAAAGTCCTTTACGTGAAAAGCACAATAAAGATACAATCAAAGATCATTAAGCAACATGAAAACTATAAGTGTTGACGAGGCATTCGTTACTATGAT
Source organism: Pyrus communis (assembly GCF_963583255.1). Taxonomy (NCBI): domain Eukaryota; kingdom Viridiplantae; phylum Streptophyta; class Magnoliopsida; order Rosales; family Rosaceae; genus Pyrus; species Pyrus communis. Next base: position 7,460,876 of record NC_084805.1, on the reverse strand, counting down.
GAGCATGAAACTAGTGCCAAGAATTCGTTTAACGCGATTGTTTATAAGCAACCTCCACTACTTGTGAATATAAGTTTGTAACTATTAGGTGAAACTCACTTATATTCTAGCATCATATTCATGCATGAAAACTAAGCGTGCACTCTCAATAAACATACACAAATAAGTTATCAATCAAGTAGTTAAACGAATTGAATCCACAACTCATGAAATTCCAACCAAAGGTAATCAATTTATATTCCAAGCATAAACATGGTTTCGAATCACCCCCTAGCTAACTAGGGATTTAGCCTCTCATGTTCACAGAAAGAGAAATAAAATTGAAATTAAACATAAAGAACAAAAGATTGATTACACCTAAAACGCCCAAAGAGTCCACTTGAATTTTTGCACGTTTCAAATTCCTCTTTCTCCTTTCTTCTTGCTGCGGCAGAGAAGGTTTATGGTGAGTTTGGATGATTTTCTGGTTTAGGGATGGGTTTATGGGGAGATGGTGGTGCGGCAAGGTGGTGGGATGATGTATGGAGGTGTGGATGGTGGCTGGAATGGTGGAGGAAGGCTGCGGATTGAAGGGATTTAGGTGATGGTGGCTGCGGCAAAAGGGAGAGAGTGGAAGGGTGGCTGCGGCAACAAGGTTTTGTGGCTGAATTATGGAAGAATGAATGAATCAGATTCTAGGGTCAATTAAAGGGTGCGGCTGAGATGGGAATTAGAAGGCTTAGGGTGAAAAAAATAGAGAATGAATAATAAGGTTCTAGGGTGAATTAAAGGGTGCGGCTGAGATGGGATGATGAATGAATGAAAATTGTGAATCAGAGAATAGGGTGCGGCTAGGGTTTGAAATATGTATGGTTTCAGAAAATAAAACCCTAGCTAATTTTTATTAACTAAAATTAATTCAAAGGCTGCTAGAATTAGGAAATAAAATCAGAAATTAAAAGGGAATTGATTAATAGGTGCAGCTAGGGTTTAGGGTTAGGGTTTAGGTGCATAAAATGGGACAAAACTACCCCCCCTTGCACAGCAAGGGAAGGGAATTAGGGGAAAGGCACGACAAAGAGGTTTAAGGGGGCTAGGGCCTTTGTTTTGTGTCCTAAAGTGCCTACAAGGCCTTCAAAGTGGCTAGAAAATACGGACGTTTAAGATTAGGAAAGGTTACCAAAACGGGAAACCTAGGGTTAACTTTCCTACTTCAAGTAGGAAACCTTGTTTGAGTAGGAATCCTCGTTTGAGTAGGAATTCATCGTTGGAGTAGGAATTCATCGTTTCTTCAAGTCTTCAACTCATTCATTCCTCTTTTGCTCCAAAAGACTCCAATTTGCATCTTCTTGCACACTTTGGCTTTATAATCTGAAAATGCACAAAAGTGACTTTAAACGCTAAAATAGCTAAGGAAACACAACATAAATGCACGAGAACAAGCTAATTAAGTCGCATGAATATGCTCCTATCAACGAACGCGTAGGCATAAGCAGAATTGGAATCGGAGTTATGCTTAAGATTTTACAAAACTACGAAACTTGAGGGTGTTTTATGAAATTTGAATTTTGGGTATTTTATTATTTTAATATTTTCTGAATGGATATTTTAAATATTTTATAAATTTTCTGGCCCGTGGAGCCCACACTCACATAAACTCACTTGACACTTGGCAAACTCTTTCTCTCTCTCAGCTTTCTCTCTCTCCCTCAGACTTTCCTTCCTCTCCACTTTTCATTCCCGCATCTCTCTCTATAAACACAGAGACCGGCCATAAATGCATATTGATTCCATTAACATATGAATTTTCATAGCAACCACACGTTTTAACTGAACCATTATATATCACAAAAATAAAATTTGGTTTTAAAAGTGCTGCATTGCAAGTTGATGTCCATCAGAAACATAATAAACATTCGAAACTTTACTCAATACCACTACAACAACATTAACATCCACACACAACAACATTAATTTCCAAACGCTACAACATCATTGATCTTCTTCCAGCCAAAATCCCGATTACCTATGAGTTCAAAGTTCAACCAAACAATCTTAAATCCCAAACATTAATTCAAACAGAATGACATATACATCCAAACAGTCTTAAATTTATGAGTAAGAAACACGAAAGTTACGAACTTTTTTACCTGAGGTGGAGGAAGAGGAAGAAGGAGAAGAAGGAAGAGGATGCCTAAGGTGAACCGTGGGTTGTGGAAGAAAATGCCGAGGAAGAAGTGAAGTAGTGAACTCTGCAAACAAAATTAATTCCAAACCCTAAATTAAATTTCAAAAGAAAGACAAAAATTAGATTTCAAAACACTAAATTAAATTAATTACCTAATTTGGGGTGACAGAGACTCGAACTGGGTGCTAGATCGAGAGTTTTGTCTGTGAGAGAAAATCGCCCTAGAGAGAGAGATCACAAGAGAGAGCAGTGGCACAGAGGCGGTTGTGTGGTGAAGGAAGGCTGGAAAGTCAGGTGTGGTGGTGGGCCGGTGGCTGGTCAAAATTCGTCACACAGAGAGAGAGGTGAGATGAGGGGTCGCCGGCTCGGTGAGGGAGAGATCAGAGACGAGATTAGGGCTCGGCTGCTTAATACAAACAATGGAACGAAAGTGAACTGTGAAATGGGATTCTGACCTAAAAACATATGAATGGCATAGATTAAATCAAAAACAATGAACGGTTAAAATAATTCTCTTATAATAATAATAATAATAATAAAAAAATATATATATATATAATATTTAATTTCAGTTCGGTATGGGAATACTAAAAAAAATTGAGATGCAAAATCAAATCTCGTACCGAAAATATCGGTTTGGTTTGGGATTACATATCGAAAATTTTAGGAATTTTGGTTCGGGATTTTTTTTTCAGCCCTAATGTCATGTGCTTACTTACGAAATATTGTGTCATATTGAATTTTTTAGATTTTGCAGGCTACGGTAAATACTTTCTTACTATAAGTAGTATGTATATTTTGGAAACTATATTTGTTTTATGGCGTGGGGTTATTATGTTTTTGAAAAGGTTTTTACAAGGCTTTGTTTTTAGGCCCACTCACCATTGTTTTCGCCCCTCAAGGTTTTAGTAGCTGAGCTTTCGTATTGACGAGAATTTGTGGCAAATCTTGGTATTAGAGATTTCCTTCAAAGGTATAATTCTCAATCCACTATATTGTACTTTACTTATGCTCTAACATCACGTGTGAAATGAGTTTATTTTAGCTCACAAGCGCACTCATATACTTAGGCACTTTTAGGTTTAAATTTATTCACATTTTCCACATACCTACACTTTATGGCTTCGTCACTCTCCGGGTGTCGGCCAGCACAGCTCAATTTGGAGTCCAGGTGAACATTCCGGGTCGGGGTGTGTCAATTTAGTCCATGTGTTTATCTCCATTAGCTAATTAAAAACATTTCCATCTAATTTCTGTAAAAAAAAATATATAAACTTATTATAAACTTATTTATAAAATTATTTATTTGATTTAAAATATTTAAAAATGAAATAAAATTAAAAATTAAAAGAAAAATTAGTCTCCTCCCAACTCCCGGACCTCCTCCCTAACATTAGCCCCTCTCTTTTCTATGTCACAACCTTACTCAGTTTTTAGATTGAAAGTTTTATCTCTTATATGTTTTATTTCTCATTGATTTGCATTTTTCTATAAAGAGAGAGAGTAATTATATCTCTTATGTTGTGGCCTATATTTAACTGGGGTGTGCGGCATGGTGAGAAAGAGAGTGGAGAATAGACTTGAGTAATTGTGTGTTAATTCTCCAATCTTTGTACTTTTATTTATAGTAATAAGGAGGAGAGAAACTTGCTCTCCAATTAATAAAAAGTCTATCAGGAAAGATCTTCTAGATCTCAAAGGATTCCTGATCTATTTCTACTTAGGATTTACGCAATCACAATATATATTAGAACATATGTCACAACACTCCTCATTGAGTGTGCAAAATTCAAGTAGATGGCGCATCAGATCTTCAGGCAAATGTAGAAGCAGTTTGATGAAGTTGTCTCATCTAGTTGGCACAAGTAACGAGCTCAAAACAAATGGAAGAATGCATGGGTGGTAAAACTCACAAAACCTCGCTATGGCAAAACACAGGGTGGGACAAAAGCTCATATTCAAAGGACAAAAGTGAGAAGTTGCATTAAGTCAAGACTATACGTTTTTAGGACGCATGTAGAGTGCTCTCAAGGGTATGATCAACTCAAGATGGGTGCCTCGTCAAAACCTAGTCAAGTAGCAAAAATCCGATGGGAAAAAATACTCCTAAGCGTAGGGGAAAATAGTACATTAAGGTCAAGTGAGTATACATCTGAATACTCCTCCTGAGTTTAACATAACTTCCAAATGAAACTACAAGCATTGCAAATGAGAAAGTTATGCATACCAATTCCTCGAACAAGCTTCTGGAAGGTAGACTTCGACATTGATTATGTGTAGAGGTCGACAAGGTTGTCTGGGATTGGACTGCTTGACTTCAATCTTTTGATGCTCATGCTGATGTAGACATAATATGCTTGGTGTTGACTTGTTAGATGCATCTGATCTGGTCGATATATACGAAGTTGTCTTCATGGATCGTTGTTGGGACTAAACGATAGATGAAAATTGTAGGGAGTTCGAATATGCTCAACAAGAATTGTCAACCATATCTCCCATGTGTTGAGATACAATGAGTCTTGGAACGATTCAAGGGTTCTGCAACTAAAGGTCTATATCACAGACCTCCAAGATATTGCGGTGTTCCTTAATGGTAAAGAAATAACCATTCGGGAACGTACCTTGTGTGGTCAAATAGATAATCTAATTCAGCGAATCCCACAAGGTAGGCATCATTACGAAGATCAAGGGGGTGTGATCTATTTTGAGATACATAGGGATAGATAAACCCAAATTCGTAGTAACAGAAAAACGTCTTTAACACCAAATTTGGTGGTGGCATGTAGGCGCAGTGTTGCTTTATGCCAAAAGATTATCAGCACATAAGATGTTTGATCTAGTGCATTGAGCTAAGTACAACAAACGCCAATTATACTTCGATATGGTTGCCTCATGTTCCAATATGGAACTTTACGCTCCATATCCTTTGTAAAAGTCTCATTTGCATCTGGCGTACAGACAATCAGGGTATACTCGGACGTAACACCTTCTGGGTCTAGTTTGACTGGTGGACCAGAATACCATTAGAATTAGCTTGAAACTTTAAGTCGAGGTAATGTCGAGTTTTCCCAAGATCATTTAACTTAAAATCTGACTTTAGGTGCGAGTCAGTTTTCTCAACTCTAGCAATTTCGAATTTTGTACACGTAAGGACATATATCCCCAACTGATCAAATATTCACTTAGACGGGTATACCAAATCTGCCCGGATAGTTCTAGATTCGCAAAGTGAAGGCCATCAAAACCAAAAAGGTGTTCTTGTGGTTTAGAACTATTTGAATTAGTACATCTAAGTCTTTTAGAAACTCCATGTAGGTTTCATATCAGGATCCCAGAGATACTACAACCACGTTTATCATGTTGCAATCAATCACATGGCGTGTGAGAAAAGCATTGCACCACAAGTCGTCATATCGCACTATTTAGTTCATCTCATTCATCATGGATTGATTCTTCTACTTGACAAATCAGTTCTACGTTGACACTAATCAATGGAACGTGGTTGGTTATCGTCGTTTTTCATTTATGTTGGTAGTTACTTTATAACTGAAACATCATCTATGATAATCTCATTCCAATTTCATATCTCATCCAAACTAGTATACTGGACCAAGAACTTCAGGTCTCGGGAATAATTCGGATTTAATCTCATGAGATGGAAAGGATTGAGACATCGATTGAGGGGAAGATTCGTTCGTGCCATGTTTCTTAAATTTCGAGGAAGTGAATCCTTCAAACTGAGTGATCTGCCACACTTTTGGTGTAGGAAAGATTGATTGGATATCCACCAATGTATGAGGGTTGGCCATAGTAGTGGCACTACTGCTTTTGGGGACAAAGGTCCGTCGTACATTTGGTACATTCATCTTTGTAGGCATATTTGCAGCTGGTATATGTGATCTCATCACTTTTGCTAGATCAAAGGAAGTGTCTGGTTATACTCTAATATAGATTGGGATTAAGATGAGACATAGTAGGGATGTCCATGATAATTTGCGTCATTCTTTAGGAACGTTGACGCTCTTATCTCCCCTTAACAGCGGGAAGACTGTCTTATAAAAGTGACAATCCGTAAAACGAGCAGTAAAGAGATCGCTTGTCAAAGGTTCTAAGTAACGAATATTAGAAGGAGAATCATAACGGACATAGATTTCCATCCTTCTTTGAGGACCCATTTTTTTTTTGTACGGAAGGGCAGCGTAAACGGCACATAGACTGCACAACCAAAGACTCGTAGATGCGATATGTCGGGTTCGTATCTGGTAATCAATTGACACGTGCTTTATAAGGTTGGGTCGTAACTGGCCTTAAGCGGACCAATATGGCTATTTGTAATATTGCATGGCCCAGCAGAGATTGGAAACTTGGTACGTATGATCAACGATTGCGTAATCATTTGAAGGCGTTTAATGAATTCTAGGCATGAATATATGGTACTTGATGTTCAACTTCAAAACCCAACCGTCATGGAATATCCATTGAAAGTTTTTGATGTAAATTATCCAACTTATCCAATCAAATAGATTTGATCATATAATCAGGGTGATGAACCATGAGCTTATCAATCTGAGCCACCAGTGTGGAGAAGGCAGCTTGTGGACCACAACCACACGTGTGATCAACTTGTAGAAGCATTAACCAATACCATAAAGTATCTAAATGGTCAGCATGGTGGTTGAATCAGTCCATAAATATCCCCTTGAATCCTTTGTAGAAAAGATGGAGGGTGCTAAGGCATGGTACGCTTCCAGGTATAATGTCTTTACTTCTGTTAAGAGGATGACCAAAATGGCACATCACGGATCATCCTAGATATCCCAATCATACATCCATAGTGAAAATTCCTTTGAAATCTCGGGCTTCTGGCCGGCTACACAGTGGCCCTAAATGTGTGTAATCCACTCATTAGGCGTTCCATATTCTCTAGAATACGCTTCTGGCTATATTCGTAGGAAGTGCAAAGGAATTTCACACCATTTTCTACATTGGTTTCAATATGGTAATAATTCTCTTGAATATCCTTAAAGCTAAAAAAAAAGTGTTCTTCCAGAACAAAGTGAGTATAAGGCTTCCCCTTATGATAAAATTAGTACCCTTGGACAATATAGGGTAGTGCCATGCCCCAAAATCAAGTTGGATAAGCCTGAAGGGGTTGTCAAAAGGTGATTAGGTATGAATTTAGTATAGAACCATACAACTAACTTCCCACAAAACATACCTAAGCATGAGTTAATTGTATTAGTCACATGTGGTAATTTTCGGTAATTAACTCTTATTTGAGAATAATAGTGACATCCAAACACCAATCTTATATTCGTAAAATAAATTGTTACAAAGTAAACCAAGTATACCAGGGGGTTTGGCCAATAGGCCTTCCATGTCAAATTTCGCTATTTCAAATGTGTTAGGTGAAGTAAAATTAGTCTCACGGATTGACTACGGGGATGGTACTCCTCAACAATATTGGTAGGGGCACATACAAGTGTAGAACGAATGATTTATTTCGTCAAAACAGAATTAGATTCTTCATGATTGAGGTTCGGGAATACTATCGCTTATTCTTGAAGTTTTAGGTTTTTACCAAGGATCATGCTGCGGGCGTGATATTGATAGGAGCATATTTAGGCGACTTAGTTGGCTTGTTCTTGTGCATTTACGTTGTTATTTCTTAGTGCTTTAAGTCTTTTAAGCCATTTTCGTATGTTTTCAGGTTCTAGGGGCTAAAGGAGCAAAGAAGTGCATTTTGGAGCCTTTTAGAGCACTTTTGGGCTAAGGATGGATAGCTTATGCTTGGAGCCAAAGTGTTGGACGAAATTGAAGACCAAGTGAGCCTAGAATCGAAGGAAGAAGGAGGAATCAAGAATTGGAAACCAGTTTCCATTATGGGGAGTTTCTATTCTTGAAAGGTTTCCAATTGTGCAAGTTTCCAAATAATGTTGGTTGCCTAAATCACATGTTCTAGAAGCCCTAGACATGCCCTAAATTGTGCCGCACCTTACCTTCCTTTTCTCTCCAAATTTCTGGCCTTAAAATCCTTTCCCTTTCTTGCCATGAGTTTAACTTCTTTTCTCTCCCAAAATCTGCAAGATTATGTCACAATCCTTGTCTTAAAAGCCTTAGCCGCACCTCCCTTGACCTTTCCTCTTCCTTGCCGTGCAAGGGAGATAGTTCTTTCCTATTTCCTTGCATTAAAACACATTCCTTTTGTGTTTTATGCATTGCCGCAGCTTTTAGGTAGGTTCCTTTAAATTTCTGATTTGATTTCCTATTTCTAAAAGCTTTTGACTTAAATTTTGATTACCTAAATAACCTAGGGTTTTAATTCCTGAAATCCTATTAATAAACCTCCTTGTTGCAGCCACAAATTATTCATTCATTCACCATTCACGCCAGAAATTCATCCCTTCCCTCTAACACATCCATACTTCACCATTCTCCATATTTTCTGCCCAAAACCAACCCTTGCCGTCCCCTACATCCATCCCAAACCTAAATCCATCATTCTACATCATCCATAACCCCCTAAACTCACAATAACCTCATGTGCCGCAGCAATTAGGAGAGGAATGAGGTCTTGAACGTTTCATGCTCGCAGATTAGAGCGTTCTTAGGTGTACTTCGTTCTTGTTTTCACTGTTTACTTTGTTATTACTTTCCGAGTTTGTTGTAATCATGAGTGGCTAAACCCCTAATTAGTTAGGGGAAAGTTTGATGCCATGAACATGTTTGAGATGTGAATTGATTTCTTCCAATTGTGATTCGTTAAGTTGTGATTGCAATTCAATTATCTGTTTTAGTCAAAACTTGTTCTTGTATGTTGATTAAGGATGCATACTTAGTTTTCATGCATGAACTCGATTCTAGTTTATAAACAAGTTTCACCTAATCGTCACAAGTTTATAAACATGAGTAGTGAAGGTTGCTAGTCACAACCGCATTAATTGAATTCTTGGCAAGAGTTTCATGCTTTTCATAGTAACAATTGCCTCGTCAATACTTATAGTTTTCATGAAACTTAATGATCTTTGATTGTACCTTTATTGTGCTTTTCACGTAAGGGTTTTATTGTGCTTTTCACGTAAGGGACTTTTAGAGAATGTTTTGAGTTGTTGTATGCGCATTCTCATCCAATTCAATAACTTAAGGAAAACTTGAAAGTTAAAAAAGTGTTGTTCACGGTTAACTTGGGGTGTTGAGCATCATAGTTAGTGAAAAGCAATTGGAAAATCGATTCATATACAAATGTGTCATGTGTGGAGAATGGACCTCTAACTAATCCATCCATAATCTTGTTTCCAAAAATTCGTTTTACAATCTGCCTAGTTTTATAACTTGTTTTGTTATTTCAATTTTCGTCAAATCAAAACCCCTCTTTACTTTCTTGTTCTATAGTGGTTAGAATCTGTTTAGTTTGTGTTTTAAAGTGTTTTGAATCAACCTATAATCTTAAATTCGTCCAAAATTGTGTTTGGAGTCAGAAACTGCCTAGTTAGTGTTTTTAGGTAGTTTTGAGTCTTTTGAACTTGTTTCGAGTCCTTTGAGTCTTTGTGAACGTTTTTAACTTTGTTTTTATGTTTTTAAGTCAGTTTAGGGGTTTTAGCAAGCCCTCCTAATCCCCGGTCCAGAACGATCCCTACTTGCATCCTTACTACAATTTGACAACAAGAAGGTTAATTTGTGTGATTAACTATTTACGCATCAGATACCACATCTTGGCAGGCCCTAATTTTATGATATGTTGTAAAACAAACTCGAAATTAGATTGTGAAGGAGAGACAAACCCAGACTTGGGTTCAGTAAGTTCCAGCTGAAACTGGAGGGGTTTGTTCGGTAAGCCTCTGCCAAAGTAGAGCAATACCGTTTAGTGAACCTCTGCCAAAGCAGAGCATGCCCTTTGGTGCATCTCTGCAGAAGCAGAGCATGCATGTTGGTGCATCCCAATCGAATAGACCGAAGTAGGGCACCACCATTCGGTAGACTCCAGTCGAAAATGGGTTTAACCGTTCGGTACCTCCCAGCTGAATTACTAGGGTGCCTTTCTCTCACAAGTGTGGTAGTAATCAGATCCAAGAATTTGATAAACTTTCGCTCTCTATACTGCTACTTCATGAGCAATTTAGATATAAAAGGAAAGATTTTCTTTCAGTCAAAATTCGATCGGATATAAACTTCAGAATTATATCCTTTCATGGACGTAAAAGGTTTCAATCATGTCTTTCTTCGGGTAAGAATTCATCTTTGAATGATTTGAATGGAGTCCTTGGTAGTGAGGTACTTCCATTTGATATACTTCAAGCATTAGTCTTCAACTGAAGATCATGGCGGAGGCGTATTCAGCTCTTCCACACCATAACTGCAGGCTCGGCCTAGGCCCATTGCCACCAGGGCAACTGTCCAGGGCCCAAGATTGAGAAGGGCACCAAAGTTAAAAATCCACACAACTAGGTATATAAAATAAAAAATAAAAAAAAATTATCTAGAGCCCAAATTGAACGGCCCGGTTTTTCTACACATAACCCATATCTTAAGTTGAACAGCCTAAGTTTTAGGTCATAAAAAAAATAAAAAAATAAAAACATAAGAGGGACCGCTTGTCCCTAATTAACCCTAAGTTCCTAACATAACCTCTTTTTTCCCGATTCCCCACCTCCCTTTGTTCCGACTTCCCCACTGCCCTGCCTGCCGTCTCTGTCCTTTTCTTCCATCCATTGGCTGCAAGTGCAGCAATTTCTCTCAAAACTCACTCACTGCAAGCTGTGCGTTGCAGCTTCCAAGCTGGCAAGCCAACATGACCTTCTCATTCAGTGCATTCACCAACCCTTTTAAGTTTTGAGGTAAACTAATTTTTAAAATTTGAATTATTAATTCATAATTTAATATAAAATTTCGCAAGTGGCATAGAATTATATGATAATTGATGTATAGAATTGTTGTTAACTTATTGTTGATGAATTGAATTCTTGATTAATTGAATTATTTCATTTCATTTCAAACCCAATTTTTAGGTTCAATTTTATCAAATTTTCTAATATGTTAGACTATGTGTTAGTGTATTTATAATATATAATAGATGTTAGGGTTTTTATAATATATAATATGTGTTGGAATGATAATTTTGATAGGAAATTTTTGTTATATCATGTGTAGGTAATTTTTACAAACAAAATTTTGAAGCCATTTTTTTAAGGAAACAACTCTCTGGTAATATGAAAAGGGAAAGAAAAAAAAAAGGCAAAGTATAATGAAATTACGGAAAGTTTAAGAGGATCTCTTAATAATTTTCTACAAAGAATGAGTCGGTTGAAAATTTGAGAGAAACTAATGTTGGTGAAGAGTCACAATATGTTGTTGGGGAGTCTCATGATCATGAAACTGGTGGTTATGTGGAGAAAGATGTTAATGACGAGTCTCATGACCATGAAAATGGTGGTGATGTGGATTTAATTGTTGATAATGATCATATTGGTGTAGAGGAAAATATTGAATCTCCTAAACCTATTTTCCATTTAAACATTTATGATCCAAGAGTTTGGGATAGTCTTAATGCAGGAATGAGAGCCTTACTTGTAGAAAATAGACCAATTCGAGAAACTAATATCACCTATCCTAAGGACAATTCGAGAAACTAATATCACATATCCTAAGGACAAACTCTCTAGAAAATTTTCTTCACACTACAATGATCGAAAATTACGAATGGGACGTGAGGGCCTAGCCCTCCAACTTTGACTGGGTTCCAGTCCTTGTTAAACAATTTTTTTTTTAACATATGTTTCCGTATTAAGAAAGGGCACACTTTGAGCTTTTGCACTGGGCACCCAAAAACTTAGGACCGGCCCTGCATAATTGGCTACAATGATTTCGCAACTAGTCGTAGTCAAGTGGGGTGTCAAGTCTTGTATCCATATAAAGTAGTTTTTTTTCGAAACTTCCAAATCAGTGAAATCGAACTTGTTATGGTTTGACAATACGTTGAATGGCGGAAACAAGAATATGATTGGTGTTTTAGGAAATAAAATTTCCATAAACATCAAAGTTAGAACATTCAGTTTCTAAGACATGGTTTGTTTGAAACAGATTTAAGCATGGAGAACTTCGAGTCTTAACATGAGTGTTGCGCGATAAGAAACTTTAGGTTTCTATGACACTTTTTTGAAACTTCGAGTTCGGAAATATGAACTTCAGGTTCATAAAACTTGCAAACAAACGCAATATATACAAGACATAATATATAAAAAGAAAACAAATATATTAATAGTTGGTAGCTTTAGGACATTTTGTGTGAAAGTTTAGGGAAACAATCCTAAAAAGGGTATAGAGCTTCAAGTCCAAAAATTATTATTTTAATCAACTTGGTGGCGGGTCAGCAAGAAAAAAAAATTGAGTTAACAGAACTCAGGCCAAAATATGGGTTAAAAGAGAAAAAGTAAAAAACAACTCCTATTAAATGAGAGTTTTTCATGGGCTAAAGTAAATAGACCCAAAAAGAAAACTTTTTTTTTTTTTTTTCACACGAATTGGACTGCAAGTCCAACTGGAAAAATAAAAGAAAAGGCTGAAAGCCCAAAAAAATAAAAGAATGAGCTCAAAGCCCGGAATAGGCTGATAGGCTGGCTAGTGATACAGCTGGCAACAAAACGGGTCACGAGGTCCTAACCCCAACACTGGGCCGTTTGCTGGGTGTAGTCCGAGAGAAGTACAGGCCCAAGGCCTCTGAGGCGTGAGATCCGAGCCCATCTGCGATGGGTGAGGGTCTTCGTCTGGAAACAATGGAGGCCGACGGCGTCATAAGGGACGGCAGCGAGCATGGATCATAGAGGTCGAGGCCGTCGATCCATGCTCGTTGCCGTAGAATCTCGAAAAACGAGATGGCAGAACACGGCTGGAAAGGCTCCATGAATCGCGATGGGTGACTAAAGAAATCCAGCGAAGTGTTTCAACCTGGAAAATCGATCTCCATCGTCGAGATCGACGGTGGTGGAGAACTTCTACATCACCACGGTCCTGCAATCATCGAGATTTGGTGATGGGTGCGGATGCGGGCGCAGTCCCGTCGAGGTGCAGGGGGTTACGGGAAGAAGACGTCATAAACAATGTCGTTCCGTGCGATGGGGCCAGGAGCTGCTTGGCCCAACTGGGCTTGGCGACTTGGCACAACCGTGGGCTTCAAGCCATGGTGTAGACACAGGTCCAGCCCGAACTCAGTGCTCAAGCACTAGGCTTCCATAAATTAGGCCCAAATCTGAAACATATATATCCATGTTTCCAAGCCCTAATCGAGTTCTAGGGTTTTCTTCTTTCTTTTTCTTGCTTATTCACACATATTCAATTCACATAGTGGCAATATTATGGATATAATGCATAAACAATTTATGTAGAATCTAAAATTCATAAATCATAAAGTTGGGTCATGCATTATGGCGAAGGTTCATGCAATCAAGATTGAAAAAATATCGAGATAAACAACGTTGTTTTAGAAGAACCTAGATTGCGTGACAAATATTGTGAACGGGTTTGTAGGAGTTTCAATTTCGACTTTCCATCTTCAAAGCTTGGATCACATTCAACACAAGAAAAATAAATTGAATCAATAAAAGCATATGAATTCCATAAAATCAAAATTTAATCAATTAAAAATAATTGAAACGTAATACTCTCCTAATTGAAGACGAATAAATTCTTTTTAGCGCAGCCTGAAGAGCGTGTTGATAACATGTTGTGGTCTATATTTAACTGAGGAATGCGACATGGTGAGAAAGAAAGTGGAGAATAGACTTGAGGAATTGTGTGTTAATTCCCCCAATCCTAGTGCATAAGGAGAGAAACTTACTCTCCAAATAATACAAAGTCTATTAGGTAAGATCTTTTAAATCCCAAAAGATTCCTAATCTACCTGTACTTAAGATTTACATAATCACAATATGTATTGGAACATGTCCCAACATCTTATAATTTTTTAACATAGATTGAATGAAATGTCTTAATTGACTAAGAGAAATAAACACGATGACTAAATTAGCCAAATCGAAAATACGGAAACTAAATTGACCATATGACTATAATACAGGAATCATTTTGGCATTTAAGCCTAACAATATCCACCGCTGTACCCAAAGTCCCAAGTTGAATTCTCCAGTTGCTCAATATCTTGCTTGTATCACAAAAATTAAAATTTAAAAAAAAAAAAAAAAAAAAAAAAAAAAAAAAAAAAAAAAAAAAAAGATAGGAGATTTGAACCTAAAAGAGAGACTACTAAGGTAGATAATCATTAGAATAATAACGCACTAACGAGTTTTACAACTGCCGGAAATCATAATCATGGAACAATTTGTCCAATGAAATTTTAATGAAATAAAAAACTGGAAGTTAAGGCATGGTGAAAAAAAAAAAGTACAAGTCATGCCAAGAATAGTAGTCAAAGGTCTCACTTCTTGTACGAGAACTAGGGTTCCACAAGCAACTAGCAAGAGAAATTATGTCTATTATGTACAAGGTCATTTACGACCCGAAAAGGAGAAAAGAAAAAAAAAAAAGTGTCTTCACGCATTAACTACCAAATCTATCAAACATGTTGCTCCCTGTGGAGAACGCTTTACTGATCTACTCATCTATATCTGACTCAGTGTCTTGACTCTCTTTCGCAGGGCCTTCGATCGCACGATTTGATTGCCCTTGCCCTGGGACGATGCCCCGAACTGCTCCATAAAGAAAGTATATGTAGGTTACAAGCTACCACATATTTTATGTTAGGAGTAAATTGATTGTATCGATGTTTAACCCTAACCTAACTAAACCGTGTTTTTTCATCTAAAAATCATAGAAAAGAGTCACTAATATCTAGTCTTGAGATAGCGGCAAACTACAAATAGATTCCATTCATACCTGAAGCCACAATCTTCATGAAAAGTGCCTTTGCAAACTGTAATTCTCCTTGGTGTGAACTGATGAATTTAGTCTGCAAATTAAGAATCTATCAGACCTCAATAATGCGCAACTCATACAAGGCTTGGAAGTTGTCAAAAGTAGAGTCATCATATTATTGTATAACTGAGATCTCAATGGTTATGGAGTGGCATCATAATCTCAATAGTTATGGAGTGGCATCATAATGCCGAGAACAATTTTACAATAAATCAGTGTTTTCAGGAAAATACAATCAAACATGGTTAACACAACAATTCTTCCATAAGAACGTCAAAGATTCATGATGAGTAATTACCATTTGGCCATAAATAAAATCCACAGCTTGATCAAGTCGGACTTGATGTCTCCGAAAGAATGGACGCAGATGGTTCATGTACAAATGCCTTGCTCCCTGTTACACAACAAGCTGTTAGCCAAGCTATTTAAGAGCTTAAAGTGTGCTATTTGTAGTATTTCTGGTCAGCCTTCACAAGATAAGAATAACTGAACATATGCAATGAACTTTGCCTTCACCTTCTGAAATTGTTTTTCCTTTTGGAAAAAAAATTGAAAAAACAACTGGTATCTAATAAAAAAAAAAACATCGAGTTCATCAGAAAAGTAAATAATGGAAGTTTTCTCAAACTAAAACCGACAATACTATCAGACAAGAAATGCAAACTTGCACTAGAAACCAACTGCAATTTAGCCATACTTACATTTGAGGCTGGAAGTTGTAACCAAACAAGAAATGCAAACTTCATATGGTAGTAGAGCGGAAACCTAATGAAGTGTGGATAAAAACCATCATTAGATTTGAATAATACATTCAGGAAAGCAGTCAAAGAACTTTTTAAACTTGATATTACCACTTGCTAATTAGCAGCAGTTTTCACATTGTTAAACGCATTTACAAATCCAGAAATATGAAAACAAATGCAACAATGAACTATGCTTGTTTCCACGATACAATTGAATAGAGGAAGGAGAGGGAGAAGAGAAGGGATAATAAGGTAAAAATAAGAGGTAGGCAATCTCATTTCCATTTCAAATTAAGGTCTGTCATCAAAAGAGTTATGACGCCGCCTAATTAATAGAAGACAATGAAAATCAACTTAAATATTATTTCCTATTTTCATAACCTTTTTCATATTAAATTACCAATGAAATCCTAAAAGTACCTACTTCAAATACTTAGAACCAGGGAAAATCTAACCACCATGCATGTGAATAGAATATATATACAGAGACAGATCTATGTTAAAACTTTCAGCAAATAAATTATATGCATATATATGCAGATCCAATATCATGTTATGTAGAAAAACTTTACCAGGAGAGAATTTTGTCTGAAAATACTTCTGCAACACTGAAAGATCCATAAGCTGCAAGTAGCAAGAAAAAATCACCATTAAAAAAATGAATAAAACAAACCCTGGAGAATGTAAATAAACTTTGAACTACTACACTGGATGGCCGCCAGCAGCTACAACTGGGAAAAAGATCCAAATACCTAAACAAGAAGCTTGCAGATCAGACCATTTTAACATATACACACATAAATAAAACCCTCTCTAGTCGTCCTGTATCTCCATGCCAACCTAGTACCTTAAGTTTCCCAAAGTTAGGTATCTAAAGGCACTGAACATGGAATGTAGCGTTCTTCAGCATATCATTTACTTGCTTTGTACCCTTTTATATCGTCCAGATAACAACTAGTAAGAAGGTCACCCAACTGTTTTGTTTCCCCCAAAATTTCTTTTCGATGGCTTTCTTAGGTTAAGAGAGTAAACCATTTTCCTGGAAATTCTTTGCATTTGCAATACTGATCTCATAAAAGGTATAACTAAAATCAGACCTACACACAATTCATCGAAAACCCATTAACAATTTGTAACATAAAATCGTACCTTCAGTCAATTCATCGAGAACCGATCAACAATTCATTAGTGAGTGTCTAATTTCTCAAGCATATGCAAACAACGATAAAGTAGTACACAAAAAAATGACAGATAATGTATTTGGATTCTGGAAGAATATAAAATTGGTGAAATCGATTTCGAACCTGCCCAATAAAGAAGCATTCTTTGTTGCTCCTCTTGATCCTTCTTCTCAATAGCTTTAAACGTCGAGTAAACAGGTAAAGCAATCCCCACAGAGCAGCTGCACAAAAACGACCCATTACAGAAACAGTGAAAAAGAAAAAAAACATAAACCCTAAAACCTAGAAACTAATTAAGATAGAAAAAAGCCCCCAAAAGAGAAGTTTACTTACCAAGCGGTCCGGACAAGGACGTTGGAACCAAAGGGATAAAGCAGTACCCGCAATCCGACCTAGACGAACCAGAGACGATTTTAGATTTTAAATGTTGAAGGAAAGATCAAATACGCAGAAGACAGAGAGAGAGAGATCGCTCACCTCGCTTGGCAGAGCCATGTTTACAGTGAAATACGAGATTTTTGGAATAAAGACTTTTGCCCTTGTTTTCTTAAATGAGAAACCCCTGGGAAGTGACTTAGCATGGAATACCACCCTTTAACCTGAAAATTTTAAGTTTTAACTTAAAAATTATTAGAGAATGAAATTATCCTCTTTAAAGTAATTTTTTTTAAACAAAAATTATGTAGACTTTCCTTATTTAATTTTACCAACATTTTAACTTAAAAATATCTAGATTCTGAATAAATATTCAAAAAAATCACCAAACCGATACCATAAAACTCGTGGAACACTATGAAAGAATATGAAAAACATGAAGAAAAAAATTTTTATAATTATTTTAACCTTTGGATTTAAATTTGGACCATTAAGTTTTTATTTTTTTTTACCATTGGATTTGATCATATTAGATCTTAACCATTAGATTCAATGAATTTAGAAATATAAAACTTGCTAAAAAAAAAAAAAAACATATATGGTAGGCCAGCCCACTAACCCAGGGGGAATTTTGAGCCAAATTTGGTCAAAAAATGAGTTATGTGTTAAAACTCATATTTGGTCCAAGGGTTGGAGGAAGTTGGGGTAGTTTTAGACTCTAAAATTTGAGTTTCACTCCAAAGGTTATAGTAGGTCTAAGCCTCAGCATCTCCAATGGAGATGTTAATAAAAACATGTCAATTATAAAACTGAAGGTTTATGAGGCAATTTCAAATTTTCTTTTGCTCCAATTCATAACCGCTCTTCAAAACAAATACATAAAAACTAATTTTCAACCATTTAGGACTACGATTTAGTAATATTCCTATTTATTTGTAAGTGAGAGGTCTTAGGTTCGATTCTCACTAAAAGACATTTTAAATCATATTATTGCTACCTCATTGTGAGACTTAGTGTGACAATCCGTTCCAAATTTTACGTTTTTATTTTATTTTAAAAGCGTGAATATACGAAATTGCCCTAGAGGTAAGGACTTTGACTTCCGTTGACCATCGACTTGAGAGATGTGGGAATTATTCTTTAGCATATCCTCGTAGTACTCATTGATACGAACGTATAGGCGAAAGCCGTTTGCGAGTCCGGATTATAACGGTATAGTTACGGACGTTCGAAATTGGTTATTCAAGGTTTAGTGTTTATTTAAATTAAATCCCCAGTTTGTGGGGGAAGCCCAATCAGAAATGGAGGAAAGAAAGGAAAAAAAAAAAAGGGAAAAGGAAGTGGCTTCCCGTCCACCCGCACCCACCTCGAGTCCCCATTTTCCAAGGCTGATTTCAGCCAACTCCGGTGGAGTTTTTCGATGCCACCACCACCATCTTGAAGCTCTCATTCCCCTCTACAAAATCCACCCAAGAACCACCTTGATTAACCATGGTATGTGGCGGTTTGAGGCCACGAAAGTTGACGAAAATCAATAGTGCTCCGGCCACCCTTTTCGATTTTCCGGCAAAGCGATGGCTGATGCCACCACTTGGGCTTTGTAGCCCATCATCCCAGGAGCAAAACCCAACCAACCTTGACCCCGTTGGACCACCATAGACGACGAATCGACATCGGGAAGTTTTAGGCACCCCCAGGCTTTGTGGGCAAAATTGACCATCTTCCGTCCACTTTTGGACTTCGTGGCAGGTATGAAAGTTGCTCCACTCACTGGGATCTTCATTTCTGTGAAGTTTGAGAATTTTTGGAAATAGTTGGATTTTCCGGCGAGTCGGGACGGCCGACCGCCATCCGCGGCGTGTGGCCAGTGGGCCACCAATGCTATTTTTAGGCTATGTCGAATGTCTTGAATTCAGTTTTTTCATTTGAATGACGTAGGTTGATCGTTGGAACCTAAATTCGTTACGATATGTTACTTGATAAAAATGTGAATCGATGATCCGACCGTTGGATCGTCACCAAAATTGGATACATTATAATACGTAATATTTAAAGATCATAGGAATTTATGGATCGGGAATCCGACTTACGGATCTTCCTGAATTGGATTTGTAAGTTAGTAAAATAAATGTTCACGACCACTTGTTTTAGGCAATTGGCAGAGATCTGACCGTTGGATTGTAATGAAATTTTAATATGTTATTCTAGAAACATATTGTGGATCGTTGGGAGTTTCGGATTGGAAATATGATATGCGGATCTTCCGGGTCAAGTTATACAGGGTTGTAAACCCTACCGTCGATCTTTGATCGATTGTTGACTTGTGGTCAATGGGTCTCAAACTATTTTAGAATGTCGTTGAGGTTGTGTTTTATGTGAATTACGTATTCTTCGGATAAAAGTTCTGAGATGTGATTTGATAATTGGTCACAGGGACCAATCATTCAGGACGCTTCGATGTGTGCGCTAGAGAATCATAGCGTGGACTCCAGGTGAGTGGATATTTTCCTTTTTATCGTACATATTGTTGAGAGTTCTATCGACACTTTTAAATTGATTAGGTATATTACCTTCATATAATTATTGTGAATGCTTGAAGTACCTATATGAATTACGAATGGCTTGATCCCTGTTTAGGGTACGTAGGCAGTTTAACGAGACATTAGATGCAGCCATAAAATATTTGAGACAAAAGCCTTGCTTGGGAAATTGAGTAATGCGAAGGAAATTAGTAAACGCAAGTTTTAGTTTTATGAATTAGTTAGTTAAATTAGTGTTAATTGGGTTGTCATGGATAATTATCCCTGAAAATAAGTAGTTTGGGAGTAGGGCGTTATTGATTGTACACTTCACACCGTATTGTTTATAATTGAAAATGCTACGACATGGTTGAGTATTAGATTGCATCATGGTATATCCATATGTATATTACTTGCATATAATTATTGGGAATGCTTTCAAGTGCAAAGGTGAACTCAAGACACCCATGTAAGTTCAGGTGAGTTTATGGTATTAGTTGAATCGATTGAGTTATAGCATGACTACAGTTATGTGTTAGGCAACTTTGATACTGTCGTACTAGTTGCCATGAGTTGCACATGTTATATTGAGATGCATTGAGAGCTCATAAACCTGCACCCCGGTGTTAGTGCTCTCGCTCCGTGGCCAGGGCACAGTCCTTCACGTGATGTTCACCTCTCGCACCTTACGCTCACCTTCGATCCAAGGTAGGTGCACAGTCCTGTCGTACAGACCACTTTAGGTGGTTCCAACTCGTAGGTAACCCGCGATTATTCGCACAGTCTTCACGTGATCGTATCACTTGAGCGTATTTATTTACACCCAGTCTTGTCGTACAGACCACTTTAGGTGGTTCCTACTCATGTGCAGGTATACTTATTGAGCTATTTGCTAGCCATGACTGATGAGATATGGATAAGTCGTACAGGTCACTATAGGTGACTCCGACTTATATGCTAGCCAGGATTGATGAGATATGGATAAGTCGTACAAGTCACTATAGGTGACTCCGACTTATATGCTAGCCATGATTGATAAGATATGGATAAGTTGTACATGTCATTTTAGATGACTCTGACTGATATATCACTTTGTATTGATTAAATTCATTTGGCCTACTTATTAATGTATGGTGGAGTTGATGGCAAACCGTGGTTTTGGTCATTTCTGAGTATGGTTTGGATATATGTATATATGTTGTACTGTCCTATAGAAAACGATAAGGGAATTACAGTGAGGAGTTATTACTGTTGGAAAGGTAATAGTTTTGGGAAGCTTGGTTTTACTACTTACTCACACTTTCTGTTTTGTACCCCTTCAAGTTTTAACTGCTGAGTTCATATCGACGAGGATATATAGCTAATCTTAGTATTGGTGGCTACTTTTAAAGGTATGATTCTTACCCACACTACTGTACCTTACTTATGCTCTGACATCGCGTGTGAAATGGGTTCGCTCCCACTCGTAGCGCACTTTGGTACTTAGACACTTTTAGATTCAAATTTATTCACTTTTTATACACTATCACATTCTATGGCTTCGTCACCTTCCAGGTGTCGGCCAGCACAACTCGATTCAGGATCCAAGTGGACTTTCTGGGTCGGGGTATGTTAGTTAAATTGTCACATCCCAGCCTGGGGCAAATCACTTCCCGGGCCTGCTCCACCACCGTAACACGATATTGTCCGCTTTGAGTTTACCATTCCCTCACGGTTTTGTTTTTGGGAACTCATGAGCAACTTCCTAGTGGATCAACCATCATGGGATTGCTCTAGCCCCCTTCTCGCTTAACTTCGAAGTTCCTACGGAACCCGAAGCCAATGAGCTCCCAAAAAGCCTCGTGCTAGGTAGGGATGAGAATATACATATAAGGATCACTTCCCTAGGTGATGTGGCATGTCACAATCCACCCCCCTTAGGGGCCCGGCGTCCTCGTCGGCACACACGCGACCAGGGTTAGGCTCTGATACCAAATTGTCACATCCCAGCCCGGGGCAAATCACTTCCCGGGCCCGCTCCACCACCGTAGCACGATATTGTCCGCTTTGGGCTTACCATTCCCTCACGGTTTTGTTTTTGGGAACTCATGAGCAACTTCCCAATGGATCACCCATTATGGAATTGCTCTATCCCCCTTCTCGCTTAACTTCAGAGTTCCTACGGAACCCAAAGTTAGTAAGCTCCCAAAAGGCCTAGTGCTAGGTAGGGATGAGAATATACATATAAGGATCACTCCCCTGGGCGATGTGGGATGTCACACTTAGCACACTCTTCTACCCCTTAGTGTAGATAATATCGTTTATTAAAAAAAAAAAAAAAAAACTAATTGTCATAAGTTATCTTTGGTACTTTACAAGGACCCACACAAGAAAATGTTTAAAAAGTAGTTTGACATTAGATTTTCTCATATGTCAAAATATGGCATCACACAACAGGTATGTCAAATCCACATAGGATTGGCATATCGGTTGGAATTTATATCTGCCTTCAAATATTATTACATGACATTCCACTTAGGATTTGGCATTCCTTTTGGAGATGGTCTAAGTCACTTTATACTTTTGACACATTGTTTTATAATATGGTCATGAAGAATATGCGAAAAATATAAGGTACCAGAGAGTCTCACATTTAAGAGACTCTTCTTGGCATTTCTCTTGCTAAATTTTTGCTTTCTTTAACATGTAAAAAGACTAAAAAATAACTTTGAGGTTTCAATTCTCTCTCCTCCGTGGAAAAACCAACCCAAAGAACTACATTCCTCCTTTTTATCCAAAGTAATGCTAGTTAGATCAATTTTTAAAATCACCACCATAAATTATATAATGTATCACTATTAAGAAATAAGCACGTTATCAATCTCTATTAAACCACTAGTGCCACATTAAAGCTTTAGAGAAATACATAGAGCTTCATTGCCGCCATCTCCAACTATTTCCAATTCTCTCTCTCACTCGCTCGCTCTAGTCCAAATACAACTAACTTCATCTCGACCCGTTAACCACACCCGTTAATATTAGTATTTGGGTGGATGCTTAACGGGTCGGGTCCTTAACGGGTGAACCCGTTAACAACTCGTTAAATAACGGGTCACTTTGGGTCAACCCATTAGACCCGTTAGTTGATGATGTTTTAGTAATTTCAGTCAAGTCTTAACAACCAAAAATAAACTCTATGCAAAAATAATAATAATAATAATAATTGTTAACGGGTTGGGTTCGGGTGACCCGTTAGCTTAATAGGTTAGGTTCGGATGACCCGTTAACTTAACGGGTCGGGTTGAACCCGTCCCAAACCCAATAAACCCGACCCATTTACAAGTCTAACTTCATCGCCATCTTCAATTTTTATATTTGTCTTTTGTTGAATCCAACATTGGTTGTAGTAAAAGATAAGTAATGGTTTAAATATTCTAACCTCACTTTGATTAACACCGAGACCTTTTGTAATAAAACCCTACACATGATGGATTGTGCAGGTGGTAATTACCAAGTTGGAGACAATATTGGTGTTGTTGGAGGTGAGCCTTCAACCCGTCTCTCTGATAGTTTTACATGGTATCGGAGCCTGGGAGCGGGCTCGTTCGTACTGCCACGTGGTGGGTGGGTCCCCTTGGCTCCACATGGTTGCTGATGTGTGAATCTCCCACGTGTGACCCACTAATTGAATCCCATGTGAGGGGGCATGTTAAATCCCACATTAGTTGTGGTAAAAGATAAGTAATAGTTTAAATATCCTAAGCCCGCTCTAACTAACACCGAGGCCTTTTGTGATAAAACCCCACACATGATGGATTGTGTAAGTGGTAATTACCAAATCGGGAACAATATCAGTATTTTTGGAAGTGGGCATTCAGGCCGTCTCTCTGATAATTCTACATCTTTTTCTCCACCAAATGACTATGTCCTTCTTCGAAAAACGCTTGAGAAGACTTGAGTAGGTGTGAGAAAATCTCAACGTGTTCTCGACTGGATATGGTCGAGAAAAGCTCGAGACGATGCGGAGAAAGAATACAGAGCCTTAAAGGTGCTATCTTGTTAGCAGAGGTGTCGCTGTCGACCTCCTCCAAGTGACAAATCACTCAGGTACCACCTACTACATGATTCTTCTTGGCAACATAACTCATTATACGAGAGTGTTGGAACTCTCTGTCAGTTTAACATTGTTTTTGACAAGCCTTGAATAGGCCTTCATGCTCTCTTAAATGAGTTGGTCATTGTTAGGCGTGCCACTGTTGATTAAGACTAACAGATTGATTAGTTGTTTGTTTCAAGTTGCTGTCTTGCGCCACAAGTAATTCAACTTCATTATCATAAGGATTGTGCCATAGAACTGTTAAATATGTTAAGTTCTTTTCTATGCTTGGTGACAAGAACTTTGTATTTTCTTTATGTTGTTACCAAGGGAGAACTACAAATATTGATCGAACTATAGTCAGTTGGCAATTCTCATGTAAATGTAAAGATAGAAAATAAGACACATTAGCTTGGAAAACAAAGTATTCACATTGATGAAACGTAAAGGCATGTTTAAATGTTTAAAAGGTAAATAACTTGAAGATAAATAATAAATACAAGCAATCGAGCACGATTTAAACCTATTCGGGCAAAGCCAGTTGGGCAAGTTCTTGCAAGTACAAGATGTATTTGGGAAAGAATATTCAGTAAAAGAAATTGATGTTGCGAAGAAAGTAGCAAAGCTATAAATATAATGAGGAAGTAGGCTGCAAAGATTTGAAATTTTTTGTTTATTGAGTTGAGTATCATTTTCTTCTTCATTTTTATTGCCTTTTATAGAACCGCCTCTTTCTTCCAGAGTAAGCCTTTCTCCCTTCAGTTCATACTCCTTGATCCAAGTGGATAATGTGATTGCTATCAGAGGGTGAGTTTTCACTTGGATACTTGAGCTTTTATCCCGTTGAAACTATGAACTTGTGACTGGAAAGTACTTTTTTCCGTGTGAAACTCGACTAAGCAATATTCCTTTGGTGTGAAAGAGAGTTTTTGCCACCCACAATTGCCACGTCATAAAGCACTTTTAAATTTTGGATCGTGCACTGTTAATCTTCTACATAAATTAAATACCCATTAAACTTCATACATAATTCAGAGTGTTGGGCCTTGGACAGGCCAACAGTCTATTTTTAGTCCAAATTAGTCTCGGTTTGATATTAGTGGTGGTTTGATGTTCTACAGAATTATGCTAAATTTATGTTCTGCGTTTTTCGTTTTCTGCATTTTTCGTTTTCCTGAAAGATGTCAACCTATGATTGACTTTCAGAGCATATTTCCAACAAATCTGAGGTCAAGAAGTGCACTGATTTCTTGTGGAGGCACAGTAATGCGGCACTACAGAGAAAGTTTGAGGACAACGGCAACAGCGATGTGGTGCCAGAAGTCTGTTTTGGGAGCTGAGGAATCCTGCAACGTTGGTGTCTTCAACAAAACAAGGGGGCAAATTGTTGGGTGGCTTCAGCTACAATTTGTTTAAGTTATTCTTGGAACATGACGCGGATCATCTCCCGAACGACGCCATGAAAGCAGCCATCGCGGTTTAGGAGTATCGGAGTTTGGTTGTAGTGAACTGAAGAGATGGGAGCTAGCTATCATCTTTAAATACATCAGTATTTACAATTACTATTTGTTAAAGAAATGATGTCCCCTTGGTCTTGACAGCTCTGATGTAACGACATGGTAGAAACAAAGATTGACAAGGTTTCTCGACTGAAATTTTCCATCTGATTGACAACAATTTAACCGATTCAACTTGTAAATTCACAATTCCACGGTTTTACAGAATAAATTATTTACTTGTATCGTCCAAAGTGTTACCTCTTTACTTTCTTGAATTAACGGGGAAGGCGGATTGGAACTTTACAGTTGGAAAATAAACAGCATTGATATTCTCATGAACAGAAGATCATGCCTACAAAGAGAACAAGTAAACAACACAAGAAAGCATTACCTGCTCCTTCCAATCAGTTGTGAATGCCCCCAGCTTCTACAGAAGGAAGATAGCTTGTCAGTGTCTCCTTAGAGTGTGAACGGGGTTATTCCCATGACGCCATCGTAAATTTTTCTGCCGCATTGGATTTTTCCATGTTATAGAATTGCTCTCAGTTAACACTCTTCAAGCATTTCCACCAAGATGAAGGAACAATAATACCATTGTCACTCCATTGCCGAATTCAATTCATATGCACAAATTGGCATCCACTAATGGTACTCTGGAGTCTCTACCCAGGCACTTGACCAATAAATGCATTATTCTGCAGAAAACACATAAGATGAAACAGGTATAAACAGAATCAAGAAGTAGTAGTGAAAGATCCAAAACATTTGTATTCTCTTTTGCATGTAAGCATTGCACTTCAAATGAAAAAGTGTTGTTCGTTTCAGATATCAATTATTTGCCACTTACACTGGTTATATGGTAACGCAGCCCCAAGGACTGGTCTAAGTAGCACACGAGTCATTGTGGGGAATGGAATTAAGTAGATTGATTGTCTCAGGCCAAGAGAAAAAAAGAGTGTGTTCTTTGTCATAAATGTCATAAATATGCTCGAATACAGAGTGTACTTCTTTTACAAAAGAAGATATAACTAATAACTATAGGGTAAACGATATCCAAGTGTGTATGTGCCTACCTCCTGAAAATGAATGAATGCGGACGGCATGGAAATACCAGTCCTATATCTGATTTAGTGACTGAATGTTCTGAACATCATAATTAGTTGTGTTGAGACGATGACATTCAAATTATGATCCCAGCGGAGGCTCGAGATATCTGATACAGTTCTTCAGTCAATAAGGCTAAGGTACAATTTATAGCCTCTGCTCTTGGGTGGGCTTTATCACCAGAGATAAATATATGAACACCATTTTCCACATATAACCAACTGCAACCAGCGGTCTTCTTGGCCTCCTTCCCTTTCATCTTCTTCCTTATTCTGCAAACCTCATCCCAATCTCCTTCTGCTGCATAGAAATTAACCAACTGTACATACCGATCACCAATGTCTCCTTCGAGTTTTAATAGTCTCTCCTCTGCCTCTCTAGCAAGTACGGCGTTCCCGTTTACCCTACAAGCATTCATGAATGCCCCCCATAAAATGGTGTCTGATTCTGTAGGGATCTTTCTCATGAATGCTATTGCCTTATCAAGTTGATTAGCCCTCCCGTACAAATCAATCATGCAAGCATAGTGCTCAATTTCGGGTAAAACATTATACACTTTTTCCATCAAGTAGAAGAGCTGCTCACCCAATTCCACCAAGCAAGAGTGTCGACAAGCTGATAGCAGCGCTAAAAAGGTGATTGCATCAGGTCCCATACCTTTCTCCAACATTTCATTGAAAATCTGGATAGCTTTATTTTCATGCCCATGGTGAGCATAACCGGCTAACATCACATTGTACAGGATTACATCTCTGTCAAAATCACTTTTAAAAAGTTTTTCTGCATAGGTAATACTCCCGGATTTTGAGTACATATCAACCAAAGCACTAAAAAGCTTCTTATCGATTTCAATCCCGTTCCTTAGAATGTAAGCATGGATCTGCTTCCCAGGATCCAGGGCTGCTTGTATTGAGCAGGCACCAAGCACACTGATGAGAATCCCAGCATCAGGAACTATTGATTCCCTTGCCGTGAACTCACCTAAAAGTTCAAATATAGCTTCGCATTTCTGGTATTTGAGATACCCAGAAAACAAAGCTGTCCAAACAACAGCGTTCTTTTCAGTCAATGAATCAAAAAGTTTTCGTGCTTCTATTAGGTTACCATGAGAAGCATGACCAGTAATCATTGAGCTTACCGAAAAGGAATTTTCGGACCCCATTGCTACATGAACTGACTTTGCATAACACATATTACCACACTTGGAGTAGACATCAACAATGCCACTGACTATATACGGATTTGATGTCATCCCATTCTTCAAGACCCATGCATGGATTTCCTTTCCGAGTTTGGAGCCCTTCAAACCAGAGCAAGCACTCAAAGCACTAGCAAAAGTGTGGTCATTCCATCTGAATCCATTATCTGCCATACAGACAAACAATTTCAGTGCCTCTTGCTCAAAACCATGCTGCACATACCCTGCAATCAGTGTATTCCAAGACACAGCATCATTCAGCTCCGGCTCTGTCCAAAACAGATCATCTGCCATTTCTAATTTGCCTTCTCTACAACAAGCCGCCACCATTGCATTCTTCGAAACCAAATCAACCACCCCTCTATATCCACTAAACACCCGCCGCGCTTCTTGAAAACACCCACATTTACTATACATATCGATAAGTGAGCTCACTGCGAACCCACTTAAATCATTAGCAGTTTTCACCATAAAACAATGCAACTGTCTCCCATAATAACCAATTTCCAACTTGGCAGTCAAGTTCAGCATAGTCGTGAGACCAATCTCGTCAATCCGAATCCGATCATCCCGTGACTTCATTTCGCCAAACAGCTCAAGCGCACAATCCTCATACCCGTCGGCGCTTACATAACCAGACAACATGGAATTATACGTGACCAAATCCTTGTAAGAGGCAGCGTCAAATAATTGGTGTGCCCGGTTCAAGTTGCGTGCCTTGATGTGGGCGGAGATTATGGCATTCCAAGAGAAGACGTTTCGTTGGGGCATTTCGTCGAACAGTTTCTGGGCTTCTCGAATAAGGCCATGCTTAGAGTACAAGTGAATGAGTTGATTGGAGGTGAAAATGGTTAGCTCAAAACTGGCTTTTATGGCTTGGACGTGATACGTAAGACCTTCTTTTAGAAACTGCATTTATATATTTATAATTTTATATACGACTTCCTTATCTCTCTCTGCTTCTGCTTTCGGAGATCCCTCTGTATACAAACGTCCTTAACAAAAAATGGAAAATTTTATTTAAATCCACTTACCTTTTTCTACGTCTAATTTACTTTCTTCATTCATATTATTTTTTTATTAAAGAATTAATGTTTCTTTAAATTCAAATTTATTCCCTAAACTACCATCTCAAACTAGGGATGAGCAAAATACCTATGGGTTTGGGTAACCACGGTTACCCGTCCATTTAAAGTTCACAATTACGGTTATGGGTAATCGTTTAAACGAACAAACCGTTATGGATATAACCGTTTCTCTGTGAAATTTAAATGGACAGTTATAAGTATTACCCGTGGTTATAACGGGTAACCATCGGTTATAGATGTTAATCATGGTTATAACGGGTATCCATTTACCCATTGAATTTAATATATGTAAAATTTAAAAAACTAATCTTAATTTTTGTTTTTTACTTTTGTAACGAAAGTCAATTTTGTTTATATATTGTAATTTTCAATATATAACGGGTACTATATATATCACAAACTGTATTCCATTGCCGTGGTATGTGCTTACCAGTGACTTCAATTCATCCTTGTTCCCTTTATAGAGTTAATTGGATTTAAACGCTCAAATTTTGAATTTCTTTTATTAAACATCCATGCTTTTTAGAATTTAGATCAAGGCGCTATGGTACATTAGGCCATATCAGTATTTTTTATTTTTTAAATTAAAAATAATAATTGTATTTTTTTAAATTAAAATTTTACATATTGATTTCTAAATTTGTCCTTTTAATTAGTTGAGAGATTTTTTTTTATCCGGCCATTTTTTTCATTCATGTATTTTAGGAGTTGTGGACTCTTTTTTTTGGAGAAAAATTTGTGTGGGGCTTTACTTGTCATTGGATTTTGCTGAGTGGCACTACAATCCAATCAAAACTTGCCACGTGGCAAGTCTTAAATATTATCTTTTATTATTTTTCTTTAATATTTAAAACTTTCATAATTATATTTTCTATTAATTGATATAAGATTAATTTAAGATTTCAATTTTCCTTTGATCTCCTGTGTCTTCCCTTTTTCTTCTCTAATTTTCTCTCTGCCAATTCTGTGACATCCCACATCGTCCAGGGGAGTGATCCTTAAATGTATATTCCCATCCCTACCTAGCACGAGGCCTTTTGGGAGTTCACTGGCTTCGGGTTCCGTAGGAACTCCGAAGTTAAGCGAGAAGGGGGCTAGAACAATCCCATGATGGGTGACCCACTGGGAAGTTGCTCATGAGTTCCCAAAAATAAAACCGGGAGGGAATGGTACGCCCAAAGCAGACAATATCGTGCTACGGTGGTGGAGCGGGCTCGGGAAGTGATCCGCCCCGGGCCGGGATGTGAAAATTTGGTATCAGAGCCTAACCCTGGTTGTGGTGTGCCGACGAGGACGTCGGGCCCTTAAGGAGGGTGGATTGTGACATCCCACATTACCCAGGGAAGTGATCCTTAAATGTATATTCCCATCCCTACCTAGCACGAGACCTTTTGGGAGTTCACTGGCTTCGGGTTCCATAGGAACTTCGAAGTTAAGCAATAAGGGGGCTAAAGCAATCCCATGATGAGTAATCCACTGGGAAGTTGCTCATGAGTTCCCAAAAACAAAACCGTGAGGGAATGGTAAGCCCAAAGCGGACAATATCGTGCTACGGTGGTGGAGCGGGCCAGGGAAGTGATCCGCCCCTGACCGGGATGTGACAAGTGCCGGCTTCTTCCCTACTCTGTGCATTTCCTTCCTTCACAAGAATAATGGGAAAAAAAATTAAACCATCTTCTCCATCTATAATGAAATAAAATTGTGATATATATATATTCTAACACAGGCTTGATGTTTAACAAAATTTGTCTGTTCCTTTTTTTTCATTTTTTTTTCCTCTTCTCATTCTCTCTTATTTTTCTTCCCCAGTTTTCTCTGCCGTGTGCAGTCTTCTTCCCCCTCTTTATTTCCTTTCTTCATAAGAATATGGGGCAAAAACTGTTTATTAATTTTTTTTTCAATTATAAGCACAATTTCATTGCCCAACAGCTCGTCCTATTTTATATACCTCTGAGTTGTAATTTGCGTGTTTATGTTTCTCCTATAAAGGATTAGACTATTTTGTAGCAAACTCTAAATACAATCTTGCAGACTCACTCCATACTATCGAGTTGATCTTTTCACAATTTATTGGTTATCCTTCACTTTATTTTGGTTGAAGTACAACTATTTTGGTTGATTATCCATTTTTAACATGACGGTAGAAGTGTGAGAGAGAGAAGAAACTGAAGACTTCTACGGCAAAACATAAAAGTACCAAAAGGGAAAATTTGCGAAGAAAAAGAGGGAGGGGGAGAAGAAAAATATACATCAAATTAATCTCATGATGTATATTAATTAGTAGGAAAAATAATTATGAGAATTTTAAATATAAAAGAATGATAAAAGATAATATTTAAGACTTGCTATGTGACAAGTTTTGATTGGATTGTAGTGTCACTCAGCAAAATCCAATGGCAAGCAAAGCCCCACACAAGTTTTTCTCAAAGTGATAATTTTGGTTTTTTCGCTGAACATATGTATCCAATTATCTCTTTTAATTTTTTTTTTCGTTAAAAACGTTTTTTCATCCTAAAATTGAAATGATGGACGCTTATATTTTTTTTGTTTGTTTATTATTTAGTATACTTTTTGTTAGATAATTATTTTGTATACATTTCAATTTGTACATATTGTTGATTAGTGATAATGGTACGTTTATTGTTGGTTATCATATATTGGCTTTGTATTGATTAGTACGTTTATTTTTTATTTTTAGGTGTACATATCGTTGATTGGTATGTTTGGTTTTAGATTTTGATAAGTTTAGTTTTAGTTTCCAGTACATTTAGTTTTGTTCTCGTTGATTGATAGGTTTTTTTCATGATTTTGTTATGATTGTTTTTGTATACATTATGGATTGTACCATTTGGAATCATATGGGTACGATTAATATTATACATATCGTAGATTGGTACATTTACTTTTGCTCTTCAACGATGTATACTAGTACGTTTATGTCCGGTATTAGTAGGTTTGTTTTCATACATATTTTTTATTGGTACGTTTGTATTATTCTCGATGTTATTTTCTTATATGAATTACTACAAAAATTTATATATGGATTACTACAAATATCTTAAATGGTATTTTATTTCTTCATTGAAAGGGGGAAAAAAAAAAAAAGCAAACGGCAAGGTATTTATTGCTTTATAAATTGTAGATAATCATTTTTTTTTGGTATAATTATCTTTAGAGGGAATCAAAGGAGCTAGATTGTAGGAAATTTGTTTAAATATCTCTGCACTTTTTTCCTAACGTGAAGAATTTAGGCAGTGGTAAGATTTGTAATTTTGGTACAACTAAAGGATAGTTATGATAGATGAAACTCCAAATTTGTAGGAAAAATGGTTAATAAATCTCTAAAACCAACAAATGTTTAGTCTATAGAATTGAAAACTCAGGCACTTATATCAAAAAGTCCCTTGTTTATATATTTTGTATTGAGATCATAGAGCCTTCCCGGCATGTATCCGTAGAAAGGAAAGCTATGAGGTGAAGCCTTAGTACAAGGATTGTCATATAACACAAAAAGTTAAAACAAAATCTGGACTGGACTAATGACAAGGTTTGAAAGAGAGTTTAGGACAAATACATACCATCATCTGAAATTGCATGAGAGGGTGGAGAAAGCCGAGCATTTGTGATTCCAGAACTACCTAGGTTTTGTACAGACTGCTTTAAATTGATATCTGTTATAACTATATACTGGTAAACCCATAACGCGGTTATAACGAAAATTATGACAAATTTTTCTTTTGTAATTTTTAAGTTGTTAAAAAAAACATGTAGGCGGGTGAAGAAAGGGGTAAATGGGTAAAAAAAGGATAAACGGGTAAATGGTTATGGTTAAATAGGTAAATGGTTATGGTTAAATGGGTACACGCTTATGGGTATAGTTAACCGTTTATAAACGATTATGGGTATGAGTATAACCATTTATACAATTACCCAACAGGTCAACGGTTATACGGGTATGAATATAAACGATTATGGATAAATAACCGTAGTTACCAACCCGCCATAATTGTTGCCCATCCCTATCTCAAACCCAATTCAAAATGTAAACTCATCTTTACACCAATTCCCTTTATAAAATAACATCTCTAAGTGAATGTTTTTTTTCTTTTCAAAATGGCATCCTTTGCCCCTCTATAATTGCATATGCCGTGTGACAGCCCGTCCCGAATTTCTTTATTGATGGCATGAAAAGACTAAATTGCCCTTGGACGTTGTGTAATGTCATGTGGTTTTACTTTGGTTGTGGACCATTTTTGTTAAGTCCCTAATAATTTGGAACCAATTAGGAACTTAGGCTTAGGCTTTATTTTCTTTTGTTTTGGTTGGCTGCCATTTGGACCACACACTCACACCATCTCTATCTCTCCCGTTGACCTCTATCTCTCTCCTCCTTCTCGGATTTCTTCCATTCCTTTACAACCTGTACGGACAAACTTCGAAGCCAACTTTCCACGCACGAATCGAAGGTTTGAAGGTTGGTTTTGGACACCTAGCAAGCCCAGGAACTAATCCATACCAATTTCAGGATGTGAGGCCTTCGTTTTCCCGAGAAACCAAGAGCCCCGATTTGGAGTACTGTTTATGCACTCGTGATCGTGAGGTTTTCAAGGAGTTTTAAGGTTATAGGGAGCTTTAAAACGTCTTCACGAAGCTCGGGGAAGAATTTTGAAGTGTTTTGGACGTCGGGAAGCTCGAGTTCAGTGAGTTGCAAGTTTGGCCGGAATATCGTGGGTTTTTCCGGCGAGTTTCCGTCGGTTTTAGGGCTTGAAAGTGGTCAGATTTCATGAATTTTAGTGAAGAAACGAACGAGTTATAACGTTTAGACGTTTTTCCCAATTTCCGGCGATCGCAGCGGTGACTGGTGCCAAACTCCGGCGAACCAAGGAAGAAGGAGGATAATATTCCGTCAAAGTTGACAGAATATTCCGACGCCGTCAGGTAACTTTAACGGCATATTCTAAATTTTGACGAAATATTCTCTAACGCCGTTAGGGAATCTGTTAGGCGTGCCGGCACGTGGCTGCAGGTGGGGGCATGTCTGGCCGTGCCTTGGCCGGGGCGTGGCGGCGCGTGAGACGTCCAAAAATTATTTAAAAATATGGAGATGTTCGTGGTGTTGAGTATATCATGTTGGTATATTCAAACACCCCATTTGAGCAATGTATGAGAAGTTATTACCTAGTTTTGTTTATGTGCTTTAAATTAACGTTTATATAGTTGTTTCACATATAGATGAGACATATCTTCAAGACGAGCGCAGTTAATCGAGGCTTGGGGGCTACAACCCTTCCACATACTAGTGAGTGGGTTTTTGGTTTTCCGTATATACCTATATACTTGAGATTTTTCCCAGAAAATGAATATAAATGATTTTATGAAATGAAATGCCATGCCAAATATGCTTATGCTTTAAATGTGCATTATTGATTATGTATATGGTTGTTGACGCTGTGGGTGCTCAGATAAGTTCCAGGTGAGTTTATGTGTTGATAATGATGAGTTGCATTATGATGTTTATGTGAGATGTGTTGAGAGCTCATAAACCTGCACCCTGGTGTTAGTGCTCCCGCCTAGAGTTAGGGCACAGTCTTTCACATGATGTTCACCTCTCGCACCATACGCTTATCTTCGATCCAAGTTAGGTGCACAGTCCTGTCTTACAAACCACTATAGATGGTTCCGACTTGTAGGTGATCTGCGATTATTCACATAGTC
Source organism: Pyrus communis (assembly GCF_963583255.1). NCBI lineage: Eukaryota > Viridiplantae > Streptophyta > Magnoliopsida > Rosales > Rosaceae > Pyrus > Pyrus communis. Next base: position 7,426,291 of record NC_084805.1, on the reverse strand, counting down.
TTCACGTAATCGTAGCACTTGAGCGTATTTATTTACACCCAGTCATGTCGTACAGACCACTTTAGGTGGTTCCGACTCGTGTGCAGGTATATTGGTTGAGATGTGGATTTAAGCCTTACAGGTCACATTAGGTGACTCCGGCTAGATGGATGAGCTATAGATTCAGCCGTACAGGTCACATTAGGTGACTTCGGCTGATATATCATTTGCATTGATTTATATCACCTGGCTTACATATATTGTTATGCTGAGATATTTGACGTGGCATATTGTGAATTTGGCTATTCTGAGCATGGTTGTGGAATATATTGTTATATATTATATTTTTTGAGAAATTATACAAGTTTTACGATGAGAGGTTAGAACTTTTGAGAAATGAAATGATTTTGAAAAGTTTTGTTTTTTCCCACTCACACTCTCTATTTTGCGCCCCTCCAGGTTCTAAGTAGGAGTTATCGTTAGTGGCATACGAGGATTCCAGTGGTGGTTCTGACAGATTTCACAAATGTATGATCACCTTTGGGTGTTTTTTAATTAGTACTTGTCCAGTCGGACTGCACTTAGGCTATTTACGCTCTGGTTGTGTATTTTACACTTACACTTGGACTAGCATGTTATCTTAGCTAGTACTATTAGTAGTTTGGTTTTTATTTATTCGTATTTCTCTTTATCATTTTGCTTCCGCACTATGCACATGGTTACGTCACTCGCAAGTGACGGCCAGCATGCCTTCATTTCGGTTGAGGTGTGTTATGCCGTATAGGACTAGCATTTCCATGGTTGATTTTTTTTCTTTCTGCTACCACAACCCATCCATGGATTTGAGATCCAAGAGATCATTCCATAGACTTGAATTTGCCAAGAGAATGTTATGCAAGCCAGTTCAGTCCTTTTTAAATCGAGCATTTTCATGTAGTTTATAAGAAACTTTGAAGTGACATAGGGTTGGGTGTTTTGCACTATGTTAATAAACAAATAAATAAAGGATGATGCTAGGGTTTAATTATAATATGTGGGTCTATTGATGAATTTGATTTTTATTATTAATTTCATTTTGTACTTAATAGTAATTATGGAATAGGGTAAAAAAAGCAATTAACATTTAAAATTTAAGTTGGGTATAGAAAGAAGTTATATGAGTTTAAATAAAATTTCCCTAACCAAAAAGTTCAAACAAAGGATTTTTGGTAAATTATAGAAAACTTCTTCAACTATTGGGCTAATCACAGTTTCATACCTCATTTTAAAAACATTTCAATATCCTACCTTATCTTCGAATTTATTGCAATGTCATACCTTCCATCAATTTGTCTGTCAGTTCCTCCATTAAATGCTGACGTGGCTTGAGGCGGGGCCCATTTTCTATTAAAAAATTAATTAAATATTAAAAACTAAAAAAATAAAATCATTTAATAATTTTTTTAAATAGGGGACCCACCCCTACAAACCCATCCCCCTTTCTTCCCCATCCACCCGTGTCCCTTCACCCCCAACCTTCCTTCACCACTAAAGCCAGAGCCTCCATTACCCACCTTCTTCTTCCAAAAATCCCCTTTCCCCAAAAATCCCCATCCTTCTTCTTTTTTTTTTTCTTCTTCTTCTTCTTCTTCTTCTTCTCCTTCTAAGCAACTCGACCCAAAAATCCCCTGAACCCAATAATTCCCCATCACCCCATCCTCCATCACTTGCCCGCTCGTTCATCTTCAAATATGGGGGATGGAGACCGAGAGCCTGAGATAGAGTGGACTTGAGAAACGAGAGCTCTTCCTCGATCATGCAAGTGTTAACGACGAAAATAAAGTCCAAAGGCGAGGTGTGTTTTTCGATGGGGAGGTTCTCGTCGGAGATGAAGGTGTAGTGAGGAAGGAAGTGCTTGCGATTGAAGCAGAAAGGGCAGATCCAAATCTTGGCGGCGTAATCGACGGTTAAGAAGAGGTTGAGGACGGAGCGGCAGGTGTGGCAGCGGAGGGGGTCGTAGGGGAGGGCGAGCATTGAGGGGAATGGATTGATCGGAGTGTAAATGGTGGAGATTGGGACTATGCTCAAGCAAATATGGGGTGGGTGATGGGGGAAGGGGGTGGGCTTCATCGGACCCTGATTCTTAGAGCCCATAGGATAAGAAGAAAAGAGTTAGAGGACGTAGTAATTAGTCTAGGATTTGAGGGGCATTTAGGGGTTTTTTGGGAGTTGCAGAAATGGGAAGACTTGACTAGAATTTGGCAAAGGTGGGTGGGTGAAGAAGACGATCGAGTGGGGAAAATGAGAGCGAGGGAGAGTCACGGTGGAAGTCTGGTTTTGGAGTGCAGGGAGGAAGGGTGGGGGGAGACAGGTGGGATAGGAAGCAGGTGGGTGGGTCCCATATTATTTTTATAAAAATATTTAAATAATTGTATTTTTAAATTTTTTTAATATTTAATTAAATTTTTTAATCCAGATGGATTAGGAAGTGGTCTCTGCCTCAAGCCACGTCAGCATTTAACAGAGAAATTGACAGAAAAATTGATGGAGGTATGACATTGTAACAAATTCGTAAGATGAGTTATGACATTGTAATTTTTAAAACATGAGGTATGAGATAGTGGTTCGACCTATAGTTGAGGTAGTTTTGTGTAATTTACCCAATGATTTTCTTTGTGATTTTTCTTTTCCTATTCGAAGAAACCTGCCAGAGTTGGGTTTCATCATAAAACTAAGAGAAATTTTATTTGTACTCATATATTTATATTATTTTCAATTAAACAATCAAAATCTCTTTAAACCTAATTTTACAACCTAAACTACCCCTATAAACGCAATTCAATATAGATGTTAACTTATATTTATATTCATTTAAAAAATAAAGTAAAAAATCAAAATCAAAGCATTATTTCCTCTGACGTTCTCTCCTTCCAATAGTTGTTTTTTATGGAGTTTTGATCATCCTCTACAATGTTGCTCGATAATCTCTAGTTGTCTTGCTTGATGATGTATGTTGCATATGAATTTGAGTTTTTTTTTTATGTTTTAGATGATATAAAGACTTTTATAAGTTATAACCTATAAGCATATATGGGTTATAGGTGAAATGACAGGAAGTCTTTTCTTTCTTTTCTCCCTTTTCTTGTAACAAGTAATGTTCTTTGGGGAATAAAATTGCAAATTAAAACCAAGATGAAGGTACAATCACATAATTTAAATCGAGGGACAAATGAAAACAGGGGAATATAAACGTTGATATATATACATAAAATTTTTTATCATCTTTTTGAATTTTAGAAGAACTGGCAAAGAAAATTAACCAAAAGAAGGCGGTGCAATGAAGAAAGTGAAAGTGGTGGTGTAATGAAGAGAGTTAGAGTGTGGGTGAAGTGAAGAATCAAATGAAAAGAGATGGGAAGAATGTGAAAACAATGAAACAAAGTATGTAGCAGTTGTTATCCAATAAAAAAAAAGCAGAATGTCATGATTATGTTATGTAAATTAAGTAGAAGACTTGGTAAATAGTGTCCAAAATGAACAAGAAAAGACTTGGAAAATTATACCGCCCGCAACAATCATAACGTTAGTATATAACATATAAACCAATAATTTAACTCTTGCGTAAACTAATTCATGCCTTAGTTAGAGGATTCAAAACTTCAAAATTAACGTTTATCCGTCAAAAAGAGCTTGTTTTTCTCTATGAGAGTGTCTTGGGATTTTTGCCATAGCAGAACGAAGGAGAAAAATTACGTGATGGTTAGGGTTTCACTGTTGGGTGTGGGTTTATAGATAAATCTTATTTTTCTTGTTAATTTTATTTTGTACTTGATGATAATTATGCAATAATAATAAAGACGTTTCACATTTAAAATTGAAGTTGGGGGTAGAAAGAGGTTAGATGGGTTCAAAATTCAAATAAATTTTCCCTGAAACTAATTGGTAATATAGGGAGTAACTCAACTACTAACAGTAGTGGAGCCAGAAATAACCGAGGGGAGGGGCGAATTTAAAAGAGGCAACTTGGTATCTACGTTGCATTGGATATAGACACGGACACGGAAATATGATACAACACATGAATACGTCATTGGCGAGAATCGAACCTAAGACTTCTCACTTACAAGTGAAGAGGAATACCACTAGACTATAAACAGAAAATAAGTGAGAGAATGTGAGAGCGGGGAAAGAGGGAAAGCGATTTATTTTTATTTTTTAATTTTTTAAAATTAGAGATGTTAAAATCACATGTAGATGAGGCTTAAACAAAAAAAACTATTCACTAAAAACAGTAAAATTTTGTTTTGTGAAATTACGTTACTCCCCTTAACTTTTCTAATGTGATAGAAGACTAAATAATCTTTTCACTTTCAATTGAAGAATCTATAAATTTCCCAACTTTTTCAATCCACCTTATTTTACCGTGATGACGAAGGTTGCCCTTAGTATTAACAATGGCGGTGATATGCTCTGGACTCATTTTGTTTCCCAGTAAACACAATCCTAAACCCAACAAAATATAATGTAAAATTAAATTATGAATTCATCAGCAAGCAGATAGAAAATCTATTCAAATGCTCAAAAAATTAATATAATTACGAACTTCCCCATCCAAAGATCATAGAGAGAGATACTATAAATTGACATTGTTGGTAGCCAAATATCGAAAACTATAAATCAATAGACAGTTCTTTAAGAAAGAGCATTACAAACAATAAATGTCAAGGCCAGTGCACACAACTACCCCAGTCCATTGAGGCATTTTCTTAAGAACTTGGGGGCAAAGACGGACCATAGCCTTCATTTCCATTTATTTTTCCTAAATTTAAGAAATATATATATCTAAACTACAAATCTACAGTGTTTGTCTCGATTTCATCACTATTAATGTCAATGCTGGAAAGAAAAAAATACTATTCAAATTATTTATGCAAAAATAAATCAAAGAGAGCAACTAAATTCATGGTTCTTTAGATACATACATAGAGAAAGAGGGGGAGAGAGAAATAAAGATAGATAGATAGATAGATAGAGAGATTGACGAATCGTGAGTTTGGCAAGCTAGAACGAAGAAGGCGTAGTCAAAAAGGTGTGACTGCAATCGATATTTGAGTTGCTTGATGGGTAGAACAAGAAGAAGAAAAAGAAGAAGAAAGAAGTCATAAAGGTGTGATTGCAATTGGTATGTGAGATGCTTGATGGGAAGAAGAAGAAGAAGTTAATATTTGAGATGCTTGATAGGGAGAAGTTGTGACTGCAATTGATATTTGAGATGCTTATGATTGTCCACAACGCATGAATCCTACATATGGCAACAAGAATGGTCCCTCTGCAATGTGTGCTAATAATTCTTCTGCAACACTTACTTGGCGATTGGATTCTGGTGTTAGTCACATATGACTAATTCCATCGAAAATTTGCAAAATTCGAAGGCCTATTCTGGACTTGAGCAAGTCTTCATTAGTGATGGCAAAGGTTTGCCTATTCTATATTCTGGTTCATCTACAATTTCTACCCTTGCATGTGCCTTATTTAAATCAAAATTTTATTTCTGCAAATTAGTTTAGTCTTGATAATTGGTGTTCAATTCATCTATATCATTTTCACTTTAATGTGAAGGATCTTTTTTCGGAGATGATGCTCTTTAAAGGCCCTGTGAGGAATGGATTTTATCATTTCTTTACTTCTCTACCTAATAATGGACATCATCATATCTATGCTGCATCCACTAAAGCATTTTCAGAGGTTTGGCATCAGAGATGAGGTCATCCTTCTTTCAAGATTCTAAATAAACTGACTTATAAGTCATGTATTCCTGTAAGTACTTGTATTGTGAAGTCTTTCTGTTCTAGTTGTGCATTGAGAAAAAAACTCCAAGCTTTCTTTTGTATCTGTTTTCAGTACAACATGTAAACTTCTAGAATTGTTGCATACGGATGTATGAGCGCCGTCATCTATTTCCTTTGTCATTGGTTATAGGTACTATATCATCTTTCTAGATGATTACACCAAATATTGTTGGTTCTTTCCTCTTAAGTGTAAATTAGAGACGTTTACTACTTTTGTGCATTTCAAATTTGTTGTTGAGAATATGTTGAGAAATAAGATTGCTGCAATTCGTTCTGATTCTGGTGGGGAGTTTGTAAATTATACAATGTCTTAATTTTTGAAAGATCATGGCACCCTCAAACACCAAAACAAAATGAGTGTGATGAGTGCAAACATAGATACTTAGTGGAGACTACTAGGACTCTTTTAGCAGCTTCTGGGGTTCCTCATGTTTCTTGGGTAGAAATCTTCTCTATTGCCATATATATGATTAACACGATGCCTACAATGTCCAGTAGTTCTCGTTGGGAATCTCTTTTCAGGAAATCACCAGATTACTCAACGTTTAGAGTGTTTGGGTACAATTGCTTTCCCTGATTGAAACCTTATACCACATCAAAGCTAGAACTTAAGAGCAAATCATGTGTCTTTATAGGTTACAACTTGAATCCCAGAGGTTATGGATGTCTTGATCCTTAAACCAAAAGGACCTACATATCTAGGCATGTAGTTTTTGATGAATACACATTCCCATTTAAGTAGTTCAGTCCCTTAGGTTCTGTACATGATCAACCTCCCGCCTATATTCCCAGTTCTATTCCCGTTGCATTAATCTTTCCTTATGGTACTTCTCCAAATCAATCTGTGTCATCACATCAATCATTTGCATCACATCCAATCCTACAACAATCTTCTAGACCACAGCCTATGTCCTCAGAATCCAATTATATTCATACATCACCTTGACTAGATCCCATACAACCTTCTAACATCCATCTTATGCAAACCAGATCAAAAGATGGTATTTTTAAACCTAAAGCATTCACAACCACAAAGCATCGTATAACACAACATCTCAATGAGGATTATGTACCATCCACTTACCTCCAAGCCTCCAAACATGCTCATTGGAGGCAGAAAATGCAAGAGAATCTAGTAGGCTGCAAGTAGGTTTTCCGAATTAAAAAGAAACTTGATGGGACTATTGATAGGTATAAAGCTCGTTTAATTGCAAATGGTTTTCATCGACTATACATAAACCTTTAGCCTTGTTGCTAAACCAATCACTATCAGGTTTTTGTTACATTGGTATTTCAACATGATTGGTTCTTGACCTAATTAGATGTCAGTAATGCCTTTTTACATGGCAATCTCTTAGAAAATGTCTTCATGAAGCAACCATCTGGTTTTGAATATTTAACCAAGTCCAGTCATGTATGTTAGTTGCATAAATCCTTCTATAGTCTGAAGCAAACTCCCAAAAGCTTGGTATGAGAAATTATATACTGCTCTTCATTCTCTTGGTTTTACAGGTTCTCAGAATGATCACTCTTTGTTTGTCAAAAGGGATCCCTCACTGGTTTTTGTTCTAGTCTATGTGGATAACATTATTGTGGATGGACCTTCTACTCAAGCTTGTCAAAACACTATTCTCAACTCAGTATTATGTTTTCTATTAAAGATCTTGAACCACTACGTTACTTTCTTGGTCGAAGTCAAGAGGTCTTCAAAAGGAATTTTCATATCCCAGACCAAGTACATTCTGGATCTTCTCAAGAAAGGAAAAATGGATGGTGCCAAGCCCTGTTCAACTCCACTCAGTACTTTCAAATTGGATCACACTTCCAAATTGGATCACTCAAGTCCTTTGCTTTCAAATCCTACAAAATATAGGTTATTCGTTAGTGGGCTTGCAATATCTTACATAGACTATACCTGATTTGTCTTTTGCAATTATCTTGTATGTCAATTCATGCATAAACCAAGGGAATCTCACTTCCAAGTAGTCAAGAGGATCCTCATACATCTCAAAAGGTTTTTGGTAGGGTGGGCACTTGGAACCGAAAACCAAAACCGAAACACGAATCGAATCGAACCGCATCGAACTGTTTGGTTTTGCGGTTTTGAAACGATTTCGGTTTCAAAATTGAACCATGGCAAAGAAAACAGTTTGGTTTCGGTTTTGGGTTTTCAAAATTGCACCAAAACCGAAACCACACCATATAATAAATAAATGTTATATTTTAAACTTTTAATTACTTCAACTAGGTTATAGGTTTGGTTTTGCAGTTTTGGGTTTGCACTTCGACTCCTGAATCCTGACTGCTTCTGCTTGCATTTCTGCCTCTGCCTTTGCGACCTGGTTGCCTCTGCTTGCATCTCTACCCCTGCAACCTGGCTGCTGCCTCTGCCTCTTCCTCTGCGACCTGGCTGCTTCTGCTTGCATCTCTACCTCTGCCTCTATGACTGCGACTGCGACTGCGACCTCAACTTTGCAAATCACTCCCTTTGTGACTGCCTGCTTACATCTTTGCCTTTGCAACTGTGACCTCACTGAGTCACTGCTTGCCTTGCATCCCCAGATCCCCTTCATTTACAAGCCCTAATCTCTGCAAATCAAAAGCTCTGCAAAACAGACTTGGCAAATCATTCACCTGCTCTTCGTTCCAACTAATATGGTAAGAACTTAGAACTTGTATCATTCATCAATTTAATCTGTTTTTATGTTGATCTATATATATAGCTAGTTTTGAGATATTAGATTAAGCAACTATTTAGCTGAGGGCGTTGTATTTAGTATTACATTTGCATAATCTCCTTATGGTTTGCATTTTATTTTTTGTTTTGTTTCAATCTATTTTATTAGTTTTGGACCTTTTAATTTGTTTTCAGGTGATTCCTTTCTCATGGATTATTTTTTGTGGATTTTCATATGCATATTATGCTAAAATTTTGATGTAATGTTCTTTAGATCTCTGTTAATGTTTTCGTTTGCAAACATGGTCGGTTGTGAAAGACAATATTTCTTTTTGTGTTTTAAAATGAAATAGAATATGCTTTGTGTCAATTTTATGATCTGAGTTACTTGTCGAACCAGGTTATTTCGGGTTTGATGTGTTTGAATTTGTTCTGGGAGTATTCGAGTAGTTAGAAACTGAAACCCCTTTCAATTCGTATAAGCCAAATTTGTTAAATCAAATATATCTATATCATATCCCCATTTATTTCTTAGTTATTTGTCTCAAAAAGAAGTTTGGGTCTTGAAAGATAATTTTTGAATTTATGCTTCCATTTTCCAAATAAAATCTTCAATTCAGAGTGCTGGTTAGACATTATAATTTGGATCAGATTTAGGCTTTTTTTTCTTTGTCGTTCTTTAATACAGTGATACCTCGAGTTTTTGTTTCAATTTCCATTAAGGTTATAATGTTTTGGTTTGCTGGGGAATAGTAATTATTTCTTAACTCAAAAGAAAATTAATGAGAAACCATGTAGTCCTTTTATTTGGTTTGTCATGGATGTGTTCTTTGTCTTCTGTGAACATCTTATTGTTTCTGGTTATGTTTTTATTTGCTCGAGCTTGCTTGATTTGGCTGCTTATAGAACATCTGAGGAGGGAACACTTAGTTTTTTAAACGGTCTGATAATGATAACTGATTTGCTGAGGATGTATGATTTTTTTTTTTCTTCTTTGAAGTGAGAGAGCTGATACTTATCTCAAATTCCCATTTGGGGATTTTTGTTGTATGATTCTTCTTGGTTGGTCTTTTATCTTGTTTCTTTTGTTTTATTGGTTCGGTGTCAATTTGTGACTTTTTACTTTAGGATTATAGAAAGCCCATGGTCTGCTTCGGTCAAGCTTCTCATGTGAATGACAGTGGCTTTAAGACCATGTCCAGTGGTAGGCCAAAAGCCAAAGATATAAGCCTTAGACCCTAAATGCTTGTGTAGTGTGTTGTAGATTCTGTGCATTCCATTCATATAAGATAATGAGCATTTCATATTTTATTTCAGTCAAGATATGAAGAATCCAGCAAGCATAGTGGGATTGGTTACTCTTGTATAGGGGACTCCCTTGAGAAGCCGGAGGACAAGGCAATATAAATTGACTCGGATTGAAGCCCTGAAAATGATGGCGAAGAATCTAAGGGCGAAGATGAAAAAGTAAGTAACTTTGATTCAAGATAACGTAGCTGGGTTTGGGATCATTTTACAACATATTATGTGATGAAAAAATAGTCGAAAATCAATGAAAAGGGGGAGAAATATTTGGCCGAAGTAAAACTTAGGAGAGCAAAATGTAATTATTGCCTAAAACAGAGCAGTGTAGGTGACTATGCAGCTGAACCGAGAGTTAATGGCACCACAAGCATGAGACACCACATTGAAAGATATTGTAAATTTTACCAAGGGGATAGAAGTAAAAAGCAAAAAGTTTTGGTTGGGGATAAAAGTAAAGGTAACAATCTGGTTGCTGTTGGATTTTCACAAGAGAGTGTGTTAGAAGCATGTGTCAAGATGGTAGTCATAGATGAGATGCCATTTAGTACAGTTGATAAAATGAGGTTTCAGCTTTTTTGTGTTGTTGGTATTCCATTGTTTAAAGTGCCTTCTAGAAGAACTCTTGTCAGAACTTTTCTCAACATGTCTAATGAATCGAAAGCTTATTTGAAGAAAACCTTAGGTACCGTTTGGTACGTGGGACGGGATGGAATAGAGTGGGACAAGGCGTTCCGTCCCACGTTTGGTGCGCCTAAAACGGGTGGAACGAGCTGTTCCACGGGACGAGTTTTGGGTGAATTTTCGTTCCACCTCACCGCCCTGGAACGACTCGTTCCACATCCGTGGAACGCAAAATTATAACCTCTTCGTCTCCTTCTTCTTCCTCCTTGTTTCCATCCAAGGGCATCTTTGCTCTCGCTCCGTTCCTTTCCGTCCTGTCCCGTCCCGTCCCATCCCATTTCGTTCCGTCCCGTCCCGTCTGCATACCAAACGATGCCTAAGTGCCCATAGAATTTGTCTCACTACCAACACTTGGACAAGCACACCAAACACCAATTATATGGTTCTTACTGCACATTTGATTGATCATGAATGGAATATGCATAAGAGGATCATAAACTTTTGTGTTATTCCTAACCATTATGGAACCACAATTGCAAAGTTAATTGAAAGTTGCTTGTTGGAATGGGGGATAAACAAAGTTATGACAATCACAGTGGACAATGCTTCCGCAAATAAAGTTGCTTTGGATCAACTTATGACGAAAATGAATAGGTGGGAAAATTCACAAGCTATTCTAAGTGGCAAGTATTTACATGTGAGATGCATCGCTCACATAACCAACATAACTGTGAGTCATGGGATAAAAAGGCTAAATAATGGTTTATTAGCTATAAGAAATTGTGTGAGGTTCGTGAGGAGCTCTCCACAAAGATTGGAGCTTTTTAGGTAAGCCGTGAATAGGGTGAAATTGACGTGCAAAACAACGGTTTGCCTTGATTGCCCTACTCGGTGAAATTCTATATTTGTTATGTTGGATGTAGCCTTGAAATTTAAGAAGGCCTTTGCTACAATGGCGGAGGATGAAGCAAGTTCCTTATTGGCTTACTTTAAGGAAGTTGAAGATGAAAAAGATGAAGATGGTGTGATTATTGTTTGCTAAACCAAGGGGAGGAAAAGGGTTGGACCACCAACGGAAAAAGATTGGTCTAAGGCAGAGGTTTTTGTCAAGTTTTTATGGATGTTTTTTGATGTGACTTTTAGGGAGAGTGCTTCTACACATTCCACGGTTCATACCCGCCTCCATGATGTCATAAAAGTGGAGACCGCCATCAATAACTTGGAATCCCGAGCCAACATGCAAGTGGGTTTACTATCGGAGCAATTATTGAAGGCAATGACATCCAGTATGAGATCAAAATATGAAAAATATTTTGACACATACCATGAATTGAACCGTCTTATTGTGATTGGACATGTTTTAGATCCGAGGTTCAAGTTGAGGCATGTCACACAACTCTTTAGAAAGAAACTTTCAGACATTGAGGCACAATTGAAAACTGAAGAAATAAAAAATATATTGCTTGCCCTTTATATGAATATGTTCCTAATGTTGAAGGTGGAAAATACATGAAGAAATCGGAAAATTTACAATCACAACCTTCTTCTACCTCATCTAATGTGGCTATGACAGAAGATGATCTAATTGATGAATGGATGCATTTTGTTGAAGATAGTGATGAGAAAGTGGTGGGAGATGAGGTGGATTCTTATTTGTTTGATCCCTTGGTACAAATTACAAAAGAGGAGTCTACAAAGTATTTTAACATTCTCCTATGGTAGAAGGTAAATGCTAACAAGTATCCTATCTTGGCCGTAATTGCAAAAGATATTCTTGCAATTCAAGTTTCGACCGTGGCATCGGAGAGTGCTTTTAGCATCGGTGGTCGAGTGATTTCGGATTTTAGGAGTTCTTTAACTCCTAAATCGGTGGATGCCTTGATATGCATGCAAAATTGGTTGATGGGTGATAATATTATTACTTTGGACGATGATGCACCTTCAATTGACCACATTGAGTTCTATGAAAGTATTGAATCGGGTAAGTATATCATTTGAAGTAAAAGAACTTTCTTCGTTTTTTTTTTTTTTCAACTAAACATCAATTATATTTTTTTTGTTTTGTATTGTGTAGAGTTGGCCAAATTGACTTCAAGCATTGCCTCTCTTACTCTTGATCAACAACCACAACAAGCTCCAAAGCAATCTCAAGGTTCTAATTCACAAGAGTCTCCCCTTATGCGTTTACAAGGTGCAAGGTCTTCACAAGCTCAAAGGCCTCCTAAACCTTCAAAGAATAAGTGTCCAAAAGGAAAAGGAAAGACAAAGGTTTGAAACTTGAAACGATGCAAAGTAAGTTGAAAACCAAGACTTTGTTGAATTCCATGAACCATTTATTTTTTTGGTTGTACTAATGCCATAAGGCATTTGACATTGAACTTTGTTTGAAACTTTGAAGTTTGAACTTTAGTTGTATTATGGCAAACTTAACTTTTCAATTGGGTTGTAGTAAAGTATTGTGATTGGTGATCAAGTTGAATGTTAGTAGATGTGATGCGTTTTTGTGCAGTTTTGTGCAGTTTTTTTGGTGCAGTTTTGTGCAGTTTTTTGGTTCAGTTTTGGTGCAGTTTTGGTGCAGTTTTTTGGTGCAGTTTTGGTGCAGTTTAGCTGCTGTTTTTTGTGCAGTTTTTTGCTGCAGTTTCAATGCAGTTTTTTGCTGCATTTTTGGTGCAGTTTTTCGTGTTGTTTTGCTGCAGTTTTTCTGCGTTTTTTATGCAGTTTGGCTGCATTTTTTTGGCAGTTTTGCCGCTGTTTTTTGCTGCATTGTTGTTGCTGTTTTTGGTGCAATTTTGCTGCATATTCATTAATTAATATACAAGGAAAATAAGACCGTCTTATGCATAAATATGTGTATATTTTAAATTGTACATTTTTTTCTCAAAAACCAAACTGAAACCATTTGAAACTGCACTGAACCAAACCAAACGGTTTGGTTTCATTTCGGTTTTGGCTTCAAAACCGCACCGCAAAAAGTTTCGATTTCGGTTGCGGTTTCACTCAAAACCGCACCGAACCGCACCGCGCCCACCCCTAGTTTTTGGCTTTCTAAAAGTTCAACACCACTGAGCATAAATGCCTTTTCAGATGCTGAATGGGCAAGTTGTTCACTTGATAGGAAATCAACGTGATGGGTTTATGTATTCTTGGGTAACTCTCTTGTAAAAGATAGAACTTAGCTTTGGTTAATTCTGTTGTAATATGTTGTTAGTTGCTGTGATTAGTTAGGCTAAGTTTGTTATGGTAGTTCGGCTGAGTTGGTAGCACAAGTGTGTGAGTCAAGCCCATGTAAACTTATTATTCTTTAAATCATTGAAAAGATATTTTCTCAATAATTTCCAGCAGCAAAGATCCCAAAAGTGACATTTGAACTTTAAATCTATCTAGAGCATGTGTGGTACAATTTACAAGATTTGACAATGAAAGCCGAACAATAATTCTAGACGTCACACATTTCAATTTCAGTGTTTTTCTCAAATTGTTTTGTACTTTGTTTTTCTCAATTTCAGTGATTTAAACACCTAAATCGTGTTCTGTTTTTTATCATGTTAATTCAAAGAATGATTTTTCCGTCCTATTAGTTTTCTGCTTTCTGGGGGTGAGTTTCCCATATTATTCTAGTACGGCACCATTCCTTTATATTTTTTTTTCAGTCTTCTCTCAGAGAATTCTTAATATTTCAGCTTTGGTTTTGTGGTTCTCTGAAGATTTAGAACTGACTTGTATGAGCACACTGAGCATTGTTTATGTTCTGTGGTCTTATCGTTTCTGATCTAAAATTTGATGATTTCTGGCATAGACGCTACCCATTCCTAGGGCTAAGGGCTAGGAGTACATTTGATGCAGAAGTTAGGCCACTTCAATTTGTCTCTTTTTGGTCGGATTTGAAATTCCCTCCTCATAAATTATAAAATAGAGTATCGCATTGCACAAAAATAAAACGAAAAAATCATTGAGGTGTTATAAATTAAATGCAACACTAAAATCTCAATTTCTTGAGCGCCACATTGGAACGTGAAAGCCAGCTAACATCCCATCGTACAAGATTATACGCCTCCTGACCGTCTTATTAGTGTACAACTGAACAATATTTTTTACACTAAGAGAGAGAGGGTAGGCTTAGCCTCACAATGGACCAGCAATAATATAATGGGCTAGCAATAATATGGTTGAACTTCGCTTTTGGCGAGAATCGAACCTAAGACCTCTCACTTACAAGTGAAGAGGAATACTACTAGACCGTAGTACCAAGTGGCTGGTTTCACGTTGAGTTCAGAGAAATTTCCAATTACTCACACAAACCATAAGCATTGCTTCTTCATTAATTATTTTTCATCAGTAAACAACTCCAGTAGCTCATAAACTCAAATGCATGACATTACAAGACAACAAAGACTCACGTTTGTTTCTCAAGTGGAAATTTCCATCTGACATTGTTCTCAACCGAAATTTTCCATCTGATATGCAAAATTCAACCAATTCAACTCTTGATTCACAATTCCACGGTTTTAAAGCACTGATTGATGGAACACAACTTTTGCAGCCGAGTATACCAACTTTGCATCATCTGCATCCAAACAAATTGTATAACAATCAGTATATACAGCCTCGCATCAAATAATTGAACCTCTTTCAGTCATGCAAAACTGCCAAAAGTTAAATGTGTTTTTTTTCTTTTCTGAAATCCCATTACACGACATCATTTGGATGAATCTCAGAAACGGGTTCACAAATTTGTTTTCCAACTTATTTATAACGAGATATATCATCTGTCTGTCATGTGAATGTGGTAGCTAAGATCTCAAGCATCACATGGATAACTGCGGTGATTTCATGGTAGCTCGAAATTCTGAAATTAGGCCACCTTATTGTCTTAAGCTTCCCAGCAAACATGTAAACTGAATGCGATGGGAAAAAATATGAACGCCAATCCATTTTGAAACACACATTATTTACTCTGTATGCAAAATACAGCTTCAAACTCGTACCTGCTATTGCAGCCAGATTAAGTACACGAGGCACATTGGTCTCTGCCTCAACTGCAGCTTTGGAAGCTGCAATACCAACTGCTAGACTTTGCATGACATCTAAACCTGCACAAATGGAAGCAACAGTCCCCCCAACCAAGCAATCGCCAGCTCCTGTAAGCCTTACCACCGATGCAGGAAGTGCAGGAAATTGCACAGCAAAGAGAAACGAGCTTTTGTCAGAATCTAAAGGATTTGAGAACGCATTTGATGGACAACTTGCAGTCACAGTGTTAAACAATTCCGCATTGGAAGCATTTGGTTTGTTTCCCTTGCAAACAGTTCTCATGAAGCTTGGCCCTCCTTTAGAGCATAAGAACACTCCATCTGAACCAACGGTCACAAAAACTATTTTGATACCTTTCTCTAGCAAAACCCAGACCGCGGGTTTTAGCATATGGAACAAAGTTTCGGTTGAGCATTGATCCCTTTCAATTGGAGAAAACACATTTCCACCGGATAAAGCATTTGCCATGGCAACAAGTTCATCCTCGTTGGGTGAAGCAAAACTTACCTGTACCAAATGATCAGCATGTTAGCCGTTGATGAGGAAAAAAAGCAACTCTGGAAATATAAAGATTACACTTGGACCAAGCATAAAATCTGTTTTTATTATTTAACCTTAAATAACTGTATGCATGTTTTGATAAAAGATGCCAAGGGGGTTGGATCCAATTACCCTACAAACAGCATGTTTATACAATGAGATCATCTCTCTGAAATTTTGTTGAGATTAAATCCTGTACAAATGAAGAGAGGGGGAAATGCGGATCAGGACCCTTTCTTCCATACCGCACCTCCCAGCAAGAAAAATAGACTAAAACGGTATAACACTGCGGACTAGAAAAAGGGAGTAACCAATCCCAAAATGAGCTGGATATAACATTTAAGAACATTAATTGCTAAATGTGAATGTAAGTGCAAAAGCATAACACTCACATACTTGGAAATTGAATTGATTCTTCTAGATTTTGTTACCGATACAGGCTCAAACCACACTGGAATTTTAGATTCTGCTGCCACTGAAAGAAACCCAAATTAAGAGAGAAGATAAACATTTGGAATAAAAGAACAAAAAAATTTGTAATTACTTTTGAGCCAAGAAATGAACCAATGATAACAGCATACATATATATACATGTATGTATATTGTATATCAAATGAGTATGTATGTGTGGGTGTGTGTTTTGTGTGTACAAGATGGTAGAATTACATTGGCAAGAAGCTTTTAGAGCAGAAAGATTCAGGTTTGCATCAATCATCAACACTGGAGCAGAGCGTATACTGTATTTAAACTGTTGGATCCACTCGGGCGTCAGAAACTTTTCCTGTGCCATGGTCATCATGTAAGCAAAACAGCTTCTTGTAGAATTTATAAACTTTTCTCTACTTTTCCAATTTGACCGTTGTCATAAATAAGCAACTTATTTAATTGAAATTGTACTTACGAGAGCTTCTACACTCGCAACACCAGCGGCCACCTCCCCATTAACATCAAGTACGTTGCACACAACAGGAGTCTCAACATTTTGGTGCCTCAAAATGCCTACTCCAAAACCATCATTACAAATTAACATACTACTAGGAACTGTAAACATATTTTTTATCACTTCAAGATGAAGAAAAAAAGGCACAAAAACTTGATTGTAGTTTATCCCTATGAGACATGCACACACGCACACACACCGGAAGATAAGTCAAACTGGCTATATAAAATATTAAAAAAAAAAAAAAAAAAAATCTTTGCAACCTAGAGTTATTACTATATCAAAAGTCAGTGTAGGTGAAAGATAAAATTTCAAACATAATAGATGACCTTCCATAGATAGCCCAGAAGACTTCCAGTGCTCCAACAATAAGTTTCCTAGTAACATAGAAGCTGTCAGTTTCACAAGTCACGTGCTGAACAAAAATCTTGATTATGGTGCAAATATAAAGTTCAGAGAAACGGTCACAGCCTCTGGTTCAGGACGAGACCTACATGTCTTGTACTGAGATTGGAAAACCATGATTGTAATGTCAAATAAAAAAAAGGTTAGAAGATCACCTGCCATGTCAAGGCCCAAGGCGCTTATCATGAAGGGCTTAGCTCCTAGCTTTGACATGCACTCGGCAACATTCCTTGCTACCCCTCCTACTACATAGCTGACCTGAACAGATAATTCCCACAGGTAAGCATTGGCAAATAAGTATATCTAGTAAAAGCACTAATCTTTCCAAATTCTAGACATGCCAGAAACCGTCTCTATGTTAGCAGGGGAAAAAAATTACTTGATCCTTTAAAGCTACAATTGGGAAAACTAGGAATTCGGGTATAGAATTTCGAAGGGTTAAAATACTCAATCAAACACAAATGAAAACTTCCCTTCCCCCTTGAGCATTGATCATTTTATAAGCACAAGGCCATATTTTCACCACAGTGCCCTAGCTAACCGACATAACTCATGTCTACTGGTCATTTTACATTCAAAAGGAAGGGACTTGCAGCACAAAATCCTTTTCATTACTTCAAGTTCTTTAATAAAAGTGGAATCTCAAATACCAACCAATGTAGTTTACCAGACACAAATAAGAAGACAATGTTCAATACCCGATTCAAATTCACACAAACGAAAACACTTAATATGAAAAATAAATTCAAATAAAAATTTGTGGGAAGTAAAGTTAAACTAACAAATACCTTGCCAGGAGTGGTGGTTCTGGGATTTGAAGGGATGGAAGGTGTGGCATGAATGTCCAACACCATGCCTCCTATCACCACAGCCTCTGACCCTTCACTTTCCGATTTCCCATTACTTAATAACACCGCCTACCAATTATAATTCATCAAATACAGCATTCTTTTGGGGGTTTTTTTTTTTCAGTTTTTCAGCAAATTCAGCAAAATACAACCCAAAAACTAAAAGTAAATAAAAAAGGAATTCAATCCTACCTGTTGAAGGCCATGGTTAGGTTGAGGAGGTTGCAATAGAAGGTGACGAGAAATTGAATCCAGTCGCCTCACTGCACTGCTTTCCTCCATTGTTGCTGTGTAGGTGTTATCTCCAGGCGACTCCGTAGTGGGACTTCCACTGATAACAATTCTTTCGGCTGACATTTTAAGAAGCTCAAGTTTAGTTAAAAGCCCAAACAATTTGGGCCCAGCTTTGTGCATGGGCTATGTTTTCTGTTGTCCCGACTCTTTTCGAGAGTTGCTATGAACCCATAGAATTTAGTCGCTACACCAAGTACCCAAAATTTGTTCTTTTTGCCCTTTTAAGTTTTTGACTCTGCCACTTAATACTACGATCTAGTGGTATTCTTCTTTACTTATGAGTAAGAGATATTAGGTTCGATTCTCGCCAAAGGCAATCGATGCCCTCTTCTACCACGGTTGGCCCACTAAGCTAGGGGCAATCGATGCCCTCGTCGCAACTTTAAAGATGTAGTTTTAGTTTTACAATGTGATAAGTTTCGGTATCTAATTGTTATGATCAACTAATTTTGTGGCTTAACCTTAGTCTTTCATTGCTTAGTGCAATTTATTTTGTTGTATTAAAAATAGGATAATACTGACATTCTTCTCTTGCGAATAACATATTTTGACTGTACAAATTTTATAATCCAGAACCGTTTAATTTTTTTTTTATTCTTCATTTGAAGATCACCCTAAAAAAATCATTTCAATTGGAGTGATTTAGTCATTTAAATGTATAAAAAAAATTGACGGTGTAGAGATGGTCTTCAAATTAAGATTAATTAGTAGAACGGTTCAGATCTTTAATTTTATTCCATCATTATATGTTATTTGCAAATTGAATATGTGCATCCCCACAATGCAAGTATTATCCTTGAAAATAAAGGTGCCATATTTGAGAAGTTATGGAAAGATTTGATGATTAGTGTAGTGGGTAATTAACCAAAGAAAATATGTAATTGGCAAATTTGGGCTTTAGACAATAACGAAGGGTAAATTTGGGTCAGGCTCAATTAGATCAAGCCTAAAGAAAAGGCCACAAACAGATTGGAGACCTAAATGTCCAAGTAATATTTTTAGTATAAGCAATTTTACTTCAATTGAGGGGAGAGTGAGGATTTGAATTCGAGTAAAGTGGAAGGCCCCAGTTATTATGATAATTTATCATCTAATAAGATTTAAAAACGAAATCTCAATTAATATTACGAAAAAGAAATATTACTAAAACAAATAATGGTTAGTAAAACGTAATTAAATTAATTTGTTAGGCACGTGTTTTGTAGATTCATCTAGAGAACAAATAAACAAGAGGAGAAAGTTGCTTGTGAACTCCTTTTCGAAATATGTCCAAATACATCAACAAACGGCACTCCTCCTTTTTGACATTTCGTTTTTGGTCAGTATTATCTTATTACTTCTAACACTTATCACTTATCATTCAAGGAGATTCACAAATATACACATAAATCTGCTTCCAATTAAGTGCTTATCCAAACCGACCAAAATAAGTTCTTATCCAACGGCCAACCCGGCCGCTTTGTAAACATTACATGCATATATCGTCACCCGATATCCACGTCTTTAGGTGCTCCTTATTATCAATTGGATTTGGGATTAAGAACCTAAAGTTATTTTGACTTTCCATTTAGCTGATGGTGATCCCAATAGGATGGCGATATATACACTGACAAGCATTATTACAAGGAAAATTAAGGGTTGAAAAAGAAAAATGCGTGGTGGCCTGTTTACCAGATATGATTAAGCAAATGAAAAGTAGCACTGATTTTGTTTTGGTTGTCGACCAAAGCATACGGGCTGCAGTGAAGATGTCCTAGTTCTATGAAATTAGTCACACACTAAATATTAATTAGTGATCCTCTTAATAGAGCAAATAGTTGTCACTTTGTGAGTTTCACAAGTCATGTGCTAAGCTAAAAATTGTGATTATGGTGAAAACTCACAAAAATAACAAATCAATTGGAGAAATAGTAAGATAAAAAAGAAGGTTAATATTGATCAATTGAAACTTAAGGATCATAGTGAGGAGTTGCGTCAATGTCAAAAAATATTTGCAATTGAAACCCGCATAAATTCATGTGTTAATATTCCAATGAATTGAGGGCAGATATATTATTATCAATCTTAAAACCTGTCTTGGACTATGGAGTATGTTAATTCATGTTACAACTCATATAACTGGATGATTAATCAAGCAAGTATGTCATTAGAGTATCCGAGTCACCAAAGCATTACTTGGTATTATCAATTAAGCATCCACGAAACTATTTGGAAATTCACAAACTTGTATTCATGAGGGGATATGCATGGATCTTTCAGAGGTGCATGATTCAGTAATCCACTGAGGGGGATTCTTAGTTCAAGCCCACAAGCTTGGCAGGCTTGGACCCGTGTGTCCAGGCTAAGTTTGGTGTTGCTCCACACTCTTGAGTGCTTATACTTTCACATTTTTCACCCCCAAATTCAATCGCTCCACCTACATCGTTTAAGGTTATATCATCTTTCCAATTTGGAGTATGTTAAACCACATAAGTGACCATAATTGAGTATCAAACTCGTCAACCATGCAGTTGAAACTTGAGATCTTCTCCTTGTAGTGGAGACGAGTATCAAACTCGTCAATCATGCAGTTGGAACTTGAGATCTTTTACTTGTAATGGAGCCGAGTATCACTAAATCATACTAATAGCAAAGCATTGTTTTTTTTTTTTACTTTAAGCAAATGATTATTCAAAAAAAGGGAGATCAAAATAGTAAAAGGCAATGTGAACAAGTTAGAATGTCATTAAAAGACTCTCGTGTTTATTTTTATTTTTATTTTTATTTTTAATATTGGTTATGCAAATGACATTGAGGGAAGGGAGAGTCCAACATTGGAGCTTAAACGAAAGGATAACTCTCTTCACAAGTTGAACAGTTGTGAACTACAAGTCGTATTTGAAAAATCAAATGAAAACCTACCAAAATATTAAGATCAAGATTAGGCAAAGAAGAAGAGAGTCATAACATTAGGCACATGCTGTTCAATGGGATTTATTTTAAATAAAAAACAAACAAAAAGAAAAAACTGTTTGTTTCTCTGTGTCCAAATACATCTAAACGGCACTCCTCCTTCATTTTTCACAATTTTTTTTAATTTGTAACAAAATAATATAAAAAGTAAATAATACTAGCAGTTATCAATTAAGTACATTTACAAATATCCACAAAAATTTGATGCTAAGTGCTTATACAAACCCCCACCAGGCTGCCTTCTAGACATTACATGCATATTACCCATTTAGTGCACTTTATACTTTGGAAAAAAAGTTGTCAACTAGAAAAATCCCGACTGAGAAATAATGTAATATTTTCAGTTATTAATTAAATTACAAATTTACAACATGGAATTAAAGAGGTTGGAAGGTAGACCCAAGCATGAATCTGGTTATTATGAAAACCTGTCCTTGTTCTTTGGAACTGGATCCCCTCTTGAGCATGGGGATCAGAGTCTGCTAAGCAACCCATCTGAACTCTTGAAATTTGATCAAACGACTACAAACAGAAGATTTTTCTAAAAGTTATAATAATTACAGCTGTTGAATCCAATTTTAAAGGTCTATATGAGCTGCTTAGCAGGCTCTAGTCCTCACGCTCAGGAGGGGATCCCGTTCCCTTCTTCTTTCAATTTGGTCACACATTGCATCAACGTCGTACACTTGGCAATTAAATTGACAACACTTGGCAATTAAATTGACAACACTAGGCAATTAAATTGACAACACGAGAATGGTGGTGACGTACAATCTTTGAAATAAACTCATCTTATAGTCAACAAAAAAATCAATTGGATTAAGAACTAGAGTTTTTGGGGCTGAAAATTCTTAAAGAAAAGTCTGCAATCAATCTCACTATTGTTTTGCCAATCTGTACACATAAGTGTGTAATCTTGTCAAGTCGTCCAAATTTACTTAGACATTTGAGGAAGTTGAAGCCACGTCATAAAATTAATTGGCAATGATAGGAGATCGATTACTTATAAATGCATGTAAAGTTTCTTAATTATTCAATATGGGACAATGTTTAACATTCACACACGTCCCCTTATGTATAGTAAAACTCTAGTCAAACATACGAACAACACATACATGATGATGCATAGTATATGTGATCAATAAGCTTTATACGTGCACTAATGTAATGTGATACCACGCAAACAACTTTTGTTCCACCTAAAAATCAATTGAAAATTCAAGAACAGTCATTCAACTTTTCTAAGCTCATACAAAAGTTTCGTATAAACCAAGGTAAGCCAAACAAAGCACATCCTCACAAAAATTAATTTATACCATTTTGTTAGGTTTTTTCTTTTCCAATATGATACGTAAACTATTCTAATCTATGTTAAGAATAATTCAAGTTTGAGTGTAAGAGAGTATATACACTGATGTAGCCAACTAACACAATTTAAATTTTCTATGTAGTTTGTTAGTTGGCTTAACTTGATTTTTAAGAGGTTTAATTTTATGACTAATCAAGTTCTAAACTTGACCAAATTCATACACAAACACTGCCAGTGGTGAGTCAGATTGAAATAATTAACTCCAAAACCAATTCTCATCCAAACCAACCCAAAACCCATGATTTCCACACCTACTCATTTAGGCACATATACACACTTCTGACTAAAACTCAGTAGAAAGTCACCGTTTATTAACCGTGAACTGACGCTTTTGCCTCTGTTTTACTGTTCTATCCTGTTTATTTTTTTTAATCTACACTGTAAAATTACTAATATGCCCGTATATGACACGCACGGGTCAAATGGTACTCAGTTCTTTGCTGTAGTTTTCTCCTCAGACACCTATGGGAGCATGGGACTCTGCAAACTAATTTTATAAGATTCCAAACACTTGAACATATGAGAAAGAAAAGAAGCTAGCCGAGGAAAAGTCCTTCCATGATGCCAATAAGTCAAAATGATCCATCACATGCATCTTGGCGTAATGGTCCCAAAAGAGTAATTAAAATACCGTGGGAGAGTCCAAGTTCAATTGATAACCACGAGGAGTTGAAAAATCTATAAAAGCATGGATTGATGCACTGTCCCCGGTTAATTTGGAATTTAGTTTGAAAAGCCGGCATAGCAATATAATTTTCTGAAAAGCAGGGAAAGAATTATTGCAAGAGAGAACATGAGGTGGAGAGTTGCAGCAATCAGTTTCAAACAAATGTCTTGTTCAGTTAATTTCTTAAAATTCCTAGTTCCTACAGTGAGTTGGTTCTTGGGCTGCACATACATCGGTTATCGTTCTTGGACTTACTATGTAATGTATTAGTATTTCAACCACGTATATTTTTTATATCTTATCTTAGAGATCATATCTGTCAAAACTCATTCGAATTCAAAACTATATCACAATTACATTAAATTTGGTGTTTTCTTTATATAGAACCGTGTTCGTCTATTTTTTCACTACAAATGAATATTTTTAATGTTTTGCAAGATGAATGCCTACAAAATATAGATAGTTTGGATCGTTAAAATATATTATGAATTAGTGCTTACAAAATGAGTGTCTTCAAATCCTAAATTATTTATATATATATATATATATATATATGTATGTATGTATATATCTGTAGCCAGCATTACCTTACGCAGCACGTATTCTAGGCCAATGATATGTGTGATTCTTATATATATATATATTATAAAATCAATGCGGCTTGTATGGCATGAGCTCCATGAAAGCTATGGGTGCATAGAATTTGTTGGCAACACCTAACGAACGTATATGCCAATGAAAATATATTACATAAGGGATTGAAATGATAGATACTGAAAATGGGTGACATTGTTAATTAGCAGGCGCCACATGTTTTTATCAGGTTCACAAACAAGGGACCTTTTTCAAGCATATTATGAGACTCTTGTATGCCACTTATGTTCAGCCAGTGGAAGATGATTTGTCCTCTGTGGTCGCCAACGAGTTCAGCCTTTCCATGATTTAATTTTAACTGAAAAATATACGCCAAAATTCTAAGCATGGATATGAAACGAGCTGGTTTTTCAACTTTATTGACAGTTAAGTCCAAAATTCTAAGGTCATCTCCAACCAAAAAGGGGTCAAAGGGTTATGTTTAGTCATATAGTTCTGTAAGAAATTATATTTTAATGAACAATATCAGACCATATTTTATACCATCTCTAACTCAGGGGGCCAAAGGGCCAAAGGCCAAATATAACCCTTTGACAAAAAATCATCTCCAACCGAAGGGGCGGCCATGGGCCAAACATAATTTATTATTTTAATTGAATTAATATAGTTAATTTAATTAAACTACCATATTAAAATAAGATTTTCGAACATATTGGAAGATTATTGAAAAAAGTGGCCATTTGAAAATTATTGAAAAAATTAAAGGAAATATTATTGGAAGAGAATATAATGTGAAGAATTGAAATAAAATGAAGATAGTATGAAATGATGAAAAATATGTGAGAAATGGTGTTTAAAAAAAAATTTCGTCCAAAAAAAAAAGTGGGCTAGGCTCATTGGGCTGGCTGGAAGGAAATGGCCAGCCAGCTGGCCTGATTTGGTGGTTTTGGCCGGTGGGGCCCACAAACCCTGTGGCCTAACCCTCGATTGGAGAAGATTTTTGTGCCATTTCGAACTATTTTTAACCTTATAACCCTTTGACCGAATTGGTTGGAGATGGCCTAACGTCTCATGTCAGGTATCAATATTGCATATTGTCTCGGGAAATCTGATCAGTTGCAGGCATGCATCTAGTTAACTATATATTAGTCAGGCTAGCACGTTATTTTTCAATGAAAAATGTTGACATGATTGTGATAATAATAATTAAAAAAAAAATTGAAAGAGACTTAAACGATCTCTTATAAAAAATTAACTCGTACATTACACTAAGTAGCTAGGGTTTGTATCGTACCTTGTAGAATAATTGGACCCAAAAAATTAGTAAACATTTGAAGATATCTCTTTTGTAATGAAATAAGTAAACGTGTACCTGTAGCATCCTTATTTAATAATTTTAATATTTTTCTTGACCTACGTAATAAGGTTAGGTTGTTTTTTCTGTTGTTGCTTTTTTGCCATCTCTTTCACGCGATGTCATTCATTTTGGAGTATTGATAAGGCCCTTCCAAGAGATTAATTATTAGGAAGGAGAATAGCATTTCTCTCTTTGAATTTTAAGGCAGTCCAAATCAAATGATCCCGGAGTGCAGGCAAGGCAAGTCGGCAGTTATCAAAGCAAGTGGTTATTGCTTTCTCTTCCTTAAAGCCCCAAAGCAAAAGTTTAATGCGCTTGAGAGTGAATTCAATTCACGTGTATTGGACCAACATGTACGTGGACCCCAACACGAAGAAAATTAAAGAGAAAAGAAAACCACGTGGACCCATCTTTTGAAAATAAACTCGATTATTTCTCCAACATTAGTTTAAAGACTGGTTTAGTGTTGCTGTATTTAAAAAAAAAAAAAAAAAAAAAAAACCTGCTTCTACTATATTGTGAGAATAAACTCATTTTTGCTGCTTCACATTTTTATTTTTATTTATTTATTTTTTTTTTCATCCAAAACTGTGAAAATAAGCTGTTTTTAAATGTTTACCAAACACCTTTTTGATCTTAGTTTTTTTTTTATTTATTTTATTTTATTTTTTATACCCATTTTCTATAAAATCACATCAGTACCAAACCAATACTAAGAACTATTTGGAGTAGCTAATTTTATGAGAATTTTTTTTGGTTCGAGAGTTAAATCATGTTATCTGTTCACACAAAGAAGACTCCATGTTGGTGGATTCAAATGCAGTCTATTTCTGCACATCTTAATGAACTGAATAACGTAATCTAAGTGTCGGACTGAAAATTTCTACACGAAGAAAATTAAAGAGAAAAGAAAACCACGTGGACCCATCTTTTGAAAATAAACTCGACTCTTTCTCAAACATTAGTTTAAGGGCTGGTTTGATATTGCTATGTTTTAAAAAAAAACTACTTTTGCTGTGCTGTGAGAATAAACTCATTTTTGCTGTTTTATGTTTTTTGTATTTTTTAATCCAAAATTATGAAAATAAGATGTTTTCAAGTGTTTATCAAACACCTTTTTTAGTTCAGTTTTGTTTTATACCCATTTTTTATAAAATCAACTCAGTACCAAACCAGTACTAAGAACCATCTGGAGTAGCTAGTTTTACGAGAATTTGTTTTGGTTCGATAGTTAAATCATGTTATCCGTTCATTTTCAAACACACAAAGAAGACTCCATGTTGGTGCAGTCTATTTCTGCACATCTTAATGATCTAAATAACGTAATCTAAGTGTCAGACCAAAAATTTCTTCAATTTCATGCCTTCAATCACAAATTTTTTTTTACTGTACGTTCATGTCTTCGATCGATGCCTTTCCAAATTCCCTATAGACAATATAATACCCTTGGATTTAGATGAGTGGTACGCTTAACTGCCAAAACCTGCCAGAATTGATATGTTTTATTTATTTTGCTCATTCAATTCGACTAAGAAGTTGCTTTCGGAGAAGGTTGCTTAAGAAATAAAGCTGAAGGAGATTTGGCCTTGAATTTTGTAAACATTGATTTATCTATCTCTGACAGCTAAGTTTAAGTTTTCTTATGCTGGTTGTTGTTATGTCATCAGTTATTTATGTTGTTTATATATGTGTGTGTGTGTGTGTGTGTGTATGTTACTGTTTAAGAAGGAAAGAGATGCCCTAGTTAATAACTCTTGTTTGAAGAGAAATATCATATGGGCTGCATTTCTGACAGCTGAGTTTTATAGTTTTGTTGTTATATATTATCAGCTCTTATGTTGTTTACTCTTAACGTTATTGTTATATTGATGGATGATGAAAACGGTTTCATTCTTGTTTGGTGAAAGAGAGGGAAAAAAAACAAAAAAATAAAACAAATGAAAAGTTCAAATTTTTTTTGATTTTATTGAAAAATGACAAATAAAAGTGTAGTAAATAGTATCCTAAACCCGAATGTTTCATTAAAATTCCCAAAAAACAATGAAGGTGTAAGTTTTTTATTTTTTTTCTCTATTAATTAATTAAAATCTATCACTCATACATATTTATATAATGAAAGTTACTGTATTCAAATGCTAAGAAAGCTAAAATGAAAAGTGAAAACCCCAGTAAATTAAAATAAAAAAAGATTCATAAAATACAAATATAATTGGGGAAAAAAATTATACAACCAGATATTTTACGTACCTACTTTAATGATTTCATTTCCAACTTTAACTGCAAACTTTCTACTTAGAGTCCTATATAGCTTTAGTTTAATATGCATGTTATGATGGTATGTTACTTTAACTGCAACTACCTGCCAACGTTTTTATTTGTTATTGCGATGTTACAATTAGCTGAAAAGAGCTCCCCAATATTGGTATTCGGAATATTTTTCCCTTCAAATAAAGTGGTTAGAGATTTCGGGTGCTGAAATTTATAAAGGATCACATAGTTTTTCCAAAAAAAAAAAAAAAAAAAAAATATATATATATATATATATATATATTGATGCTAGAAAGCAATAATTTAACAGATTTTTTTTAATCACCACTTTCAAATGAGGGTGATGCTCATTACCGTATTTATCACTATTGATGAGTTTAAATTTCGAGATCTGTAGAGTGGATAGATACATTTTAAAATTTAAACTTATCCAATAGTAATAAGTACGCTGGTGAGCATCACCACCACTTAAGTGTGGTGAGCAAAGTGCACCCCCAATTTAAATCAAAACTAATTTTGAGACTCGTTGATTGTAAGTTAACAAATGTTATTAAATAATTGTAAAAAAAACTATTAACATAACCTTCATTAAATAATCAAAAGCAATTCAATCTTAAACAACCAAATATAAAAAAAGCTTCAAAAAACTCAAACATTAAAGTTTCACTTGAATAATAATGTTATATAATAAAATAAAATAAAACAATCGTTTTTAGGGAATTATTATTAACACTTCAAATATCTTATTATGCATTTCAAATTTTTATATTTAGAAAAAAAAATTACATTAATAAGGAGTGCACAATCAAATTTTAAAGTGCTAATAAAAATAAATTTTTTAACATATAGTATTTTTAAATATAAATATTAGATGACAAATTTTTTTTTGGAATACCTTCAAATTTGAGATCACGTGCAATTGAACCCTTCGCCCCCCAAAAGCCGCCTCTGTATTCGCCTTGGAACCAGTTGGTAAAAATGGGTTTGAATATGGAGACGATCAAATGTGAACTTTTTTCCGATTAGAATAAATCATATAAAAAAAAAATAATCATATGCAATCGTTTGCAATCTGCCCTCTTAATTAACTTCAAAGAGGAAAATAGTTTTACTTGTCAAATTAATCCTATTTTAAAACACAAAATTATATAATTTTAGGAAACTTTCTAACCGTAAGATCTCACATCGTCCAGAGGTGAGGATCATGTAAGCGTTATGTGTATATTCCCATCTCTACTTAGCACGAGACATTTTGGGAGTTCAATAGCTTCGGAGTTCATCAGAACTTTGAAGTTAAGTGAGTTCGCGCGAGAACAATCCCATGATGGGTGACCCACTGAGAAGTTCTCGTGTGAGTTCCCAGAAACAAAACCGTGAGGGTGTGGTAGAGGCCCAAAGAGGATAATATCGTGCTACGGTGGAGTCGAGCTCGGAGTGTGGTTGGGGCCCAGGCTGGGATGTGACACTAACCGAGTAGTATTGAAAAATGCGTTAACAAAAGTGTTAATTTTGTGTCTAAGCAAACATTATTTTATGTTGGATAATATTAGACCCGGCAGTTTCTTACACGACACGGAAACTGACACACTCCGACCCGGAATGTCTACTAGGATCCCGAATAGAGCCGTGCTAGTCGACACCTGGAAGATGACGAAGCCATAAAGTGTAATAATGTATAAAATGTGAATAAATTAAAATCTAAAAGCGCTTAAGTACACGAGTGCATGGTGAGCGGGTCTGGACTCATTTCACGCATGATACAGAGCATAGGTATAGTACAGTAAGGTTAGATAATGATTATACCATCATAAGAAGACATCTGTACTAAAAAGTGCCACAAATCCTCGTCGATACGGAACTCTGCTGCTAGAACCTGGAGGGGTGCAAAAATAGAAAATGTGAGTGAGTGAAACAAAACTTTTCAAACCAATTTCAATTACCAAGGGCAGTAACCCCTCGTCGTAACACCTGTATAATTCCCAGAAAATAATAGGTGTGACTATAACTCAAATCCATAACCAAAATAACAGTTTCACAATTATGCCGTGTCAAATATTTCCACAAGAATAAGTAACCCAGGTGAAATAAATCAATATGAAATGGTATGTCAGCTGGATCCACCTATTGTGGCATGTACGGTTGAACCAATAACTCATCAACATGCTAGCCGGAGTCACCTCACGTGACCTGTACGGCTCAATCAATAACTCATCAACATGCTAGCCGGGAGTCACCTCACGTGACCTGTACAACTAAATTTATAGCTCATCAACATGCTAGCCAATAGTTCATCAACATGCTAGCCAGGAGTCACCTCATGTGACCTGTACGGCTCAATCAATAGCTTATCAACATGCTAGCCAGTAACTCATCAACATGCTAGCTGGGAGTCACCTCACGTGACTTGTATGGCTCAATCAATAGCTCATCAACATGCTAGCCGGGAGTCACCTCATGTGACCTGTACGACTGAATTTATAGCTCAATAAGTATACTTGCACACGAGTTGGAACCACCTAAAGTGATCTGTACGACAGGACTAGGTGTAAATAAATACAATCAAGTGCTACGATCACGTGAAGACTATGCAAATAATCGCGAGTCACCTAGGAGTCGAAACCACCTATTGTGGTCTGTACGACAGGACTGTGCACCTACCTTGGATCCAAGGTGAGTGTAAGGTGCAGGAGGTGAACATCACGTGAAGGACTGTGTCGTAGCCACGGGCGGGAGCACTAACATCGGGGTGCAGGTTTATGAGCTCTCAATGCATCTCACACAATCATCAATATACATAAATAATCTACAACTCACCTGGTACTTACCTGAGTGTCCACAGCGTCAAATCACATTTATGCCATGCATATTGATTTATACGTATATCATTGAATTAATATAGAACTTCCTTGAAACAAAACCATGAGGGTGTGATCGGGGCCCAAAGCGGACAATATTGTGATATGGTGGAGTCGAGCCTGGGTTGTGATGGGGGCTCGGGCCGGGATGTGACAAAAATGACAAGAAAATAACGTGTTTCGGATCAACATAATAACTAATTGGGTCATTATCGGATGACCCGTTAATAATGGGTTCTTAACGGGTGTACATGCGGGTAACACGTGGGTAACCCGTTAAGAAAAATAAGTTATAATTTTAATGTTTAATTACTAAAAAATTTATTATAAAATACAATAGCTTGTATATATTGGTATATTCTATATTAAATATTTTTTTTTGTATTATTATTCTATATAAGTTAAAAAAATTAAGTTTTATTTATTTATTTATTTATTTTTATTATCAGAGTTTCTTATTATCATTAATAAGATAAATTTTACTTAGCATGCTGTTGTCCAAAATTAAAATAAACTAGTATAGTATTAGTGTAGGCAATAAGACATCCCTACAAGTATGAAAAATGTGAAAGAATATATAAATACTCGTGATTCATCATTCCTCCACAAGTAGACAATGGTTACACTTACATTATCATTTAGATTTTTAAAACCCTCCAAACCGTCATGAATGGTATTTTTTATTTGAGTGTAAAAGTAATAAAATTAATAATAATTATTGTAGAAGTGCAAGAAATGTAAAAAAAAAAAAAAATATATATATATATATACACACACAATCACTGATAGTGACAAGCCTTACAACTTTCGTGAAAGGGTCAGCTTTGAAATCCGACACTATAATCCATAAACCTTAAATTTGTATTTAACCATTGATTGTCGTTTATGCTTTATTCTTTATATTGAATTTAATTTTTAAAATTTTCTTGATCTTCTGGGGGATGTAGGAAGATCAATAGTTCGGATCTTTGAGATCACGTCCCGATATTTATAGTTAATTGAAATATGAGTTGATGTTATATAGTTTGTAGAGACTTTATAAACACCGAGCAATATTTTCACTAACGGTAAAACTCTGAACATAATATTAACGATCCGAACTGTTCATCTTCTTGTATCCTCTAATAGATCATGTTTTGGAAAAACAAAATCTGAAAAAACAAAATTTGGTGAGAAAAATGAAGTATAAATGTAAACAACAATCGACGGTTAAATTTTGATCTATGATTTATATGATTATAGTGGCACATTAAGAGTTAAGCCCTTCACGAAAGTTGTAAAGCTTGTCATTACGAGCATTTATGACACATCCCGACCCGGATTGTCCACTAGGACTCCGAATTGAGATGTGCTGGCTGGCACCTGGAAGGTGACGAAGACAGCACATCTCAATTCGGCCCTAAATCACGTCAACACTCTCGTGACATCGAGTATGATTTAATAACGTCAACGGGAAAATAATTTAAAACCATATACGTACATTCACATCACTACGACACGAGGGTATAATCGTCATTTTCACACATTCAAGGATAAAATATATATTAATTCGGGACAGATCGTCACATATTATATACTCCGGCCGACCAAAAAATGTAACAAAAACCTGTCATAAGCATAGGGAATCTCTGTACAACAAGATATGTTATTACTAGTAGTAGCAGTACTTGTCAATCTCTGGACTATGAATCTCAATAAAAGAATTAGGGTTTTACTGAGTAAATTTAAAAGTTCAACATGAAACACGCTTATTGTTGTTTTTATATATTCTTATAACATCGTCTGTGAGTAAACATAATAAATTTATAATGATAATTAATTAGTTGAAAAGTATTATATATTGAGTAATGATTGAAATTAAAATAATTATATATTGAGTAATGATTCGAAAATAAAATAATTAGCACGGTGGTCCAACAAAAAGAACTGTACATATAAAACGCAGAAAACTTGTATGTTGTCATGATTTGAGCCACATAAACCCTAGTTCATGTGTAATTCACATGCAGCTGTTGTCGTATGCATGTGTGTACTCGACTAAAGTAGTAATATTTCTAGCAATAATGAATTATTGACAATTGACAAGTTAGGGGAGAAATCAAATATTCTCCATTACATTTTGTTGGCTATGGTTTTCTCCAATTGTGATTTATGATGAATTGGAGGCATGCATGGCACATTCACAATGTGCAAGTCACGTAGCTGGGGATGTGTACGTGGACCGGAGAGATTGATCGGAGAACGTATACTCTGTTCAAAGGGGTGGTTCGGATCAGGATCTCGATTTGAAAATGGGAAGTTGAATCTCGAACCACACTAGTAGAAAAAAATATTTGCACGACAAAAAGAGAGTCCTGTTGCGCAAAAACGTCTTGTCAA
Source organism: Pyrus communis (assembly GCF_963583255.1). Taxonomy (NCBI): domain Eukaryota; kingdom Viridiplantae; phylum Streptophyta; class Magnoliopsida; order Rosales; family Rosaceae; genus Pyrus; species Pyrus communis. The sequence goes on along the minus strand of NC_084805.1, from coordinate 7,393,382 downwards.
AAAAAAAAAAAAATTGGAAACCTTATGTGACAAAGGTTTTCGTCGCGCAAGGCACCTTTAAACAACGAAACGAAATGTTCATCGTGCAAAAGATGAGAAAAAACGCGGGTAAGTGGAAATTTGGCGCTGAAATCTAACCCGACAAACAATTTCCCGTGAAAATGTTAGGTGGTGACATAATCCTCGCGTAAAGGTGTTCTGAAATAGTCAATGGATCATTTAACACATGGTATTAATTGGGAACTTTGCGTGACGAACTATTCATCGCGCAAAGGTTCCACGGTTCTTTATAACACATATTTACTTTCACTTATTCTCACATACGTTTTCCAAAACCCTAAAATTTCTTCCCATTTTCTTCTTCCAAAAATCCCTCATATCCCAATTGTAGTTTCAATTTTTTGTAGGATGGCCGATTCCGCTGCTCCTCCAATTAAGCGATGTGAGGGAGAAGGATATGGTAAAGGTAATAATTAAGTTTCTATGGATCTAATATTTTTGTTTTTGGAACAACAATTTTGGATGAATCACTTCTTTGATTTTGAAATTTATATTTTGTTTCCACAGATAAAAAAACCAGGAGAGCGTAGGTGCGGGCTTAAATGGCTGTATTATTGATTGAAAGACCAGCGCAGTAGAAATGTTATTCAAGTGTTGTGGACGAATAACATACTTTTTTAATTATGTATTTGAGGACGATATTTTTAATTATTTTTTTAATAGTTATTTGGATTAAATTTTCAGTTTAATTGGTTAGTTGGTTAATTTAATTTTGATTTAAATTTTTATAAGGTTAAATATTGAATTTAAGCATTTGTTTGTAATTATGAAGTTTACATAAACAGAGAGTATTAATTGTCTAATTGTTCTTTTGTCAAAGTTTTATGAAGTCTGGGATGAATTTTGACAGAAATCAATTAGACAATAGTCTATGTTTACATAAACTTCAAATTTTCAAAAAAATATTTAACTTCACTGTACGTCATAGCTTCATTATTTACTCGATGAATGTGTCATTGCAAAGACTTTAAGCGACGATAATGTGTAAGTGTGTTTGCACGACAAAATTATTGTCGTGAAATGTGCGGGAAAAATGCGTGTAAATTTTGCATGACGAAGACTTCGTCACTCAAAGATTTTATGTTTTTAATCAGATTGTTCAATTGCAGAGGCAGAAACTGCAAAAATTTTAATCAGATTGCTCTGTTAATTGGCTTGGGCTCATTAAACATGTCGCATGCTTGGCGTGACTCGAATAATGTACTAATATTATAATATGGTTTGGCATGATAAATATGCATGATTTGCACGGGTTTGATGTCCAACAAACTATTATTTTATTGGCGTGGCATGATTGTAAATTGGCATACACTCCATTTCGTACCTTATGCATGGATTTCTAAGCTCGACTTGTGACACTTCCATAATGATTGAGCCTTGAGACATGATTGGGTTTGTAAGTGACATTTTTGAACCTCAAGACATAGCAAAACCAACTAAGCCATCCCAATTGAAAAAAATCCCAACCAAAAGCCCTAATTTCAGTTACACATTTGATTATTACACATAAGATTATTAGAACTAAGATTAGGGTTTTGATTATTACCTTTAAACAAAGAAGGACGTCGTTCAACTTAAGAGACGATGAGGACGATGATAGGGTTTTGACAATGGGTACTGGTTTTGAGTTCAAGAGTTGTATGCAAGCGAATGAAAGGAAAAATGGACTCTTAAACTAACTAGGTTTTGTTTTCCTATGGTGGGAACACGGTAACTCGTAAATAAGTAACCATTCATATGAGTACACGTATTAATTCTTATTAAAAAATAAAAGCAAATATATGTCAGTTGGTTCAGTTAACCACTAAGTAATAATTTCGAGAACCGCTTGCTAGATTGACTAAGGATGGTTTGATTCAGTTTAACTACCGAAAATATATAAAAATAAAAAAAATAAAATAAAAACAATCTGCTAGTTTGATTCAGCTGGTTGAGTCGGTAATTATTTTTTTTTTTTTCAAATGTCCAACCCTACTCAATTATATTTTATCCAGAAGGATGTCAATCTCATATAGCAGGGATAGATTGAGTTTATCAATGACTACGATTGCACCATCAAATACCACCCCGCTTGTGCATACGTAGTGGCAAATGCCCTCGACATGATATTTTATGGTCGACTCAACGGCCTCTATGTTTGTCATATTACTTTCCTAAACAATCTTGAGTCTACAGGAGCAGTCTTGGGAATTGATCACTTTGGAGCCTTGTTAGCGAACTTTCTAAGTCAAACCAATCTTATTGGATGTTCGTGATGCTCATATGAACTATCCAAAAATGTTTGGAATTGAAGCAAGCAGTGTTGAATGACAACAGGGGACACCTAAGAGCAAGGAAGGTAGATGGTATGTTTATGCAAGGTGATGAGATGTATATGCTGAATAATAAGGAGTTGAAGAAAACAATTTTTGACGAGGCACACATTTCATCCTATGCTATGCATCCTGGTAGCATTAAGATGTACCACACCATCTGACCTTTTTGTTATGAGCCATGAATGAAAAGGAAAATTGCCGAATATGCAAGCTGATGCCTAGTTTGTCAGCAGGTCAAGGCAGAACGAAAGAAACCATTCGGATTGCTACAGTCATTCCCTGTACCCGAGTGGAAATGGGAGAATATCACCATTAATTTCATGTACAAACTAGCTTGTACAGGTGGTGGTTCTAATGGTATTCGGGTGATTGTAGACCGACTCACCAAGTGTGCGCATTTTCTACCTGTTTATACTCTTTGAATTTTCTGGTGGAAGTCTTCATTTCTGAAATTGTCAAATATCATGGTGTTCCGGTCAGCATCATCTTCGATCGTGACCCCAATTTTACTTTGAAATTCTGGAAAGCTTCTTTAGAAAACTTTAGGATCATATCTACTCTACAGTATTGCCTACCATATTTAAACAGATGGATAACCCGTGAGAACTATTCAAATACTTGATGATATTTTGAGGTCCTCAATCCTTCAGTGTAGAGATCAATGGCATAAGTGCTTACTTTTTAATAAATTCTGCTTACAACAACAGCTATCGCTCGAGCATTTGATATGTCACCATTCGAGTTGTTGTATGGTAAACCTTGCCAAACACCATTGTATTGGTCGGAAATAGTTGAAAGAGCTTTAGTAGGTCCATAATTGGTGGACGAGTCGAGCATAACATATAGATGATCTAAAGGAACATGAAGATTGCACATGACCGACAAAAGGGCATCACATACAGACATTTGACATATAAGGTGTATGCATTAGTGACATGATGTTCTTGAAGATGTCACTGTGGAAGTTTGTAGTTCACTTTAGAAAAAGAGGAAAGCTAAGTCCTCACTACACTGGTCCATACCAAACCATTGAACGAGTTGGTGAGGGTGTTTATCGACGTGACATACCTCCAAAGTTGTTGAATGTGCACAATATTTTTCACATGTCCATTCTATGGAGATACGTATCTGATCCTTCAAATGTGATATAACCTCAACCCTTGGAGTGCAACCAAGATCTAACTTGTGATGAGGTACCGGTTGTCGTTCTCAATTGAAAAGAGAAAACTTTGAGGAACAAAATCATCCAACTTGTGAAAGTCTTGTGAAGGAATCACGTGATTGAGGAAGCGACTTGGTAGACCAACCGACGTATGAAGGCTATTTACCCACATTTATCTCTTTGACTATACCTCGTGTATAGAAATTTTAAGGATGAAATTTTCTTAAGGGGGTAGGTTGTGAGTCTTCTGACAACCTATCCCTAATTGTTTTGTATTTTTCTCCTTGAAGTTGTAAAGTGACAAAAAATAGCTTAAGCAAAATCTTACGTGGACATTTGAGCTCACTTCTGCTTCCAGTATATGTAAAGCCGAAAATACCACCTCCTTGGAGTGATAATATTGTACAACCACTCTACAAGGCTAGACCTGGAGTGAACAGAAGGCTAAGCCCTCCCTCACGGGGGAATGATCCAATCATGTGGTTCTCGGTGTGATTGAAGTAAGCAATCACCTACCAAAGCACTCAGGGTAGATTGATTCACTCTGAAGTATAGGCTTAGCCAGCTGTCTCTACCCAGGTACTCGATTATCCTACCTAAACTACGCATTACCTTTTCTCCCACGTAAAGTGTCAGACTGCGCCTACTGGCATGGATGCGCCTTCCACCCACAATGTGGAAGTGACAAATAATCTTTCCCTGACGTGGCATACATACATTAGAATTCCTTTGCTGGCCTCCAGTGTCCCTGACGACTTAAGGGAATATCGAATGACATAGATCGAATCTGCAATGCCTATAAATACGCCTGATGACTCCTTAAGAAAGGTTAGACATTTTGACTCCCAGAAGTATACTACACCCATTTCTTTCTCAACTTGCATGTCCCATGATCAACTTATATGTCCTCAATGCCCTATCTCCCCCGCATAAAGCAATTTTGTGATGATACTGAATACACATCAGGAGGGCCGTCCCTTTTACCTACCATCAAGTAATTTGATACCTCACTCTCGCTGAAGTGAAGGGAATTGAGGGAGATGAAGTTAGCCCCTACTCCTGTGCAGTTTCAAGTTTCAACTTCTTCCACAAGCTCAAGCGAGCATAGGTGCCTACTTTGACCATCAACCTAGGAATATTAGGGAGTTCAATTTTGACATCGGCCTCCAGGATAACTGTATGCCTAAATCTAAGGAAGATAAAGACATTGAATTTATTGCCTTCGATCTGAAGAGGTCGGATCGAAGGGCCAAAATTGGAGCCAAACTCTTGGTACGAGAAAATGAGTTTTTTACTAAGTTTTTGCTAGACAACAGAGACGTCTTCGCCTATTTGGCAGAAGATATGCCCAGAATCGACCCAAGAGTAATCTGCCTTAAGCTACATGTAGACCCAAACTTTAAACTGGTCATTCAGAACAAGAGGAATCATAGTCTGAAACGGGGTACAATTATTGAAACGGCTCGACAAACTCATGGATACGAAATTCAAAGTGGAGGTGTACCACCCAGAGTGATTGGTCAATATGGTGTTTGTTAAAAAGAAAATTGGCAAATGGCGGGTCTGCGTAGATCTTACTGACTTGAGCAGAGCTTGTCCCAATGACAGTTTCCTACTATGGCAGATTGACTAACTCATCGACGCCATATTAGGCCACGAGAAGCTCAGCTTCATAGATGCATACAATGGCTATAATCAAATCTGCATGGATAAGTCTGACATGGAAAATACTTTCTTTTTTTTATGGTAGACAAGGGTACCTACTGTTACGAGGTATTGCTATTTGGTTTGAAGAGAAAATCAGAAGGACTATAGAGGTGTATGTCGTTGACATGGTGGTGAAAATCGGAAAAACTATGGAAGTGTACAGAGGTGTATGTCGACAACATGGTTGTGAAAATTGGAAAGACCATAGAGGTGTATGTCGACGACATGGTTGTGAAAAACAAGTGGAAGGGTGATCATTTGGAGGACTTGGTAGAGTCATTTGACTTACTCCGCAAGTATTAGATGAAGCTTAACTCGAAAAAAATGCATCATTGGATCCATAGCGGGAAATTCCTAGGGTATTTAGTAAAGCAGTGAAGTATTGAGGTTAAACCCTGACCAAATAAAGGCGATCATTGATATGCAATCCTCTATGACGGTGAAGAAGATCCAGAGCCTCATGGGCAGAGCAACTTTCTCCAAGTCGACAATAAGTGCAAATTTTTTTTTTAATGCTATAAAAAATAACAAGGGGCTGCTATGGCATAAGAAGTGTGAACACACATTCCTTAAACTAAATGAGTATTTGTCTTCATCTTCTCTCCTCTCGAAGCTTGTCTCTGAGGAAGATTTATATTTTTATTTGGCAGTATCTGAAGTCGCGGTTAGCGCTGCTCTAGTTCAAGAAGACCTGTAGGGCTATAAGCTAGTATATTATGTGTCAAAGGTTTTCCTTGGACCAGAGACAGGATACCCAAAGATGGAGAAGTTAATCCTAGCGTCAGTTAGAGTGGCAAGAAAGTTTAGGCCCTACTTTATTACATTATGGATCGTGGTCATGATAGAATTCCTAGTCTGCTCGATCCTCCACGACCTCAACTGCTTCACGAGAGTCAAAAAATGGGTCATCGAGCTGCGACGGCATGGCATGATCTATAAACCAAAGATTGCCATCAAGAGTTAGGAAATGGCAGATTTCATTGTTGAGTTCACCGGGTGGTGCCTTTACGTAGGCAGATCGGTTAACCCTAATGGAGCGGGGGTTAAACTAGTGTTATTCATTCCGAATGACACTATAATGTCACAAACGTTGAAGCTGGGATTCTATGCCAGCAACAATAAGGCTGAATACGAAGCCTTTTTAGCCGGACTAAGAGTCACCTTCGAACTTCAGGTAAAAGAAATATCCATTTACTACAATTCACTTTTGGTAGCGAACCAGGTCACAGGAAAATATGCTGTTCATGACCCGATCATGGCACTATATCTGGCGAAAGCCAAAAAGCCATTGAACAAGTTCACTAAATTCGACATTCATCAACTTCTTCGAATGAAGAACTCCATGTAGACGCGCTAACCAATTTAGGATTATCTATTGACCACCAACTTTGGCATAACATTCCCTTCAAGTATTTGGAAACACCCAACATTATGAAGCATGTCCTGAAGTGGATCATAGTGATAAATGAACGGGAGAATTGGATGGATGAAATATTAACCTATATCAGACATGAAAACCTCCCATATGACCTTGGCCTGGCAAGAAAGGTCATCCAAAAGGCATTCCAGTTTGTCATCGTCTAAGATAAGTTATATCGCCGTTCTTATTTAGGTCCACACCAACTTTGTGTCACTTCCAAACAGGGACTAAAAATCCTAATATATACATTTTGAAATTTGCGGCAACCCGTTTGCCGCCGAACACTCATCGAGAAAGCCCTCATTGTTGGGTAATGCCAAAGATCTGCTCCGATAACTCATTAATCGGCAAAAGAAATGAACCCAATGGCTACTGCATGACCATAGCTGCGTTCGTAGAATTCCATCCCGAACCACCACTCGAGATTCACCGAGGCACTTGCCTGTTTGTGTGGCAAGGTTCAAATAGGGTGCAGGTAATGCCAAATCCTTACAACCCTAAGGTTCGAAGGGGGTGGACATACATAACAACCTCATGAAAGTTAGAGTCTAATCTGACATTGTTTGGCATTTGACTTGTGATGAAGCCACTCGAATCCGAAGCCCACCTTAAGATCGATATGTCAACTCCCAGCCATCGTACAACACCATAATTTTATAAAAATGGGCAAACAAGTCGTCGAAAGAGTGAGATTTGCTACACCACCTATACGTGTAATTAAATTACTCTCTTTAGCAAGAGTTTGAACCATCCAAAGTCAAGGATAACATAAATCTGCATTGCAGGAGTTCGAACTATTTATCCAGAGTCAACCTAAACCATTCACTCCAAATACATGGGGGCAAATGGACAAAATGATGCAACCCAAATTCTACAAAAAGAAAAACTTAAAGTAGAAAGCACGGAGTGAGGCAAGTTTATAATACTTCAACAAAAAAAGCAATTGTTTGGGCCTAAAATGATAGTTTGGGCTGAGCTTAGAGCCGCTCTCGGCCCAGTAACTTCATTTAGAATTATGGGTCGTCCAGTTATCACGGGTTGTTCAGTTAGGGTTGGCCGCATCTTATTGCGATGAGGATTGGTTTAGATAAATGTGAGGTAGTCGAAACCTACTGCAACAAGGAGTCATAAGGCTAAGGATGCTGAGAATTAAGGGATGAATCTGGTTTGTTAAAGGGCTTGGTTCAAAGTCCTATTGGAGTTAAGATTGGCCGAGACCTAGTCAGATTAGGTTGATGAGTTCTAATTTAAGTATGATTCTTGCTCGGTCATGATGGGGTTTGCTATTATAAATAGAGAAGGAAGTGTATCATTCAAGGCCCCTTCAATTCAACACACAAATTATCTTGCAAAGCTTCTCAACAACCTATGAGATTTTATCATGTCCTTCTTTCTTCTCACCAACACATCTTCAGTTTGGATAAACAACACTGTGAAAGCAACCGACGATATCTTCAGTTTGGATAAACAGCACTGGAGCTATAGAATCAACCGATCAAGGAGCACCTTTAGTTTGGATAAACAGCACTGCTTTGAGAATGATTGGTTATTTGTCTAAACTCGATCAACAAGGATTTCTGAGTCTTTGTTGGTAGAGGTTATGTCATCAGCCTTCTCAGCGAAGTGAGGTGTTACTAGGTTACTACATTCGACACATTGAAAGCCGAATTTGAAATTGACCTTCGCAGAATTAGCAGCCTTGTCTACAGGCTCTAGGCTCGTTGAGTAACTATTGGCAAGCATGTGCAACTCTCTATTTTCATGCTTAAGCCTTCTAATCTCTAGCTTAAGACTCGCCACCTCAACTATAAGTGACTCAACTTGACGAGTTGGAGCAAGAAGGCGTTGGCCCATGTTCGATACAGAGCTCGCACACTGAACACTAAAAACCAAAGACTCTTGAACATCCAGCTCATCATACCGCTTGGAAAGGATCCTATTATCCTTGGGAGTGAGAAGATTTCTAGCATCCACCATAGCAGTTATGTCGTTCTTCATCACATAGTCCCCAATTGTAAGAGGATCGTTGGGGGATACGAATGATGGATGCTATATGTTGTCTTGAGAAGGCATGTCGGCATCTTCCCCAATATTTAAATCAAGACGACGGTCAGATGGGCAAGCCATTTGCAAGAATGATGAAGGAAGAAGAGGTCGTGTAAATTAAGTGTTTAGAAACACAAAAGGAGGGAAATTTCTACAGGTAGCAACTCTCTAAGTGTGTTTTTGAATAAGATTAATGCCTCTATAAAAAGAAAAGGCAACAAGGCCTGTTCAGAAATTAAAGAAGCACATCTCCCCGAATTTCAAAAGCCAGGCCGCTTGTTCAGAAATCGAAAAGGCAACAAGGCCACTTGCTCAGAGATTGAAGCGGCACCGATCTTTGAATTTCATAAAGAAAAAAAAAATTGGCTTTTCCGGATTTGTCAGCACCTTTCACACACAACCTCAGCTTTGCAAAAATCACGGACAACTTTGTCAAAGATTTCTGAAAAAGTTGAAAACGCGTGAATCTTACTGTTTCAATTACCTAACGGTTGCTGCCAAAAGGAAAAGAATAATGCCACTACTGGCTATTGGGAAATTTCTATATATGTTGACCTTCATCCTCTACAGCAAGGTAGACCTACAAAAATGCCTAACTCTTCCTTACCTTCGAGAGTGTACTTCCAGTGAAGCCTCTCAAAATACTTAGTTTTCTTCTTCTCTGGGAATACGTCTACAAACAAATCACGCCAAAGCAAGAGTATCATATATCATCAAGGTTGAAAGTAAGAGTATCTCATATAATGCTTTTTCCCTGTCTTTTCCTTTGCCCTTGCTCTTACCTGCAGGACAAGGAGAAAGAGAGCAATCATTCGGAACCTGAAATCAAAATTTCGATCTGGAACTGACTGCCTGGAACCTTTGCCTGGTTACTTACCTTGCATTATTCTCGAGTACTCATCGTCGTTGAGAAGTAATGTTCTAAAAGACCATTTAAATGCAAAGGTTGCATTCCACTCCTGCATCAGGGACAGATACTGCAAGAGATTGAAGCAGAAGGATCAACGATGAGCTGGAACAGATCACTATAGCACGACGCCTTTCCCTGCAGAATGGCATAATCCAGATGAAAGAGTCTAAGTCAAATCCAAGCTCGGCATCGTTGCTCTAATCAAAGAGCTCGAAAAGCTTCAACAACCTTTCACTGACACCGTCGTTGAAGAGCAAAGCCTTGCCGTGCAACGCTGTCAAATCGCCACCACTTCTTCGAAAGCAAGAGTATCTTATATCATGTTTTTCCTCTGTGTTTTTCTTTGTCCTTGTTCTTACCTACAAGACAAGGAGAAATAGGGCAATCAGTCGGAACTTGAAGTCAAACTTCCAGTCAGGAACCGACTGCCTGGAACCCTTCCCTGATTGCTTACCTAGCATCGCTCTGCTGGGGAAATAGACAAGGCAGCAGAAGATACCATATCTGCCTGGAGAACAGATAAGGCAAGTGAAAATGATACATTGAAGCATGTAGAGACAAACACAACAAAACACATGCTGATTCATCTTCAACCGAAGATCACTTGCCATGTGTGACCGTTCATGGTCTAATTTCCTTCATGATTAAGCCACTAACGACCCTTGAAGAAATCACAAGTCTGATTCAAGATCAAGTGCCCGCCACCCTTAAATCAAGTTCAGTTCCAGATAAAATGAGTAAATTCAAACATTTGGTGCAAGTCTAATAGAAGAAACCCCCTGGCCCAGTTCAAGAAAAAGCCTGTGGAAAGTCAACAATTGGAAGAAACTAGAAAATCCTCTAGCCCAGTTCAAGATTAAGCATGTAGAAAGTTAACAAGCACAACAACAACACATGTTGATTCATCCCCAATAAGCCGAAGATCACTTGCCACGTGAAGTTCCTTGTGGTCCAATCCTATTCAAGATCAAGCCTCGATGGCCCTTGAAGACATTTTCGGCCCAATTCAAGATCAAGCCTCAATGGCCCTTGAAGAAATTTCAAAGAAAATTCAAGAACAAGCCTCAACAGCACTTGAAGGAAACTCCAGCCCAATTCAAGATCAAGCCTCAGTGACCCTTGAAGAAATTTCCAGTCCATTTCAAGAACAAGCCTTGACGGCCCTTGGATCGACATCTACATTAAGGGACTTCAAAACGCATTTCCTACATGAGACAAGTACATGTATGCAACGCGCTTTGAAGTACGGGCATTTGTAGACATCGAAAATTTGGTGAAATGAATGTTAACCAATAATTAAAATTTCAACGCTCACATGTCGTATAAATTTTACACGTAGCGTGTGACTTAACGAAAAATCGAAATAAATCGAAAAAATCATCAAATAGGACACGTGTCAATACCTAGCAGAAATGATTTATTTCATCTGATTATTTAAATCCAAAAAATCAAGTTTTGGAATTTTATAAATAGGAAGCCAAGGCATTCAATTTTGGAGACCAAAGGATATCACACCAAAACCTTGAAGATTTGAAACTCTAAAGCTCTCAAGCAAATCCCGAAGGATCGAGAAAGCTCTCTTTCTTCTTCGTCAAATCCTCTTTCAAGATCAAGCCTCGACGACCCTTGAAGAACTTCCACCAACTCAAGATCAAGCCCCAACGGCCCTTGAAGAAAGTGTTCATCGTTCATCATCCTTTTATCCTAAAGATCAAGCCCCAACGGCCCTTTGGATCAACAACATCAACAAATCCATACATCTAACCGTTCTTTAAGATCAAGCTCAAAAGCCCTTAAAGATCTGCTTATCCATCAACCTTCAAGATCAAGCCCAAAAGCTATTGAAGAAATCCGCACAACCATTATTCAAAGATCAAGCCCTAAAGGCCCTTGAAGAAGCTCCCACTTGTTCATCCTAAGATCGAGCCTTAATGGCCCTTTGGGTCAACAACTTTAAGATCAAGCCCAAAAGCCCTCGAAAATCTGTTCATCCCTGTTCTTCAAGATCAAGCCCCGACGGCCCTTGAAGAAACTTCCAACTATTCATCCAAGATCAAGCCTCGATAGCCCTTGGATCAACACCACGTCAACAAACCAACATCTTACGGAGATCAAATCAAAGGACCAAATTACAAAGAGATTGTAACCTCAAAATCATTAATACAAAATATATTTTGTACATGTGTTCTTGTCTCGTTCATCATCAGGAATTTTCGTGTTTACAACCTTATCAGTGCCTAAGGAAGCATTCCATCAATGTCGAGGGAAACACTCTATCAGCACCGAATGAAGCATCTCATCACACTGGAAGTACTTTAACACTGGAAACACTTAACATAACACCAAACCAAGTATCTAGAAGCTGCTAGGAAGAGAACAAAGCACTCTTTAGGATTTGTTTTTCCTTCAGGATGCTTTAGGCCTAGTCCTCGCTAACTCAGAAACGGGGGACATGAAGGTTTTGACTCGTCTCTTTACAGTATTCAGGGGCAAGACCGCGCTTAAAAATCTCACTCCAAGAAAAATACCTCACTCCACCCATTGATCTCTCAGTACAATTCAACAACTTCCTACACTAAGGGCATTAGAAACGAGACAAAGTCTCTAAAAGAGCTCGACATGGAAAAAGCCAGAACATTGCTCCGAGAAAGGTATATTGAACACATATAACTATCCCTCCAAGGATGCTCAAGAGAAATAATTAGGGGCAATTGTAAGGCCCAAAATACCACATCCCCGGAGTGATAATAGCATACAACCACTCCGCAAGGCTAGACTTAAAGTGAAGAAAAGGCCAAGCCCTTCCCCGAGGGATAATGATCCAATCATGTGGTTCCTGGTGTGATTGAACTAATCAATCTCGTACCCATGATCAAAGTATTCAGGGTGCATTGATTTATGCTAGAGTACGGGATTAGCCAACTGTCTTTAATCAGGTACTCGATTGTCCTACCTAGACTTCGCAATACATTCACACCCACATGAAATGTCAGACTGCACCTATTGGCATGGCTGCGCCTTAGCCCATGATGTGGAAAAGACAAATAGTCATTCCCTGACGTGGCATACATACGTCAAAATGGTTCCCTTGATGGCTTCCAATGTGTCTCCAACGACTTAGCGGAATGTTGGATGACATAAACCCATTCCGCAAGGCCTATAAATACGCCTAGTGATTCCTCAAGAAAGGTTAGACACTTAGAACCCCAGAAGTATACTACACCCATTTCTTTCTCAACCTTGCTGACTTAAGCATTGGAGCCTCCAAGCCGAGAACCACCCCTGGTGCTTAGGCTCACAATATCTACTTCTTCTTTTTTGCATGTGCAAGTTCCATACATGATGGTTAAAAAACAATTTGAATACTATCCTTTTAGTACTCGTCGGTACGAAATCATGGGCGCAAGGAAAATGAAATTTGGAGGTAAGACAAGGATTTTACGAAACACAAACATTAAGGGTCATTGTGTAATTTTACCATGTTCACAGTTTGTTTTGTTTCATTTGTGTTGGAGTGCATGCCACTAGGGCCCACGTCGAATCAGGCCTCCTTTTGCCTTGAAAGAATTTACATGCGGCCACCAGCTTTCCCAACCCTCTTCTGTCACTCTACCTTTTTCTCTATTCCTATCTCGTCCAACTCTCTCTTTTTCCCTCTCAGCTCTCACTTCTTCCCTAAGCGACACAAACCATCACCTCTATTCTTTTGCGAACCAAACCCCTAAATCACCAGCATCGTGGCCACCTCTTTACCACAAGCCATACTATGGTCGTTGTTTCTTGAAATTCTAACCCAAATCACAAGTTCAATGAACTTGGTTATGGAGCGAATTTCCCAATGAAGGTAATCTCCACTACCACCACCATTCTCTTCCTTGGATTGTGTAGATGAATTTTCATATGTGGATTGTGTGATTTGGTTGAGAAATAGAACATATTTCAATTCGGGAAGGAAACCCAGTTTACCGTCGAAGATATTGAATGTTGGCGAGGGAATTCTGGCCAAATAGCTAGGAATCGACCCTCTATACCATGATTATCTTGAGCGTCTCAATCCCAGGAGTTTAAATCTTCCTTTGGACTGGACATTAGAGCAACGACGACAGCATGGCGAGCATTTTAAGATTCTAAACAAAAAACTGTAGAAACCGATGAGGTTTCCAGCCAGTTACAGCAACCACCCAACCCAGGTCTATGTCAAGTTGAACCAGACCTAGTCCAAACTCAATATCGACCAGACTACCCGAACTGACCCGACAACCCGGTTTTTGACCCAACAACCTAGACCATTTTTGAATTTAGTTTAGAATGTTTCAAATATATTTTGTAACTATTCCATTAACTATGACATAATATCTCATCTGATTAAGGAATATCCACTTTTAGTGACGAAATATTTCATTTTTAGGAGCATTTTCAATCAAGGCGCGTCCCTGAATGTGGCCGGACATGCTTCATACGGCGGCACGTGCGATGACATACAATGATAGACTTTAGTTTTCGTACATCGAAATTGGTAGTTTCAACCCCGTTTATTCATAATCTTCGTAGTTTTGGATTAATTTCTAAGTAAAGTTTGATTTATTTTAGGAAAGCTATTCCAAGGTTTCAAAGAGTGCAGAGTAAGGCGGCTATGACTCCTGTGAGTTAGTGGGTTTTGTTTTTCAATCTACATTATATATATAGTATTACATGATGCCATGCTTTTACTTATGTTTATAAGTATTATTTGCGGATGTTGAGATTTATGAAATTATGATGGCTTGATCATATTTTATCTGCTTATCATGCATGCTTATACCAGTCTTTATAATACTTGTCCAGGCCAGGACTAGTTTCACATGTATATGTTGAAGAGCAAAGCCTATTATATTATATTGATGAGATATTGTGGTTTATTGTACCTTTGATTTGATGGTTTTATATGGTACTTGGATTTCATACTTATACTAGTATAATTTTGAAAACTAAATGGGTTTTAAGCAAGTGATTATTATGTTCACAAAACAAAGGTCTTAATAAAAACTTTTTTTTTTTTTTTTTTTTTACCTGATCGTAATTACTGTTTTGTACCCCCTCAAGACTTAGTAGATGGTTTTTTGTGGCGAGCGAGGTTTGGCGGTTCTGCTGCAAATGTAGACCATTTGATTCAATGTCGTTTGTTTAATATCCATCCTACTCAGGATGAGAATATTCTTACTTTTACTGCGTAATTAGTTATGCCCTAACAATTGTACACTTTGTAATATAGGTACATCCCATACTCAGCACTCTCACTCATAGTATAAATTAATTCTAGGCTCTACTTTAAATTTATTCACATTCTTTACACATTATTTTTATTATAGCTTTGTCACCTTTCAGGTCTCTGCCAGCACGCCTTGACTTCGGTGTCCACTTGAATATCCGGGTTGGGGTGTGTCATGCAAACTTCACAAGGCATTTTATGGCGTCAAATAGGCACTCTTTACGTGATTCCAACGCTTCAACACCTTTCTCCTCCGCATTGGTTTATTCATCAAGAAAACTCTCACATGATGATTTTGCTATTGTGCTTACGAACAGTAATATGTATCATTTACTTGCCTTCACGGACTCTATGTGTTGAGTTTGAAATGAAGGACTTGAAAAATTAGATATTAAGGTTTCCTAATTGTCTACTTCAGAGCATCTCGCTCAAAAAAAAAAAAAAAAAAAAAAAAAACGCTTGATCTTCTCAAGCGTAGTAACTTATTGGAATGCAAACATGTCCCCACTCCTATGGTTCAAATGGCTCTCTCTCCGCAGTTAGGGTTCCTCTCTTTCGGATCCCACCAGATATCGCCAGCTAGTTGGTGCCTTGCAATACTTAACTCTCACTCCACTTGATAGTGCTTATGTCGTACAACATGTTTCACAATTTATAAGTGCTCCTAATGATGTACATTTTGAAACATTTAAACGCATTCTTTGTTATTTGAAAGGCACACTTGGTTATGGACTTTCAATTCGTCGATGTGCGGCTTCCACAATTCTTGTGGCCTCCGATATGGATTGAGTAGGGTGTCTGGATACCCGGCAATCTACAATAGGTTATTGTGTTTTCTTGGGTCCTAACCTCATCTCATGGAGTGCAAAAAAGCAACGCACGGTTTTCTCGTTCAAATGCAGAAGCGAAATACCGTGCACTTGCCTATGCTTGTGCCGACACTATTTGGGTTCAAGGACTTTTGCACGAGTTTCGTTTACCACTCTCTCATACAGTTCTTCTCAACTGTAACAATCTCTATGACGTACATGGTTGTGAACCCCGTGTTTCATGCTCGAACAAAACATATTACCTTTAATATTTATCATTTTGTTCGAGAATGTGTTGCTTTCGGCAGTCATAAAGTTAAGTTTATTTCCTCTGTTAACCAACTAGTTGATGTATTTACTCAAAGGCTGCCTACGGATCACTTTGAACGCTTGGTTTCCAAACTTGTCTATTTTCCGACGCCAATTTTGCGGGCGGGGGGGGGGGGGGGGGGGGGGGGGGGGGGGGGGGTGGGGGTGTTAAGGAGTTACCACCAAATTCACGAGGATTCAATTATAGTTATGGCTAATCAAGGAAAATTTCAGTTATGTGTTGTCGTTATATTATTGATTATAGGAATTCAATCATGTTGTAATTCCTAGGCTGCCGTTGTAACCCTTGGCTGCCTCTCTGTGCATGTATATAAATCATGTACTTGTGATTAGTCAATGATATAAGAAATCCCTTTTCTACATGGGGTATTTCTTCTTTTTATTTTTTATTTTCTAGAAACGACATGGGGTGTCTGTATTACTACTCATTCTCAGCAGGCAAGGTCACCGCATTATTCAAAATGATTTTGGAGTGATCATTGTATTTTGCCCGATCTTTCTTCTGAAAAGGAAGAAGAAGAAAAAATAGAAAGATAATTTTGTATGAAGTTTATGAACAAGTGATTTTATTTAGAAATATGCATTTTCTATAAAGAAAAATCAAAATGAAAAGACTTAAATGTCATGTTCTTGATTAACCTCATGTAACCTATTTTTGTCTAACTAATTCAATATTTAACTGATGAATCAAATTGATGACTTTGATAAATCAAGTTGATGACTTTGATAAATCAAGTTGATGACTTTGATTAATCAAAGTTGATGACCAGATAAAGAAACAATGGGTCACAAACATTGCACGTTCGGGGGGCTTTGTGCCAATTATTTGTCCAACTTCTACCTTCCCAGCCACGCTATCATTTCAAATTACTGACACAAATGAGTCAAACAATTTATTTTAATATCCTTTGGATCCCAAAAATTCAATTTTTTCCGCACCATGACGATCGGCGTCTTTTGAACTCAGCTAGTAGCTAATAGCTCAACTCTCCTAGTCAATGCAGAAGAAAAATCTCCCTGCATGACGATGGATGGATGTCCTTAATACTTAGAAGAAGGGCTACACTCTCCTGATGAAAAAACAAAATCCCATGTTTTTATATTTTGATTAATTTTTTAGTCACTATGGAAAGAAAATAAATTCAACTACTTATGCACTCGAAGTGTTTTTGTTTTAATCACACGAGACAAATAAGTTTATTTCTGTTCACACGGGTCCAAACTCAATAGCTGCGGTCTTAATTTGAGGATTTTAACTAATATATAATACATTTAGAATAGTATTATTCACATACTCATTTTACTTCTTACACGTTCTTGTTAATCTTCAATTCATCGATCAAACGGTCAAAAATTGAAAGGATCTCCAATTAAATTAAAGTGGACCTCCAATTAAATTAAGGTTGTTGTTGAATTATATTTATTTTAACAAACGATATTATGTACATTAAGAGGGAGGAGATGGGCTTATCACAATGGGTTAGCAAATAATGCGGTTCAAATTCACCTATGGTGAGAATCGAACCTAAGACCTCTTACTTACAAGTAAACAGGAATATCACTAGACCGTAGTACTAAGTGGCAAGGCAGTTGTTGAATTAAATTTAACCATACATGATGACAATCTCCACCTAAACTCGATTTGATTCAACAACAATTGTTTGGAGATGCTAGCAAATTTTTCACTCGGACCTTCTCGGTTCTCTTTCTTATCATATAATGTTATTTAATGATCATAATCGTCTATGTTATAAATCACCGTGTAAAGTACAACTACACAAAAAATTAACCAAATTAGAAATCTTTTAATTCATTGCACTATTTATTGGATACCTGTCAATTATCAAATGATTTCGAATTTAATTCTTTTTTTTTCTTTTTATGAAAGTACGATATTCATTGAATTGTAGAAATACGTACATAATCAAGGATAGGGTGCTAACATTGGGCCTCAATAAAAACCTTGTCGGGGCTTTCAACCCGATCGAAGGAAAAAAGAGTGTCCCACACCAACTTAACTATCAAGACTATTCTCCAATAAAAAATTAGAAATAATATCAGGGGGTTCTTCAAACCAAGAAATTGGGTGATCAAGCGTTAGACTCAACCGTGCAAGCCGATGTGCCACTCTGTTTGTCTATCTTTGTCCGAAAGAAATCCTCCATTGCTTGAACCCCTGAAGAATATGTTGTGAATCAGCAAACAGGTGATCAAAATGACCATGTAAAGTTGTTCCCGCATTTTGAATAGTAGCAACCACCATAAGAGCATCTCCTTCCAGCTGCACTTGTTCCTCATGCCAATGCCAAGCAAACAAAGTTGCTACCCATGCAGCAGTGGCCTCTGCATGCATCGTGGAGCCGACACCAGTCTCCCACACCACCATTGCAGCCATGAAGCCTTCTGTTGAGTTCTGAATGACAATCCCTATACCCCCATATGAACCATTCTCATCTCATGCCGCATCAAAGTTACACTTTATCTAACCAAATTCCGGATGTGTCCACTTCTGAACATGATTTGTTTTTGAATGTGGTTGAACCTCACTCTAGTTCTTGAATTCCGTCAGCCTTTTTGGGCTTTAAGTTGCACGTCCAATGGTGATGCATCCACACCTTTCCAAATAAACTTATTACAGACCATCCAAAAGCTCTACACCAACATACGAAGCAACTCAAATCTGTCCTTAGTTTCAATTTTTGCCATATTGATCAACCATCCACCAAAGCCCTCCTCTATCCTTGGAAACATACGAATTCCTAATGGACTACCAAACCAAATTGCAGCTGATCATGGGCACTGTAACAAAGCGTGTTCAACTATCTCTGGCTCTTTATCATAAAACCCACTTATATCATCCGTAAGAACCTGTCTATCTTTCAAATTCACCTTCGTTGGCAATGCATTCATACACCCACGCTAAACACATATTTTGACTTTCCCCGAGACCTTTGTACGCCACAAAGCTTTCCATAGAAATTTTGTCTCCTCATTTAGTGTAGATCCAACTAGTTCATCCCCAGCAAGACCATGACATGTTTGTGCCACAAAGCAAGCACTCTTAGTCGTAAAGACAGCCTTAGGCTCTTTAGTCCAAGTCATGGAATCCGATGGATTAAATAAACTTAAAGGGATACTCAAACTCAATCTTGCTTCCTCCTCCATAAACCAATTAAGAATTAAGCTTGTATTCCAACGCATCTCATCATTGTCCACCATTACAGAATGCACGATAAGAGAAGGGTGCACCCTGGCGTGTCTGGGACTGAGCACTTTATAAAAATTCTCCCTTGGCAACCAGTTATCCCCCCATATCTGTATACACAAACCATCTCCAACCCTCCATTGAGCACCCCTCTGAATAATAATCCTTGAAGCCGCCACACTTTTCCAACAATAGGAAGAATTAGATGAAGCTGAAGCCTGCAGAAAATCTATTTTGGGATAATAGTGGGCTTTAAAAATACGAGCAACCAAAGAATGAGGATATTGAATCAATCTCCACCCTTGCTTAGCCAGCAACGCCATGTTGAAGGCATATAAATCCTTGAACCCCAGGCCACCCTCACTTTTTGGTTTATACAATTTTTGCCACTTCACCCAATGAATGCGACGCTTACCTACTTCCTTGCCCAACCAAAACTGAGCTACCATTTGGTTCAACTCCTCACAAAATGACTTAGGAAACAAGAACATCTGCATCGCATACAATGGTATTGCTTGAGCTACAGTTTTTATCAGTATTTCTTTACCCGCACTACTCAACAAAGAGCCCAGCCATCCATTCAGCTTCTTCCAAAGACGGTCTTTAATATATGCAAAGGATTCCGTCTTCAACCGACCCACAAAAATTGGTAAACCAAGATAACGGTCATAATATACCACCTTTTCCATTCCAAGACAATCGGCCAATAACTGCGCATCCATGACCGTAAGGTTTATACTAAAAGCCACAATGCTTTTAGCAAGATTCACTGCTTGTCCGAATGCCTTTTCATAAGTTCATAGAAACTCCTTCACCTATAAGCATTCCTAGAGAGAACTGCTAGCAAATATAAAACTATTATCTGCTAGGGCTGTGTTCGGTTGGCAAACCGTGCTAAATTCTTTGTGCCACCTGCCAGCCACATATACATAATTACCGAAATCAGTTACTGCTAACCAACCATCTTTTTGCGGTTGCCAAAAATCGGTTCAACCAAAATTATTGGTTGGTTCGGTTGGTAAATGGCATAACTGATGGTTTGCAAATAAGCTACAAAATAACAACTCAAGACCATGTATCAACTCATAAACAACAAACCAAAAAAGAGAAAAAGAAGTTGCTACTGCAATTTTTCAATTGATGATAAGCCATTATAATCATGGCTTAACAAATTAAAATGGAATCAAATCAAAATTTAATAAACCAACAACAATGTCAGCAAACATAATCCAAATAGTTATAAGTTCACAAACTCAAAAGTCTAACTAATATCATTGTCTAAATTCAATTATAGCAAATAATGTATAAACAAAAAACTCAATACTCAAAAGTTCTGGTGATAAGATCTCCTTATTATAATTCCAAAACAAATAACTTCTTGTTTTGATAATGAAACATCACTAAAGTAGCAGCAACCAATGCATGTGAAATGTTCCATGAATCAATTCTTCGAAGCACTTGGAATTGATGTTCTTGCTTGAGATGTAGAACCATCAACTATTTCAATTCAAATGTTACGTAAAAAAAAAGTATGATTAGAATAAGAAGTAATATTGAATAATAAATTAAAAATATCAATAAACATTGGATTGACGTACTATAATTAGAATTAGAAAAAAAAATATAGCAATACTTACATTTTTCCAGTTCTTCATGTGTCAAGCATGTAAAAAATACATAAAATATCTATATATATTGGTAGGTATGGCCATACTGCCAGTATACAAAATCCAATGCCAAAGGCATACCATTAATTATCGGTTCAGTATAATGCCAATCGATTATGAAAAAATGACAAAACTATACCATACCATTATGAACCGACCGGTATGGTTTGGTTAGTAAATCGGTTTATGTCAAAATTTCCCACCCCTACTATCCGCAAAGAGGAGATGATGAACACTTAGGGCTGCATTACAAATCTTGACACCTTGAATTCAACCTTATGCTTCCCATTAGTCAAATAAAGCCGACAGTCCCTCGACACATAACACAAACAAAAACGGCGACAATGGATCACCTTGATGAATACCCCATTTAGGTTGTACAAGACCCACAGGCTCACCCGTGTTTAACCTCAGCCCCACAACCCTCCTTTATGGCCCAACCTTTTTCATAGCGAATCCAATCCACCACCGGTATTGGTATATGATAAAACGATGTGGGCTTTAAACAGGTGACCTTATAACATGGAAACAAATCCACTTAATTCTTCTTAGCTAACACTCTATCCAACCGAACTTTGATTCCTCCACCCGTAGTTGTTACCCAAGTGAACTTATTCCCTACAAACCCTAAGTCTTGGAGTTGGCAACAAGTAATGGCACTACAAAAACCCTTTATTTGGCGTTCACTACGAATATCACCTCCTTCATGCTCCTCCGCACGCAAAGCCTCATTAAAATCCCCTATGCAACACCACAGAAAGCTAGAATTATCCCTTAGCCTCTGAAGTAAACTCCAAGATTTGTGTCTGTCCCCCTCAGCCGGATAACCATAAAAAAAAAAAGTAACTCTCCAATGATTCGCATCACCTACCCCTTTTACCTCCAAATCAATATCATTAGAAGAATAGGATTGTAACAAAAGATTAGCTTCTATCTTCCACATAGCACATAAACGTCCTGACTTTCCTGAACTAGGAATTGCAAACATAACATCAAACCGTAACTATGATTTTAATCTCTCCATATGCTCCTTCAAGTTTTTAGTTTTGCACAAAAAAATCACCATGGGATCTTTACAGAGAACAAGTTTCTTAAGTGCCCGAATTGCCCGGAGGTTCCCAAACCCCCGTCAATTCCAGCTTATACAACTTATTGGGCTTGCAGGCTGCACTCCATCAGCCTCCGCTGCTGTAGAACTCATCGAAATCGAAATAGCACGTCTCTTGGAAACAGGTAAATCTCATACTTTCTCTTTCTCTCGCATACTTCTTTTACCAAGGTTCGGGGGTACAAAGGAATTTCTTTGGGACTTCCTATTTTTCTTCCGTCGAGTCCCCTTGCCATTTGCAAGAGAACTGCCATTAATCCTTGGCCCAAAGATAAATGGATCCAAGTTAAACGGATCAGATACCATGGAGTGTGCAGATACACTTCCTGAGAAAACCTCCGCTGCAAACGATGCTGTCTCCTCCAGCCCTACCTTCGGTGTACTCTTAGTCGCAAATATCTTTAGAGGTTTAGGTGTATCACTTTCCACTCCATCAACTTGACAATCCATACATTCAGTTTGGAACCCAATAGCTTCCCTCGGCAAAGTTGGTAACCATGGTCCAATATCCCCACTACCATGATCATCAAGAGACATATTCAGATCAGGTACAATGTTCCCAACGTGATCGCTTAACCCCCTTGCCTTGTGCTCAATCACCACTTCATCCATATGATCATCCAAATCCTCTGTTGGCAGCACAGTCATAATCCAACCCCCTCAGCATCAAGCCCAAACCTTCTCCCTGTAGGTCGGATGTAATCCTTCTTGAACACGTCATCTAGAAACCACCTCCCATAAGGCTTATCCCTATCATCCATCTGAGTACCATCATAACGCTCATATTGATCTTCAACATAGTTCATCATACCGCAAAGGAAGCATGTTAACGGCAGTTTCTCCTACCTAGCATCATATTCAACACTGAGCCTTCCAGTTGTACGGTCACATACCATCGTAATGGCTTCCTCACATCCGTTTGCACCCTAACACGTAGGATGCTGCCAAACTGCTCCTCCTTTCTACTTTGATCAGTAAGAACGTATTCCCCTAGAAGGTTCTCCAAAAACTTTCCCATGGGACGTGTCATATAACATAGGGGTAGAACCTTAAACTGAACCCAGAATTCTTGGAAAAATAATGGGATCCTAGCAGGATATGCCAAATTGTCTGCCTTTTTAAGAACCAGCAAATACTGCTTGTTATATAACCATGGTCCTCCTCGCAAGATTGTATTTCACTCCTGCATGGAATTGAACCCAAAAGCAAATTTATTGTCTTCTAAATGAGTCACTACTGCATTTGCTTCTAGGTGCCACAGGTTTCTCATCTGCCTCATAAAACCTTCTTTGTTCAATGGTTTAGATGAGAGAACCCTACCTACTAAAAATATACGGGACGACTTCAGAGCCGAAGACTCCCTCTTACCCACCACAATGACCTCCTTTTCTACCTTTGTTATAGCAAACCTGGCTACAAATTTCGACATCATGTCCTCCATTGACATCAATCCGTGTACCACCCAGCCCCAACTTCGAGAGCCAACCCTGAAGCACCGCACAGAGAAACGCCCAATAATTCCCCACACCATGTATCAGACAAGAGCCACACTCCTCAATCACAAGCCCCCCAACGCTACCTATCAGTGATCAGCAGCCGAAAAAACCTTGAAACCCTAGATTTCCGATGGTCTCCAATTGCTCTCCTAGGGTTCGTGAGAAACCTAAAGAACCTTTTTAATTCATTTTTAGCAAATATGATCTTTAAGGGGCTACGTAGGAAATAGCCATTTCAAATCATCATACATCATTGCAAGATTACAAGAAGAGCCGAAAGTTCAAATAAGAAAGTAAATACCATTTCTCAAATTAAATAATGCCGATGCTCGACTTATGAGACATTGGGATTTGGGATATTCAAGAAACCCTTTTTTTTTAACCCTAAGTAACAATTTAAATATTTTGGTAGGTTTTCATAACAGTAAATTATAATATGATGAATGTTGTCGTGCTTACAACCAAAACTAGTGTGGTAGGTTCATAAACTTGAGCACTGAACAAAATTAAGATAAAAATTTGTTATCTTCTGCCCAAGAGTAAATTATAATATGATGAATGTTATCGTGCTTACAACCAAAACTAGTGTGTTAGGCTCATAAACTTGAACACTGAACAAAATCAAGATAAAAATTTTGTTATCTTCTGCCCATATATTTGATGCGGTCGATGCCTTATAAGATTACATGAACTGAATCTGTGACCTTGTAAAATAATGTCTCATTGAGCTGCCAACTGTTGTTCAAGCATCACACTTGCCACAAGCCCCTTAAATAATACTCAACTTGCCACATGAAAACAAAAGGAGCATTAATTAATAAAGAAAAAAGAATGGGGGAAAGTTGTGATAAAAGGCAAGGTGTCCCTCAACCGATATTAAAAGATTCTTTAGATTTTGATAGATCAGACCGCCTTTGATGACCCAAGAAAATTGAGAAGTTTACAAGGAAAATCAATCCAAAGTTCCCATCCCCCTTTTGTCCTTATCTTTCTCATTGACTTGTTTCACTTATATATTGATATAAAATTACGAGAAGAAAAGGAGAAAATAATTGTGGAAGGGACGGAAACTATTTTGTGGAAACCATTTCGCAAAACGAATTCATGATGAACTATTTCGTTCCTTGGGGCTTAAGGTTTCCTATAATTATACTGTATCAAAATTTATGTAAAAAAATACACACGAATTTTTCCTTTGACCATATATAAAACTCTAGTTATGTCCTTTTTTACCATAACAAGCCATTTATTTCCTTGAGGTTGCATATGAGAAATATTAAATCCAATTTGGTTTATGTTTTGGTCGTTTCTGAATTAATTTTGTAACTGAGTTACTCAATGTGAGTTGTGGTCAAAATAAGACTGCTATGATTTGGCTAGGTTTAGCTTTAACTTGTTAATTGACAAAAGGTCATTGCTCCTTTATCTTTAGTAGGCTCTTTATACCAAAGGGACTCATAAAGCAAATGACTTGTAATGGTCAAGATATAGTTAAGAATCATGTAACAAATGATGGTTCTTTTGCAAAGGATTTGACATTTAGCTCGTGCAAAGTAGATTTGGGCTGGAAAATTATTTTCCATAGAGTTTTGGTTTTTGGGTTCACATGGTTTGTATATTATATGAAGCGATTCCTACGCATCATTTTTTAAATACGGTACACTCTCTCTTAATTTCGGCTTTAATGATTGTGTGATCGTTCAATCATTCAATCTAATGACTAAAGAATAAAGATTGTACATGAAGGAGAGAAGGTTTGCAAAAATCATTTCATTTATATACACTATTTTTATTGCATTTTTTGTGGTTGAATTTTATTACATTTCAAAAATGTTGTTGGTGACCAACAGCTTTTGTACTTACCCTTCTAACGTTGAAATCCAAATTCTGATTTCTCCCTTTCTCCTTGTGGCTAGTGCTTAATCTGCATTTTTACTGAGAATCTCGTTCCCTACCTTAATATTAACTATTGAGAGGGAAAGAATGTGAGTTTGGATTCACAGGTCAAGGGGTGTTTTGATATAGATGCCTCAATTTTGAATTTTTTGAATCAAACATTCATAGCTTTTAAACTTTTGATCAAACATTTTCCTTTACTACAGTGGTGGAAAAGTGTTAAATTCTTGCAGGAAGGTGTGGTTCGAACCCCGTTAATGGCTAATCTAACATCTAAATCATTGTACTAAAAAAAAAAAAAAACATTTTTCTACTAATTTTTAATTATAAAATTATTTTTATTATATTTAATTTACCAATTAGTTCACATGTTAATATCACAAACTGACACACCCCTCTTGAAGTTCTGAGTCTGGCGAGGCCCGAGCGATGCTTGACTTTTACCCTTGTCATCTTTCTTCTGATTGCCACCTTTTTCTTCCTCATCACTGTCGCTCGACATATTCTCTGAGTCCTCAATCCTCAACAATATCTCGTAGAAATCCTGGTAGGACTCACAGTGAGTAGTAGTCGCCATAGAACGCCACCTCTTCCTGGTGCCCAAACGGAAACGACGGAGCATCTCTGCTGGATTACCAGCAACGTCAGGATGGTAGCGGGATAGATCAGTAAACTTGCGATAGTACTCATTAGCCGTCATCTTCCGCTGTTTCAGTTCGGTGAACTCCTGCTTCTTCCGATCAATGTACTCAGGGGGCACATACCTCATCTTGAACAAATCCGTAAAAACATTCCAATCAGTCCTCTGAGCTGGAGTCAACCTACGAAGCTCCTGCTCCCACCAAGCTGCAGACTCCGTATCCAGAAACCATGAGGTCGTCTCGACCCACCTCTCCATAGGAAGGTTCCCCTGATTGTGCAACACACGGAAAGTCTTCTCAATGTGCTCTAACCATCGCTCTGCGCCCTCGTGACCCTCACTATCTTTGAACTTATCCAATTTCAGATTGTACATAGTCTCCAGAGGAGTCCTCTGGGGAGGGCGCATCACAGACTGAAGGGCTGTAGCAATAACTTCCCCCAACTGAGCAACATCGGGGAAGCTAGACTCAGAAGAACGACGTGGTTCCCGACGAGGCGGCATAATTCTGACAGAAGACACCAAAACCATTAGAATACTCACAAGGACACAGGACTGCCAAACCTGGCTCTGATACCAAATTGTCACATCCCGACCCGGGGGGCACCACTTCCCGAGCCCGCTCCACCACCGTAGCACGATATTGTCCGCTTTGGGCCTCAACCACGCCCTCACAGTTTTGTTTCTGGGAACTCACACGAGAACTTCCCGATGGGTCACCCATCCTGGGAATGCTCTCGCGCGCTACTCGCTTAACTTTGGAGTTCCCATGGAACCCGAAGCCAGTGAGCTCCCAAAAGGCCTCGTGCTAGGTAGGGATGGGAATATACATTTAAGGATCACCCCTGGGCGATGTGGGATGTCACACTAAAGCCACTACAAACATCTCATCTTATCCTATCATAATTCGTTTGAAAATAAAATTTTTTAACTCAAACAAATTTTTTTTTAATTCTAAAAATACATCAAATATCCTATTAAAATACAATTATGAGATATAACATGCACATATATTAAATATAACGTACCAATCATTTGGTACGTATTGGTACATTATATAAATTTAATTTGGGTACATATTAGTATTATTTTGGTACGTTAGAAAATATTACTTTGGTACATTATGCAATTCTTTATTTGGTATGTACCAAGTTATTAGCGCGTTATGTTATCGTTATTTTGGTACGTACAAAGTTATTGGTACATTGTATTATCCTTATTTTAATTATAAAAGAACTTTTTTTTTAATCTGTATAAAATGTTGAGTTAAAAATTAAAAAAAAAAAAAATTATATCCATCCAATTAATCTCCATCCCATATAATTGAATCCTTAAATTGAGGAAGGAATGAGATCAATAAAAATAGCAATAAATAAAATAATACTAGCATATGGACACACACAAAGTGCATGTGAATTTTTTTATTTTTGTTTTTGAAATAGAAGGAGAGTGGATGAGAGTGTGAGAGCGGGAAGTTCTTTCTTCTTCTTTTTTTTTTGCTTTTTTTTTTTTTAATTAGAGATATGTTAGGATTACATGTAGGGTGAGGCTTAAAAAAAAGAGCAAAATTTGGTTGTGTGAAATTATATTTCTACCCATATTTCTTATTCATATTCTATTTTAATTAGAGAGTTAAACTTGTAATTTCATAGGTCTCGGTTGACAACGAGTGTTTTATTAATTAGTATAGATTATTGAGTGCATTTTTGATATGGAAATGAATTTAAAATTTAAAAGAAAAAAAAAACTTAAGTTAAGAATATACGTTGAATTGTGAAAGCACTTTAATTAAAAATTAAAAAGTAACAAATGTTTAGTCTATAAATAGCTAAAATGAGGCATCTAATTCTAATTTTCTAAAATAAAAATGAAATTATCTAACAGCACAAAGTTTTTAAGCACAAAAGTGACGGTTAAGTAAATAACCCAAAAATGAGAGGATCTATATTCTTTTTATCCTTTACGGTAAGTGAGGATATGTTTATTCATATACCTGAAAACATAAACAAATTCATTAGAAGAACGTGATGTCAAATTCATTCAAGTGGCAGTTAGGTTTTAACCCAGAAGCATATTTTCTACTCTAACTCTTCTTGGTTAAATTTTTGGTCCGAGATCATTAAACAATGAATTTAGGATTTTTAAAGTAACTTTTTCTTAAAAAAATTATGTGGACTATCCTAATTTAATTTTATGAACATTTTAACTTAAAAATATTTAGATTCCGATAAATATTAAAAAATTACTAAACCGACACCATGAAACTTGTGGAACACTATGAAGAATATGAAATACATGAAAGAATGTTTTTTAATTATTTTAGCCGTTGGATTTAAATTTGAACAGTTAGATTTTTTTTTATTTACCGTTAGATTTGATCATATTAGATTTTAACCGTTTAATTCAATGAATTTCTAAATATAAAATTAAAAAAAATACACATATATAGTGAGCCAACCCACTAACCCGGGACGAATTATAGTTTGAATTTGTTTTAAAAAAGAGTTTTGGGTTAAAACTCATATTTGACCTAAAGGTTGAAGTAAATTAGGGTTAGTTTATAACCTAAAATTTGAGTTTTACTCCAAAGTTGGAGTAGCTGAAGGAAGAAATTGAGAGTAATCATATTAGATGGGACATATTCTGGCATTTCCGTAAATAATGCCCGTGTTCCACATTATACCCTATATAATTTTAATTTGAATTTATGCCTTCTTGAACACCAAAATGCCTAGTGTTTCCCCCTACAGTTAATTCTATTGAGTCAGATGGATTGAAGATTGTACGTGTGCCACTTTCAAAGTAAATTTGTCATGTCATTTTATCAATTTCTTCCGTCCGACTTTATTTTTCATTCCTTTCGAACATGTTTAATTACTTGATAAGAGTACGAGAAGGGACGGTAAGGAGAAGAAATGCATATGAGATAAATAACTTTCTTTCATTATTTTATGATTATTTTTTAAGTGTGTCTTATCGGCCACTTAGTACTACGGTCTAACGATATTTTTCTTCATTTTTAAGTGAAAAGTCTTATGTTCGATTCTCGTTAAAGGTAAATTTGAATCATATTATTGTTAGCCTATGAATAAAAATGACACACATTTCTTGCAAAATCATTCATAAATACATCTAAATAACACGTCTCAATAACAAAAACGCACTATTGATTGCCGTTAAATGAACATATTAAATTTTGAAGGTTGTGTAATAAAATTAAATCAAACTCATTTGCCGATAATCCATAAATTGGGAAGCACAAGCTAATTAAAATACACTCGACTTGGAATAGCCTGACAAAGAAAGCTATTAATTAATTGGGAGGGAGAATCTGGAGTTGGATCATTTAATTATTTAATCAAACATATTTTGTAATAAATTACATGAAGTGACCCAATGTTAAGGGCGTGGATTGCAGTTCCCTAATAAACAAATAAGATGTGGGAGGTCTTGGGTTCGAGACTTTAAGCTGGTGAGTCTGCTTGACTGTGGTCACGGGCAGAGTGAAATGCATAACTGTGGTCACGGGCAGAGTGAAATGCATAATCGTGGCTTACCACCAGTTGTCCCTTTTTTAAAAAAAAAAATAAAAAAAAGAAATATTTTGTAATAATTACTTGATCAAATATAACCTAACATACTAACTAAAAAATGGGAGCATTTTTGTTCATCATATTAAATTTTGGTGTATGCTTACCATATACCTAATCCTCTGCCACGTGTTATTTCATAAATAAAAAAGATAAAAATCCTTCTTGATGAACGGCCAGGAACATATAGACACGTCAAGACATCATATTTAGAGCAAAGTAAGAGGTTACACATGCCAAAAGAAAAATCAAAACTTCACAATTACAGAATCATCATATTTAGAGCAAAACCAGGGGTTCTTTTTACTTAACAACCTTGTATTATATTGAAAATATAATGTTTCTACATTATTAATTTGGTTTAGTAATGCAAATATATAATTTAGTAACAGAATCGGTTACAGCTGTCTTCGTTGCACCTTACGCATCTAATTGGTTGAAATTTTCACCATGCAGTGACAATGAAACACACTGGACCCAAAGATTGATGCAAGGGGACTCTCTACTGGTCTTACGGATGTGAAAATTATGTCCAACTTTTTGGTCTATTTAAACACTATTAGCTCCAACTCAACACTTGCACAGCCACTGGTATTTCTGCTATATCTCCTACTTACTTATATCCACACAAATCTCTCTCCTCCTTTCTTCTCTAAATTACACTTCTGCAACAAGAGACCCTTTTGCTAAGCAGTTGTCCAGTCTCAATCCCTCTCCAGGAAGATGGCTGACCGGACAACTAACAATAATACAGTCTCCAGCCAACCTCAAAAAACCATTGAAGACTTTGATCCCCCACAGAAGCCCAAAAGAAACAAGTATGCCTTTGCTTGTGCTATTTTGGCTTCGATGACTTCAATCTTGCTGGGTTATGGTAAGTAAATATGCTTCAAACTTTATTTTATGAAGCAATAGTTGAGCTGGAGAGAGTGTTCGAACTCAGACCTAAATTTGATGAATAATCCTAACCAACGTAGCTACAATAATAGTACATAATCTTAAACCGCATAATTTTGATGTGCCCTTTCAGTGTTTCATGCATTACAGAAATTAATGGAGGCTAATTAATGCTATTTCCAAAAGCATGGGAAGCACTTTTTTACTTGGAAACAAAGTACACGTGTTGATGTTGGTTTTATCTACAGATATTGGTGTGATGAGTGGAGCTGCAATCTACATCAGAGAGGACCTCAAAATCTCCGACGTGGAAGTCGAGGTCCTCCTCGGTATTCTCAACCTCTATTCACTCATAGGCTCCGCCGCCGCAGGCAGAACTTCAGATTGGGTCGGCCGCCGGTACACCATAGTCCTCGCCGGAGCCATCTTCTTCGTCGGAGCTCTCCTCATGGGATTCGCCACCAACTACGCCTTCCTCATGTTCGGCCGATTTGTTGCCGGAATCGGCGTCGGCTACGCCCTCATGATTGCTCCGGTGTACACCGCCGAGGTCTCTCCCGCGTCGTCACGTGGGTTCCTGACGTCCTTCCCAGAGGTTTGTTTTGTTTGTTTCTGAGGTTGTTAAATATCCCTTTCGTATATCAAGATAATCTTGGACATCAATTAGAATTACTTTCGGATTGGATCCAAGTCCAACTACCCAATTACACCCTTTCTTTGGAATTCCAATTACACTTTATTTTACTTTTAAATTTTAATGTAACCCAAAGCATTTTTGCCTACTAGGCACCAGGCTGGCATGTTAGCTAACTTTTTTGCCTATTAGGCACCTGCCTGTTAGGTTAGCTAATCTTGGATATTCTGTCGCATCTAGCATCACCCTTTTTCAAAAAAGAAATTTAATCATCATCCGTTATATATTATATGTTGTTTATAAAATAGTCTAACCAGATGCTCTCTCGCATTTAGCATCACCCTTTTCCAAAATGTTGTGACCGACTGTATTCTTTCAAAAAAGCAGATATTGCCCACTTTACAAACAAGCAAGAGCTACGAAGACAAAGTTTATCTTTTTTCCGTGCACTATTTTTGGTCTCTGGATAAAAGTAAAAATAAAAATAATTAAAAAGGAGAAAACAGTGTCCGGAATTTGTTTTTAAAGTGATGAAAAATTATTTCCATGCGCTCTTTTTAACGTTTTATATAATCTTTGGTAATTTTAATTATTAAATTAAATAAATCAAACGAAAACTATAAATAAGAATAAACAAAGATTTGTTAAGGGCGAGTATGCGTTATAATTTCCCTCGGATCATTTATTAAAGGCTACAAAGAGTATGGTAAACGTTTGACTCTTGACTTAAGTGTGTGTATTGTAAATTGTTATCCCATTACCCCTTTTCTTTTGTATTTTTCTAACAATGGTATGACAAAGAAATAATATTTTCAAGAAAGTTACTTCTTACTACCAATTTACCTAGCTTTTTAACAACGGCAGTGCAACTTAGAACCTTCAACAAAATAAAAACTTAGAGCGTCGCTAAGCTAAATTATCATGTACCAAAAGAATCATCATAATCCATACAAGTATGTCATCATGATTTTTTTTTCTTTTAGACCAGTGGCCCATTGTATATTAACTGAGTTGAATTTTCTTTTAAAGGTGTTCATCAATTCTGGGATATTGTTGGGCTACGTCTCCAACTATGCCTTCTCCAAGCTCCCAAAACACTTGGGGTGGCGCCTCATGCTCGGAGTCGGAGCAATCCCTTCCATTTTTCTCGCCATTGGTGTCCTAGCGATGCCGGAGTCACCTCGTTGGCTCGTCATGCAGGGACGGCTCGGCGACGCGACTCGTGTCCTCGACAAAACCTCAGACTCCAAGGAAGAATCTATGCTACGCTTAGCCGACATCAAAGAAGCCGCGGGAATCCCCGAGCACTGCACCGACGACGTCGTTCAGGTCCCTAAACGCAGCAAAGGCCAAGACGTCTGGAAAGAGCTGCTCCTCCATCCCACGCCAGCCATTCGTCATATTTTGATCTGTGCCGTCGGTATCCACTTCTTTCAACAAGCCTCGGGCATAGACGCCGTTGTTTTGTACAGCCCCACGATCTTCGAGAAGGCGGGGATCACCAACAACGATAAAAAGCTACTCTGCACCGTGGCCGTTGGATTCGTTAAGACCGTTTTCATCCTGGTCGCCACCTTTTTCGTCGACAAAGTCGGACGGCGTCCGTTGCTTCTTGCCAGCGTGGCGGGGATGATATTGTCGCTGATGGGGCTCGGCCTAGGCCTTACGATCATTGATCAGAACCACGAACGGATCATGTGGGCCGCCGCTTTGTGCATTACCATGGTTTTACTCTACGTCGCGTTCTTCTCGATCGGGATGGGCCCGATTACGTGGGTTTACAGTTCCGAGATCTTCCCGTTGAAGCTACGTGCTCAGGGGTGCAGTCTCGGAGTGGCGATGAACAGGGTGGTGAGTGGGGTCCTTTCGATGACTTTTATTTCGTTGTATGAGGCCATCACGATCGGTGGGGCCTTCTTTCTTTACGCGGCAATCGCCTCGGTGGCGTGGGTCTTCTTTTTTATTATGCTCCCCGAAACTCACGGCCGAACCCTAGAGGATATGGAGGTCTTGTTTGGCAAGTTCCACAAGTGGAGAAAAGCCAATGCACTGCTCAAGCAGAAAAAGAACGTCAGTCATGGCGACGGTAACACTAACAACGGTCAAGTACAATTAGGAACAAAAGGGCAAGTTAATGAGATTAGTGAGTGAATGTGATCGATCATGTGGTGGAATATTCTACGTAATGTGCCAAAAAAATTATTGTATGCATCGATTATATGATACACGCACGATAAAAGTATGTTCCTCCTCTTACTCTGCTCCAAAGAAGGAGAGGGCAATCGACCTTAAGAAAAAAGAAGGATCGTGTGCAATAAGAAAACAGAGTTCAGATGAAATTCCATGTGTATTTTACAAGTTTGTTCTTCAAATCTGTTTTATTTGCGACTTTTATATGTTCATCGAAAAGCAATGAGAATATAGTTTCAAATTGACCAATTTTAGCAAAAGTTAATGAATGATACTAATTAGGCTTAAATGTAGTACTGGTCTCTAATATCATATTAGTTTCATTAGTTCTTGAACAATTGAACTTAACAATTTGTTTACCATTGGTACTTTACACTAACACCGTCTATTTTTCCGTTAAATTTAGAGGTATTAGGAATTTCATCCTACGTCACTAAAAATAAATTTAAAAATTAGAAATGAGAAAGGAAAAAAAAAAACCTGAAAAACCAGATTTACACAAAAACAAAAAATTAAAAAAAAAATTTGAATACGTATGACTTTTTTTCATAGTTCAATATGTGATTTGTTAGTTGTTTAAGTTCAATCACAATTCAATCTCCTGCCAACTTTGACATCGCATTGCCTAACATTTAAAAGTTGTTAAAGTCCAACCATTTTCATTTTGTATTTTTATACTTCAAATTCATTTTGTTTAAAGTTTTTTTTTTTTTTTTTTTTTAACAAATGATATTATCTACATTAAGGGGAAGATGTGGACTTAGCCTCACAATAGGTTAGTAATAATGTGTTTTAAATTTTCCTTTGGCGAAAATTGAACCTGAGATCTCTCACTTGCAAGTGAAGAGTAATACCACTAGACCATAGTATTAAAGGGCATTTTGTTTTAAGTTTTAGATATTAATTTATAAATTTTCATTTTTTTTTGAGCTTCTTCTATTGTTTTTTGAAGTTTTAAGCTAAAGTTCTTAATATACCCTATAATTAACTGAAAAACGTTGTTAGTAAAAATGACCAATGGGACAACATAATGTTAAGTTCGATAACTAAAAAAAAATAATGGGAGAGTTTAAAGATTCAATCATGGTACTATTCACTTTACCCTTTATTTTGTCTTTATCATTAAAACTCAAAGTTTTCAAGTCTTTTTCATTAGTTTTCCTTAAATTGGAAGTTTTAACGAAAAGCCCGCGGTACTGTTCATTTTAACGAAAAACCATATTTTTACACTAAAAAGTCAATCATGGTACTATTCACTTTACCTTTTGTTTTGTCTTTATCATTAAAACTCAAAATTTTTAAACTCTTTTTATTAGTTTTCTAAGCCTACTAATTCATGAGTGATACTATTTTATTGATATATTTATGGGATAAGGATCCTCTGTATGTTTATTTCGTACAAGATTATACAAGGCTTTTGAATTCTAGCCATCCAACATATCTGAAAGGTATTTTTAAAAAGTGCTTAATTAGTAGCTCATTTGAAAAGTGCTTAAATGACTTAAAAGTATTTTTTTTTAAATTATTTTTTGTTGTAGGCCTATTTGATTGAATAATCTAGAGTTTAGAGAGAGTGGGGTTCAACAATATTGAAAGAGAAGAGAGATTGATTTAATTGTGAGGTGTGTCTGATTCATTTAATTGTGCCCTTATTTATAGTAGTAGGATAGGTAAAACATTTCCCTTTAGGATTACAACATTGAATAAGTAATCTACTCCTAATAGGAATATAAGATACATTTCCAGATTCCCTATGATTTACATAATCATATTCCTATTGTAAATATAACTGCAACATTTTTTAAACTAAATTTTAGTAAAAATAAATTTAATGTTTGAAAAAACACTTGAAGTTGCAAGAAGAATAAAATTGGTACTTTTGCGGAAGCATTTTAAATGCTTTTAAAATTTAAAAATATTTTTTAAACTGTTTTTAATCATTTAAAAACACTTCCAAACAAACGTGTATTGCACTCTCTCCATCTTTATCTTCTCTACTCTTCCTCTACCACCACTGCAATTGGCAATTGCGTGTGTCCTCCGAATCGGCTAGATGCAGCTGAGTCCCAGGTCTGAAATCCGAAATCGCACTTCCTAATATACAGCCACCAAAATACAGGAGTTTCGCCTTTAATTTTATTATTATTATTTATTTTTTTTGTTAGAATTTATTTTATTACTTTCTAATTAATTAAGTTGTAGATCAAATGCAATGGTCATGATCGAGAGTATTGCGCAGATCTGCAGGGGAAAAGTCATGCTGAGGACGTGCAAGATCACGTGGACCAATAGTATTTTTTGCACACGTAAAATATTTTTTTTTGGGAGGTCAACATTTTTGCTCAGCATAATATCTATGATGTATGCTCACCATAAACCTAATCAATTGACACATATCCTTTAACCTACTATAGTTAATTTTCATATTAAATATTATTTTTTTAATTTTGAAAAAAATTAACTAAGATTAAATGAAATGACACGTGTCAATTAATTAGGTATATGGTAAACATACATTATAATTTATAATGATGAACAAAAATGCTCTCTTTTTAAGGGGTGGGTAGAGCAAAGGGACAAAACTCCAATGATCACGTGGACCAAGTATTTTTTGCACACGTAAAATATTTCTTGGGGAAGAGCAAAGTGACGAAACTCCAATAATTGAGAAAGGGTGGCAGTTGAAAATGAAAGAGATAATTACTTAGAGATCATACTTTTTAAATCGTATGATGATTGATGGATGAATTTTCATTTTAACGATATAAAAATAAAAAAAACTATCAACCGCTATATGTTTATAAATATGACGTAAAACTGTCAACCGGAAATTTTTGACAAAACCTTGAGCATCCATTGGTTTTTTCAGGAAGAATGGGGTTCAGTGTCTTGAGATGGCAAAATCTCAGACTTTCTGCCTTGAACGTGGAAGTCGTACTCCAATATTACAGAGGCTTACCGGGAGGAAGAAGATCTTAAAACCCTTTAGCGTTTAATCTTGGTTTTAAATGCTCCTTGAATAAGGCATGTTGTTTTTGGTGTGTGAGGATGTTTTGATTATTCCATTCAAAATCTTGTTTCGGACGAATCTTTCATCATTTTCTTTGACATTAATATAAAATATTCATTCCTGTGTCGGTAACTTGAACTGCCGGTATTCGTCATTGGTTGGACGTCCCAACGTAATTACGGATGCGTATTAATTGTACAAGAAATTATATTGTTTAAGGAAAATTATATATTTTAATAGCTCGTGTCCGGCCCCTAGCTTCCTAGCTTCCTAGCTTCCTAGCTCTGCCACTGTTCTTTTGATGTTGAAGGTAGCGTAACTTATTGTCTGTCTGAGTTTTCTTTCTTTTACTATTGCGTGCATATGGCATTTTAATTTTTCTTTCTTGTACATCCAAATGGATCTCAAAGTTACTTTTATACTTATCTATTTTTTTCTTGTGCTATTTTTGCATTTTTGTTTTATCTTATGAGAAATTTACACATTTACTTGAACAGGCAGAGCCAGAATTTTATGTGTGAGAGACCCTTTCACATATTTAGGTAATTTAAACTCTTAGTATGAGATATTAGAGTAATTTGCATAAAAATTGAAAGACCTTAAATTCATTAGAGAGGACTAAAAATATTGCACAAACCCAAAAACCCAAGTATGAGGTAAAGAGTAAGCAAGACTTTTTATAAAATCTAGGCTAAAGCCAGGAATAAAAAAGAGTTTGGATTGAGAACACATTTGAATTTTATCAGTATTAGACTGATATACAGCAACAACAACATCTGTTATAGTAGCAAGAAGAAGAAAAAAGCCAGGATGGGTCAAAGACCATTTTGGTCCCTTAGTGGCTTCGCCACTACATTTGAACTCCTATGCTAACGTCTCTTCTTAGTTCCGGTTGCGGGTGGGGTTTAGGATAATAAGAGTAAAACCATTTACCTCATTGAAGTCATAGCAGTCGTTGATGTCTTCTAGCACCATGCTCTTCTTTTAGACATTATTCCTATACTAAGACCCAAACTCGGGTGTACTGTTCATGGACAGTAAAATGGTGAAAATGCCCTTACAATGTTATTCTGGCTGGCTTTTGTTTTGGCTTCTCTACAGTGAAAAGGCGTTTTTGCCTTATCGACCATCGCAGTGTCTTCTAGCATATTCCCTTTCTTTTCACTGTTTTTCCTTCGGTTGGTTTTCACTTATTTTCCTGTAATTTGACTTCGTTTGTTTTGGGTTATGTGGTTTTGGTTTCGTTTATTCTATCTCCTTTCTTCTCTATTGTTCATCTCCCAGAAACCCTTCGTTCTCCATTAGCCGTTATCGTCCAACTCTGATTTAGCTACCCTTCGTCAACTCCATCTACTTTAACTTTCTTGCATATCTTTCTCTCTAAAGCTCTAAATTCTTAGCCAAATAGAACATCGAACTCCTTGGTGGTTCCCATCTATAGTTTGAGGTCAAGAAGCACTCGGTCAACGACATACCTGACACCAAGATTTTGTAAGGTCTCAATATCGAAGAAGATTTCGTACTCTCTTTGTCAACGATGACGACCTGACGCGGATCCTGTCCCGATTTGAAGAAAATTCTTCAAGCAACTTTGAATTCACGGTGAGTCCTCTTGCCCTCTCCAGAATTTGTTTGCGATTCTCCATTATTAACACCCGTTTTCTTGCTAGAAATCAATCCTATGACTTAAGTTTGAAATGCTATGTGCTTTTTTTTTTTTTTTTTTCTTTCTAATTTTTAGCAATTTTTGTTTGGTTGTTAATTTCTTTTTAATTGCTAGCTAGTAGCTATGTGGGGTGCAATTTTTAGATATTCATTCCAATTCAAATATAACCTTCAACAAAGAGTAATGCATAGACCAAATTTGCAAACCATACAACGTGTCACTAATAAGAAATAAATACGTTAATCAGCACTTAAGTAATAATCTAATCATCAACAATCACATCATACAGTTTACAAAATTTTGTATCCCTTGCATTAGTCTTCAAGAAATTAATGGATGCATGTCTCATTCATTGCCTATATATATCAACTAAAGATTCGAAAATATGATTATTTTTTTAGTCCATGTTGACCCTAAAAACTACCAATCCAACGTGGTGCGCAAACCTAGTAATTAATAAGCTAACTACGTCCTTCAATTGTGTGCGGGGTATGCCAACTCATCGGCCGAGTTCGCCCGGGGAGTAAAATTTGTTGATGTGGCGTTGGGTGCTCTGCTAACTTCTTGATCTTGAGACTGCGACCGAGGAAGGAACACTTCTCGGCCTTCGGGTTCTAGAGCTTGAAGACAAGGCTGCTAGTTCTGCGAAGTTCAATATCCAATTGGGCTTTCAATGTGCCGAATGTAGTAACCTGTAACACTTCACTTCACCGAGAAGGCTAATGAGATGACCTCTACCAATAAGGATTTGAAAATCCTTCTCGACCAAGACTTGGATAAATAACCAGTTGACCTCGACACAGTGATATTTATCCAAACTGAAGGTACTCCGCGGTCGGCTGATTCTACGGCAACAGTGCTGTTTATCCAAACTGAAAATGTCACCAGTTGCCGTCACAGTGTTGTTTAACCAAACTGAAGATGTGTTGGCGGAAAAAAAAAAAATCTCAAGGTTGTTAAGAGGTTTCGCGTAGAGCGAGAGTTTGAGCAGGGCAGTTTGTGTGTTGAATTTGAGGGCTCGAATGATGCACTCACTCTTCTATTTATAACAATGAAACTAGTCCTGGCTGAGTTAGAACCACACTTGGATTAGGACTCCTTATCCTGATCTAACTAGGACTAAGCAAATCCTAATTCAACTAGGACTTTGAACCCACCTTCATATGAACCAGATTCATTCCCTGACTCACAGTGCCTTCAGCTTTAACACCTCTGGTGGTACAAGGATTCAACCTTCGCCTTTATCCAAATCCATCCTTCTTGCAAAATGACTCGACCGAAGCCGACTAGACAACTCCTGGTGCCTAGCTGGCCTATGATACCCCCGGAAGACCGCCGAACCAAGAGTCTCAGCCCATTTTGTTACTCTTAGCCCAAATTCTCATTTTGGGCCCAAACACTACCTCCTCGCTTCTGAGGTCTTCGACCTATAACTCTTTGGCCGAATTTCGACCTTGAAGAAGTGAAATCAGTATCTTTGGAAGACAACGAAAAGTTTCGAATATTCCATCCACTCAGGTGCATTTATGAATCACGATCACACGATCTTAATTTTGTCAAATGCTTTGCCACGTGGCGACTCCTCAGCTTACTCGTCTATCATTAATAATGACCCTTGAAATGTGCAACCATTGAAACGTCTCTACGCCATTAAATCTGCCGTCACACATAAACATGCATCCTCAAACCACGAAAACCTCGATCCCTTCACCTGGGTCTTCTGAATATCCATCATGATTATCAAATTCTTTGGTTTATTCTACCCCTTATTAAGAAAATCAAACGGTTAATCTTCATTCCAGAATGCCTACAAATACCTGGCTTTTTCCCATCCAAACTTTACGCTTTCAAAATTTTTGAATCTTTATTCCCATTTGCTCTCATAACCCAGAAGATTTCGAAACCCAGAAAACTTCCAGTCCCAGAAAATTCCCAAACCCAGAAAAATCCTTGAGTTCTTCAACAATGGCTTCCAACACTTTTATCACCAAGCTTTCTGAGGAGTGCATGATGCGAGATTTATACGCACACAAATTAAACCCTCTTTTCGTCAAATTGTAGTATATTTATAAGTAGGGATCGTTCTAGACCGGGGATTAGGAGGGATTGTTAACCACTTGGATTTGACTCAAAAACGTAAAATAACAATATGAAACACTATACTAGACTCAAAGAATGCAAAACTAAACTTTAAAACACTAAAACAAACCAAAAAAACTCAAAACAACACAAACACACTCAAATCTGCCTAAAAACCACTTTCTGGGCAGATTTGAGCACAAACACAAATTTGGACGAATTTGTGTAACAAAATGACTCAAAACTCTTATAAACACAAACTAAGACACTTTCTAACTAAATTAGACAATAAAGTAAAGGGGGATTTTAATTTGACGAATTTAAACTAAAAGAACAGATTGTAAGTAAAAGCAAAATGTAAATGTGAATGTGTGATAGAATTGAATGGAATGAAGGCTAGCTAAGGGGTTCATCTCCATACATGTTATACTTGCATAATAAAACGATTTCCAATTGCATTTCAATAAACCATGAATTCTCAACACCCCAAGTTAACCGTGATGCACTAATTAACCTTCAAATCTTCCTAACGTTATTGAATTGGATGGGTTAGCGCATACAACAATTCAAAACATTCCCCACAAGTCCCCTACATGATTGCATAATAGAGATACAAGCAAGAATCATTACGCTCTATGAAAATTATAAGTGTTGACGAGGCATTCGTTACTATGGAATACGCATGAAACTTATGCCAAGAATTCGTTTAACGCGATTGTTTATAAGCAACCTCCACTACTTGTGAATATAAGTTCGTAACTATTAGGTGAAACTCACTTATATTCTAGCGTCATATTCATGCATGAAAATTAAGCGTGCACTCTCAATAAACATACATAAATAAGTTATCAATCAAACGGTTAAACAAATTGAATCACAACTTATGAAACGCAATTAGAAGTAATCAAATCAAAATGCAAGCATAAACATATATTTCGAATTTCCTCATAACTTTGAAATCAAAGAAACACCTAAACATTCCAACAACTCAAACTTGAATTGTATGAACGTTTAGGCACTCTTCTCTTCCATTCCTCATACGTACAAAACAAAGAGTATTGAAATTAACATTGAAATCAAAGAAACACCTAAACATTCCAACAACTCAAACTTGAATTGTATGAACGTTTAGGCACTCTTCTCTTCCTCTTCGTTGTAGCACAAGGTCTAAGGATAGTTTGATGGTGTGAATGGTTTGGGGAGTGGTGAAAATGGAAGGATGGTGTTTGGATTGTAAGGGAAACTCACGGCACAAAGGGGGAAGTGTTGGTGGTATGTACAATGGAATGGAAGTGTTTATGGAATGGATGAATTTCTGGCACAAAGGCCTTATTTCTGTGGTGAATGGATCCCCTCCTTTGTGGCTGCAATGAAGGGTTATTTATAGGTGAAATGGGGGGAACATGACAGCTAGGAGGGTGGTGGAAATCTGGAATGGTGATGGGAGATGCATGTGGCTGATTTATGCATGTGATTAAAGGGTGGAAATGCATGTGCTTTGAATAAGTGGCTGCATGTGCAAGGGGACAATCTGAAAATGCATGTGAAAGCATGTGTTGGCTGCAATGAT
Source organism: Pyrus communis (assembly GCF_963583255.1). NCBI lineage: Eukaryota > Viridiplantae > Streptophyta > Magnoliopsida > Rosales > Rosaceae > Pyrus > Pyrus communis. The sequence continues at coordinate 7,351,727 of NC_084805.1, read as the reverse complement.
GAAATGGATGGGAGTGCATGTGGCTTAATTAATTAAAGGGAGTGCATGTGCAATGTTTTAAAGGATGGAATGCATGTGAATATGATGGAAATCTGAAATGGGAGATGGAATGGGATGTTTTGCATGTGAATTAAAGAGTGAATGCATGTGCAATGACAGCTAGGTTGAATATGCATGTGGAATGGCTGATTTATTTGAAGATGCATGTGCAATGAAGTGGAATGACAGCTAGGTTATGATGATGAATGCATGTGGCTGATTTAATTGAATAGGAAAACATGTGGATTTAATGGTTTAAAGGGTGAATGCATGTGGATGCATGTGTTGATGAATGGGATTAGGAAAGGTTTAAATGTCCTAAAACTAAAGGGAACAAGGTTCCAACACTTTGGTCTTCAATTAGGTCTTCAATTTCGTCCAACACTTTGGCTCCAAGCATAAGCTATCCATCCTTAGCCCAAAAGTGCTCCAAAAGTCTCCAAAATGCATCTTTTTGCTCCTTTAGCCCTTTGGACCTACAAACACACGAAAATAGCTTAAAGTACTAAAATAACTAAAGAAACATAACGTAAATGCACGAGAACAAGCCATTTAAGTCGCATGAATATGCTCCTATCAGTGCACCAAGTGCAAAGACTTCATCGACCGAAACGCTATCAAGACCTTACAGTTTGAAGGCGATTCAATTGTTTCCCACTAAATATTGGGACCTCTTTTCAAGGATGTTATCCCAAAAACCATTACTGAAATGCTCAAAGCTCACTGCTTGAAACCCTTGCTCCAGAGGTATGATTGGTCGAAGTGGGATTCGGCCAGGCCTCAAGGAGCTTGGCCCTCGACCACTGCATCCAAGGCAGCTTGGGTCAAACGAATGAAGAAGTTCTTTAGCACATAATGGAAGACTCTTGGCATTTATGACGTTATCAAGCTCTCAACTATTGAGATTATTATGGATCGGGAGCTTCTCACGGCAGCCCTGAGTTTTTAGTATTCGGCCACCAACACAATGGTACTCTCTCTCGGCCCCATTGGCCCGACCTTGCTTGACATATCAGCCATCCTTAGCACTTCTCCATCTGGTCTTCTAGTTGATGTCGTCCTTCCTGGGTATCAATTCGACTTAGACCTTAAAGCATTATTTGAAGAACGTGTCGTCGAAACCCTAAAAAAGAAAGACCAACAAACCTCAGAAGAAGAAGTTCAGAAGCTGCACAAGAACTTCTTTAACTATAACACTCTCATTCACCACTTTGCTAGCCGAGGTGAGTAAGACCTACAGAAGGGGGAACATGAAGCCCTCATATTCTATTGGTACAACAAATTCATTGTTTGTACCAAGTCGAATAAATGTTTGATCGAAAAAATACTAGTGGTCACACTCTAGCTCTTAGCTCGGCCATCCTCGCCAACCTCATACGTTGCTTGGCCGAAGTGACCGTCACCAAAATCGACCTACACCAAAACGACCTACTCTGGGTTTTCTAGCTTTGGCTGCAAATCTACTTTGCCACCTTGAGGCCAGAAATCCCCAGCTTGAAAACCTTTGAAGCGCTAGGTCTCCAATTAGCCTCTAGACCAGCTCATCCTCACTCGCCCGAAGAAGTCTTTAAATACTTCTTCGGCCTAGAAAATCTCTCTGACGATGAGCTCTTGATCTGCCGTCGTCAAGAGTACCATTCTTCCATCAAACTTCCATCATCGACATGGGATGAGACCGAAGATGCCGATCTTCGACAAAACTGGGAGGCGTTCATGCTAGCTCGCGACCTTCCTCTCCACTGTGATGCTTGACACGTAAGTTGGGAAGTCTACCACCCTCACTTTACTGCTGAGTAACTTCACTACCTTCAAGGATGCCTTGTGCCTGTACTCACCTCCCAATCTTTTCTAAGTCGAGAACATTTCTCTGGTTCATTAGAAAGAGAGTGTAGAGAGGCCGAGCGAGAATTTCAAGAAAGGTGCACGAAACTCCGAATTCGACCGAACATCCCTGAAACTTACAGCACTAACACTTTTGCTGAATTGTGGAATGCATACATCCAAGAATTTTTTGGCACATCAGTTGAGGATGTTATCAAAAAGATCTTCAGCGACCGTCCAAAGAAAGCTCCCGCCCCAAAATCCAAAGAAGCAGCCCAAGGTATATGTCCTTTAATTATTTCTCTCTTGCTCAAAATTTTTTATCCTAATGTGAGTTTATTTTCAGTAAGTCGTCCGACAAAGCGGGCCGACACGGCCGCGACAATTACAACAAAAAAGAAGCATGCTTCTCCAAAGAAGGCTGCAACTGTTCGAGCTTACGCGACCTCTCTTACCCTATTGGCGGCCACTATTGAACCAGTCACACCAAGCAAATGCCCTTGCCCAGAGATAGGAGCGGCTGGTAATGTTGCCCTACCCCAAAAACGCATAAAAAAGAAGGTGAAGAAAGGGGAGCGAGAGATTCTTGTGATCTCAAACCAAAAAACAGGGGCAACAACTTCTAGCGTATCTCTCCCTCCCCCTGCCATCGACATCTCAGCAAGAGAATCGTAAAATCGTCCGATGGCTCAGACGACTGAAGTTCCCCCCACTGTTCCCACCGTGGTCGAACCAGTCGTTGTTCCATTGGTCGAGGGGCCTGTAATTCCAGGGCCAATTGTTACTCCTGGGGTCGTCCCAGTAGTTGCTGCTGTTGAGAAAGTAGCCACCCTGGCCCAGAAAAACCCATCCCCAAATCCAAAAAAAAAAACCAATAATCATCGTTGAAGAAGAGGTATAACCATTTTTGTCGGTAATTTGCTATTTAATTGGATTTCTCAACTAATGAACAACCATTTTCTGTTTAAGGGGACGAGAGCGAGGAACCTTTGTTGGTGAGGTGCCCTCAACCGACTAAGCTGCCACCCATCATTCCTCAGCCGATGATCGAAACGGCTTGCCAAGTCAACTGTTGAGTATGCATGCGGGGAATGAAGTTGCACCTACTGTCGAGACGGAAGCGGCAGTAGAGACGCCGATTCATCCCCAAGACCAGAATCTCAGCATTCCTCCACAGAAGGTTACTTCGGCCTTCGTAAGAACCTTCATTACCCTTCTATTAACTTCCTACTTTAGAATTCTAAACCAAAAAGATATTAAATGTCAAGTGCCCAATTACTCATTTCATAAAAAATTCTATGCACCGAAGAGTGTTATCTATATTTCCTGGCCACCTCAGTGGCCGTCGAACGTAGATAACCTTCATTGGCCGCGGGAATTGAGAAGCAGCCTTAAACACTGGCTTGGCCATTAACCTTTAATGTACTAGAGGAGATGGCCAAAGTCTCTTCTCAGTAGGTCTAAAACAAATTCTCTCTGCTATCTTTTTACAATTTTCCTTTTTTAAAAAAAAAAAAAAATCTTTTCAAGTGCAACCTTCATGGGAAATTGAGCTCGATGCTCTCATCTCGAGTACTTCTAGAGTGGCTGGGCCATCTGGAACGTCGATCAAGCCTTCCACAACTGCGGTCGAATTTAATACCTTCGCCAAGTTGCATGAACTCCTATGCCTTTCGGCCTCGCAAGTCCTTCAATGTAAGGGCCTCGACTTCGTAGAAGGTGCCTAAACAATCTTGTAGCCGGTGGCTTGCTGAGCACCGAAAGTGTTGTCCACTTATCCAATCTCCTTGAGCGGACTCGACAGTACTTTACTACTTTTGAACGGGCTCTCCGGGCGAAGGACGACCTAAAGGCTACAAAGATTGCTCATGAAGCCAATCGGCAGGAGGTTGAGGCCATAAAAGCAAAGAAAACATGGCTGGCCAACCTCGATCATCAAATTATCGAGCTACAATGTCAAATCGTCGAACTTCAACAACAAAGGTCTGCCGTTGCTTCGGATCTCGAAAAGGATTTTGAAGCGAATAAGGCTCGACTAACAGACTTCACGGCTGGAGCAAGGCAGGGACATCAACTTCAGCTGGAAAAAAAGAACAAGGTAAGCCGAAGTCACAATAGGTGAAGTAAGGTGGTTGGAACTAAAGGCCGCTCTTGAAGCCTTCATTCCTTCGATCCCTTAGGATTTTGGCTTTAGGAAATCTTTTGTAACTTCACTTGTATGCCTTTTTTGAAAAATTAATGAAATGAACTTTTTATCCTCGCATTTCCCAAGTGACTGGATGATATTTCTTTAAAAATTTCCCATTGATTGGTAGTTTATGAATTAGACTAGTTCGGTCTTTAAGATGGTATGCCCCCTTGCCTAACATTGCGGACAATGAAAGGTCATTCCTAATTTGGCGACCATTTTCTAAATCTAGGATCTTTGATTTCTATGGGTAACATGGTTTGCCAGACTAACTCCCCTTCGCCTAATGTTTTTTGTTTGACTCGTTGATTATAGGCTCACTCGACAATTTTTTTTTCTGTGCCACTAATAAATTATAAGCATCAAGCCGAACTTCCTCTAAATCTTCTAACTCTTGTCTCATGGCCTGGTTATATTCAGCACTGAACAAACTTCTTTGCTCAATTACTCATAACGAGTTTATACTCAGCTCGACTAGTAACATCACGTTGTGCCCATAAGTCAACGTATATGGGGTCATCCTGGTTGCTGATCGAAGTGAGGTCTGATATACCCATAAAGCCTCGCTCAACTTCAAATCCCACATACCAAGCTTTTCTTTTATCATTTTCTCAAGAATGCCGATCAAAACTTTATTACTTGCTTCGGCTTGTCCATTTGCTTGTGGGTAATATGGCGTGGATTTTTCAAGTCGAATTTTCAAGTTTGTCGTATATTCTTTGAACCTATCGGCTATGAAGATTGTGCCGTTGTCAGTTATGATCGATTCTAGTATGCTGAATCTTGTCATAATATTTTTCTACGAAATTGCAAACTTCCTTGGATGTTAATTCGGCATATGACTTTGCTTCAACCCACTTAGTGAAGTAATTGGTTGCCGCAAGTATCCATGCATGTTTAGCTACCCTAGAAAATGGTGTAATTTTACTAATTACATCCATGGCCCATCCTCTAAACGGTCATGGTTTGGTGACCGAGTGGAGTAATTCGGCCGGGACTCTTTGTATAGGCCTATGAATTTGACACTGTACACATCCTTGTGTATACTCGATACAATCCTTCAATATACACAGCCAGAAATAGCTATGTCGGCAAAGCAGCCAATGCATCTTGCGTCCAGATTGATAAGCTTCACAAATTCCTTAGTGTACTTCTGCAATTGCTTGAGCAGCCTCTTGCGGGCCGAGGCATAATAACAATAAACCATCATCACCCTTCTGGTACAACTCAGTCTGGTACAACACATAATTTGAGGCATGGGCCCTTGTTCTGGGGTCGTGTTTGTCATTAGGGTTATCGAGATAACGCATAATTGATCTTTTCCAATCGTTTGGTAATGTCTCGACAGAGCATACATCTATAGGATCTCTTCGTTCTAATAACGAAGGTAAGGACATTACTCGTGTATGGATCACGTGATCGTCGTACTACAAGTATCGCCTAGCCTAACTTGTCCCCAAGGAGTTGTGCGCCGGAGGCTATTTGAGCCAACTATTCTGCGTTGGTATTTCAAACGCAGGAGATGAGTTTGAACGTGATACCATTGAACAACTCAGCCAAATAGTTGTCAACCATGTGATAAGGCGCCAGAGTACAACTCATGCAGTGGAAAGTTCCATTGAGTTGGTTAATCATAAGTTCTGAATCGCCGAAAATGTGTACGCAGGCTGCCCTTAAGTCATAAAGGACGTTGAGGCAGATGATAAGGGCTTCGTATTCGGCCTGATTATTTGTACAATCAAAATCAAGCTTGAGAGAAAAATACCAACGGTGTTGATTTGGGGATTTAATAACGATTCCAACACCAGCCGAGGCTGAAGTACTGGAACCATCAAAATACATTGTCTAATACTTGTCATGTGTTTCCACCATGCCGATTTTGACGTCGTTGCCCCCGAAACTATGTGGAGAAGGATGTTGAGCTAAGAAATCAGCAAGTGCTTGCCCTTTGACGGCTTTTTGTGGCACGTATTGCAAACTGAATTCGGATAGTGCCATTATCCATTTCCCAATTTGACCTTTGACCATTGGTCAAGTGAGCATATATCGAATAACATTAGTCTAGATGATGACCAGATTGACAGAAGGGAGCATGTAATGCCAGAGTTTAGACGCAGCAAAAAACAATGCTATGCAGAGCTTTTCTACGGCTGAATAATTGATTTCAGGTGAGTTAAGATTCCGGCTGAGATAAAAGATGACATGTTCACGCCCGACATCGTTGTCTTATGTGAGAAGGTATTCGGCTGTTGAAAAGTATAACCTAAAAGGTTTACCATGTCGATGCGGTACAAGGATGAGTGGGGTTGTAAGGGAAACCTTGATTTGTGCAAAAGCCGCTTGATGTTCTTCACGCCACTCAAACTTGTTCGAATCCTTGAGTTTTAAAAGCGTAAAGAACACCTTCATTTTTCTTGCTAAATTAGCTATGAAACGACGAAAAAAGTTTATCTGGTCGAGTAAAGACTGAAGTTGCTTTTTGGTTGTCGGGGGTGGAACGTCAATGATTGCGCGAGCCTTATTTTTGTCCACCTCTATGCCATGATGATGCACAAGGAAACCTAAGAAATTGACAGCTGATACACCGAAGACACATTTGGCTAGGTTCGTTTTAAGGCCATGCTGGAGCATACGAAAGAAAGCTTGCCAAAAGTCATCTAAATGGGTTCGGCGGTGTTTCGATTTAATGACTACGTCGTCGATATATACCTCTATGATTGTACCAATCAGGTCATGGAAGATGGTATTCATGGCTCGTTGATACGTGGCACTAGAGTTTTTAAGGCCGAATGGCATAATTACCCATTCTTATGTGAACATCAGCTTTAGCAATAATAATCTGATTTAGCTAGCATATGCATCTATGAAAGACAACATTTCATGATTGGCCATAGCGTCAATTAACAAATTTGAAATTGGCATCGGATATTCATCTTTGGGGGTTGCCAGATTCAAACTACGAAAATTAATGCAAATGCGTAGAGTGCCTCTTTTCTTTGATACTGGTACGATATTCGCCAACCATTCGACGTATCGAGCTGTCCGAATAAAATCGACTTTTAAAAGCTGAACTAGTTCGTCTTTTATGTCGAGTTGTACTTCAGTCGAGAATCGTCTAGGGAGTTGGCGAAAAGGTTTACAACCAGCATTGATGCGTAATTCATGCTTGACAAGGGTTCGATCTAGACTAGGCATCTCATGGTTGAGTAATTTACAAAGTTCAATTTTCATGGATTGGGGTAACAATGCACTAACAAATAACGGCTGAGGGTCATCGACCGTTCCAACATGTATTTCCTCTAATGGGTCTTTAACTTGGGGCCGACTGTCTTCAAGCTCGACTGGGGCAGCTTGAACTTTATCAAGGGATAGGACGAGACCATTATCTTCTTCAACGAGAAAGTCTATGAGTTTACGCTCGAATTCAGCTGTTTGGAAGTAGTATACCAGTGGGCCAGCAGTCGTTCCACAGTAGATGAAATCGTGGCTCGGCATTCGACATGTTTGGTATCAGACATCGGGATCGGTAATGAGGTCAGCCAATCCGAGTCTCACCAAATCCTGTTGAACAGTCTTGGCGACAACCTCAATGGCTTTTTGAACCGAAATTCGAGTTGGCCATCATTCATCTTTGAGACCATACAAGGTGATGTAGCCGACGTGGTCGTCGTAGTAACGTACTTGGATCATGTTAGCTTTGAATGGTTGACTATCGGTCGGATGAACCATGACCGATTTCCCATCCCATAATATGAGGACTTGATACAAGGATGAAGGGATATAGCTTGTTTGATGGATCCGATCCTGACTAAGCAACACGTTATGTTCAGTCCTTGAGTCGATGATGAAAAATGCAGTCATGTGATTTCGACCTGCGATATTGCTTCTAACGGAAGTACCCCCTTGGTCTAGGATTTGTCTCCGATGAAGCTACACATGGTGACTCTTGATGGGATAAGTTCATCGTTAGAGCGACGTAGTGCTTTCATGATGGAGACGGGCATGATGTTAACCGTTGCTTCGCAGTCGACGAAGATTTTGGAAACTGGATATCCTTCGACGTGAGCTGTGACATACAACGACTTTAAATGATCAGGATTGGCTGAGGAAAAGTAGGGAAACAACTCAACAAAAGCTGCTTTTAGTATGTCTTCTTTGCTTACTTGCTCGTTCTCCTCCATGATGACGAAGTCAACTTGCGTTACTTCTTCGGCAACCATATCACCATCTAAGAAATTGGGTTATGGTCATCGTCTTCCAGACTATTGAGCAAAGTGTCCTGTTTTGAAGTGTCCTCGACCTGATCATTTTTCTTTTCAAGTAATTGTTCCTGTGGTGCATTCAGCATTCCCATTTCATTCTGATTGCTATCCCTGAGTTCGCTCAACGTTAGAGACTGGTCTTGTCCTTGCGAAGCCTTATGGGCACGCTCCTAATAGGTAATTCGAGCATCCTTCGTGTCTAGGTAAGCATCTAGCCATGCCACGCGCTCTTTCTCATCGGCTGTCAGGCTGAAAAAAGGCACGGCTGAGAAAACTTCAATATGGTATCGTAAATATTGGAGGTCTTCGAGGGAGAAAGGAAGCTTGGTAGTATCTATATTAGTATATGGGTCGACCTCGAAGCTGAGAACTCGAGCTTCTCGTATATGCTGAAACCTGCCCTTCATTCTCAGATCAGTAATCTTTTGAATAATCTGCTCGGCATCAGGGCAAGTTAGTGCCAGGTCGAGAACCTCTTGACACGCCTTTGGTAAGCTATACAAGTCATTAGCAAAATATTTCTCGTGAAATTCCCGCATGTACTCTAAGGCTTTGCCGAGAAATATGGGGTGTAGATTTGGTCTGACCTTTATTAATGGGTCTTGTGAAGGCAATAGAGGAAGTTTATTTTCCGCTTCATTCTTGAGATGTTCGAAACGAGCCTTCATTTCCCTAAGCCGGAGAAGGAGTTTAATGCGCTTCTCAAACTCTTCTATCGTGGTCACAAAATTGTGATTAATCGCCTTCTTTCCGTGAAGTAATTCGGCCATGATTGCTGGGGGCTGTCGATCATCTTCGTTATCTATTATTTCTTTCGACTACCATTTGGTAGCCGAGGTAGCCTGAGCCGCTTGTCGATAGGCCATGTTGTCTATTCGCTGGCCCCAGCGTTTCTGCGATTTGAGAGTGCGGTATATACGTCGGCATGACTCTGACAGCTTGAAGGTGTTTTGGCTCACGGAAGAACTCGAGCTGCTAAAGTTACGTGTATAATAGTCCTCGTTATAAAACGGTGTATTGAAATCAAGGTGCCGTCTGGCCGAAGGTTGCTCATCGATCCGTGTCTAAGGGCCAAGCCTATCAAAAACTCTCTGGCGTTGTCCTGCCGCGAACACTTTTTGAGGTGTCGGTGAGACCGCAGGAGGCGGCCATTGTATTATAGCCTGAGGTAGTTTCTCTTTTAGCTCGGTGAAGATGACATTTGCCTTAAACCGACTACTTAAAATCATTGGCCCATCCGCTTCTTCTGCGCTGGAGTCTAACATGGGCTCGACGATAGCTGGTCCTGAAAAATCTCTAGGCGGCTTGTTTGAAAATAAATCAATCTTAAGCCGTGGTCGAGAGTTCTGCTTTATGACTTGTTGCATTAGAACGAACTCGGCCTTTCTTTTCCCTTTGTCTTTAGGCAGATGAACATTAACCACGTTTATTGTCGCCGTAAGAAATGGGTCGATGTCGACGCTTATTTTCTTTTCTAGAAACATGAGTTTACCATTGTCAATCCAGCATTAGATGACGTCTCGAAACACGATGCAGTTGTTTGTCCTGTGCTTGTTCGAGTTATGGTATTTGCAACATGTCTTTCCTTTCAATTCTTCAGCTTTGGGGATATTATGCAAGGCTGAAGTTTGATAATTTTGGCAAGTAGTAGTTGATTGAAGATGGCGTCGGCCTTAGTAATGTCGAAAGTATAAACTTTCACTGTTTTGACGAAAGACTCTTTAGGGGTTGAGCGAGTCTTGGCCTGTTTGGGATTGGCATAAGCCAACGCCTTGTATATATATGGTTTGCCGATTATTATTTCGGCCGCGTCTATACTGGCATATTTTTCAGCTTAGGCCGACACATAATTGACCGTGGGGTTTTTGTAAATTGTTCCTCTGGATAGGGACTTCGAAGCCTTCTCTTCTCGGAGTAAATAATCATATTGCTCGACATGTTGAGCTAGTTCGTACATGTCACGGAACTTTGCCCTTAGGAATTTCTTCTTGTACTCCACGTCCAACCCATTCATAGTGAGCCTAACAAATTTGACTTCAGGGAAATGTACTCGGCACCAATTTTTGGCCAATTTAAACCTTGTAAGATAATCCATCAATGACTCATCAGATACTTGAGCCATCCTGGCTAATGAAGAAACTGACATTTCCATCCCTGGCCGATAAAATTACTTATGGAATTTTTCGACCAGTTCTTCCCAACTTTGGATTGAGCTAGGTGGGAGGTTGATGTACCATGCGAATGCTAAATTTTTGGGCCTGTCAACGAGAAGTTGAATAGTCGCAATTTATGGAAGTCACTATTAACATCTCCGCATTGTGCAGTGAATCGAGCTACATGTTCTAACGAGGATAAGGACGATTCTCCATCAAAAAGGTTGAAATCTGGGATCTTAAAGCCTTTAGGATATTCGAACTTCTCTACATAAGTTGGGTATAGATGGATGAATTTTGGAAACTTTGGCCTATTTTCCAAGGCTGAATCGATCATTCTTTAGACCTCGATCATGTCGACGGATGTTGTTTCTTTTCTCTGGTCAGATCCGTCTGATCTACTGCTTGATCCTCCTTTTTTTCCAAGTTGATTGTTTTGAGCCGATCAGATCTTGTCTTGGCTTGTATCGTTAATAACGAATTACTCTTAAGTGGTAGTTGTCAGGAACGATGAACGGGTCTACCTTCGTAAACTTTACTAACCAATAGTTCGAGCAATTTGTTGTGTGACTCGCCATTATAGTTTGAGCAATTTGTTGTGTGACTCGCCATTACTACGTATTACCTCAAGTATGCTTTTTACGTCTCGACTAAAATTCTGAGATTGCTCTTCAAGTCTTCTCCGGAGAAACAATCTAGTTGGTGGATCAGAACCTTCGCCATCATTATCATCGCAATCCTCGATTATTCTTTCGACAAAAATTGCTTTTGTTGCTCTGGTGGTGATCTCAGCATCATGAGCCTGTCCGCCGAGACTAACTTCATTTTCTCGGCGTGTCGCATTTGTGGCTTCAGGTGTGATGGCAGCATGAGGATTATGTGCTTATGACAGACCATCATGATCTGGGTTTTGGACCATAAGTGGAAGGTTAGTCGCTGATTTACCCATCCTTATTTCCTTTTTACTAACCGTGTCTCAATGGTCATGAACTTCGTAGCTTTAGCACTGTGTCCCACTGGGGGTGCCAAAATGTTGACCCTAAAAACTTCCAAGCCTACGTGGCGCGCAAGCCGAGTAATTAATAAGATAACTACGTCATTCAGTTGTGTGCAGGGCGTGCCAACTCGTTGGTCGAGTTCGGCCGGGGAGTAAAATATGTTGATGTGGCATTGGGCGGGCTGCTGACTTCTTGATCTTGCGACTGCAGTCGAGGAAGGAACACGTCTAGGTCTTCGAGTCTAAAGCTTGAAGACAAGGCTGCTAGTTCTGCGAAGTTCAATATCAAATTCGGCTTTCAATGTGCCGAATGTAGTAACCTGTAACACTTCACTTCGCTGAGAAGGCTAATGAGTTGACCTCTGCCAATAAGGATTCGAAAATCCTTCTCGACCGAGACTTGGATAGACAACCAGTCGACCTCGACGCAATGCTGTATATCCAAACTGAAGGTGCTCCGCGGTCGGTTGATTCTACGGCAATAGTGCTGTTTATCCAAACTAAAGATGTCACCGGTTGCCATCACAGTGTTGTTTATCCAAACTGAAGATGTGTTGTCGGAAAAAAGAAAATAAACATCTTAAGGTTGTTGAGAGGTTTCGCGTAGAGCGAGAGTTTGCGCAGGGCAGTTTGTGTGTTGAATTGGAGGGCTCGAATGATGCACTCCTTTTTCTATTTATAGCAGTGAAACCACTTCTGGCCGAGTTAGAACCACACTCGGATTAGGACTCTTTATCCTAATCTAACTAGGAATCGGCAAATCCTAATTCAACTGGGACTTTGAACCCACCTTCATAATGAACCAGATTCATTCCTTGACTCACAGTGCCTTCAGCTTTAACACCCATGTTGGTACAGGGATTCAACCTTCACCTTTATCCAAATCCATCATTCTCGCAAAAGGACTCAATCGAAGCCGACTAGACAACTCCCAGTGCCTAACCGGCCCATGATACCCCCCGGAAGATCGCTGGACCAAGAATCTCAACCCATTTTGTTACTCTCGGCCCAAATTGTCATTTTGTTACTCTCGGCCCAAATTGTCATTTTGGGCCCAAACATTCCCATATTGACAAGGTTAGTAAAAAAGAAAAAACACCTCACAAATTATATATAAACACTTTAAAAGTTCAGATATAAGGGAAACAAAACTTATCATCTATCTACTTGTAAGTCTGGGGTTTTTTTGTTCCCTTCTCTCAATACAAAATAAATTAGTTTTTTTTGTGTCTAAATTATTAAGCTTAAAGCGTTTTTCTAAGTATAATTTTATCAAAGTCTTACATGTGAAAATAAATAATTTTCTTATATGAAGTTAGGGCAACTTTTTAGGGTAGCCCGAATCCTCAAAAGTCTCAGGACCGGCCCTATCAAAAACCGAAATATTTCAAAATATTCCTAGTGAAATAGTATTTTTAGGGTTGCCCCGGACTTCAAAAATCTCAGGACCAACCCTATCCTAAATTGAAATATTTCAAAATATTCCTAGTAAAATAGTAGATGCTTAGATAGGAAGTGAGTGAACACATGTTTTGTTAATTAGGACAAGCTTTTCACATAAGTGAACTGTGTCTAGGAAGCTTCTGGCACCTACTTAAGTTGTGGAGAAATTTCGACAGTATGCGTCATTACTCGCAGTAAAGGTAGGCACCATGCATGCAAGTCCCAGACGAACTTCCCTTTTGAATGTGTTGCCACATGCAGATCATCGTATACAAGAATTTTATGATACAGTGAAATCAAGCTTGGGATTATTAAATTATCAATGGTTGTGGGTGACGTTAGGTTAGATTTTCCATTTTGCACCTTGAGAATAGCATTAGAGGTTGGGATATATCACCCTCATGAAAATGAGTGCAACCCTCCTTTTAAGAAGAAAGTTTGGGTGGGGCAATGTGCTAGTTTGGTTTGCTCATGTTCATGATCAAGATTTGGATGAGTTCCAATTTGTGGTGACTGAGGAGAGTAGTGAAGGTTAGTGCGTTGTTATTTATCATGTATTTTTCTTTCCATCTGTGTACTACCCTTTTCATGAATTATTTACATATGTACAGTGTAGTGTTTTCTCCCCCTTTTCGTTTCCCTTTTCTGTTTAACTGAAGTATTAATGTTTTTACTCGCGCTGGTATAGTTATTAACTTATTGATTATTATTTGGAACGATGACTTATTTTAATGAATTCGTAATTTCTCTTCCTCGGGCATATATATGCCATTATACATTGAACATCATTCAAATAAATTGATATGTGAATGATAATCCGAATACTTATGATGATATTTCAAATAGTTTACTAGCCATCTGGGGCTCTTCAATCTCATCAAGAAATGTGTTTCAAAATACAGCTGCTTCCTTTTTTTAGCAGTTGTTCATCGAAGGAGGAAAATGTTTTTAACGTTGTGCAATATCATTAATGTTTCAAGACATTTCCTGGCGTCTCGTCTCTTTTCCAAGTCAAATTTTCCCATGAACAAAGCGAAGCAAATTGTGTACTGTTCAGGAACATGAGTATATTTGGTTTGAGAAACCATCTGATTTAATGTCCGATTTAAAAAGTAGTTAGCATGTTTTCTTTTATAGTGTGGCGCCTCTTTTTGAACCGGGTTGAAAGCTTCGGAAAGTTTTTTTTTGGACCACTCTTTATTTCACGATCTTCCTGTAGTAATTTCCTTACTATTTCAATGACTGTAGTTATTCTCCTCTTAGTGTAGAAATTAACTGACGACCGATCGGTGGCATTGGGGGATCAGTCTTCAAAACTAGCCGGCGAAATTGGTTCTCTCTCTCTGGGGTCACCGATCACCCAACAGGTGCTCACTGGTTCCCGCAGTCTGAAAATGAGCACACTACTTGATCAGTCCAATTTGATTATGAATTGTGAAGATGTGAGGAAATGTCTCAAATTTGAAACTTAGCATACCTTGTAAGAGCTTGCAAAGAACTGGGTTACTCACTTCATTGCTAATTGAGTTTAGAGTGTAATCCCAACTTCCTTCATGATAAAATCATATCATTTCAGTTCAATTTCTTCATGTTTTGGGGTTGTTTATTTTGTAATGTGTTGACTATCTAGTGTAAGTATAGGGAAAGAGCTCGAAACTTTTTTTAGCTGGGGTGACCTTAACTTCTAGCTCTACTTGAGAAAATTTATGATAATATAATATTTTCTATAATTTCATTCCTTTTTTTTCCCTTAAATTTCATTAAGCCAACTTATAGGCATTTTTTCACATCGCTTATCATTATACATATTATTTAAAAATTTCAATTGATCAATTAAAGTACTTAAATATAATAAATTCAAGTTATATATATCTTTTACTTTATATTCATTCGAATGAGCATGAATAATATGTTCTACCCCTTTATGTAAGCATCATATTTTTTGGGCAGCTGCCCCAGTGGGCCTTGGTTGCCTTCGTCTTTTTGAGTGTGACTAATTGATTAAGATTTATATTGGGGTATACCGAGTGAGAGTGAGAGAGTTTTTTGGTGTATTAGGAACTCCTTTAGAGACTATATTTAGAGGGATTGAGATGAGTGAAGTTACCAATGTGTTTGTGGCACAAAGAGGAGCTGGGAAAACATTATTCTTTCTGTCTGACAGTTCGTTGTAACCCACAAAAGCTTTTAAATGTCATCGATTTATGTTGTTGTCTGAATTCAGAAGATAAATTATAGGAGAACTGGTTGGAATTCACCTATTTTAACGACTGTATCAATAATAGTATATGTTTGTGTTGCAAGTGTAAATAGAACTCATTCGATATTTGAGTTGTACATAACTTATATTATAGCGATTCTTTTTTTACTAAATAAACTTGAGAAACTACAATTTATAATTTGCGACACACCTAATAGAGGTGGAATATGCTCTACTAATCCGAAGGCTTGGAGTGTTTGACCTCAAGCATGATGACGGTGAATGTCTCACTTCATTTTTCTTACACCAATCACTTTAATAGTTAAAAGGCTTGACATTGTATTCATTTAAATGAATGAATGAGTTTCCTATTTTTCTACTTTCACACAATTATAATATTTCAAAATTGAGACTACGGTAAAATATGTAAATTCTCTTATCCAAAAGAACGAGACTTGGCTATTGAAAATTCAGCAACATCTCCTGCTACCAACCAATCACGGTTAAACACGTGTCCAAATTATGAATTTTTTGATTAATTTGGACACGTATCCAACCGTGATTGATAGGCAGCAAGAGATACTGCTGAATCTTTCATCAGCCAAGTCTTTTTCCTATCCAAAATGATTACGTTATCTTTAAAGAAAGAGTCGGCTGGTCATCGCCCCACGTAGAACAAGAAAACGTGAGAAACACTGTTACTAATATATATTTTTTTGTCGTTAGGTTGGACGAATATGTTAGAGGGATGGAAGAACTGGTGGGGAGAGAGAGAGAGAGAGAGAGAGAGAGAGAGAGAGAGAGAGATAGAGAGAGATGCAGAGTGGCTAGTAGAGGAGTTGTGACTCACGAATCTATTTATGCTATTAAAATGATGTTAGCTTTTTTAATGTCTATTTAAGCCCTCTTCACCTCAAGTTCTCAAAACATCTAATATCCACTTAAGTCTCTCTCTCTCTCTCTCTCTCTCTCTCTCTCTCTCTCTCTCTCCCTAAATTACATCTCTGCAAATATTAGGCTCCATTTTTCCCCTCCACATCTCTTTTCTCTGAGAAGATGGCCGGCCGGAGAGCTGAAGATAATGCCGTCTTCAGCCAACAAACCGGGAGCAGAGGCCTCTCAGACTTTGATCCCCCAAAGAAACCCAAAAGAAATAAGTACGCCTTTGGTTGTGCCATTTTGGCTTCCATGACTTCAATCTTGCTGGGTTATGGTAAGTATATATACTTCAAATTTTGCTTCCTTAGATTTGTTTTTAATTATTATTAACCCTCCAAAGTAGTCGTATACACTTTTGCTTTAATGATAAAAATACACGATAAATATAAAAATTGAGTCGCGAGAAAAAATTCTTAATTTATTGCAACAATTCGTTGTCATTAATATTCCAAAAGTTATATTTTTGCATGTGATGATGTTGGTTTTATATATCTATAGACATTGGTGTGATGAGTGGAGCTGCAATTTACATACAAAAGGACCTCAAGATTTCCGACGTGCAAATTGAGATCCTACTCGGTATTCTAAACGTCTACTCCCTCTTCGGCTCCGCCGCTGCCGGAAGAACATCCGACTGGATTGGTCGCCGATACACCATAGTCCTTGCCGGGGCTATTTTCTTCGCCGGAGCTCTTCTTATGGGATTCGCCACAAACTATGTCTTTCTAATGGTCGGCCGGTTTGTAGCTGGGATTGGCGTCGGGTACGCCCTCATGATCGCTCCTGTCTATACCGCCGAGGTCTCGCCAGCGTCATCTCGTGGGTTCCTCACATCTTTCCCAGAGGTTGGTTTATATGCATCCATAACCGCTATATCATTTTCCATAAAGCGAAACAACCATAGTACTAGAGCTTATCACAAGTTCACAACCCAAAGCACAGGCAGCATGTTGGTGAGACCTACCACATGCATGCCTTCAACATTTTAAGAAACAAAAATGTTACTCTTATCATTTATTTGTATCATTTTTCTAAAAAAAATAGCACTCACATGAGTTGGTGGTCCCTACTTCTATATAAAGGTGCTACATAAGATGATAATAATAGGTGGTAAGTGCAGCATTATTCTTAAAAACATCATACAAATAAAAGAATTTCGATATGTCGGGAGTTTTTCTTTTATGTGGTTTTTCATGAATTTCTTTTATTTTCCCTCCACATGAAAACAAAATTAACAGTTTATTACTATAAAATTTGGATAATTATAAAAGGATAATGTTGGATAACGCGTTATTTGCAATGTTTTTTCTCTCATGACTCATTTTCTTGGGTAATGTTAGTGAGACGAAATTTTGTAAATAATTATTTGTAATTTTTTCTCTCATGCACTCTTATTATTTTTTCGAGTAGTACTAAGGAGATTAAATTTGTAAACTAAATGATATGTAAGTTGACAATTGAATTATTATTTAATTAACGTGTTTATTCTTATTGCGAGCACATTATTTAATTGCAAATTTAGTCTACAAACTTAATGTACCTAACACTACTCTTGATTAACATGTGAATTGTATAAATTTAAAGAAAGTTACATGCTAGATGAATAAAATATTTTAGGAAAAAAAAAAGAATTATGATGCGAAAATCACTTTTGAAAATCTTGAAATGATTTATTAGTTAAAGAAAAAAATTGTGGAATGCAGATATGAATTGATTTTGTTTTTATTATGAATTGATTATGTTTTCACTAATTTGATTTGTGTGAATGCATACTAGGTCTTTGTCAATGTAGGGATACTGTTGGGCTACGTGTCCAACTATGCGTTCTCGAAGCTCCCAACTAACTTGGGGTGGCGGCTCATGCTCGGCGTCGGCGCAGTCCCCTGCGTTTTTTTGGCCTTAGGCGTCTTAGCCATGCCAGAGTCGCCGCGCTGGCTCGTCATGCAGGGACGGCTCGGGGACGCGACACGTGTTCTCAACAAAACCTCAGACTCCAAGGAGGAGTCTCTGCTTCGATTAGCGGACATCAAAGAAGCTGCTGGAATCCCCGAGCACTGCACCGACGACGTCGTTCAGGTCCCCAAACGTAGCAAAGGCCAAGACGTCTGGAAAGAGTTGCTCCTCCATCCAACACCAGCAGTTCGTCACATTTTAATCTGCGCCGTCGGTATCCATTTCTTTCAGCAGGCCTCGGGCATCGACGCCATCGTTTTGTACAGCCCAAGAGTCTTTGAGAAGGCTGGGATAACCAACTCCGACCACAAGCTACTCTGCACTGTAGCCGTTGGATTAGCCAAGACCATTTTCATCCTGGTCGCCACGTTTTTGCTTGATCGGGTCGGACGGCGTCCGTTGCTTCTATCTAGTGTTGCCGGGATGATATTTTCCCTCGGAGCTCTTGGTGTCGGCCTTACAATCATTGATCAGCACCACGGGGCTAAGATGACGTGGACTACTGCACTGTGCTTGACCATGGTAATAGCGTACGCCGCGCTCTTCTCTATCGGATTGGGGCCCATCACTTGGGTTTATAGCTCTGAGATCTTTCCGTTGAAGCTACGTGCCCAAGGCTGTAGTATGGGAGTGGCGATGAATAGGGTGGTGAGTGGGGTCCTCACAATGACGTTTATTTCGTTGTATAAGGCCATAACAATGGGCGGGGCCTTCTTTCTTTACGGGGGAATTGCTGCTGTTGCATGGGTGTTCTTTTATACGATGTACCCGGAGACACAAGGTAGAACCCTAGAAGATATGGAGGTCTTGTTTGGCAAGTTCCACAAGTGGAGAGAAGCGAATGCAATGCTCGAAACGAAAACCCAAGTTGATCATGGCGATGGCAACAATGGAACTGGTGCGGTCGAATTAGGCACAAAAGGGCCAGCTAATTAGATTAGTGTGATATGTGGATGGTATAATGGTTGTGCATTTAGTTCTTTGACGAAAATTATGGTAGGTGTCGGTTATATAATGTACCTCCTCTCAATCGGCTATATATGTAAACGGGTTTCGAACCTCAGAGACAGAGGAGAAAAGGGTTTGTTTTCGATATGTATTGTACAAGTTTGTTTTCCATGCATTAGCAAGGGAAAAAGAGTGTTTTTGATGTGTATTGTACGAGTTTGTTTTCATGAGCATGCAGAAGAGTTCGTTTTCAACGTGTATACAACAAGTTTTCAGTTCAAGTTTGTTTTCCATCACCAACTTCTATTTGTTTGTTAATCTTTTAAAAGCAATGAGATTGTAGCTTAACCCAAAAGTCTTTAAGCATAGGCAAGAAGGAGAGCAGGCCAAAATGAACAAAAAATCTAGCCGAAATGAATGAAAATAATTCTTTTCTAGAAAAAAACAAATGACTCCTGCATTTTTTGTTCGCCGCTCTGAAAGTACCTACTCCTTTGTTCATCACTTCCCACACCTGTAGTATTTCTACATGTTACAAGAATTCCTACTTATTCATATCTTTTCCATTTTTCTGTAAAAGAAGTTCCAAAAAATAGCACCAATACATAAAGGCTTTTTTGCTAAAAGTAATCTTTGAGATTTACATAACTCCTCATTTTGATTCCTGAGATTTGAAATAGATAGAATTGGTCTTTGAGTTTGTCCACAATCAATCATTTTGATCATTCCACAAAAAATCGCCATAAAATAGGAATAAAATGATAAAAATATCCTCAATTTTGGTCCAATCATGTTGGCCTATTGTTTATTAAATTGAGGATAATTTTGTAATTTTGATCCTTATTTAACATAATTTTTCACCCAATGACCAAAATGATTGCTGGTGGACAATCTCAATTAGGCCTGGCAAACAGGTCGTGTCTATCGTGTTCGTGTCGTTTTCGTGTAACACCTGTTATCTTAACGGGTCGTGTTGTGTCACACCCGTTATCTTAACGGGTCCTTAACAGGTCGGGTCACTTTACCCAACGGGTAAAGTGACCCGACCCGTTATGACCCGTTAAGAAAAATATATATTTTTTTTTTAATTTGCACATACCACACATTGCCACATAAATATTACTTCAAAACATTAAAACATTTATCGTTTAAGTACTATATCTACACTCGAAAATAAGAGCCTAATAAAAAAAATAATACATACACTACTAATCTATTACAAATATTAAATGTGCAAGGATATGCAAAATGAAAGAGTTTTTGTTTTCAAGATTGTAAGTCTTTCTCAAAAGTTTACACCTCTATCTACAAAATCTTCAATTTACATCGATCATCATGAAATTGTATTGAAACTTTGGTTTGATCTATTGCCTTGAAGAGTTATGTTGAAGATGTTTTCAGTAAGGTTTTCCACGTCAAAACTCTCTTCCGCATAAACTAAGTATAGAAAAACCAAACATTAAAAATCATTCAAATTATGAGAAGTTTACCAAAATAATTATGAAAAGAAATAAAATAATAATACTATACCATATAAAAATATATTAAAATAACCGTTAAATCGTGATTTTTCGTATATAACCGTCGAAAGGCTTTGTCCCGTTACTTGATCTCTGAATGTTTGTTTTTTGTGATTTTTTGTTGATGTGATCTCCAAGCATATACAAACAAGTTTGACGGTTTGGATCGTTGAAATTAGTTTTGGAGAATTCGTATCCCAACAAAACGATAGATTGACTAACACTTAGAGTTTATTTATACTTTCATTAAGTATAACATAAGATTTTGTGGTATCCACTTGTGTAAATATTTTAAATTAAAGATCAAATTCATTCATTGTATTCATATAGGGTCAAGGAGTGTAGCTGTGAAAAATCATCAAAATCGGAGTTAAAATAACCGTTAAATCGTGATTTTTCGTTTATAACCGTCGAAAAGCTTTGTCCCGTTACTTGATCTCTGAATGTTTGTTTTTTGTGATTTTTTGTTAATGTGATCTCCAAGCATATACAAACATATTTGACGGTTTGGATCGTTGAAATTAGTTTTGGAGAATTCGTATCCCATCAAAACGATAGATTGACTAACACTTAAGAGTTTATTTATACTTTCATTAAGTATAACATAAGATTTTGTGGTATCCACTTGTGTAAATATTTTAAATTGAAGATCAAATTCATTCATTGTATTCATATAGGGTCAAAGAGTGTAGCTGTAAAAAATCATCAAAATCGGAGTTAAAATAACCGTTAAATCATGATTTTTCGTTTATAACCGTCGAAAAGCTTTGTCCCGTTACTTGATCTCTGAATGTTTGTTTTTTGTGATTTTTTGCTGATGTGATCTCCAAGCATATACAAACAAGTTTGACGGTTTAGATCTTTGAAATTAGTTTTGGAGAATTTGTATCCCATCAAAACGATAGATTGACTAACACTTAAGAGTTTATTTATACTTTCATTAAGTATAACATAAGATTTTGTGGTATCCACTTGTGTAAATATTTTAAATTGAAGATCGAATTCATTCATTGTATTCATATAGGGTCAAAGAGTGTAGCTGTAAAAAATCATCAAAACCAGAGTTAAAATAACCGTTAAATCGTGATTTTTTGTTTTTAACCGTCGAAAAGCTTTGTCCCGTTACTTGATCTCTAAATGTTTGTTTTTTGTGATTTTTTGTTGATGTGATCTCCAAGTATATACAAATAAGTTTGATGGTTTGGATCGTTGAAATTAGTTTTGGAGAATTCGTATCCCAACAAAACGATAGATTGACTAACACTTGGAGTTTATTTATACTTTCATTAAGTATAACATAAAATTTTGTGGTATCCACTTGTGTAAATATTTTAAATTGAAGATCGAATTCATTCATTGTATTCATATAGGGTCAAGGAGTGTACCTGTAAAAAATGATCAAAATCGGATTTAAAATAACCGTTAAATCGTGATTTTTTGTTTATAATCGTCGAAAAGCTTTGTCCCGTTACTTGATCTTTGAATGTTTGTTTTTTGTGATTTTTTGTTGATTTGATCTCCAAGCATATACAAACAAGTTTGACGGTTTGGATCGTTGAAATTAGTTTTGGAGAATTCGTATCCCATCAAAATGATAGATTGATTAACACTTAAGAGTTTATTTATACTTTCATTAAGTATAACATAAGATTTTGTGGTATCCACTTGTGTAAATATTTTAAATTGAAGATCGAATTCACTCATTGTATTCATATAGGGTCAAGGAGTGTAGCTTTAAAAAATCATCAAAATCGAAGTTAAAATAACCGTTAAATCGTGATTTTTCGTGTATAACCGTCGAAAAGCTTTGTCCCGTTACTTGATGTCTGAATGTTTGTTTTTTGTGATTTTTTGCTGATGTGATCTCCAAGCATATACAAACAAGTTTGACGGTTTAGATCATTGAAATTAGTTTTGGAGAATTCGTATCCCATCAAAACGATAGATTGACTACCACTTAGAGTTTATTTATACTTTCATTAAGTATAACATAAATTTTTGTGGTATCCACTTGTGTAAATATTTTAAATTGAAGATCGAATTCATTCATTGTATTCATATAGGGTCAAGGAGTGTAGCTGTAAAAAATCATCAAAATCAGAGTGAAAATAACCGTTAAATTGTGATTTTTTGTTTATAACCGTCGAAAAGCTTTGTCCTGTTACTTGATCTCTGAATGTTTGTTTTTTGTGATTTTTTGCTGATGTGATCTCCAAGCATATACAAACAAGTTTGACGGTTTGGATCGTTGAAATTAGTTTTGGAGAATTCGTATCCCACCCAAACGATAGATTGACTAACACTTAGAGTTTATTTATACTTTCATTAAGTAAAAAATAAGATTTTGTGGTATCCACTTGTGTAAATATTTGAAATTGAAGATCGAATTCGTTCATGGTATTCATGTAGGGTCAAGGAGTGTAGCTGTAAAAAATCATCAAAATCTGAGTTAAAATAACCGTTAGATCGTGATTTTTCGTTTATAACCGTCGAAAAGCTTTGTCCCGTTACTTGATCTCTGAATGTTTGTTTTTTGTGATTTTTTGCTGATGTGATCTCAAAGCATATACAAACAAGTTTGACGGTTGAGATCGTTGAAATTAGTTTAAGAGAATTCGTATCCCATAAAAACAATAGATTAACTAACACTTAGAGTTTATTTATACTTTCATCAAGTATAACATAAGATTTTGCGGTATCCACTTGTGTAAATATTTTAAATTGAAGATCGAATTCATTCATTGTATTCATATAGGGTCAAGGAGTGTAGCTATAAAAAATCATCAAAATCGAAGTTAAAATAACCGTTAAATCGTGATTTTTCATTTATAACCGTCGAAAAGCTTTGTCATGTTACTTGATCTCTAAATGTTTGTTTTTTGCGATTTTTTGGTGATGTGCTCTCAAAGCATATATGTGACATCCCGTCTCTGAAATATCGAAATGCACGTGTGAAATTACGACTTTGCCCCTAGTTCGTTTTTGTCACGTTATGGGTTGTTTTGTGTGGTGTGGCATGTGTTGGACCACACACACTCCCACACACAGACACTGTCTCTCTCTCTCTCTCCTTCTGTCTTCTCTCTCTGTCTCTCCCGTGCTCCCTTCCTCCCTTCTCCATTGAAACTGTACGGACACACACATAACCATACCAAACCTTGCAGATCAAGGGAACGAAGCATACCATTGAACTCGTGAGGTCGAGGCGAGCACGTCCATACTATTTTCAGGTAAGAAAACCAACATTTTCACGTCGATTCGAAGTGGTCCGACTTGGGTACTGTTCATGCAAACTTAATCTAGTTAGTTTTTGGACTTTTGAAGCTTGTAGATGTGTTGGTGAGGTCCCAAGGAGCTTGGGAGTGCATCGTTGGACGGATTTGGACGTCGGAACCACGAACTGTAAGTTTGGCCGAATTTTCATATTTTGGAAAGTTTGATGCCGTTGTTTTTAGGCCCTAAAACTAGTCCAACGTGGTAGATTATGTTTAGGGCTTCATTTTGGTATAAGGTACGTGAAAATGGATGAAAAACGAAGGAGATTAGTGAGTTTATATTTTTCCCAGTTTTCCGGTGACCGGAGTCCGGCGAGGGTAGGCCGGAGAAGAAACAGGAATATTCTGTTAAAATTCCGAAATATTCCTAACGGCAGTAACGGTATCCGGTTAAGTTTAACGGAATATTCCGGAATTTTAACGGAATATTCCTGACGGCGTCAGTTGACACCGTCAGTGTGCATGGCACGTGGCCGCGCGTGGGGGCGCGTGCGGCGGAGGAAAATTATTCTAAAAATATGGTTGTGATCCTGAGGTTGTGTAGAGCACGTTGGTATATTCAATTGTCCATTTTGAGCAATGTATGAGAAGTTATTACGAGAAGTTGGTTATGTGCTTTAAAGTTAACGTTTTTATAGTTATTTCGCATATAGGTGACACGTACCCCGAGGACGAGCGTTCGCACACGAGGCAGGGGGGCTACGACCCTTCCACTTACCAGTGAGTGGGCTTTTGTTTTCCGTATATACCTATATACAATTATATTCCCAGAAATTGATTAAAAGGGTTATGTATGTTATGCCATGCACTTTATTATTATCGTTTATGCATCATCACATGCATTAGTAGTGGCATACATTTATATATGCGTATTGGGTGCCGTGGACGCACAGGTAAGTGCCAGGTAAGAGGTATGCATGTTTACAGTTCAGTAGTGGTTTGAGATGATTAGAGAGCTCATAACCTGCACCCCCGGTGTTAGTGCTCCCGCCCAGAGTAGGGCACAGTCCTTTACGTGATGTTCACCTCCCGCACCACACGCTCAGCTTGGATCCAAGTTAGGTGCATAGGCCTGTCGTACAAACCACATTAGGTGGTTCCGACTCGTAGGTGACCCGCGATTATTCGCACAACCTTCACGTGATCGTAGCACTAGAGCGTATATATATGTTACACCCAGGCCTGTCGTACAGACCACTTTGAGTGGTTCCGACTCGTGGGCAGGTTCAGTTATTGAGTTGAGATTTGAGCTCTAGATGCAGCCGTACAGGTCACGTTAGGTGACTCCAGCTGTCAGAGGTTATGATATTGATATGATTTATACCTGGGCACTTACATTCATTATGAGGATTTGGCATGGCATATCTTGAGCATGTTTGGCATATTTGTACATACAGTTATATGTTTATTTTCTGGGAAGTATACATGTTTTACGGCGAGGGGTTAGAAAGTATTTTATAAATGGTTTTCGAAAGCTTTGTTTTTGCCCACTTACGCTTTTGTTTTGCGCCCCTCCAGGTTCTAGTTGATCAGCAGTTTCGGTGGTTTTCCCAGAGGATTTCTCCCGGCTTTTCTGACAGATACTCACCAGCGTAGGGTCACCTTTGGGTGTACTTATGTCGCAACTTTCTTTTGGACTGCTGTATACCTGCTCTGAAATTGTCTTTCACTTACGCTAGCACTTGTTTAGTACTTTGTATGCTTTTTTTTTTTTTATTATTCGTACTTTTATATTATTACTTTATTGGCTTCCGCACGTGCACATGGCTACGTCACCTTCGTGTGACGGCCAGCACGCTCCGATCTCGGTCGGGGTGTGTCAGTTTGGTATCAGAGCTTAGGTTTGGCAGTCCTGTGTCCTTGTGAGTATTCTAATGGTTTTGGTGTCTTCTGTCAGAATTATGCCTCCTCGTCGGGAACCACGTCGTTTTTCTGAGTCTAGCTTCCCCGATGTTACTCAGTTGGGGGAAGTTTTTGCTACAGCCCTTCAGTCTGTGTTGCGCCCTCCCCAGATGACTCATCTGGAGACTATGTACAATCTGAAGTTGGATAAGTTTAAGGGCAGTGAGGGGCATGAGGGCGCAGAGCGCTGGCTAGAACACGTAGAGAAGACTTTCCGTGTGCTGCATAATCAGGGGAACCTTCCTATGGAGAGGTGGGTCGAGACGACCTCATGGTTTCTGGATACGGAGTCTGCAGCTTGGTGGGAGCAGGAGCTTCGTAGGTTGACTCCAGATCAGAGGACGGATTGGAATGTTTTTACGGATTTGTTCAAGAGGAGATATGTGCCCCCTGAGTACATCGATAGAAAGAAGCAAGAGTTTACCGAGTTAAAACAGCGGAAGATGTCGGCGAATGAGTACTACCGCAAGTTTACGGACTTGTCTCGTTACCATCCTGATGTCGCTGGTAATCCGGCGGAGATGCTTCGTCTTTTCCGTTTGGGCACCAGGAAGAAGTGGCGTTCTATGGCGACTACTGTCCACAGCGAGACTTACCAGGACTTCTATGAGATACTGTTGAGAATCGAGGACTCTGAGAATATGTCGAGCGACACTGATGAAGAGAAAGACGGCAATCAGAAGAAAGATGAAAAAGGTAAAGGTCAGGCATCGCTCGGGCCCCGTCAGACTCAGAACTTCAAGAGAGGTGGAGCTAGTTCTAGTTCTTCGAGTGGTGGTTTCAGTGCCACTGGACAGGGTCGTGGAGGTAGATTTTCTGGTGGCGCTAGAGGCCAGAGGCAGGGCGATGGTGGGCGAGGCAGAGCCCCAGTTTGCCGTAGGTGTAACAACCGGCATTTCGGCGAGTGTAGACGTGGTAGCAGTGGTTGCTTCACGTGTGGACAGATGGGACATAGAGCGGCGAATTGTCCCCAGGGTCAGCAGCAGCAGAAACCGCAGCAGACCTTTATGCCACCACCTGCACCGCTCCAGCAGATCCAGGGTACTAGTAGCTACGGCCAGACGGGTCGAGGTTGTGCTTACCACTATCAGGGTGATGCTGTCCCTTATGCTCCGGGGCAGTATCAGCACCCTCAGGATCCCTATTCTCAGGGTGGCTATCCCCAGTATTCAGGCGGCTATATGCCGTATCCTCCAGCTCCAGCGGGTGGTTCTCAGTGGTATCAGGGAGGACAGTATCAGCAGGGGGAGATTGCCACTAGCAGTGCAGGGTCTTCGAGATAGTCGGGTCAGCCCAGTCAGGGGCGTGGTGCTCAGGGACGCGGCGTTCAGGCGAGCAGAGGCCGCGGCGGACGTCAGCAGGGCCAGGGGCGTCTTCACAATATTTCTCTGCAGGACGCTCAGAACAACCCAGACTTGATTATGGGTACGTTGAACATTCTTGGTTGTTTTGCTAGAGTCTTAATTGATTGTGGAGCTACACATTCCGTAATTTCTCATACATTTGCTCAAGTGACGCAACCTCGCCCCACACCTCTAGGGTATGATTTAGAGTTTACTATGCCTAGAGGAGAGAGTTGTGTTGTAGATTGTGTGTACCCTGGATGTCCAGTGATCGTAGAGGGTGTTGCCTTGTCAGCCGATCGTATCCCGTTAGATATTGTGGACTTTGATGTGATTCTGGGCACGGATTGGTTGCACTTCTACCGTGCCAACATTGACTATTATGGGAAAGTAGTTACATTTCACCGACCTGGACTACCTGTGGTTACTTTCGTGGGCGAGCAGAGTGGGGTGAGACATGGCGTTATTTCAGCGCTGCGAGCGAAAAAGTTGTTATCTAAAGGTTGTCAGGGGTACCTAGCTCACGTGGTGCTAGATGAGGCTGTTCCTAACAGAGTTGAGGATGTGAGAGTGGTTAGACATTTCCCTGATGTTTTTCCCGAGGATTTACCTGGTCTACCCCCAGATCGAGACGTGGAGTTCACTATTGAGTTGCTTCCAGGTACTAATCCTATTTCTTTAACTCCTTATCGTATGGCTCCCGCGGAGTTAAGGGAATTGAAAGTCCAGTTGCAGGAGTTAGTGGATAAGGGATTTATTCAGCCTAGTACTTCGCCTTGGGGCGCTCCAGTTCTGTTTGTGAGGAAGAAGGATGGAACTTTGAGGCTGTGCATCGACTACAGGCAATTGAATCGGGTGACGATTAAAAACCGTTATCCATTGCCTCGTATCGATGATTTGTTCGATCAGTTGAGAGGTGCTTGTGTGTTTTCTAAGATAGACTTGAGGTCTGGTTACTATCAGCTGATGATCAGTAGGGATGATATCCCTAAGACGGCGTTCATGACTCGTTACGGTCATTACGAGTTTCTGGTTATGCCATTTGGGTTGACGAATGCACCAGCCGCCTTCATGGATTTGATGAATCGGGTGTTCCAGCCTTACTTGGATAGATTTGTTATTGTCTTCATTGACGATATTCTGGTGTATTCTAAGTCCAAAGCGGAGCATGTTCGACATCTTACTTTGGTGTTGAAGAGGTTGAGGGAACACCAGTTATATGCTAAGTTTAGCAAGTGCCAGTTCTGGTTAGACCAAGTAGCGTTTCTGGGGCACGTCATTTCTGCTCAGGGTATTTTGGTTGACCCTCAGAAGGTTGCAGCGGTAGAGAGTTGGGAGCAACCGCGAACCGTCACCGAGGTAAGAAGTTTCCTTGGTTTGGCGGGGTATTATCGGAGATTCGTTAAGGATTTTTCGGTGATTGCTAGGGGTGGTTCGGTATGGGATCCCATACCGAAACCCTTGTCCCGATTCCCAAACCGAAATTTTTGGGAATCCCAAATTCAATACCAATCCCAAACCAAATTTTCGGGAATCCCGAAATAATTTCGGGATTTCGGGACAAATCGGGAATCCCGAAATGTTTTTGGGCTTTTGGACTAAAATTTGAAAATAAGAAAATATTGTGTTCCCCTTCAAACGATATTCCGACATTGTTTAAAGTTCTACCCCTGCCTATCTTCCACAGAGCTCATCTGTACCTATCCCGTCTCCGGTCACCTAGCAGAGCTAGTTAAGTGAGTGAAAGAAGAGAGGAATGAGGGGGAATTTGTCGTTTAGACTTATACTAATTCAACGAAGATTTACAGTACACCAAAGATCATGCATATCCTAAACTCCCACTCCCAAGATTTCCAGCAGAAATTCAAGGATTCTAGCTTAAAAATTACAAAGTGAGTTCATAGCAGCAAACAAACATCTAATACGAGGTTTGGTTCCAAAGAAACAACCTTATTGTCAATGCCTCCGAGAATATTACCGTCCATACTCTTGTTTTAGTTCACCAAATTTTGGAACCTGAAGCAAAACGCAGGCAGTCAAATTATCAATAGACATGCTTCCTCAGATTCATGCTTCAAAACAAAACAGAACTTCCACTAAGAAAATCAAAGTCCATCTAAGTGCACTCCATAGAAATGAAGGTCCCATGTAAAGGCATTCCATCACCATCCCTATAGAAAAGAAAAGTGTTTTTTAGGAAGCACAACCACAACCACCATGTCATGCACCATATAACAATCCCACCCTAAGATCCATGATATTACAGTCAAGCTATTTTCTCTAAAGTGCCAAAAAATTTATGCTAACATTGCGGCTTCTCTGTAATTTCCAGAGGAACTACAATCTTTTATTTACATGGAAACTAGAAACAAAGCCATCTTTAAACAATTACCTCATTGCACGATAGAGAGGCCTGTACCAAAGAACATATGAAAGAGGGCATCCCATTAGAGCATAGATCGTTGCAAGCAAAAATATTTTAACACCTGCAGTTTATGAAAGTCATCAGAAGATCCAATTAGCGTGATAGCCAGAGGAGCTAAGTTTACCTACAATCAAGTAATAACCAAATATCATTGAGGAAGACTTACCTCCGCCTCTAGATTGAGAGTTCTGTCTGTGAGGGAAAATTGCCCGAGAGAGAGAGAGATCGCAACTCGCAAGTGTCGCCGTGTCGGAGACGATTCGTGAAGGAATCGTGAAGGAAGGCTGGAGAGTTCTGTCCAGCGATTCGTGTCGGAGACGATTCGTGAAGGAATCGTGTCGGAGATGGTTCGTGAAGGATGCTTTGGCGTGGCGCCGGTGGCTGGGTGTTGATTTGTGAAGCTGGGTGGTGGTGATTCACTGATTTCTGGTGAAGGAAAGCTGGTGGCTCATGGATGCGTTTCAACTTCAAGCTACGGAAGTGAAAATTGAAATGGGATCTAACCTAAAAACAAATGAACGGCACAGATTAAATCTAAAACAATGAACGGTTGAAATAATTCTCTTATAATTAAAAAATAATATATATATATATATAATATTTATTTCTATTCGGTATGGGAATACCGAAAAAATGGAGATGTAATACCGAATCCCATACCGAAAATTTCGGTTTGGTTCGGGATGACATACCGAAATTTTCGGGAATTTTGGTTTGGGATTTTTTTGGTTTGGGATCGGGATTTTTTCGGTTTGGTTTGGGATTTTTGGGATTTTTTTCCAGCCCTAGTGATTGCCTTGCCGTTGACGAGGTTAACGAGGAAGGATGTTAAATTTGAGTGGGATGATAGGTGTGAGCAGAGTTTCCAGCAGTTGAAGCATTGTCTCACTCATGCACCTGTTTTGGCACTCCCAGACGATAGTGGTGATTTCGAGGTTTATAGCGATGCTTCCTTGAATGGTCTGAGATGTGTATTGATGCAGCATGGTAGGGTGATTGCTTATGTTTCGCGGCAGTTGAAACCTCATGAGTTGAATTACCCTACACATGATTTAGAGTTGGCTGCTATCATCTTTGCGTTGAGGTTGTGGAGACACTATCTTTACGGAGAGAAGTGCAGGATCTTTACAGATCACAAGAGTCTCCAATATCTTTTTACTCAGAAGGAACTTAATCTTCGTCAGCGGAGGTGGTTGGAGTTGCTCAGCGATTACGATTGCACGATTGATTATCATCCTGGTCGTGCGAACGTAGTGGCTGATGCACTTAGCAGGAAGTCGCAGGGCCACATTAATACGTTGTACGCTAGTCGTGTTCCTCTTTTGGCTGACTTGCGTGCTACGGGAGTGAGTTTAGAAGCAGAAGATCGAGAAGTGGCGTTACTTGCTAATTTTCAAGTTGGGCCGATACTTGTTGATCGGGTACTTGAAGCCCAAGTAGCTGATCAGGAGACTCAGGAACTAATCCAAGCTCGAAATCAAGGAAGGAGGCGAGACCTCAGAGTTCGTGATTAGGATGACATGTTGATGCTAGAGGGTAGAATGTTCGTGCCTAATAGTGTGGAGTTGAAGAAAGAAATTCTCGATGAAGCACATATCTCGGCTTATGCCATGCATCCAGGAGCTACAAAAATGTATCATACCATTCGACCATTTTATTATTGGCCGGGTATGAAGAGGGAGATAGCCGAGTATGTGAGCAGGTGTGCTGTGTGTCAGCAGGTTAAAGCAGAGAGGAAGAAGCCGTTTGGGTTGTTGCAGCCGCTTCCCGTTCCAGAGTGGAAATGGGAAAATATCACCATGGATTTTGTGTACAAGTTGCCGCGTACACAAAATGGCTTTGACGGCATTTGGGTGATCGTTGATCGACTCACTAAGTCGGCTCATTTTGTTCCGGTAAGAGAGAAGTATTCTTTGAGCCGTTTAGCGGAGTTGTTTATCTCGAAGGTGGTGAAGTATCATGGTGTCCCAGTGAGTATTGTCTCGGATCGTGATCCACGATTCACATCTAAGTTTTGGGTGGCTTTCCAGGAAGCTTTGGGCACGAGATTACTTTACAGTACGGCGTATCATCCACAGACAGACGGACAGTCAGAGAGAACTATTCAGACCTTGGAGGATATGCTGCGAGCTTCGGTGTTGCAGTTTGGTGATGCTTGGCACCAGCGGTTAGATCTGATGGAATTTGCCTACAACAACAGTTTTCATTCGAGCATTGGCATGGCGCCATTTGAGGTTTTATATGGCAGAGCTTGTCGCACACCGTTATGTTGGTCAGAGGTTGGAGAAAGAGTTTTAGTGGGTCCAGAGATTGTCGAGGAGACTACTCTGAATGTTCAGGTGATTAAGTCTAACCTGAAAGCAGCTCAGGACAGGCAAAAGAGTCTAGCGGATTGGCATGCTACGGACAGAGTGTATGACGTCGGAGATTGGGTATTTTTGAAGCTTTCACCGTGGAGAGGTGTCGTACGGTTTGGAAAGAAGGGGAAGTTGAGTCCCAGATACATCGGACCATACATGGTCACAGAACGAGTTGGTGAGGTAGCTTACAGGTTGGAGTTGCCTTCGGAGTTGGCTAGAGTGCATAATGTTTTTCACGTGTCTATGCTCCGACACTATATTGCTGATCCATCTCACGTGATACCTCCTCAACCGTTAGAGATTAACCTAGATTTGACGTATGACGAGGAACCAGTGACGATCATCGATTGGAAAGAGAAGGTTTTGAGGAATAAGACGGTGAACTTAGTAAAAGTTTTGTGGAGGAATCATTCAGTCGAGGAAGCTACTTGGGAGACAGAAGATCGGATGAGGGATTTGTATCCTCGATTGTTCTTTGACCACTAGGGGTTATACTTGGTTGTTTTGAATTTCGGGACGAAATTCTTTTAAGGTGGGAAGGTTGTGACATCCCGTCCCGGAAATATCGAAATGCACGTGTGAAATTACGACTTTGCCCCTAGTTCGTTTTTGTCACGTTATGGGTTGTTTTGTGTGGTGTGGCATGTGTTGGACCACACACACTCCCACACACAGACACTGTCTCTCTCTCTCTCCTTCTGTCTTCTCTCTCTGTCTCTCCCGTGCTCCCTTCCTCCCTTCTCCATTGAAACTGTACGGACACACACATAACCATACCAAACCTTGCAGATCAAGGGAACGAAGCATACCATTGAACTCGTGAGGTCGAGGCGAGCACGTCCATACTATTTTCAGGTAAGAAAACCAACATTTTCACGTCGATTCGAAGTGGTCCGACTTGGGTACTGTTCATGCAAACTTAATCTAGTTAGTTTTTGGACTTTTGAAGCTTGTAGATGTGTTGGTGAGGTCCCAAGGAGCTTGGGAGTGCATCGTTGGACGGATTTGGACGTCGGAACCACGAACTGTAAGTTTGGCCAAATTTTCATATTTTGGAAAGTTTGATTCCGTTGTTTTTAGGCCCTAAAACTAGTCCAACGTGGTAGATTATGTTTAGGGCTTCATTTTGGTATAAGGTACGTGAAAAATGGATGAAAAACGAAGGAGATTAGTGAGTTTATATTTTTCCCAGTTTTCCGGTGACCGGAGTCCGGCGAGGGTAGGCCGGAGAAGAAACAGGAATATTCCGTTAAAATTCCGAAATATTCCTAACGGCAGTAACGGTATCCGGTTAAGTTTAACGGAATATTCCGAAATCTTAACGGAATATTCCTGACGGCGTCAGTTGACACCGTCAGTGTGCATGGCACGTGGCCGCGCGTGGGGGCGCGTAGGTCCGTGCCTTGGCCGGCGCGTGGGGGCGCGTGCGGCGGAGGAAAATTATTCTAAAAATATGGTTGTGATCCTGAGGTTGTGTAGAGCACGTTGGTATATTCAATTGTCCATTTTGAGCAATGTATGAGAAGTTATTACGAGAAGTTGGTTATGTGCTTTAAAACTAACGTTTTTATAGTTATTTCGCATATAGGTGACACGTACCCCGAGGACGAGCGTTCGCACTCGAGGCAGGGGGGCTACGACCCTTCCACTTACCAGTGAGTGGGCTTTTGTTTTCCGTATATACCTATATACAATTATATTCCCAGAAATTGATTAAAAGGATTATGTATGTTATGTCATGCACTTTATTATTATCGTTTATGCATCATCACATGCATTAGTAGTGGCATACATTTATATATGCGTATTGGGTGCCGTGGACGCACAGGTAAGTGCCAGGTAAGAGGTATGCATGTTTACAGTTCAGTAGTGGTTTGAGATGATTAGAGAGCTCATAACCTGCACCCCCGGTGTTAGTGCTCCCGCCCAGAGTAGGGCACAGTCCTTCACGTGATGTTCACCTCCCGCACCACACGCTCAGCTTGGATCCAAGTTAGGTGCATAGGCCTGTCGTACAGACCACATTAGGTGGTTCCGACTCGTAGGTGACCCGCGATGATTCGCACAACCTTCACGTGATCGTAGCACTAGAGCGTATATATATGTTACACCCAGGCCTGTCGTACAGACCACTTTGAGTGGTTCCGACTCGTGGGCAGGTTCAGTTATTGAGTTGAGATTTGAGCTCTAGATGCAGCCGTACAGGTCACGTTAGGTGACTCCGGCTGTCAGAGGTTATGATATTGATATGATTTATACCTGGGCACTTACATTCATTATGAGGCTTTGGCATGGCATATCTTGAGCATGTTTGGCATATTTGTACATACAGTTATATGTTTATTTTCTGGGAAGTATACAGGTTTTACGGCGAGGGGTTAGAAAGTATTTTATAAATGGTTTTCGAAAGCTTTGTTTTTGCCCACTCACACTTTTGTTTTGCGCCCCTCCAGGTTCTAGTTGATCAGCAGTTTCGGTGGTTTTCCCAGAGGATTTCTCCCGGCTTTTCTGACAGATACTCACCAGCGTAGGGTCACCTTTGGGTGTACTTATGTCGCAACTTTCTTTTGGACTGCTGTAGACCTGCTCTGAAATTGTCTTTCACATACGCTAGCACTTGTTTAGTACTTTGTGTGCTAGTTTTTTTATTATTCGTACTTTTATATTATTACTTTATTGGCTTCCGCACGTGCACATGGCTACGTCACCTTCGTGTGACGGCCAGCACGCTCCGATCTCGGTCGGGGTGTGTCAATATACAAACAAGTTTGACGGCTGGGATCGTTCAAATTAGTTTCGGAGAATTCGTACCCCATCAAGTTCCAATGGCGTATATAGATACACACACACACACACACACACACACACACACACACACATACATATATATATATATATATATATATATATATATATATATATATAGGCACACATATATATATATATATTTATTTATTAAGTAGATTTAAATCTATTTATTTTGTATGTATAATTGACTGGTACACGAAGTAGTACATCACGTGTGTCATTATAAAAATGGTGAGATATGTCATACGTGTAATAAAAAGTTAATAACTTAAAAAAAGAAAAAAAAATTTCTCACCACTTCTATTAATTTTCATTTTCCCCTCTCCTTTTTGTTTCCTTTTCAACTTTTCTAATAATTTTTACTTTTCCCTCTAGCATCTTTCCCTAATTCCCTCACTTTTTTGTTTCATTTTCAATTTTTCTTATCATTTTCATTTTCCATTTTTCTTCAAAAAGGGCGGCAGGAATGGAATGGAATCAAATCAATGGATGCATCATGCATCATGCATATTAATTAATAATTATTATAATTTTTATAAAATTTAATTCAAAATTTAATATATATATATATATAATTATATAATTATTATAGATAGTTAATATTTTGGGGGTATAATTATTATAGTATATATAATTATTATAATTATTATAGACTTTATAGTTAATTTAATATATATATATATATATATATATATATATTTTATTTATTTATTATAGTTTTTAGGGGTATAAAATTGTTAAATTAATGTATATAATTATTACAGTATTTTTTTAGGGTTATAAAATTATAAAAATAATATTCTGCTTATCGTGTATCGTGTTACCCACATGTATACCCGAATCAACCCGTTATCTTAACAGGTGCTTATCGGGTTACCCGATAACGACCCGATTCGTTATCGTGTCGACCCGAACACCTGTTAATTTCGTGTCGTGTCGTGTCGGGTTATCGGGTCGTGTCAGGAATTGCCAGGCCTAATCTCAATAACCACTTCTATTGATTTCAAATCTCAAGAACTAAAGTGAAGAGTTATACAAATCTTAATAACCATTTTAGCTAAAAAGCCATACATAAATGTTCAATTCTTTAAAATAGGTTTTGTGTAAGTCTTGGATAACCATCACCAAGTTGATAAAACAGTAAGTATAAAATAAACAAATTTTGGATTCTAGTCCCTAGCTAGCTATATTTTGGGAGGCCATTTGTCCCCTCGCCTAGCCTCATAAGTCAAACCAGAAGTTAAGCTTTTACAATCAACCCATAACAACGGTTATTAATTTTTATATGAGTGACATTGAAGCGTGAGAATTTGAACTCAAGATTTCATGCAAAAAGAAAATATTCTTAATTAATTGAGGTGTGACAACCCGTCTTTAATTTTACGTTTTTATTTATTTTAATCAAAGGAATTGACGAAAATGTCCTAGAGGCAAGGACTTTGACTTCTGTTAACCATCATTTAGAGAAATGTATGACTTCTTCTTTTAGCGTATTTAAGTAGTACTCGGTGGTACGAACACTTAGGCGAAAGTCGTTTGCGAGTCCAAATTATAACGGTATAGTTACGAACGTTTGAAGTTGGTTATTTAAAGTTAGTTAATTGGTTAAGGAGGACCAATTAGATAAAGGGACTTTTAACAAAAAGCCTACAGTATTGTTCATTGTAACGAAAAATCACATTTTTACACTAAAAAGTCAATTATGGTACTATTCACTTTACCCTTTATTTTGTCATTAGTATAAAAACTCAAAGTTTTCAAG
Source organism: Pyrus communis (assembly GCF_963583255.1). Classification (NCBI taxonomy): domain Eukaryota; kingdom Viridiplantae; phylum Streptophyta; class Magnoliopsida; order Rosales; family Rosaceae; genus Pyrus; species Pyrus communis. Next base: position 7,315,389 of record NC_084805.1, on the reverse strand, counting down.
CCCTTTTCATTAGTTTTCCTTTAGATAAAAGGTAGAAAAAGGGCAGCAGCCCAATCAGAAATCAGAAGAGAAAAAAAAAAAAAAAAAAAAGGGGAAGAAAACTCCCAGCTTTCCTGTGCACGCCACCACAGCGACCACCCAACTTCCAAGGCCAATTTCGGCCAACTCCGGTTGAATTTCTCGACGCCACCACCGCCATGTTGAAGCTTTCATTCCCCTCTACAAAATCCACCCAAGAACCACCTTGATTAACCTCTGTATGTGGCGGTTTGAGGCCACGAAAGTTGACGGTTCTCACAGTGCTCCAGCTACCCTTTTTTATTTTTCTGGCAAAACGGCAAAGCGATGGCCGATGCCACCACCTGGGCTTTGTAGCCCATCATCCCAGGAGAAAAACCCAACCAACCTTGACCCCGTTGGACCACCGTAGACGACGAATCGACATTGTGAAGCTTTAGGTATCCGTTGGCTTCGTGGGCAAAATTGACCATCTTCTGTCCACTTTTGGACTTCGTGGCAGGTATGAAAGTTGTTCCTCTCATTGAGATCTTCGTTTTTTGTAATTTATGAGAATTTTTAGAAATAGTTGAATTTTCCGGCAAGTAAGGGTGGCAGACCGCCACTCACGACAGTGCATGGCCAGAGGACCGTTAATGCTATGTTTAGGATAAATTAGATGCCTGGAGTTCAGTCCTGAGGATCGTATGATGTAGATTGATCACTGGGACCTAAATTCTCTACAATACGTTAAAAGGTCATTATATGAATCGACAATCCGACCGTTGGATCGTCACCAAACTTTAATACGTTATAATACGTAATATTTGAGGACCATAGAAACTTACGGATCGGGAATCCTATGTACAGATCTTCCCGAATTGAATTTGTAAGTTCATAAAATAAAATGTTGACCGTCACTTGGTTTTAGCAATTGGCAGAGATCCGACCGTTGGATCGTAATGAAACCTTAGGACATTGTTCTAGAAACATAATGTAGATCTTTGAAGTAACGGATCGTAGATTCGTGATGCAGATCTTCCGGATTGTATTACGTAAGGATGTGTTTTATGTAAATTATGTATTCTATCGGTAAGAACTCTGAGATGTGATTTGATAATTGGTCACAGACGACGACAGTTCATGATGTCTCGATATTCGTGCGAGGGAGTCGTAGCGTGGACCTAAGGTGAGTGGGTCTTTTCCCTTCTATCGTGTGTGTATATGTGTGTGTGTGTGTGTGTCTATATATATATATAAGATTGACATCTCCACAAACGTTTATAAATTGAATATTTCATATAATTTCTGTGAATGCTTTAGAGGACTAGTGCAAACTACGAATGGCTTGACCCCTGTTTAGGGTACGTAGACAGTCTAACGAGAGGTTAGATGCAGCCATACAATAAACGAGACTAATTAATTGGGACAATAGCCTTGTTTGGGGAATTGAGCAATGCGAAGGATATTGGTGGAAAATGTTAGATTTAACCATATGATTTTGGTGGTTAAATGTTGGTCATAAATCAATATGCGAGGAATCAAGGAAATGAAGTAAGGAAACGTAAGTAATGATGGTTAATTAAATTAGTGTCTAGTTGGGCTTATCACCGATAATTATTCTCGAAAATAAATAATTCGGGAGTAAAGCGTTATAGATTGTGCATTTTACGCCATATTATATATATTTATATATACTTGAAGATGCTATGGTATGGGTGAGTTTTAGATTGCATCATGGCATATCCATATGTATATTACCGGTACATAATTATTGTGAATGCTTTGAAGTGTGAAGGTGAACGTAGAATGCACAGGTAAGTTTAGGTGAGTATATGTTGTGAAATGTGAGATGCATGGTTATGATTACATTTTATTTGAAATGATGGGGTTATGACATGCTTACATTTATGTTTTAGGCAACTCCGACACTGTCGTACAGGTTGCCTATGAGTCGTACATGTGGTATTAGATGCATTTAGAGCTCATAAACCTGCACCCTGGTGTTAGTGTTCCCGCCCGTGGCCAAGGTACAATCCTTCATGTAATGTTCACCTTCTGCACCTTACGCTCACCTTGAATTCAAGGTAGGTGCACAGGCCTGTCGTACAGACCACTATAGGTGGTTCCGACTCGTAGGTGACCCGTGATTATTCGCATAGTCTTCACGTGATCGTAGCACTTGAGCGTACTTGTTTACACCCAGTTCTGTCGTACAGACCACTAGAAGTGGTTCCAACTCATGTGCAGGGATATTTGATGAGCTTTTGATTTAGTCGTACAGGTCACTAAAAGTGACTCTGACTTATGTGCTAGCATTGATTGATAAGATATAGATAAGTCGTACAGGTCATTATAGGTGACTACGACTTATGTGCTAGCATTGATTGATGAGACATGGATAAGTCGTACATGTCACTATAGGTGACTCCGACTTATGTGCTAGCATTGATTGATGAGATATGGATAAGTCGTACAGGTCACTATAGGTGACTTCGACTTATGTGCTAGCATTGATTGATGAGCTATTGATTCAACTGTACAAGTCATGTGAGGTGACTCCGGCTAACATGTTGATGAGCTATTGATTCAACCGTATAAGTCACGTAAGGTGACTCCGACTAACATGTTGATAAGCTATTGGTTTAGCTGTACATGCCATAATAGGTGGATCTGGTTGACATACCATTTCATATTGATTTATTTCACCTGGGTTACTTATTCTTGTTGAGATATTTGACACGGCATAACTATGAGATTGTTATTTTGGTTATGGTTTTGAGTTATAGTCACGCCTGGTATTTCTGGGAAATTATACAGGTGTTACGGCGAGGGGCTACTGCCTTTGGTAATTGAAATTGGTTTGAAAAGTTTTGTTTCACTCACTCACATTTTCTATTTTTGCACCCCTTCAGGTTCTAGCAGCAGAGTTCCGTATCGACAAGGATTCATGGCACTCTTCAGTACAGATGTCTTCTTATGATGGTATAATCATTATCTTACTTTACTGTACTATACTTATGCTCTGTATCACGCGTGAAATGGGTCCAGACCCGCTCACCAAGCACTCGTGTACGTAGGCACTTTTAGATTTTAATTTATTCACATTTTATACATTATCACACTTTATGGCTTCATCACCTTCCAAGTATCAGCCAGCATGCCTCGATTCGGGGTCCTAGTGGGCATTCCAGGTCGAGGTGTATCATGTTGGAGTGGTAACCAATCAATTTTAAGAGAAAAAGAAAGGAAAAAAAAAATAAATAAGGAAGAGAGAAGAAGGGGCTGCGTGATGGCGGCGAAAGAAAAGGGAGGAAGAGAGCACATGAGGGACCGGGAGAGAGGATGGCCCAATGAGGGAATGGAGGAAAAGAAGGGGGGAACCGGACCTGTTCCCCTTGACCTGTAAAACCCACGGACCCGACCCGTATACCAGCTATTTCCATCATGTTTCTACCATTTTTCCGACGATTTGGACCGATTTACTACTCCCAGTCATCATCTAGCCTTCCCTTATTCCATATCCACCTAAAATTTGAAGGAATTTGGGTGTAAATTCATCAAAGGGCCGATGGTGGGGCTAAGGTTCGTGGTGGCCATTCCTCAAATTCTGAAACAAAACCCTTAAATTACCACCACCAAAGTACTCATCTGAAGCTCAGGAACAAAGCCCAAACAAGTTTAGGGCCATCAGAGTTGCTATAGAGCCGAATTGAAGACACCCAAATTATAGGGTTCGATTGGTTCGTGTTAAATTGGGGCTTTTCCCGGCTAAATTAACCTTGGTCGCAGGCGACATTGGTTCGTGATGTCTTGATGTGCATGCTAGGGAGTCATAGCGCGAACCTCAGGTGAGTGGGTCATTTCCTTTCTATCGTATATATACATATGATTGATAATTCCACACACGTGTTTAAGTTGATTTATGCATGTTACCTACAAATAATTGATGTGAACTATGATTGGCTTGATCCCTATTTAGGGTACGTAGGCAGTCTAACGAGACGTTAGATGCAGCCATACAATAAATGAGATTAAATAATCGAGACAAAAGCCTGGTTTGGGAATTGAGCAATGTGAATGAAATTGGTGAAAATGTGAGATTTAACCTTATGATTTTGGTGGTTAAATGTTGGTCATAAATCAATGTGTGAGGAATTTAGAGATTGAATTAAAGAATCATAAATAATGATGGTTAATTAAACTAATATTTAGTTGGACTTGTTCCCGATAATTATTCCTGAAATAAATAGTTCGGGAGTGAGGTGTTACAGATTATGCATATTTCGCCATCTTATATATATATATACACACACACATATATATATATATATATATATGTATATATTGATAAATGCTATGACATGGTTGATTATTAGATTGCATCATGACATATCCATATGTATACTACCTGTAAGGAATTACTGTGAATGCTTTGAAGTGCAAAGAGGAACGCAAGATGCACATGTAAGTTCAGTTAAGTTTATGGTGTTATTTGAAGTGATCGAGTTATGGCATGACTATATTTATACTTTAGGCAGCTCCGACCTTGTCATACAGATTGCAATACTAGGCAATTCTGACACTGTCGTACAGGTTGCAATAATAGGCAATTCTGACATTGTCGTACAGGTCACCCATGAGTCGTACATGTTATAATAGATGCAGTTAGAGCTCATAAACCTACACCCCGCTGTTAGTGCTCCCGCCCGTGGCCAGGGCACAATCTTTCACGTAATGTTCACCTCCCGCACCTTATGCTTACCTTGGATCCAAGGTAGGTGCACAGTCTTATCGTATAGACCACTACAGGTGGCTCCGACTCGTAGGTGACTCGCGATTATTCGCATAGTCTTTACGTGATTGTAGCACTTGTGCGTACTTATTTACACCCAGTTCTGTCGTACAGACCACTAGAGGTGGTTCCAACTTGTGTGCAGGGATATGTGATGAGCTATGGGTTTAGCCGTACAGGCCACAAAAGGTGGATCCAGTTGACATATTACTTGGATTTTGATTGATGAGATATGGATGAGTCATACATGTCATTATAAGTGACTCCAACTTATGAGCTAGCATTGATTGAAGAGATATGGATGAGCCGTACAGGTCACTATAAGTGACTCCGACTTATGAGCTATCATTGATTAATGAGATATGGATGAGTTGTACAAGTCACTATAGGTGACTCCGACTTATGTGCTAGCATTGATTGATGAGATATGGACAAGTCGTACAGGTCACTATAGGTGACTTCGACTTATGTGCTAGCATTGATTGATGAGATATAGGTGCAGTTGTATAGGTTACATTAGGTGACTCCGACTTGCATGCTAATATAGATTTTTGAGCACATGATTATTCATATTACTGTAAGATGCTGTGTCATGGTATATTTATGGAATTACTGTTGATATACTTTTGATTTCACATTGATACGTGATATGATTTTCTGGAAACTATACAGGTATTGCATCGAGGGGTTATAACGTTTAAGAAGGCTTCTATTAAAAATTTTATTTCCTGGGCCACTTACCCTTGTTTTGTTTTCACCCTCTAGGTTTTATTAGTTGAGCTTTCTTATCGACGAAGGGTCGTGGAAAATCTTAGTATTGGAGATTTCTTTCGAGGGTATGACTCTTAATCAACGTCACATGTGAAGTGAGTTCATTCCCGCTCACCAGCGCACTTTGGTAATTAGGCACTCTTAGGTTCAAATTTATTCATATTTTTCTACATCATCACATTTTATGACTTCAACACCTTCCAGGTGTCGGTCAACACAGCTCGATTCGAAGTCCTTGTGGACATTTTGAGTCGGAGTGTGTCAGGTGTAAGCTTCTTAATAACAGAATGAATAATCGTTAGAATTAGTATTAACTTAATTTTGATTTGGAGTAGTGGCATTGAGACCCAAAGAAAAACTATAACATGTTTATTGAGACTAAATAACATTTCTTATTGAAAATTATCATTCACACTTTTGTACTTGTTATATGCATATGATTGTGTACGATTTGACGAAAACAAAGGTCATAGTGGATGTACGTAACATATTCATGATTCAATAGTTGAAATGGTAAATATAACTAATAAATCAAAAGAGTTGAACAACTTTAAGCTAGTAAAAAGAGTAATGTAACATTTATTATATATATATTTTTATCATATCTATATCATCTTTCTAATTGAGGTAGGATTACTAACACATGTAGATCTCATCTCTATTCTCTATTAGAAAGATGATACAAATGTAATATGAAAATTATAGTAAAAATAATATTTTTAATAAATTTCGAAACGAAAAGGAAACAATAATATAACGATGACAAATTGGTTAATTTTGGGTACATACGAAAACAATATTATTGAACAGACAAAACTCCAATAATTGGGTAGGGAGGATTGAAAAAAAAAAAATAGCAGGATTTTATTTCTACCTCATAAAATAGGTGGTCCATAATCCTTTCTTCTTTCTGGGTTCCGAGGTTGATGGAATTTGGTTGCTTCTTGCCTATCTGAATCGACCTGACATTTCTTTTATCATCCAATTTCTTTGATTTATCCTAAACTAAATTAACTAATTGGTATTTTAGTTGGATTTTTATGTGGACTGATTTAAATTCTTGAATCTAATCATGGCTTATACACACTATCTTTTCGATTTGATATAAACTATGATTTATTTTGTTTAACAACAAACATTTTATGCAGATCGCATGCGCCAATGCTATATTGGTGATTGTGATCGTCGAACATTGAGTGCGAAAAATGACAAGTTTCTTTTTCTGTATGCAAATAATTTTATTCTTTGAAATGACTTAACTCAGAGAATTGAAGGTATGCGTCTAGTTTCAGAACACTAATAAAGTTAGCAACACTTGGGTTTTCTGAAATTTTGATCATCGATAATGTGACAAGTGGCTTATGTATCATATTCTGTGGCAATAAGTGAGATTAAGAATGAGCACAAATCAAACTTTGTACAATCAAAGATTGATAGATAGGGAAGCAAATTGATGCTTAAATGAGATCAATGTTTAATTAAAAAAATTTCTGCAGTAAACTCTCTAGTCACGATGCTACCGGAACGAAAGATATTCCGTAATTCATAAACCTTGACAACGATAACAATTTGATTCAATACTTAGTATCCGTTTTACTGGAGAAAGTTTTCAATTCAAATATAAGAGATGGATATTCTGAATAAAGAAGAGGAAGCTAACTTTTATTTTTATTTTTTATAAACTGGTATTGCATCTTGGGTTCATAAGGATAGCTATAAGATGACAGTATCTTCTAACAAGTTAGTCCTCCTAATTCTGGCCATCACAAGCTCCCCACGCCTCACATGATCTTTGTCTAAAATATAGGACAAGATTTTCTTTATAACTGAACGGTGTCTAGTGATCCGGTATCAATCAAAGTTGAGGTCCAGTGAGATCACGCTCCAGGGGACCAATATTAATCAATAATTCCAAACCAGAATTAAAAAATGTTAATTATTGATGCATTGCCAAATGGTTGAGGCCAATGAGGGTGAAGTTCTGATTTTTTTTTTTTTTTTTTTTTTTTTTTCCATCTTTTGGCCTCGAGGGTGAAGTTAGGTTGAGGCCGTTAAGAAAATTATTACAATCCTCCATTTAAGATTTGGGTGATCATGGTGCTAGTTTCAGAGAAATTTTGTTTGTTTCGGGAACACGCCGTGTAATATTACCATTTGATATTTATAAAGTTATAATATACGTAGATGACATAGTTGACATATTTTATTAGAGGTATATTAACAGATAAACAAGGCCTTTTATATTAGCATTCCACAAAATGTGAAATACATTTCACATTAAAATTTAATATTAAATAATTTATTTACCCTACTATGCAATGACAATTTTGACCTTATTAGGTTTAAAAAAAAATAAAAATTTTCTAAATGCACCACAAATCACTTTTAACGTATTATTTATCTTCTTCAACTATCAAAATCTCTTTGACCCTCCAATGTTGAACAAAACCCTAACCAATGAAACTACAAACATGTTGATTGAGAAATTATTTTTGACGAATGAAACACAAAATTGATGTTTCGGAAGCTTTATATGAGGTAAGACTTCATATTTTTTATTATTTTAGTGATTTTGACAACATCGATAATTGTTTAATCTTGTTTTTGATGTGTTATTCAAGCTTCTATGTTCATATTTCATCTTTTAGGGATCACAGGGATTACATAAAGAATTAAACACCTACAATTACCACCAAATACTAAAAACAAACGACATGAGTTTTAATGGTGGAATTGAAAACAACCTACACATGCTTTAAATCCTAGGTGGCATCTTTTGTCAAAATTTCAATCAGCATTTTTTGTCCAAATTAAAAGCTTTATAAGATGTGAGAAATGTGGGGTGTATAGAAAATATGGGATGCATGAAGAAAATGTAAGGTGTATATTCAGAATGTGAGGTGTTAGGGTATTATGGGGAAGTATGTGGGGTGTATTAAGATAAATTTTCATTGAAAAAGCAAATGTGGGATGTATTAAATATGTGGGGTTTATTAAACAATTTGTGGGGTGTTAATATAATAAGCCAAAAAACAAACTTCGTGGTGGTATTCTATGTACACAAAAATATAACTAATAGTTTTCCCACGTCACATTCATCAAGATTTTGGGGTTTCATTCTTTTGTTTGAAATTATTAATTTTAGGTCAAATATTTTTCGTGATCTTTGTGGCGAGACATTACTTTTAAATTGACTCATGTGGTGGAAAACTATTAATTTTAACCCTGTGGTGAAGTTCGTTATTAATCATAGTACAAATTGAAATTTTTTATCAAAATCTCATCCACAAGTAGAGGTAAAAAGGTCATTCCATTCTTTTTTCTTTTCTTTACCCCAACCATCCCCGACCACCAACGTTCTTCTAAAATCAAATCAAATTCAATGTTTGCATAATAATTAGTTATTCTAATGTAGGTGCAGTGAGGTACTTTGTGATTTTTCGAATCTTGGTTTTGAACTCTTGGCCCTCTTAAGGGGATAAGGATCCTCTTTGTGGGGATCTGAATGATCAACCAATCGTGTTTGTTCATTATACATCGTGCGGCCAGTTTTTGTTAGATACTATTTCTGTTCAATTTTAAATTTAAAAAATTCAAAATAATTTCCAACCGCACGATGTACGATGAACAGACACGATTGATTGATCCTACGGATCCCCACAAAGAGGATTGGGATAGGATCCTAATCCCTTTTGAGGTGGGAAAGTGGGATATACCTGAAGGTAGCCAGTCAGATAATATCAATCTTGTAATTTTCTTATTTCGTTTTTTAATTGTGGTTCTAAAAGTTTAAAAGTAAAAACTTCATGTCCATATAGCCTTTTATGATTGTTAATTAATAAAAAGACACATTTGCCCCTACATATGAAACTAAAAGAGTTAATAATTGTGAAAGTCAAATATAACAGATGAAATACACGTAACAATCAATGCTACATATTATTAGACTTGGTAATTTCTTACACGACCCGTTAACATGATATATAAATGACACGAAAATAACAGGTTTCGGGTCGACATGATAACTAATCAGGTCGTTATCTGGTCACACGATAAGAACCCGTTAATAATGGGTCCTTAACAGCTTTATACAAGAACATGCGGGTAATTTGTTCCGACACGTTAAGAAAAAAGTTATTTTGATGATTTTAATTTTTTAAACTACAATAGCCATAGTGTATGACACATCCTGACCCAGAATATCCACTAAGACTCCGAATCGAGCTGTGCTGGCCAACACTTCGAAGGTGACGAAGTCATAAAGTGTAGTGATGTCGAAAATGTGAATAAATTTAAACCTAAAAGTGCCTAAATATAAGAGTGCGCTAGTGAGCGAAAATGAACCCATAGTAAGGTACAGTAAGGTAGGATAAGGATTATACCATCATAGGTAGCCACCTATACTGAGATTTGCCAAGAATACTCGTCAATAAGAAAGATCGGCTATTAAAACCTGGAGGGGCAAATAATAAGGGTGAGTGGGTCTAAAAATAAAGTTTTATAAAAACATTTATGAAAACATTGTAACCCCTTGCTGTAAAACAAGTATAGTTTCCAGAAAATCATACTACGTATAAGTATGAAATCAAATGTAAATCAACACTAAATCCAAAAATATGCCAATCACAATATCTCAACAGTAGCATAATAAAATCAGATGCTCATCAATCTATGCTAGTACACAAGTCGAAGTTGCCTAATGCAACATGTACGACTGGACTGATGCTCATCAATCTATGCTAGCACACAAGTTGGAGTTGCCTAATGCAACCTATATGACAAGACTGGGTGTAATCATAATATACGCTCTAATGCTACAATCACGTGAAGACTGGCACTATTCAGGCTCACATACGAGTCGGAGTTGCCTATTGTAACATGTACGACAAGATGTCGAAGTTGCCTATTGCAACCTGTACGAACGACTGGCACCTACTTAGATTTAAGGCAAGCGTGCGGTGTGGATGTGAACATACATGTGAAAGACTGGCCCTGGCCCTAGGCAAGCACTAACACCGAGGTGCAGCAATGATGAGCAGACTACATAAATACATTCATGCCACAACCATTCAACAATTGCAATCAACATCGTACTATTCATAACCATAAATATAATCAAGGCATCTCCTATAGTAAGTTTACATGTGCATCTCGTAGGATTATTTCATCATTTCCCAACAATAAGGTATTTGTTATAAACATTAATTTAATCATGGCAATGACATAAATAATTTAGGGTTATTATACAAAATGGTCCTTGAGATTTGCATGATCAATTGAAATGGTCCCTAAGATTGAAAATCAATAGAAATGGTCCCTAAGATTGTGCACCATCCATGATTTTGGTCATTCCGTTAAAAATGATTTTGGACAATTTTCAAAGCTTTGTAACTCAATCATTGCTTAACCCAATTTGACCCATAATATATCAAAATAAAGATAGGAAAGTGTAGAATAAGATAATACCTATTTGTAAGCCCAATGGTTGCCGGAGATGGCCGGAAAAATAGCCTGAAAGGTGACTGGTCCGCAGGAAAACTGGAAAACTCGCCGGAAACTGGGTAATATTTAAACATTCATAACTTCTTCAATACTCAACGAAATCGAGTGATTCAAAAATGAAAACAATACTTCTTGGTGAGACGAAGAGAACGGTAACTTTTTCGAAGGCTAACTCGCCGTGGTTTGGTCGGACAACAGCTCAAAGGTGGCTAATCATTTTCGAGTTAGCCACTTTCGAGCAGTTTTTTGGCCAAACCACAGCGATTTAGCAGTAAAGAAAGATACCATTCTCTTTGTCTGATTGAGAAGTATGATTTTCATTTTTGAATCACTCGATTTCGATGAGTATTGAAGAAGTTATGAACATTTAAAGTTTACCCAGTTTCCGGTGAGTTTTCCAGTTTTCCCGCGGACCAGTCACCTTTCAAGCTTTTTTCAGGCCATATCCGGCAATCATTGAGCTTCCAAACAGGTATAATCTTGTTCTACACTTTCTCATCTTCAGTTTGATATATTATGGGTCGAATTTGGTTAAGAATCGATTGAGTTACGAAGCTTTGAAAATTGCCCAAAGAGTTTTTAACGGAATGACCAAAATCATGGATGGTGGACAATCTCAATGACCATTTTGTATAATATCCCAATAATATATATGGAAACTAACATATATATATATATATATAAAGAAAAGACCCACTCACATGTCATGTCGTCGAATCGAACCCGCCTCATAGCATCGAGAGTCTTTGTGATGCGTTTCACCTAGAAACGAAGCCATTTGTGTAAATATGTAACGTACTAGCATATAAACAGGTTTTCGTACAAAGTATAGCTAATAAAGAATTTAAAACAGTCGAATTTCGGAAAACGGAGGGCGGATTTGGGTCCAGCATGTCGAGAAACCTAAGGAGCGACCTCAAGTTCCTCTATGCGCCACCGCATGCTCCTGCGAGTACGTACGTACTCGCCTTCCTTGCGAGTTCCTGAAAATTTTGCAAGTTTTTGGTCCAACTTCCAGAGCTCTTATCGAGCTCGATTCTCTACCAAAATCAATGATTCAAAAATCATTTTGAAGTTAGAAATGTAGGGAGCAAAACCATACCAAATTACGGCTGAGTTAAGGTCGGTGTTGGCTGGAAAAATAGCCTGAAAGTGGCCAAATGACCAAGGATCCTAGTTTTTTAGAAATCTGGGAAATTTCATCCCTACTTTCAGAGCTAATATCTAACTCGATACTTAACAAAATTCGATGATTGAAAAGCCAACTAGAAGCTAGGAATGTGGGAAAGAGGTTTATGCCAATTCAAGGTCTAATCGTGGCCGGATTTAGACTGGGGAACGGCCTAAAAGTGGCATGATCTAGAAAAACAAATTTCCAACTTTCATAGCTAATTTCTAGTTTGATACTTAACCAAACTTGATGATTCAAAAACCATTTTGAAGTTAGAAATGTAGAGAAGAAATTCATACTCTTAAGAGGCCCAATAGAGATCGGATTTGGTCGTCAAAATGGCTGGATAGTGGCCAAACAACCACGGATTCGAAATTTCCAGAAATGAACAGTGACCTTTCTTTGTGTTTTCCGATCTCCTACACCACCAAAACCACCCAAACGCTTACTAATCATGAGCCTAGACATGATCTACAATGATAGGGACCAATTTTGAGGCTTACCTTGGCCGAAAATGGCTAGACTTCACTAGAGAAAAGTGATGCACAGTGCTTGTACTGTGCAGCGCAGGGAGGTCATTTTCAAGGTGCTTTTCTCCTATTTCTAGGTCCAATGGTTCGTAAGGGTTACAAGGGATGATGGTGGAGGTGTTGCCTTGATGTGGTTGCAGGTGTAGAGAGGAGTGTGTGTGTGTGTGTGTGTGTCTCGGCAAAAGAAGAAGGAGTAAAGGTGAGTGAGAGTGAAAGAAGAAGAAAATAGAGAGAATGAAAGAGAGATCACGGGACAGGAAAGGACCCCCCCCCCCACAAAAAAAAAAAGAAAAATGGGAAATCTTGCCACATGTTAGAACTGGTCCGAAGTGGAAAAAATCTCTACTTGAAAAATTACCAAGATTGTCCTTGCATTTTGAATTCCGTAAAATCTTAATCGTAACTCCAAATTCGATTCCTCTTACGTCTACACGTTCGTCCTTTCGGGAATTCAAGAGTACGGTAAAATAATAACTCGTACGCGTCATGAAAGGCAGTCAACGAAAGTCAACAATCTAGCCTCTAGGGCATTTTCGTCGATTTACTCATTTAAAAATTAATAAAATTGTAAAGTTAGGGATGAGTTGTCACAATATATTTGTATATGTTGTATTAAAATATGTATTTTTGAATTATTATTCTATATAAATTAAAAAACTTTTAGTTTTATTTATTTTTATAGTATACTATAGGCAAAGAGTGAGATTAAAAAAATTATAAAACACAATAAAAATAAAAATATTAATTAATTTAAAAATAACAAACACATTGAAAAAATATAATAATTAATTTACAAGTTCGAAAAATGTGAAAAACAAATATACAAACGCTCGTGATAGCACCCTCTATGCTTTGAGGATGGGTACATTGTCGTTTGAATTTTAAAAAACATAAAAACCCTCATGAATAGTACTTTTAAGGGAGTTCAAAATAAACCAATATCATTTCTCTTGGTGATGATGAAATTTGAAGGGTTTTATCGTAAAAAACGTGCAAGGTTTCCTTATCCTTGAAACGCAACTCTTTTCCTTTCGCATATCCTTGAACATTTGGTAATTTGTAGTAATGTACTAAATTTTTTTCATTAGACTTTTATTATTTGGAACGATGACTTATTTTAATGAATTCGTAATTTCTCTTCCTCGGGCATATATATGCCATTATACATTGAACATCATTCAAATAAATTGATATGTGAATGATAATCCGAATACTTATGATGATATTTCAAATAGTTTACTAGCCATCTGGGGCTCTTCAATCTCATGATGAAGAAATGTGTTTCAAAGTACAGCTGCTTCCTATCCAAAATGAGTACGTTATCTTTAAAGAAAGAGTCGGCTGGTCATCGCCCCACGTAGAAAAAGAAAACGAGAGAAACACTGTTACTAATATATATTTTTTTGTCGTTAGGTTGGACGAATATGTTAGAGGGATGGAAGAACTGGTGGAGAGAGAGAGAGAGAGATGCAGAGTGGCTAGTAGAGGAGTTGTGACTCACGAATCTATTTATGCTATTAAAATGATGTTAGCTTTTTTAATGTCTATTTAAGCCCTCTTCACCTCAAGTTCTCAAAACATCTAATATCCACTTAAGTCTCTCTTTCTCTTTCTCTCTCTCTCTCTCTCTCTCTCTCCCTAAATTACATCTCTGCAAATATTAGGCTCCATTTTTCCCCTCCACATCTCTTTTCTCTGAGAAGATGGCCGGCCGGAGAGCTGAAGATAATGCCGTCTTCAGCCAACAAACCGGGAGCAGAGGCCTCTCAGACTTTGATCCCCCAAAGAAACCCAAAAGAAATAAGTACGCCTTTGGTTGTGCCATTTTGGCTTCCATGACTTCAATCTTGCTGGGTTATGGTAAGTATATATACTTCAAATTTTGCTTCCTTAGATTTGCTTTTAATTATTATTAAACCTCCAAAGTAGTCGTATACACTTTTGCTTTAATGATAAAAATACACGATAATTATAAAAATTGAGTTGCGAGAAAAAATTCTTAATTTATTGCAACAATTCGTTGTCATTAATATTCCAAAAGTTATATTTTTGCATGTGATGATGTTGGTTTTATATATCTATAGACATTGGTGTGATGAGTGGAGCTGCAATTTACATACAAAAGGATCTCAAGATTTCCGACGTGCAAATTGAGATCCTACTCGGTATTCTAAACGTCTACTCCCTCTTCGGCTCCGCCGCTGCCGGAAGAACATCCGACTGGATTGGTCGCCGATACACCATAGTCCTTGCCGGGGCTATTTTCTTCGCCGGAGCTCTTCTTATGGGATTCGCCACAAACTATGTCTTTCTAATGGTCGGCCGGTTTATAGCTGGGATTGGCGTCGGGTACGCCCTCATGATCGCTCCTGTCTATACCGCCGAGGTCTCGCCGGCGTCATCTCGTGGGTTCCTCACATCTTTCACAGAGGTTGGTTTATATGCATCCATAACCGCTATATCATTTTCCATAAAGCGAAACAGCCATAGTACTAGAGCTTATCACAAGTTCACAACCCAAAGCACAGGCAGCATGTTGGTGAGACCTACAACATGCATGCCTTCAACATTTTAAGAAACAAAAATGTTACTATTATCATTTATTTGTATCATTGTTCTAAAAAAAATGGCACTCACATGAGTTGGTGGTCCCTACTTCTATAGAAAGGTGCTACATACGATGATAATAATAGGTGGTAAGTGCAGCATTATTCTTAAAAACATCATACAAATAAAAGAATTTCGATATGTCGGGAGTTTTTCTTTTATGTGGTTTTTCATGAATTTCTTTTATTTTCCCTCCACATGGAAACAAAATTAACAGTTTATTACTATAAAATTTGGATAATTATAAAAGGATAATGTTGGATAACGCGTTATTTGCAATGTTTTTTCTCTCATGACTCATTTTCTTGGGTAATGTTAGTGAGACAAAATTTTGTAAATAATTATTTGTAATTTTTTCTCTCATGCACTCTTATTATTTTTTCGAGTAGTACTAAGAAGATTAAATTTGTAAACTAAATGATATGTAAGTTGACAATTGAATTATTATTTAATTAACGTGCTTATTCTTATTGTGAGCACAGTATTTAATTGCAAATTTAGTCTACAAACTTAATCTACCTAACACTACACTTGTTTAACATGTGAATTGTATAAATTTAAAGAAAGTTACATGCTAGATGAATAAAATATTTTAGAAAAAAAAAAAAAAAGAATTATGATGCGAAAATCACTTTTGAAAAGCTTGAAATGATTTATTAGTTAAAGAAAAAAATTGTGGAATGCGGATATGAATTGATTTCGTTTTTATTATGAATTGATTATGTTTTCACTAATTTGATTTGTGTGAATGCATACTAGGTCTTTGTCAATGTAGGGATACTGTTGGGCTACGTGTCCAACTATGCGTTCTCGAAGCTCCCAACTAACTTGGGGTGGCGGCTCATGCTCGGCGTCGGCGCAGTCCCCTGCGTTTTTTTGGCCTTAGGCGTCTTAGCCATGCCAGAGTCGCCGCGCTGGCTCGTCATGCAGGGACGGCTCGGGGACGCGACACGTGTTCTCAACAAAACCTCAGACTCCAAGGAGGAGTCTCTGCTTCGATTAGCGGACATCAAAGAAGCTGCTGGAATCCCCGAGCACTGCACCGACGACGTCGTTCAGGTCCCCAAACGTAGCAAAGGCCATGACGTCTGGAAAGAGTTGCTCCTCCATCCAACACCAGCAGTTCGTCACATTTTAATCTGCGCCGTCGGTATCCATTTCTTTCAGCAGGCCTCGGGCATCGACGCCATCGTTTTGTACAGCCCAAGAGTCTTTGAGACGGCTGGGATAACCAACTCCGACCACAAGCTACTCTGCACTGTAGCCGTTGGATTAGCCAAGACCATTTTCATCCTGGTCGCCACGTTTTTGCTTGATCGGGTCGGACGGCGTCCGTTGCTTCTATCTAGTGTTGCCGGGATGATATTTTCCCTCGGAGCTCTTGGTGTCGGCCTTACAATCATTGATCAGCACCACGGGGCTAAGATGACGTGGACTACTGCACTGTGCTTGACCATGGTAATAGCGTACGCCGCGCTCTTCTCTATCGGATTGGGGCCCATCACTTGGGTTTATAGCTCTGAGATCTTTCCGTTGAAGCTACGTGCCCAAGGCTGTAGTATGGGAGTGGCGATGAATAGGGTGGTGAGTGGGGTCCTCTCAATGACGTTTATTTCGTTGTATAAGGCCTTAACAATGGGTGGGGCGTTCTTTCTTTACGGGGGAGTTGCTGCTGTTGCATGGGTGTTCTTTTATACGATGTACCCGGAGACACAAGGTAGAACGCTAGAAGATATGGAGGTCTTGTTTGGCAAGTTCCACAAGTGGAGAGAAGCGAATGCAATGCTCGAAACGAAAACCCAAGTTGATCATGGCGATGGCAACAATGGAACTGGTGCGGTCGAATTAGGCACAAAAGGGCCAGCTAATTAGATTAGTGTGATATGTGGATGGTATAATGGTAGTGCATTTAGTTCTTTGACGAAAATTAGGGTAGGCGTCGGTTATATAATGTACCTCCTCTCAATCGGCTATATATGTAAACGGGTTTCGAACCTCAGAGACACAGGAGAAAAGAGTTTGTTTTCGATATGTGTATTGTACGAGTTTGTTTTCATGAGCATGTAGAAGAGTTCGTTTTCAACGTTTATACAACAAGTTTTCAGTTCAAGTTTGTTTTCCATCACCAACTTCTATTTGTTTGTTAATCTTTTAAAAGCAATGAGATTGTAGCTTAACCCAAAAGTCTTTAAGCATAGGCAAGAAGGAGAGCAGGCCAAAATGAACAAAAAATCTAGCCGAAATGAATGAAAATAATTCTTTTCTAGAAAAAAACAAATGACTCCTGCATTTTTTGTTCGCCGCTCTGAAAGTACCTACTCCTTTGTTCATCACTTCCCACACCTGTAGTATTTGTACATGTTACAAGAATTCCTACTTATTCATATCTTTTCCATTTTTCTGTAAAAGAAGTTCCAAAAAATAGCACCAATACATAAAGACTTTTTTGCTAAAAGTAATCTTTGAGACTCCTCATTTTGATCCCTGAGATTTGAAATAGATAGAATTGGTCTTTGAGTTTGTCCACAATCAATCATTTTGATCATTCCACAAAAAATCTCCATAAAATAGGAATAAAATGATAAAAATATCCTCAATTTTGGTCCAATCATTTTGGCCTATTGTTTATTAAATTGAGGATAATTTTGTAATTTTGATCCTTATTTAACATAATTTTTCACCCAATAACCAAAATGATTGCTGGTGGACAATCTCAATAACCACTTCTATTGATTTCAAATCTCAAAAACCAAAGTGAAGAGTTATACAAATCTTAATAACCATTTTAACTAAAAATTCATACATAAATGTTCAATTCTTTAAAATAGGTTTTGTGTAAGTTTTGGATAACCATCACCAAGTTGATAAAACAGTAAGTATAAAATAAACAAATTTTGGATTCTAGTCCCTAGCTAGTTATATTTTGGGAGGCCATATGTCCCCTGGCCTAGCCTCATAAGTCAAACCAGAAGTTAAGCTTTTAAATCAACCCATAACAACGGTTATTAATTTTTATATGAGTGACATTGAAGCGTGAGAATTTGAACTCAAGATTTCATGCAAAAAGAAAATATTCTTAATTAACTGAGGTGTGACAACCCGTCTTTAATTTTACGTTTTTATTTATTTTAATCAAAGGAATTGACGAAAATGCCCTAGAGGCAAGGACTTTGACTTCTGTTAACCATCGTTTAGAGAAATGTATGACTTATTCTTTTAGCGTATTTAAGTAGTACTCGGTGGTACGAACACTTAGGCGAAAGTCGTTTGCGAGTCCAGATTATAACGGTATAATTATGAACGTTTGAAGTTGGTTATTTAAAGTTAGTTAATTGGTTAAGGATGACCAATTAGATAAAGAGAGTTTTAACAAAAAGCCTACAGTATTATTCACTGTAACGAAAAATTACATTTTTACACTAAAAAGTCAATTTTGGTACTATTCACTTAACCCTTTATTTTGTCCTTATTATTAAAACTCAAAGTTGTCCTTATTATTAAAACTCAAAGTTTTCAAGCCCTTTTCATTAGTTTTCCTTTAGATAAAAGGTAGAAAAAAGGCAGCAGCCCAATCAGAAATTAGAAGAAAAAAAAAAAAGGGAAGAAAACTCCCAGCTTTCCTGTGCACGCCACCACGGCGACCACCCAACTTCCAAGGCCAATTCCGGCCAACTTCGGTGGATTTGCTCGACGCCACCACCGCCATGTTGAAGCTTTCATTCGCCTCTACAAAATCCACCCAAGAACCACCTTGACTAACCTCTGTATGTGGCGGTTTGAGGCCACGAAAGTTGACGGTTCTCACAGTGCTCCAGCTACCCTTTTTTATCTTTCCGGCAAAACGGCAAAGCGATGGCCGATGCCACCACCTGGGCCTTGTAGCCCATCATCCCAAGAGCAAAACCCAACCAACCTTGACCCCGTTGGACCACCGTAGACGACGAATCAACACTGTGAAGCTTTAGGTATCCGCCGGCTTCGTGGGCAAAATTGACCATCTTCTGTCCACTTTTGGACTTTGTGGCAGGTATGAAAGTTGTTCCTCTCATTGAGATCTTCCTTTTTTGTAATTTTTGAGAATTTTTAGAAATAGTTGAATTTTCCGGCAAGTCGGGGCGGCAGACCGCCACTCCCGGTGGTGCATGGCCAGAGGACCGTCAATGCTATGTTTAGGATAAATTAGATGCCTGGAGTTCAGTCCTGAGGATCGTATGATGTAGATTGATCACTGGAACCTAAATTCTCTACAATACATTAAAATGTCATTATATGAATCGACAATCCGAACGTTGGATCGTCACCAAACTTTAATACGTTATAGTACATAATATTTGAGGACCATAGAAACTTACGGATCGGGAATCCGATGTACAGATCTTCCCGAATTGAATTTGTAAGTTCATAAAATAAAATGTTGACCGTCACTTGGTTTTAGCAATTGGCAGAGATTCGACCGTTGGATCGTAATGAAACCTTAGGACATTGTTCTAGAAACATAATTTAGATCTTTGAAATAACGGATCGTAGATCCGTGATGCAGATCTTCCGGATTGTATTACGTAGGGATGTGTTTTATGTAAATTATGTATTCTATCGGTAAAAACTCTAAGACGTGATTTAATAATTGGTCACAGACGATGATAGTTCATGATGTCTAGATATTCGTGCGAGGGAGTTGTAGCGTGGACCTAAGGTGAGCGGGTCTTTTCCCTTCTATCGTGTGTGTATATGTGTGTGTGTGTGTGTGTGTCTATATATATATATAAGATTGACATCTCCACAAACGTTTATAAATTGAATATTTCATATAATTTATGTGAATGCTTTAGAGGACTAGTGCAAACTACGAATGGCTTGACCCCTGTTTAGGGTACGTAGACAGTTTAACGAGACGTTAGATGCAGCCATACAATAAACGAGACTAATTAATTGGGACAATAGCCTTGTTTGGGGAATTGAGCAATGCGAAGGATATTGGTGGAAAATGTGAGATTTAACCATATGATTTTGGTGGTTAAATGTTGGTCATAAATCAATATGTGAGGAATTAGGGAAATGAAGTAAGGAGACATAAGTAATGATGGTTAATTAAATTAGTGTCTAGTTGGGCTTATCACCGATAATTATTCCCGAAAATAAATAGTTCGGGAGTAGAGCGTTATAGATTGTGCATTTTACGCCATATTATATATATTTATATATACTTGAAGATGCTATGGTATGGGTGAGTTTTAGATTGCATCATGGCATATCCATATGTATATTACCGACACATAATTATTGTGAATGCTTTGAAGTGTGAAGGTGAACGTAGAATGCACAGGTAAGTTCAGGTGAGTATATGTTGTGAAATGTGAGATGCATGGTTATGATTACATTTTATTTGAAATGATGGGGTTATGACATGCTTACATTTATGTTTTAGGCAACTCTGACACTGTCGTATAGGTTGCCTATGAGTCATACATGCGGTATTAGATGCATTTAGGGCTCATAAACCTGCACCCCGGTGTTAGTGCTCCCGCCCGTGGCCAGGGTACAGTCCTTCATGTGATGTTCACCTTCTGCACCTTACACTCACCTTGAATTCAAGGTAGGTGCACAGGCCTGTCGTACAGACCACTATAGGTGGTTCTGACTCGTAGGTGACCCGTGATTATTCGCACAGTCTTCACGTGATCGTAGCACTTGAGTGTACTTGTTTACACCCAGTCCTGTCGTACAAACCACTAGAGGTGGTTCCAACTCATGTGCAGAGATATTTGATGAGCTATTGATTTAGTCGTACATGTCACTATAAGTGACTCCGACTTATGTGCTAACATTGATTGATAAGATATGGATAAGTCGTACAGGTCATTATAGGTGACTACGACTTATGTGCTAGCATTGATTGTTGAGACATGGATAAGTCGTACATGTCACTATAGGTGACTCCAACTTATGTGCTAGCATTGATTGATGATATATGGATAAGTCGTACAGGTCACTATAGGTGACTTTGACTTATGTGCTAGCATTGATTGATGAGATATGGATAAGTTGTACAGGTCACTATAGGTGACTTCAACTTATGTGCCAGCATTGATTGATGAGCTATTGATTCAACCGTACAAGTCATGTGAGGTGACTCCGGCTAACATGTTGATGAGCTATTGATTCAACCGTATAGGTCACGTAAGGTGACTCCAACTAACATGTTGATAAGCTATTGGTTTAGCTATACATGCCACAATAGGTGGATCCGGTTGACACACCATTTCATATTGATTTATTTCACCTGGGTTATTTATTCTTGTTGAGATATTTGACACGGCATAACTATGAGACTGTTATTTTGGTTATGGTTTTGAGTTATAGTCATGCCTGGTATTTCTGGGAAATTATACAGGTGTTACGGCGAGGGGCTACTGCCTTTGGTAATTGAAATTGGTTTGAAAAGTTTTGTTTCACTCACTCGTATTTTCTATTTTTGCACCCCTTCAGGTTCTAGCAGCAGAGTTCCGTATCGACAAGGATTCATGGCACTCTTCAGTACAGATGTCTTTTTATGATGGTATAATCATTATCTTACCTTACTGTACTATACTTATGCTCTGTATCACGCGTGAAATGGGTCCAGACCCGTTCACCCAGTACTCGTGTACGTAGGCACTTTTAGATTTTAATTTATTCACATTTTATACATTATCACACTTTATGGCTTCATCACCTTCCAAGTATCGGCCAGCATGCCTCGATTCGGGGTCCTAGTGGGCATTTTGGGTTGAGGTGTGTCATGTTGGAGTGGTAACCAATCAATTTTAAGAGAAAAAAAAAACAAAAAATAAAAATAAAAAATAAGGAAGAGAGAAGAAGGGGCTGCGTGATAGCGGAGAAAGAAAAGGGAGGAAGAGAGCACATGAGGGACCGGGAGAGAGGATGGCCCAATGAGGGAAGAGAGAAAGGAGGAAAAAATGGGGAGGAAAAGAAGGGGGGAACCGGATCTTTTCCCCTTGACCCGTAAAAGCCACGGACCCGACCCGTATACCGGCTATTTCCATCACTTTTCTACCATTTTTTCGACGATTTGGACCGATTTACCACTCCCAGTCATCATCTAGCCTTCCCCTCTTCCATATCCACCTAAAATTTGAAGGAATTTGGGTGTAAATTCATCAAAGGGCCGATGGCGGGGCTATGGTTCGTGGTGGCCATTCCTCAAATTCTGAAACAAAACCCTTAAATTACCACCACCAAAGTACTCCTCTGAAGCTCATGAACAAAGCCTAAACAAGTTTAGGGGCATCGGAGTTGCTATAGAGCCGAATTGAAGACACCCAAATTATAGGGTTCGACTGGTTCGTGTTAAATTGGGGCTTTTCCCGGCTAAATTAACCTTGGTCGCAGGCGACATTGGTTTGTGATGTCTTGATGTGCATGCTAGGGAGTCGTAGCGCGGACCTCAGGTGAGAGGGTCATTTCCTTTCTATCGTATATATACATATGATTGATAATTCCACACACGTGTTTAAGTTGATTTATGCATGTTACCTACAAATAATTGATGTGAACTATGATTGGCTTGATCCCTATTTAGGGTACGTAGGCAGTCTAACGAGACGTTAGATGCAGCCATACAATAAATGAGATTAAATAATTGAGACAAAAGCCTTGTTTGGGAATTGAGCAATGTGAATGAAATTGATGAAAAGGTGAGATTTAACCTTATGATTTTGGTGGTTAAATGTTGGTCATAAATCAATGTGTGAGGAATTTAGAGATTGAATTA
Organism: Pyrus communis; assembly: GCF_963583255.1. Classification (NCBI taxonomy): domain Eukaryota; kingdom Viridiplantae; phylum Streptophyta; class Magnoliopsida; order Rosales; family Rosaceae; genus Pyrus; species Pyrus communis. The sequence continues at coordinate 7,292,245 of NC_084805.1, read as the reverse complement.
AAGAATCATAAATAATGATGGTTAATTAAACTAATATTTAGTTGGACTTGTTCCCGATAATTATTCCCGAAATAAATAGTTCGGGAGTAGGGTGTTACAGATTATGCATATTTCGCCATCTTATATATATATATATATATATATATATGTATATATATATATGTATATACTGATAAATGCTATGACATGGTTGATTATTAGATTGCATCATGACATATCCATATGTATACTACCTGTAAGGAATTACTGTGAATGCTTTGAAGTGCAAAGAGGAACGCAAGATGCACAGGTAAGTTCAGGTAAGTTTATGGTGTTATTTGAAATGATCGAGTTATGGCATGACTATATTTATACTTTAGGAAGCTCCAACCTTGTCATACAGGTTGCAATAATAGGCAATTCTGACACTGTCGTATAGGTTACCCATGAGTCGTACATGTTATAATAGATGCAGTTAGAGCTCATAAACCTACACCCCGCTGTTAGTGCTCCCGCCCGTGGCCAGGGCACAATCTTTCACGTAATGTTCACCTCCCACACATTATGCTCACCTTGAATCCAAGGTAGGTGCACAGTCCTATCGTATAGACCACTACAGGTGGCTCCGACTCGTAGGTGACTCGCAATTATTCGCACAGTCTTTACGTGATCGTAGCACTTGTGCGTACTTATTTACACCCAGTCCTGTCGTACAGACCACTGGAGGTGGTTCCAACTTGTGTGCAGGGATATGTGATAAGCTATGGGTTCAGCCGTACAGGTCACAAAAGGTGGATCCAGTTGACATATTACTTGGATTTTGATTGATGCGATATGGATGAGTCATACATGTCATTATAGGTGACTCCAACTTATGAGCTAGCATTGATTGAAGAGATATGGATGAGTCGTACAGGTCACTATAAGTGACTCCGACTTATGAGCTAACATTGATTAATGAGATATGGATGAGTCGTACAAGTCACTATATGTGACTCCGACTTATGTGCTAGCATTGATTGATGAGATATGGACAAGTCGTACAGGTCACTATAGGTGACTTCGACTTATGTGCTAGCATTGATTGATGAGATATAGGTGCAGTTGTACAGGTCACATTAGGTGACTCCGACTTGCGTGCTAATATAGATTTTTGAGCACATGATTATTCATATTACTGTAAGATGCTGTGTCATGGTATATTTATGGAATTACTGTTGATATACTTTTGATTTCACATTGATACGTGATATGATTTTCTGGAAACTATACAGGTATTTGCATCGAAAGGTTATAACGTTTAAGAAGGCTTCTATTAAAAATTTTATTTCCTGGGCCACTCACCCTTGTTTTGTTTTCACCCTCTAGGTTTTATTAGTTGAGCTTTCTTATCGACGAAGGGTCGTGGCAAATCTTAGTATTGGAGATTTCTTTCGAGGGTATGACTCTCAATCCACTCTACTGTACTTACTTATGCTCTAACGTCACATGTGAAGTGAGTTCATTCCCGCTCATCAGCGCACTTTGGTAATTAGGCACTCTTAGGTTCAAATTTATTCATATTTTTCCACATCATCACACTTTATGACTTCATCACCTTCCAGGTGTCGGTCAACACAACTCGATTCGAAGTCCTTGTGGACATTTTGAGTCGGGGTGTGTCCGGTGTAAGCTTCTTAATAATGGAATGCATAATCGTTAGAATTAGTATTAACTTAATTTTGATTTGGAGTTGTGGCATTGAGACCCAAAGAAAAACTATAACATGTTTATTGAGACTAAATAACATTTCTTATTGAAAATTATCATTCACACTTTTGTACTTGTTATATGCATATGATTGTGTACGATTTGACGAAAACAAAGGTCATAGTGGATGTACGTAACATATTCATGATTCAATAGTTGAAAAGGTAAATATAACTAATAAATCAAAAGAGTTGAACAACTTTACGCTAGTAAAAAGAGTAATGTAACATTTATTATATATATATTTTTATCATATTTGTATCATCTTTCTAATTGAGGTAGAGTTACTAACACATGTAGATCTCATCTCTATTCTCTATTAGAAAGATGGTACAAATGTAATATGAAAATTATAGTAAGAATGATATTTTTAATAAATTTCGAAACGAAAAGGAAACAATAATATAACGATGACAAATTGGTTAATTTTGGGTACATACGAAAACAATATTCTTGAACAGACAAAACTCCAATAATTGGGTAGGGAGGACCTTGAAAAAAAAAATAGCAGGATTTTATTTCTACCTCATAAAATAGGTGGTCCATAATCCTTTCTTCTTTCTGGGTTCAGAGGTTGATGGAATTTGGTTGCTTCTTGCCTATCTGAATCGACCTGACATTTCTTTTATCATCCAATTTCTTTGATTTATCCTAAACTAAATTAACTAATTGGTATTTTAGTTGGATTTTTATGTGGACTGATTTAAATTCTTGAATCTAATCATGGCTTCTACACACTATCTTTTCGATTTCATATAAACTATGATTTATTTTGTTTAACAACAAACATTTTATGCAGATCCCATGCGCCAATGCTAGTATTGGTGATTGTGATCGTCGAACATTGAGTGCGAAAAATGACAAGTTTCTTTTTCCGTATGCAACTAAATTTATTCTTTGAAATGACTTAACTCAGAGAATTGAAGGTATACGTCTAGTTTCAGAACACTAATAAAGTTAGCAACACTTGGGTTTTCTGAAATTTTGATCATCGATAATGTGACAAGTGGCTTATGTATCATATTCTGTGGCAATAAGTGAGATTAAGAATAAGCACAAATCAAACTTTGTACAATCAAAGATTGATAGATAGGGAAGCAAATTGATGCTTAAATGATATCAATGTTTAATTAAAAAATTTCTGCAGTAAACTCTCTAGTCACGATGCTACCGGAACGAAAGATATTCCGTAATTCATAAACCTTGACAACGATAACAATTTGATTCAATACTTAGTTTCCGTTTTACTGGAGAAAGTTTTCAATTCAAATATAAGAGATGGATATTCTGAATAAAGAAGAGGAAGCTATCTTTTATTTTTATTTTTTTGTAAACTGGTATTGCATCTTGGGTTCATAAGGATAGCTATAAGATGACAGTATCATCTAACAAGTTAGTCCTCCTAATTCTGGCGATCACAAGGTCCCCACGCCTCACATGATCTTTGTCTAAAATATAGGACAAGATTTTCTTTATAACTGAACGGTGTCTAGTGATCTGGTATCAATCAAAGTTGAGGTCCAGTGAGATCACGCTCCAGGGGACCAATATTAATCAATAATTCCAAACCAGAATTAAAAAATGTTAATTATTGATGCATTGCCAAATGGTTGAGGCCAATGAGGGTGAAGTTCTGTTTTTTTTTTTTTTTTTTTTTTTTTTTTTTTTTTTTTTTTTCTTTTGGCCTCGAGGGTGAAGTTAGGTTGAGGCCGTTAAGAAAATTATTACAATCCTCCATTTAAGATTTGGGTGGTCATGGTGCTAGTTTCAGAGAAATTTTGTTTGTTTTGGGAACACGCCGTGTAATATTACCATTTGATATTTATAAAGTTATAATATATGTAGATGACATGGTTGACATATCTTATTAGAGGTATATTAACCGATAAACAAGGTCTTTTATATTAGCAATCTACAAAACGTTGAATGCATCCTACATTAAAATTTAATATTAAATAATTTATTTACCCTACTATGCAATGGCAATTTTGACCTTATTAGGTTTAAAAAAAAATAAAAAATTTCTAAATGCACCACAAATCACTTTTAACGTATTATTTATCTTCTTTAACTATCAAAATCTCTTTGACTCTCTATTGTTGAACAAAACCCTAACCAATGAAACTACAAACATGTTGATTGAGAAATTATTTTTGACGAATGAAACACGAAATTGATGTTGCGGAAGCTTCATATGAGGTAAGACTTCATATTTTTTATTGTTTTAGTGATTTTGACAATATCGATAATTATTTAATCTTGTTTTTGCTACGTTATCCAAGCTTCTATCTTCATATTCATCTTTTAGGGATCACAGGGATTACATGAAGAATTAAACACACACCTACAAGTACCACCAAATACTAAAAACAGACGATATGGGTTTTAATGGTGGAATTGAAAACAACCCACATATGCTTTAAATCCCAAGCGGCATCTTTTGTCAAAATTTCAGTCGGCATTTTTTGTCCAAATTAAAAGCTTTATAAGACGTGAGAAATGTGGTGTGTATAGAAAATATAGGATGCATGTGGAAAATGTAAGGTGTATATTGAGAATGTGAGGTGTTAGGGTATTATGGGGAAATATGTGGGGTGTATTAAGATAATTTTTCATTGAAAAAGCAAATGTGGGATTTATTAAATATGTGGGGTTTATTAAACAAATTGTGGGGTGTTGATATAATAAGCCAATAAACAAACTACGTGGTGGTATTCTATGTACACAAAAATATAACTAATAGTTTTCCCTCGTCACATTCATCAAGATTTTGGAGTTTCGTTCTTTTGTTTCAAATTATTAATTTTAGGCCAAATATTTTTTGTGATCTTTGTGGCGAGACATTACTTTTAAATTGACTCATGTGGTGGAAAACTATTAATTTTAATCCTGTGGCGAAGTTCGTTATTAATCATAGTACAAATTGAAATTTTTTATCAAAATCTCATCCACAAGTAGAGGTAAAAACGCCATTCCATTCTTTTTTCTTTTCTTTACCCCAACCATCCCCGGTGTAGTATCCCACATCGCCCATGAGGGCGTGGTCTTTGGGCCTTATATATCCATGCCCAGAGCTTTAACTTCAGAGAGGCCTTTTGTGGACTACGGTCCACAAGAACAAAACCGTACGGTAGCTGGGTGGCTGCGACATAGTCCAGGCCCAGAATGCCAAAGCGGACAATATCCGAGAGGTTGGAGTCTGGGATGTGACACCCGGCCACCAACGTTCTTCTAAAATCAAATCAAATTAAATGTTTGCATAATAATTAGTTATTCTAATGTAGGTGCAGTGAGGTACTTTGTGATTTTTCGAATCTTGGTTTTGAACTTTTGGCCCTCTTGAGGGGATAAGGATCCTCTTTGTGGAGATCTGGATGATCAACCAATCGTGTTTGTTCATTATGCATCGTGCAGTCAGTTTTCGTTAGATACTATTTTTGTTCAATTTTAAATAAAAAAATTCAAAATAATTTCCAACTGCACGATATACGATGAACAGACATGATTGATTGATCCTCCAGATCCCCACAAAGAGGATTTGGATAGGATCCTAATCCCTCTTGAGGTGGGAAAGCAGGATATACCTAAAGGCAGCCAGTCAGATAATATCAATCTTGTAATTTTCTTATTTCTTTTTTTTAATTGTAGTTCTAAAAGTTTAAAAGTAAAAACTTCATGTCCATATAGCCTTTTATGATTGTTAATTAATAAAAAGACACATTTGCCCCTACATATGAAACTAAAAGACTTAATAATTGTGAAAGTCAAATATAACATATGAAATACACATAACAATCAATGCTACATATTATTAGACCTATTAATTTCTTACACGACCCGTTAACATGATACATAAATGACACAAAAATAATAGGTTTCGGGTCGACATGATAACTAATCAGGTCGTTATCTAGTCACACGATAAGAACCCATTAATAATGGGTCCTTAACAGGCTTATATGAGAATGACATGCGGGTAATTTGTTCCGACACATTAAGAAAAAAGTTATTTTGATTATTTTAATTTTTTAAACTACAATAGCCATAGTGTATGACACACCCTAACCCAGAATGTTCATTAAGACTCCGAATCAAGCTGTGCTGGCCGACACTTGGAAGGTGACGAAGTCATAAAGTGTAGTGATGTGGAAAATGTGAATAAATTTAAACCTAAAAGTGCCTAAATAAAAGAGTGCGCTGGAGAGTGGGAATGAACTCATAGTAAGGTACAGTAAGGTAGGATAAGGATTATACCATCATAGGTAGCCACCTATACTGCGATTGGCCAAGAATCCTTGCCAATAAGAAAGATCAACTATTAAAACCTGGAGGGGCAAAAAATAAGGGTGAGTGGGCCTAAAAATAAAGTTTTATAAAAACCTTTCTGAAAACATTGTAACCCCTCGTCGCAAAACAAGTATAGTTTCCAGAAAATCATACTATGTATAAGTATGAAATCAAATGTAAATCAACAATAAATCCAGAAATATGCCAATCACAATATCTCAACAGTAGCATAATAAAATCAAATGCTCATCAATCTATGCTAGTACACAAGTCGAAGTCGCCTAATGTAACATGTACGACTGGATTGATGCTCATCAATCTATGCTAGCACACAAGTTGGAGTTGCCTAATGCAACCTATACGACAAGACTGGGTGTAATCATAATATGCGCTCTAGTGCTACAATCACGTGAACATTGGCATTATTCGGGCTCACATACGAGTTGGAGTTGCCTATTGCAACCTGTACAACAAGATGTTGAAGTTGCCTATTGCAACCTGTACGACACGACTAACACCTACTTAGATTTAAGGCGAGCGTGCAGTGTGGATGTGAACATACACGTGAAAGACTGGCCCTGGCCCTGGACAAGCACTAACACCGAGGTGCAGCAATAATGAGCAGACTACATAAATACAATCATGCCTAGGGGTGGAAAAAATTCCCAAAAATCCCGAACCGAACCGAAAAAATCCCGATCCCAAACCAAAAATTTCCCAAACCGAAATTCCCGAAATTTTCGGGATGCTATCCCGAACCGATCCCAAAATTTCGGTATGGGATTCGGGATTGGCTTCTCGATATTTCGAGAATCCCATACCGAACCGAAAATATATAATATTAATTATTATATATATATTATTCTTTTATAATTGATGCTAGTAGTTTCTAATTCATGCTCTGCAACCTGGAATGCCCTACACCTTGCATATTTTTCATGTTTTGTTTGATATTCATGTGGATTTTATTATTGCTGCTGCCATGGCTGATGATTTTAGAAGGCTTGATTCTTTTGTCTCTCAACATATTGCAAAAAGGGTTTAATTAATTTGAATTTTGACTATGATAAAAACAGTCAGGCATGCCAGTGTTCAATTAAACGGTAGTGTGAATGAAATGAAATTCCTAGTTCATGAATGTGTTCTTGAATTATATATTTGAAGAACAATTCATAATTTCATATTTCAATTTGGGATTCCCGATTTGTCCCAAAATCCCGAAAATATTTTGGGATTCCCGAAAATTTGGTTTGGGATTGATCTTCAAATTTCCGTCCCGAAAAAATTTGGTTTGGGATTGATCTTCAAATTTCCGTCCCGAAAAAATTTGGTTTGGGATTCGAGATACTAGTTTCGGTATGGTATCCCATACCGAACCACCCCTAATCATGCCACAACCATTCAACAATTGTAATCAACATCGTACTATTCATGACCATAAATATAATCAAGGCATCTCCTATAGTAAGCTTACATGTGCATCTCATAGGATTATTTCATCATTTCCCAATAATAAGGTATTTCTTATAAACATTAATTTAATCATGGCAATCGCATAAATAATTTACGGTTATTATACAAAATGGTCCCTGAGATTTGCCTGATCAATAGAAATGGTCCCTGAGACTGAAAATCAATGGAAATGGTCCCTGAAATTGTCCACCATCCATGATTTTGGTCATTTCGTTAAAAGCGATTTTGGGCAATTTTCAAAGCTTTGTAACTCAATCGTTTCTTAACCAAATTTGACCCATAATATATCAAAATAAAGATAGGAAAGTGTAGAATAAAATAATACCTATTTGGAAGCCCAATGGCTGCCGGAGATGGCCAGAAAATAGCCTGAAAGGTGACTGGTCCGCGGGAAAACTGGATAACTCGCCGGAATCGAGTGATTCAAAAATGAAAACAATACTTCTTGGTGAGACGAAGAGAATGGTACCTTTTTCGAAGGCTAACACACCATGGTTTGGTCGGACAACGGCTTGAAAGTGGCTAACCATTTTCGAGTTAGCCACTTTCGAGCAGTTTTTCGGCCAAACCACAGCGATTTAGCAGTAAAAAAAAAGAGACCATTCTATTTGTCTCATCGAGAAGTACGATTTTCATTTTTGAATCACTCGATTTCAATGAGTATTGAAGAAGTTATGAACGTTTAAAGTTTACCCAGTTTCCGGCGAGTTTTCTAGTTTTCCCGCGGAATAGTCACCTTTCAGGCTATTTTCAGGCCATCTCCGGCAATCATTGAGCTTCCAAATAGGTATAATCTTGTTCTACACTTTCTTATCTTCATTTTGATATATTATGGGTCGAATTTGGTTAAGAATCGATTGAGTTACAAAGTTTTGAAAATTACTCGTGTTTAATGGAATGACCAAAATCATGGATGGTGGACAATCTCGATGACCATTTGGTATAATATCCCAATAATATATATGGAAACTAACATATATATATATATATATATATATATAAAGAAAAGACCCACTCACATGTCATGTCGTCGAATCGAACCCGCCTCGTAGCATCGAGAGTCTTTGTGATGCGTTTCGCCTAGAAACGAAGCCATTTGTGTAAATACGTAACATACTAGCGTATAAACGGGTTTTCGTACAAAGTATAGCTAATAAAGAATTTAAAACAGTCGAATTTCGAAAAACGGAGGACGGATTTGGGTCCAGTACATCGAGAAACCTAAGGAGGGACCTCCTGTTCCTCCATGCGCCACCGCACACACCTGCGAGTACGTACGTACTCGCCTTCATCGCGAGTTCTTGCAAATTTTGCAGGTTTTTGGTCCAACTTCTAGAGCTCCTATCGAGCTCGATTCTCTACCAAAATTAGTGATTCAAAAGCCAATTTGAAGTTAGAAATGTAGGGAACAAAACCATACCAAATTACGGCTGAGTTAAGGTCGGTGTTGGCTGGAAAAATAGCTTGAAAGTGGCCAAATGACCAAGGATCCTAGTTTTCTAGAAATCTGGGAAATTTCATCCCTACTTTCAGAGCTAATATCTAACTCAATACTTAAAAAAATTCAATGATTGAAAAGCCAACTAGAAGCTAGGAATATGGGAAAGAGGTTTATCCAATTCAAGGTCTATTCGTGGCCAGATTTGGATTGGGGAATGGCCTAAAAGTGGCATGATCTAGAAAAACAAATTTCCAACTTTCATAGCTAATTTCTAGTTCGATACTTAACCAAACTTGATGATTCAAAAACCAATTTGAAGTTAGAAATGTAGAGAAGAAATTCATACTTTTAAGAGGTCCAATGGAGATCGGAGTTGGTCGTCAAAATCGTTGGATAGTGGCCAAATGACCACAGATTCAAAATTTCCAGAAATGAACAGTGACCTTCCTTTGTGTTTTCTGATCTCCTACACCACCAAAATCACCCAAACGCTTGCTAATCATGAGCCTAGACATGATCTACAATGATAGGGACCAATTTTGAGGCTTACCTTGGCCGAAAATGGCTAGAATTCACCGGAGAAAAGTGATGCACAGTGCTTGTACTATGCAGCGCAGGGAGGTCATTTTCAAGGTGTTTTTCTCCTATTTCTAGGTCCAATGGTTCACAAGGGTTACAAGGGATGATGGTGGAGGTATTGCCATGATGTGGTTGCAGGTGTAGAAGGGGGTATGTGTGTGTGTGTCTTGGCAAAAGAAGGTGGAGAAGGAGTAAAGGTGAGTGAGAGTGAAAGAAGAAGAAAATAGAGAGTGAGAGAGAGATCACGGGACAGGAAAGGACCCCCCAACAAAAAAAAAAGAAAAAAATGAGGAAATCTTGCCACATGTTAGCACTGGTTCGAAGTGGAAAATATCTCTACTTGAAAAATTACCAAGATTGTCCTTGCGTTTCAAATTCCGTAAAATCTTAATCGTAACTCCAAATTCGATTATTCTTGTGTCTACACGTTGGTCCTTTAAGAGTATGGTAAAATAATAACTCATACGCGTCATGAAAGGCGGTCAACAAAAGTCAACAATCTAGCCTCTAGGACATTTTCGTCAATTCACTCATTTAAAAATTAATAAAATCGTAAAGTTAGGGATGAGTTGTCACAATATATTTGTATATGTTGTATTAAAATATGTATTTTTGAATTATTATTCTATATAAATTTAAAAACTTTTAGTTTTATTTATTTTTATAGTATACTATAGGCAAAGAGTGAGATTAAAAAAATTATAAAACACAATAAAAATAAAAATATTAATTAATTTAAAAATACCAAACACATTGAAAAAATTATAATAATTAATTTACAAGTTTGAAAAATGTGAAAAAATATACAAACGCTCGTGATAGCACCCTCTATGCTTTGAGGATGGGTACATTGTCGTTTGAATTTAAAAAGATACAAACCCTCATGAATAGTACTTTTAAGGGAGTTCAAAATAAACCAATATCATTTCCCTTGGTGATGATGAAATTTGAAGGGTTTTATCGTAAAAAACGTGCAAGGTTTCCTTAACCTTGAAACGCAACTCTTTTCATTTCGCATATCCTTGAACATTTGGTATTTTGTAGTAATGTACTAAATTTTTTTCATTAGACTCTTATTTTGGGGTATGTAATACTTAAAAGACAAATGATGCTTTTATGTTTTGAGGTAATATTTATGTGACAATGTGATATACATATACAAAAATTAGTATTATGTTTTCAATTTTTTTGGGGTCAAATTATGTTTTTCATTTTCATTGTTTATTGATTTAAAATATATTTTCCTTAATTGGTAATGACTCGGGTCATATTACCTGATAATATTAACGGGTCAATTTCAGATCGGGTCATATCACCCGTATACTTTAATGAGTGCTACACGATACGACCCGTTAAGATATTGAGTATGTCACAAAAACGACACGAATACTAGGTCTACATATTATTAAAGTCGGACCATAAAATAAAAGGAGTTTTAACAAAAAGCCCACGTTACTGTTCACTTTAACGAAAAACCATATTTTTACACTAAAAAGTCAATCCTGGTACTATTCACTTTACCCTTTATTTTTGTTCTTATTATTAAAACTCAAAATTTTAAAGTCATTTTTATTAGTTTTCTTTAAAATAAAAGGCCCCAAAAGAAGGGGGACAGCCCAAGCTAAAGGAGGAGGCCCAATCCCTGAGTACACGGGCCTAAACCTGGAAAGAAAGAAACATTCAAACCATGCGGAGTCCGCAGCTCAAATAATTTCACGCCACGGGTACATAAGAGCGATGGTGTATCCGTGCCATATAAAGTGACTTGCCATCCATATAAGCAACAACCAGATGGTGTATCTAACAACACCATTGCGACACAAAAATACCAACCCGAAATCCAATAGCACACTCGAACCAAGTTTCACATCCAAAAACAGCTATGGACTCTCAGATATGCGGAAAGATCGATCCAAGCAGCATAAACCCGTATGGTGATCCAATGAGTCTCTTTTTCCTTCTCAGAATTCCTCTTTAGAAACATACAACCAAACCCATTTTGCACTTGATTTTATGGCCCGTGTACAGTTCGCATTTTTTATTGTTTTGTGAGGAAAGTGAAAAATTGATAGTGCTAATTATCATCTCATCAAGCGTATGGGCTGTGTGGGCTTTACTTTGTGTTTTTTCTTCTCAAGTTTTTTATGGGTGGTGTTATAAATGATCTTAGAGCATTATCGTAACAAAAATGCCACAAATTTGTACTATAATTTGTACTATTTTTTTAATAAAGATGGAATCTGCATGTTTTAGTGAACCCTATCTTTATTAGAGAGATGATACAAATAGGTGATAAATGTAGCATTACTCTTAGGGAAGTATTATTGGTACTCCAAAAATCTCATTCTACACTTCTCACAAATGTATTTTTCTTTCCTAATATAAAAAGTTTGGAGTGTAGAATGAGATTTTTGGAGTGCTAATAACAATGCCCTACTCTTATCGTAATTACTTTTCTTGTATAACAAGTATCGTATTGTTTCTTGTAAACTTGTAAGAATAACTATTCTTTCCCCTTAGAATGCACAGACAATTTGAACTTCATGTTTATTGTTTTATCACACTACAATAATATTGTATATTAAGATACCTAAAAATAAGCGGTGGATTGCTCTAGTGGATGAGACATTTCTTTTCAACCCAATGTGTTCCAAGGTCAAACATTTCTCATCTCTTTAGTCTAGCTTAGAGTAGTAAATTGTTCGTAATTAAAAAAATACCTAAAAGTCAATAATGTAGGGGCCGTTTGATAACCATTTGGTTTTCAGTTTTCAATTTTTTTGAAACTGAAAACTGAAATCTTGTTTGGTAATTACTTTCAGTTTTCAAAAAAAATAAAAAAATAAAATAAAAACTATTGTCTTGAGTTTTCAAAATTTGTCATTGAGTTTCATTTTTTTATTTTTTATTTTTAAAACTGAAAGCTGAAAATAATTACTAAACTAGATTTCAGTTTTTAATTTTCAAAAGAGTTAAAACTAAAAACTGGAAACAAAAAAAGAAATGACTATCTCTAAATTTTTGACAATATGAAGTCAAAGTACGGCGGTGGATATGCATGCATTAACATAAGGAAATCCTGAACATAAGAAGTGTAGTGCACAATGGAGTTGAATATGCCTTAGACAAGGCAGATTGGCTTGAAAGTTTTTAGAGGATAGTCCTACGTACTTTGTGATAGTTTTAGTAAAGTAAGGGCTAAACATAATGTCTAAATTGCAGAGTAATTTGCTTAATTCTTAAAACAGAGAGAATAAATAATAATTATCTCTTCTAATGAGCTATTTTAAGGTATGAAAAGCTTAGAGGTTTTATTACAGACACGTTAAATGTGGGAGAATCTATTGAAATGTCCCAAATTGACCGTATCAATGACAAAATAAGAGTTTAAATACCATAATCTCACTCCAACTAATACCGAGGCCTTTTGTGATAAACTCTCACACCTGATGGATTGTGCAAGTGGTAATTACCAAATTAGAGACAATATCGGTGTTGTTGGAAGTGGGCCGTATGACCCGTCTCTTTGATAATTCTACATGGTATCAGAGTCAGAGAGCGGGCCCGTACCATACTGTCACGTGATGGGTGGGTCCCTTTATCCCCACGCGATGATGATGGGTCACCTGACCCCACATGTAGGGTGAGTTCCCTTAGCTCTACGTGGTTGTCAATGTGTGGATCTCCCACATGTGACCCACTAATTGGGTCCCATGTGAGGGGCGTATTGAAATGTCCCACATCGACCATATCAATGACAAAAGAAGAGTATAAATACCATAACCCCACTCCAATTAATACCGAGGCCTTTTGTGATAAAATCTTACACCTGACAAATTGTGCAGGTGGTAATTACCAAGTTGGAGACAATATCAGTGTTGTTGGAAGTGGGCTGTATGACTCGTCTCTCTGATAATTCTACAGAATTTTTTCAAGAGCTTTAGAAATTTACATAGTAAATCTCTATATGTTTTGAGGAATTAATATTCTCGTATGAAATACAATTTCATAAGATGGACTGTGCACACCATAAGAAATAATGAACATAATGGATCCAATAATTAAAGATTTGAATAGAGATTAAGTTGATTAAGGAAGGGAATAAGGCTAAAACCAACATAACCAATAAATCAGCCCGGCATAAACCTAACTAGTCTTTTTTTGGAGATCCCATTGTCTAAGTTCAATAGAAAAACTAGTAGGGCAATGATTCAAAGAAGTTCACACATTATATACCTCATTCTTATGGTGGAAGAAGTGTGTTGTCTACAGAAGTGATAGGGTGTATATTTATGTTTAATGACACTGATATCTTATAAATAAGGGTAATAGAGCGGACTATTCTTAATCAGTGGTCACCTATGTGAGAGTATAAGTGGGGTCGCTTTTATGAGAATGATATGGCTAAATTCTCTAAAGCTTTCATGAATCCGGGATTTGTTCACAACCAAAATGAACACAACAATATGAACCATAATATATTCGGATAATAGATGCATGTTGTTTATTGTTTTGATTTACTATACACGGTTCAATATCTCTTATACACATTGTGCACCAGTATATTCGATAAGTATTTGCTAAGGAAGGTTCAAGTCCAAAAGACACATCTCCCAATACATCTCTGGTCCGCTCTTAATTTTTCACTCATGTGGGGAATTTTTGAAAACTAGATATTACATTATTTAATATAATATGCCTACTGGTGCGATATTTATACGCACACAAACTAAACCCTCTTTTTGTCAAATTGTAGTATAGGTGCAAGTAGGGATCGTTCTGGACCGGGGATTAGGAGGGATTATTAATCACTTGGATTTGACTTAAAAACGTAAAAACATAATATAAAACACTAAACTAGACTCAAAGAATGTAAAACTAAACTTTAAAACACTAAAACAAATCAAAAGACTCAAAATGCTTTTAAAAACACAAACTAAAATGCTATACTAAACTCGAAGAATTCAAAACTAAAAATAAGAAAGATTAAGACTAAGACTTAAACGAAATATGGGGGGGGATTGATTTTGGACGAATTTAAACTAAAATGGATAGATTGTAAAGAAAACAAATTGTAAATATGAAATTGACGGAAATGAATGGATGGTATGGCTAGCTAAGGGGTTCATCTCCATACATGTTACACTTGCATAATAAAATGGTTTCCAATTGCATTTCAATAAACCATTAATTCTCAACACCCCGGGTTAATTAGGTCCGCTTAAATTAACCGTCAAGTTTTCCTTAAGTTAATGAATTGGATGATTGCATACGACAACCCAAAGCATTCCTCACAAGTTCCCTACATGAATTGCATAATAGAGAAACAAGCAAGAATCATTAAGCATCATGAAAACTATAAGTGTTGACGAGGCATTCGTTACTATGATTGCATGAAACTTATGCCAAGAATTCGTTTAACACGATTGTTTATAAGCAACCTCCACTACTTGTGAATATAAGTTCATAACGATTAGGTGAAACTCACTTATATTCTAGCGTCATATTCATGCATGAAAATTAAGCGCGCATTCTTAATAAACATACATAAATAAGTTATCAATCAAACGGTTAAACAAATTGAATCCACAACTTATGAAACGCAATTAGAAGTAATCAAATCAAAATGCAAGCATAAACATATATTTCGAATCCCCCCCTAGCTAAAGGGGGGTTTAGTTCCTCATACAAAACAAAGAGAATTGAAATTAAACATTGAAATCAAAGAAACGCCTAAACATTCCAACAACTCAAACTTGAATTGTATGAACGTTTAGGCCCTCTTCTCTTCCTCTTTATTGTAGCATAAGGTCTAGGGATAATTGGTTTGGGGGATGGAAGTGTGGAATGGAAAAGGAATTATGGAAATAGGTGAGGAGTGGTGGAGAAAATGGTGCAGAAAATGGAGAGAAACTCACGGCTAGAGAAGGAATGGAGTGTTTGTGTTGTGGTATCTACAATGGAATGAGATGTTCCTTGAATGAATGAATGCAAGGCTATTTATAGGAGTAATGGAGGGAACATGACAGCTAGGAGGTGGGTGGAAATGTGGCTGCAAGTTTGGTGAATGATTATGAGTGAATGCATGTGAATGTGGCTAGGTTGGAAAGCTGGAAATCTGAAAATGCAAATGGGAATGCTGAAATGCAAAGGTGGCCACGGTTTTGAGTGTGTTTTGTGTTGAAAATGCATGTGAATGCATGTGAATGTTGTTTGTGTGAAGTGTGTGTGGGTTAAAGAGTGAATGGTGGTGTAATGATGAAGTGTGATGGCTGAAAATGTCAAGGGAAATGCATGTGATTGCACGGCAAAGAATTTCAGGATGCATGTGTGTTGGTGATTTGTTTTGTGGTTAATGGGAATGTGGTTGAATGATTAAATGGACATGTGGGTGAATGTGAAGGGAATGCATGTGTTGATTGATTTGTGGTGCAATGATGAAAGGCAAAGTGGAAGAATGTGGCTGAAATGGTTGAGGAATTATGCACGGCAATGGGTTGATTTTTTGATGATTTAAAATGTTGATGCATGATGAAGAGTTAATAAATAATGCATGTAGGGTTAGCTAGGTTGTGTGATGATGAGTGTATGTGACATTGTTTTGTGACAAAGAATGGATAGGGTGAATGATTATGTGGCTACATGTTTGAATAATTAAAGTGCATGTGGGTTGATTGAATGAATGCAAAGTGAATGATTAATGAAATGGGAAAGCATGACCAAGGTGGAAATGCATGTGAAATGTTGGAAAGGGATTGGGAATGCACGGCTTTGGGGAAAGAATGAATGGATGTGCAAATGTGTTTTAATTAATGAAAGTGTTTGGAGAATGAATGCAATGATGAAGAGTGAATAAAGAATGCATGTAGGGTTAGCTAGGTTGGCTTTGTTTGGGTGCATGTGTGTTAATGGTGGTTTTGCATGTGAATTGATGGATTGTTTTTGATGGAATGGATGGTTCTTTGCATGGCTATAAGGGAGAGAACAAGAGAGAATGGGCTAGGCCCTTTGTTTTATGTCCAAAGTGAATACAAGGCCTTCAAATTCGTCCATCCTTTTGGCTCCATGGATAAGCTATCCAATCCATGCCCAAAAATGCTCCAAATGGCCTCAAAATGCACTTTCTTGCTCCCTAGGCCCTTAGAACCTGAAAACACACAAAAGAAGCATAAAGGACTAAAATAACTAGAGAAACATAACGTAAATGCACGAGAACAAGCCATTTAAGTCGCATGAATATGCTCCTATCACCTACTTTACTAGAGAATTATAGAGAGAGAAAGAGAGAGAAAGAGAGAGAAAGAGAGAGAAAGAGGGAGAGAGAGAAATGTGCGGTAAGGAGTAGAGAGAATTGGATGAATTCGGAGGTGTGATTTCTCACCCCCATTGCGCCTTTATTTATAATAGTAGGGAATGTAAATTCCTTACCCTTTAAGCATTATAATATAATTAGGAAATTATCTGAAACATACTACAGAATCCAATAAGGATTTACACAACCACGTTTTTAACAAAATTAGGATTGCAACACTCTCCTTGAGTGTGTAAATACTCAAATAAATGGTGCACCAAATCTTTGTGAAAAATGTAGAAGTAGTTAATGAAGTCGTATCATCTAGTCGGCACAAGTAGCGAAAGCGAGTCTCGAATCGACAAAAGAATGCATTGGTAGTAAAACTTACAAAACCTCGCTATGGTATAACCCAATATGGGATAAAAGCCCATAGACTAAGAAAAAATGTGAGAAATTGCATAAAGTTAAAACTATACGTCTTCATGACGCAAGTAAAACTCCCACAAGGCTATAATTAGCCTAGGATGGGTATCTCATTAAAACCTAGTCAGGTAGCAAAAACTCAATGAAAAATATGCTCCTAATTGTAGGGAAAAAGAGTACATTAAGATCAAGTGAGTATACTTCTGGATACTCCCTCTAATTTTGACATAACTTCCAAATGAGAACTACAAGCTCTACAAATAAATAGTTACACATACCAATTCCTCGAATAAGCATCTGGAAGGTTGACTTCGGCAGTGACTTCTTGAAGAGGGTTGGCAAGGTTATCTTATATCAGATTGTATGACTTCAATCTCCTAATGTTCTGCTGATGTGATATAGATGCAATATGCTTAGCGTTGGCTTTGTTGATGTATCATGTCTTAGTCTGGTTGATATATGTGCCCTAGTCTTCATGGATTGGGGATTACGCGTTGGATATGCTCAAGATACATAAGGATAAGTTCAAATTCGTAGTACCTTCAAGGTAGCAAAAAAATATGGTTGTGTGTAGGCATATTACTGCATCTTTACAACTAGATGAAAAACTAGTGAAATGTGTAGTCAATGTAATGAGCTAAGTACAACAACACCAAATTTGAACTTTAGATATGGAACTTCGGGTTCCACAACCTCTTCAAGGGTCTCATTTGCATATAGCGTATGGATGATCATATTTACTTGAAAGGTAATATCTTCGGGATGTAGTTCGACTAGTGGACCAAAATACTGTCAGAACAATGCTTGAACTTCAGGTCAATGCATATACAAGTTTTCCCAAGATCCTTTATCTCAAATACCGTCTTCAGGTGCAAGGCAGTTTTCTCAAGCTTTTCCAAGGCCTTAGTGAGATTCATGTCATGGACATAAACTGCAACTCTAGCAATACGAAATATAACTTCTTAGTTTAAGACGCAAGGGCATTTACATAACCATGACTGATCAAATAATCATGTAGACGAATATGGTTTCATTTTGTGCCTTATCCTTCCTCTTTTAGGGAAGTAAATCATATGAACCAAGTGATCTGTCATACTTTAGGTTAATGACAGATTGATTAGCTATCTATTGATTATCGGGTTGTCCAACAGGGGCGGCCAACCATCCTTTAGAGACGGCACATCCTTTGGTGATGTTAACTCGAAATTTGTTAGGTACGTCTATCTTTGCAATCATGTTTGCAGTTGGTACATGATCTCACCACTTTAGCTAGATCAAAGGATTGTGTCTAGAGCAACATTATGAAAGCTAGAATGCCTCCTCTGATGTGTACCTCACATCCTTCATTGCATTTTGCATGATGAGTAGTTACATTTGATTTGCCTTATCCTACTTTGTAAAATACTCTCTTTCTTGTGTAGTACTTTCATTAGTCAACGTTGAACAATGTATTAAAAGGCGGAGCCATAGGCGAGGCGTTCCATGGATAGCCCCCCCTGCCTAGGCGTGAGGTGAGGCCTCACGGGACCTAAATAACTTAATATATATTGCATATATAATTATATATATATAGTATAATACTTTGTAAAACAAATATAATTATAACTAAACCAAAGCTAATATCTTCTTCATTACTAAGTGTTGTTGTACTTGAAAATTATTTATATAGTCTTAAAATGTTGTAATTATTTATTTTATTGTAAGCAATTTATAGTGAACTTCAAGAAAAATAAGGTTGAGTGGCCATAATTATAGGGAGTTTGAAAGGAAATAAAGGCAAAATGTAGCAATTATATGCAATTCAAAAGGAAATAAAGGCTAAGTGGAGCTATTATAGGGAATTTAAAACGAAATAAAGCTTAAGTGGAGTAGTTATTATAGGGAATTTAAAGGAAATAATGGTTAAGTGGAGTCGTTATAGGAAATTTCAAGAGAAATAAATCTTGGCTAATCAAAATGCTAGGTGGCAGAATATGAATGGGCAATAATTAATAAAAATAAAAAATAAAAAAAGTTAGAGTTAGACTTTGCCACTAGGATTTGGAGAGAGAAACTCTCTCTCTTTCTTCTTCCCTGAAACTAGAACAGCACATGGAGGAATGGCAGAAATAGACCTGGATTTGGAATGAAAAAATGCCCAACTGAATGCCCGGACGCACCTCAGCCGCCTAGGCGTGCCCCAACGCCTCCTTACACCTACCCCCACAAAACAGAGGCAAAAACCCAGCAACCCTACCTCCAAGGGCGCCTAGGCACTCCCCGAGGCTAGTTTTTTAAAACACTGACGTTGAATGATGAGGAGCCTTGAATGCAATGTTAAATTCCAACATTTCAAAGTTCATTTCAATTTGTTGCTTCCATGCTTTAAATTTGTTGCCATTCAACTTCTCAAAATTTACTAAACTCAGCATATTGAAATTAGTTAACTCAAAATGATTTGGAACACTTCATAAGTACATGATCAATAAGTGATACAAAACTTCTTATCATACTTGAATTATGGCTTCAGTTACACCTTTGGGGAACACCTTTAGGCAATAAACTGTCCATCATAACTATGAGTTCCAAATCTAGCATTAGCCAAGTCATAATATATCAAGATTATATGTATAACATTATCTTTGAGTAAGTTAAAAGTACACAAATAGCATGAATTCCATCACTCATTATACACTGATCATACAAATGAACCTAGTAAACTTATCCTTGTAAATCACAACAGTACAAGATTATGAGGAATCAAATTGTGTCCTACACCTTGGTGTTATGCAAAATTTGTCTCAAAAATCTCTAAATATGTTATTGCTACATAATTTTTTTTATTTGATAATGCTTCATTATTGGACTTATGAGCAAATTAGACTGACAACAACATATTGGAAGAATTTTTGATGAATTATAGTTCAAGTTTTAATAGAGAAAACACGGATTAACAGATTGATCCATAGAAAGAATCAATATATCTAAGAACAACCATGACATACAATTCATCACAGAAGGAGAAAATGTAGCAACATTTAAACAAGTTCATCAAATTCTGCACAGCAGAATCATGAATCTATATTTGTCCATTATGGGGTTTAATTTGTGTGGCTCTGATACAACATGTTGTCTATAATAAGGATCGAAACAAACAAACCTTTACAAATAGTTTTGCTATATACATAGAGTTGTACTGCATTTATTAAAGTATTAACACATTAAGGTTACAATTCTCAGTTAAGACTTCTTACTTGTTGTAGAAGACATTGATGCCATGTTTGTGCTTGTCTTCTCTTGGCTCGGTTACAAGTTGGATCCCACAACTTTCAATGGGGCAATTTCCTTTCGTAAAGAAGATCACATAGACCCGAGAAGAGAGACCAAAGTATTACATGTTAGTTGCAACTCATCCTCCCATTAAGGATGTAGTTCTAATCAGTTTAAGTTGCTTTAACTGCTACTTATTCAAATAATTAAATCATTAGTTTTCCCTCAAATATAGCTTTGATCCGGTACATATATTCTGTAATTTGTTTTAACAAACGATATTTGCTATATTAAGGGGGTGAGGGAGTGGTTAAGCCTCATAATGAGCTAGCAATAATGTGGTTCAAATTTGCCTTTAGCGAGAATCGAACCTAAAACCTCTCTCTTACAAGTGAAGATGAATACCACTATTAAGAGCATCTTTAATGGACTCCCAAAATAGGGACAATCACCGCATAAAATGAGTATAAAACAAATATAGGTACAAAATGAATTGGAAAGTGAGTCCTTAAACTATGGTAACTCACCAAATACTTGGTGTATGTACTCACATATAAAAACAGTATAGGATCTGAAATGGTGGACCGGTTAGACAATTTAAATGGAAAAGATGGTCCACTAAACTGAGTGCTACTATGCAGCTTGACTCCCAAATGTTGATGACGAGCGGGTAGAAGTGAGTCGCCGAAAGCTGCTTCTTGCATCATTGTTGCTACTTGCATCAAGGGTGGTGATTTGTTTTCCCAAATCAAATTTTGTTACCCTTGCGGGCCGTGCAGCTGCTTACATCATTCGTCTTCAACCCAAATCAATTTTTTTTTTTTTATTAATTTCTTTTAAACTAGGGTAAATTACATTTTACTCCCTCAAGTATGGGTCAATTACAAAAAAATATGTTAAGTTAATCTTTAAGTGATGATGTGGCAAATGTAGGGTCCGCATTTGTGTGGACATGGCTGTTAACTTTGCACCATATGAATAAAAAAATAATAAAAAAAGATTATTTAATAAAAAATCAATTTATATTATAAATAAAAACAAAAACAAAAAATTTGAAAAAGAGATCTAGGCAATCACCCTCTTGCCCCGTTAATCACCCTCTTCCTCCTTTCCCTCAACCTAACCTCCCGCCAGCGCTCCCGGGCCTTCCCAGCCCAAGCCCGCCGCCGCCGTCCAGCTGGTTCCGCCAAACCATATTCATCACTGTGAGGTTTGATTTCTCCCCGAGTTCTTCGATTCTTGCTCGAACTCAACAGTTTTTGTGTGGAGTGAGTCGCCATGGCTTACATCAATCTCTCCCTTCTCACCTTCACTCTTCACCTCCTCGACGACGGGAAGGATGAAGAACTTCCATCGCCAAAGAACCTTTACTGAGCTTGCAAATCTCTCTCTGATTTTGAGCTCTGTGCTTCTTCCGGCTCCAGAAAGCAGAGCAATGTCGAGGTCTTGGTCATAGATTTGACCATGGGCCTGACTAGTCTTAGCAACGCACCGCATGGCAAGATCTCGAGCATGGCAAGGCTCATGCGTCGAATAGTGCGCTCGGTGGGACTGGTGACTGTGTTCATCGCTGGAGTCACAGTGTTGGCAATCCACGGATCTTTGAATATGGTTAGGGTCCGAGTCTCAGCAAAGTTTCCATGGGCCTAGTCCTTCAACGAGCTGGAATCAGCAGTCTCGACCGAGTTGAAACAACGATTTGAGCGCAGCAATGATGAGAAACTAAAAGGGTTAATTTGAGGAGAAAGAAGGGAAGTGAGGTGAAAAGAGTGGATGAGAGGGAGAAGGTGGGTCGGGGAGGTGAAGAGGAAGGACTAGGTCTTTGGGGAAAGAGAATGGAGGGGAGGTGAAGAAAGTAAAGGAGAGGGAGAAGGTGGGTCGGGGAGGTGAAGAGGGAAAAGTAGGTCTTTGGGGAGAGAGAATGGAGGAAAGGTGAAGAGAGTGAAGGAGAGGGAGAAGGTGGGTCAAGGAAGACATGGGTTTTAGGGTTTTAAAAAAAAAAAAAAAAAAAAAAAACTTTTCTTTAATTAATTATTTTAGGGTAAATTATTATTTTTTAAAATCTTTTTTTTGCCACGTGGCACAAATTTGGCAGCCACGTCAGCACAAATGTGGATCACATATTTGCCATGTCATCACTTAACGGATTTTCTAACGGATGTATGAAATTGAAATAAAATAATAAGTAAATGTATGAAATTGAAATGTTTTAAAGATGTTGTATGAGGTTGCAATCGACCTCAAACCTAAGGGGGGTAAAATGTAATTTACCCTTTAAACTAAGTGTAGGTATGATGTATTTCTTTTAGATAATGAATTAGTGTATTTCTTTTAATTATGTAGCAATGTATTTTTTGGTGTCAGAATTTACATTACTTTTTGTCAAAATGTTCATAAAAATATTTTATTACAAGGTAATGTTAATTTAATTTTTAAAAAAAAAAGTTAATGCAAAAGAAAATTTTGCACCTAATCAAATTATCACATAAAATCTTAAAAGCCTCAAATTTAGAGATTCTACTATAAGGACTCTTCTTTCAGAGACAATATTCTATTAAGGACACAAAGATTCCCTTTAAGTCCGTAAATGAGTTCTTAAAAGTGGTGGTGGGAGTCCCTGGAATAGGGACTCACACTGAATATCCTATAAGTGGCATTATGTAATTAAGTCTACATGAAACACAACCACTTTGTCCATGACTATTGTACCATATATATAACTGATGAAACTCACTTATGTTCGCCCTGGAATGCGCCTCACACAACTCCCTCTGTGAGCATGGTGAATTCTAGAGTATTAATTTAAAAGATGCCTTGGAGCCTTTGTCAAGCTATCAGGCTTTCTACCAAGCTAAGAAAAATGTTGAGCATGCCACCACTAATGAGACCAGCATATTTAAAGTCATTCGTGCATGAATCAATCGGTTACTTGGCCTTAAGTTGCCCAGACTTCTTTGATCAAGGGATTGTTTATGGAGGGATTAAGTCCATAAAAAGTTCTTTTCTTTGCCTTGGATCGAGGACTTTTGGTTAGTGTTATGTGCCATTTTAACATGAATTAAGAACAAAGGAAAAGTTTGATTTGTTGAAGTTATTAAGCAAAAGTAAAGTTAAGCAAATGTAAAGAACGTTAAATAATAACTTTGAAACTGAAATATTGGTAAGTAAATGCTGGAAATAACTTGTAATGAAAGTGCAAGTTATTTGAAGGCAAAAATAATATAACAAAGCGTAAATCTGAAAGGTTCGAGCATGTTTCAACGTCTTCTGGCACTATGCATCTCGGACACACTTTCTCCAGTTTACAAGGTAAAAGCTTCAAAACAACGACAAATGAAATCAATGCTACAAAAGGAATGCAGCGGAGCTAAAACTAAAAAAGGAAGATGACTGGTCTACAAAAGAGATATAAAGCAAATGGCAGAGCTTTTAGGAGCCTTTTTTTTAGAGTTGATTTGAGTGTCATTTTCATCCTGTTCTACCGCCACTTTTACAGAGTTTACTTCTCGGTGAATTAAGCTTGTAATTCCTTGATGCATCCCTTATCTTGCCAAGTGGTTGATGTGACTGCTAGTTGAGGGTGAATTCACACTTCATCCCCTCGAAATTACGAGTTTTTGCCCTTGAAAAGTGCTTTCTTTTCTAAAACATCTTCTCTATAACACCACTTAGTCTGATTATTCTCATAGGTCTGCCACGATAACTGCTACGCCATATTAATATTTAGGGTAAATTACACACTCACACCAGATTTTCATACCTCATGTTTTAAACATTGCAATGTCATACCTTAATTTATGAATTTGTTGCGAAGTCATACATCCGTTAATTAATCTGTTAAATTGACCGTTAAGTGATGACGTGACAAATACATGACCCATATTTTGCTGACATGGCAACCAACTTGTGCCAACTAATAAAAATATGTAATTGTTAAAATTATTTTAATTCATTTTAAATATTATTTAAATAAAAAAAGAATTTAACCTCACGACGCTCACCCTAAACAACCCATCCTTCCCCTCACTTCTCTCTCTCTCACCACACATCAACCCATAATCACCATTTCTGCAAAAGCAATCAAACCTTAATTTCTGAATCGTAAAGGCTCAGCCAAGAAAATCAAAGAAAGCCATGTAATTTACATCAGAGGAAGAAAAGGAAACCAAATTAAGAAAACAAGCAAGAATGGGCTGAGGAGTGAATTTGGGGTAAATGCAGGAGGGGTCGAGGAACAGGAGCTTCTTGACTCTAAATTGGTAGGTGCCATCAATGACGTTGGTTGGATCTAGAGATTGACAACGATGAAATCTGCCGCATCCGTGTTATTGGCGTGAATGACATTGGCATTGATCACGAATTAGGGTTTCTCGGTGGCTAAGAAGGAATCGACGTCAGCTTGGCAGGTGAGGTCGAGCTCAGTGTGGGTGCGGAGGACGAGGTTCATGAAGCCTAAAGCTTGGAGCTTGCGGACGATGACGAAGCCGATGAGGCCGTTGTTGCAGCATGAAAGGGAGAGAGAGAATACAGGAAGGAAGGGGAGAGAGGGATGTGATGGTGGTTCTAGGTTCAGGTATGGCGAGAGAGAAAGTGGTGGGATGGTGGTTCTGGGTCCTGGGGAAGGAATGAGATAGATGGGGTGAGTGTCGTGCTGGTTTTTTTATTATTTATTATTATTTAATTTTGAATTTTGAATTTTGAATTTTTTTAAATAATATATAAATGAATTAAAATAATTAAAATAGTTAAATATTTCTATAAGTTGTTTGACCATTGACACAAGTTGATTCCCACGTTAGTAAAATGTCTCTGCATTGCCACATCATCACTTAACGGTCAATTTGACAGATTAATTAACTGAGGTATTACATTGCAATAAATTCATAAATTAAGGTATGATATTGTAATATTTAAAATATAAGATATGAGATTGTAATGCGATGCACAATTGAGGTACTGTCCACATCTCCTAAAATGAAGGACCCAATAAGTATTTTGAGGTTTCACGCGGGTTTGGGCCGCGAAGCAAGCCCAATGTTCATTTTGAGTCTAAACAACTTTCATTGGGTTTCTTACACGTGCCACACGCTCACTTAGAGACGAATCGAAACTGACATGGTGAAGAACAAAAAGAAAAGGACAGGGTGCAAGTGGAAAGCATTCGAGAAAAATTATCCTCTACGTTTTCATTTGGTTTCACACTAAAAAAATGAAAATAAAATGTAATTTTATACTTCAACTATAGAATGGAGGATATTTTTCCGTTCCCAAATTCCTTTCCAATCAGCAAGTGTGAACGACATGATAAGAGGAGATGCTTTCCACAATTTTTTTAACAGAAGCAATAGCCATATTTTATTGATACTAAAAAATACGATTACAAGATTACAATGGTGCCATCTGAGACATATTTTTCAGTGACTGAATTCTTGATTTGGAGAATAAGTGCACAACAAGCAAACTTAATTAATTTTCTATACGGCAACCACAATGAACAACGAAACGCACAAGAACTATCGGTATAGATTTGTCACAATAGATCATTGGTGACAAATTAAAACCTAGGAACAAACAAAGTCATCAATAAGAAGCGAGGCCACACAAACGATCATGGACAGGAACATACACAAAACACAACGAAGCCAAAAAAGAAACTACTGCTAACTCAATTGCACAGCAAAAACAGGGCACACTCGTCATCACCTCGTTTCAATAATCGTAATAGTCACGCCCTATCAAGGTGAATTCGTCTCGGGCTCTGGAACCTTGAGGTTCGGCTCCTTCAAGTGCTTCAAGTCAGCGGAAGTAAAGGGAGGCAGATTATCTGCCCTCCCACTTCCCGTGCCTTTCGGTGCCTTCCTGTTTGTATGGTTACAGTTAAGTCACGTTAACATTTTATATTACTATTTATTATTGTCTTATTATCTCTATAAAAAAATATATATATCTAAAATATTAACGTGACTTAACTGTGACCATACAAAACATGAGGGCACGGAAAGGCATAGAAAATAAGAAGGCAAAGAATCTACCTCCAAAGTAAATCCCATTCATCTGTGCATAACTAAAACTACATAAAAAAAACAGAGAAAATTTTGACCTCAGAGAAATAGTAAGTTGAAGAAAAGGATGATGATCCATCAGAGTAAAGGTTAAGATGGAAAATCTATACAATATAGTAAAAAAGTGAAGAATTGTAATGCATTCTAATACTTAAAATGGTCCGTTGCTTTAGTTTCCAAGTGTCCATCCGTACCTAGTTTTGTCACTTTCTTGGGAGTCTCTATGCCTCGTTCAAAATATCAACATCTTCCCAAAAATAACAATTAGAATGAATTGAAATCAAATTATTTCAAATCATGTTATTTTACTATTTGGGATTCTCCATGGTCCATGTCCTTTTCATAATTATCTTTCCGAAGTGATGGAAGGAGAGGTCGGTCGGCCGACCCTACCTTAGTTGGCTCCGCTCTTGCGTACTCAAGACGAGTAAATTTCATAATTATTTGTCCTACATGCAGCTTGAATTGTGATCCCAAAAATATGTTTCACGAGATCGTATTAAAATTATGGTTTTTAACAAAAATAAATTAGTATAACTCTTTATTTTAATTTTTTTAATTAAAATTTGACAGGATTAGTGATTGAGTTTGTTTACTATAAATCATTTTAGTAATTCTGTAAAAATCTTTCACTAACCTCATATGACAATTTAACTAGGATATTGATAAATTTTTTACGAAATGACTAAAATGATTTAATGTAGACAAATTCAGAAATCGTTTTTATTGATTTTCATTGTCAGAAATCAAATTAAGAAATTATACTAATGTTAAAGACTATTTTAATTAAAATGCGTATTAATTATTACTAAAGCAAATCAAACACCATTTCTGCTATGAAAAGCAATGCAAATATCATTTCTGCTATTAATTATATATATTATGTCTGTCCCTGTCAAGCAGTGCTGCAATAAGAAATCATTTCCGTATGCAAATCTTGTGATATTATGGTAAGCAAATATGCTTCATGTTTTTATTTGTTTTTATTTAATCAAACAATATTAGAGGTTGCTACTTGGTACTATAATCTAGTGGTATTTATCTTTATTTGTAAGTGAGAGGTTTTAGGTTTAATTCTCGCTAAAGACGAATTTGAACCCAATTATTGTTAGCCCATCTCCCTCCCTTTAATATAGAAATGATCGTTTGTTAAAAAAAAAAAAAAAAAAAACTAAGGGCTCGTTAAATTTATTCAACATTCATTAAATTTAATAAGATGTACAAGCCAGGCTAATCCTAAACATCAAAAGGTTTATCCAACGATATGGTGAGAAAATATGCTTCAATTAATTTTCAACAAAACATGTCATCTAAAAATTTTCTCCAAATAAAAATTTTGATCCCAACAAAATTTAATTAAACAAACACAGCATCGATTTATCCGTATTTGAAGTATATTTTAAAATGAATGTATTAATCACATGTGTTGCAAGTTAAATAATTGCCCTAGTGATTTTTGGAGTGGCCGTTATACTCTCAAATGTAAGTCAACTTGACTTTAATATCAAGATGAAAGTCAAAAAGAAATTTAAGGCCCGTTTAATATCCTATTTTCATCATTTAAAAAAAAAATTATTAAGACCATCTCTTAAGAACAATTTTTTTATAAAACAAACAAACTTGTTTGGTATAACACAAAATTGTTTTTACGTCTTAACAATTTAAATAAAAACGACTAACAACTCTTTGTTGGAGCCGAAGGAGGCAGATCAAGATCGGAAAAGATAGTGGGGAGAGAAAGAGAGAGAAGAGATTGGAAGAAAGGGGAGGAGAGAGAGAGAGCGAGAGAGAAAGAGATAAGACAGAGGAGAGAGAGAATGATGAAGAGTGGATTCGGAGAGAGGGGATAAGAGGCGGGTTTTAGTTTTAAAAATTTTAAAATCAGATTTTTTATATTTTCGTGAAGTAAGATATATTTATAGGCAAGGCTTTAAGGATAAGAATGACACACCCCAACCGAAATCAAGGCGTGTTGGCCATCACGTGAGGGTGATGTAGCCACGTGCACAGTGCGAAAACAATAATAATATAAAAATACGAATAAATAAAAACCAAACTAACTAGAGCACTAAATAAGATAAGGTGCAAGACGAAATAAGTGTGAATTCACAACCAGAGCATAAGTAGCCTAAGTGCAGCCCAGCAGGACAATTACTAATTATACAACACCCAAAGGTGACCATACAATGGTAATAATCTGTCAGAGCTGCCGTGAATTCCTCGCAAGCCACCAAAAAGCACTCCTAACTAGAACCTGGAGGGGCACAAAACAGAAAATGTGAGTGGGAAAAAACAATGTTTTTCAAAACCATTTCAATTACCAAAGATAGTAACCCCTCGCCGTAAAACCTGTATAATTTCCCAAAAAATAGAATACATATCTATACCACAACCATGCTCAGAATAACAAAATTCACAAATATGCCATGTCATACAAATTCATAGTCTAAGCATAAATCAATAGGCATGGCATTTCAAACATAATTTCATTTAAATCGATTTTTTGGGAAAAATCTCAAGTATATAGGTATATACAAAAAACCAAAAGCCCACTCACTGGTATGTGGAAGGGTCGTAGCCCCCAAGCCTTGATTGATTGCGCTCGTCCTGAGGATATGTCTCTCCTATATGCGAAACAACTATATAAACGTTAATTTAAAGCACATAAACGAAACTAGCTAATAACTTCTCATACATTGCTCAAATGAGGTGTTTGAATATACCAACGTAATCTACTCAACACCACAAACATCCCGACCATCAAATGAAACTAGCTAATAACTTCTACAGAAAAATTTTCCGACCATCCATGCGCCAGCCAAGTCACGGCCAGACGCGCCCCCATACGCGGCCAATCCTAACGTAACAGTTAACGGCAATTAGGAATATTCCGTTAAAACCTTAAAAGAAGTTAACGGTGTTACCTGACACCGTTAGAATATTCTGTCAACTCTGACAGAATATTCGTCTCCTTCTCCGGCGAGCCTTGCCGGTCGCCACCATCTGAAACTCGAATTTTCGCCGATTTCTGGAAAAACTTTAAAACTTCATATCTCTTACACTTCTCAACCAAATTCCATGAAATTTGTCTTAAATTAAAGCTTACAACGAGAAGAACAAAACCTCACCAATTTCAAGCCCTGAAATCCACGGGATCTAGTAGAAGAAGCCTCGATAATCCGGTCAAACTTAAAACTCGCCAAACTCAACTTCCCGATGTCCAAAACACTTCGTTTTTCTTCTCTGAGCTTCATGAAGACGTTCTAAAGCTTCCTAGCAGCTTAAAATCTCCTCAAAACTTCACATTTACGATTGCATGAACAATGCTCAAATCGGAGATTATGGTTTCTCAGGAAAATGAAGGCTTCACATCCAGATGATAGTGCAGATGAGTTCCTGAGTTTGCAAGGAACATAAAAACGTCCTCATCGACGTCGATCCGTGAAGAAATGGAATGGTTTGGGTGGTGTCTGTACGACTTGTACGGAAAATGGATGAAGTCCGAGAGAATGAGAGAGAGAAAAGGTCAACGGGGAAAGGGATTTGTGTGTGTGTGTGTGTGTGTGTGTGTGTGTTGTGTGGTCCAGTTTGCAACCAACTAAAAACAAGAAAACAAGCCTAAGTCTAAGTTCCTAATTGGTTCCAAAATATTAAGGACTTAACATATTGGTCCATAACCAAAACTTAAACCACACAACGCCACAAACATTCAAGGGTACTTTAGTAATTTCACGCTATCGATACAAATATTTCGGGACAGGCTGTCACAAAGAAGGTTTGTCGAAGCAGTGTCTTGATAGTACTGAGCCTACACAGCATTTCCCATAATATTCCAACATATCAGTCCTTACTTAACCATGATCTAGTCTCAGCTTCTCCATTCGAATCAGGACTCTAAACCTAACCCATCTCTGAACTTAATTCCTTCTTATATGAGTACGAATGAATTTTGATTTGTCACTTAGTACTACAGTCTAGTGGTATTCCTCTTCACTTGTAAGTGAGAGGTCTTAGGTTTGATTCTCGCCAAAGGCGAATTTGAACCACATTATTGCTAGCCCATTGTGAGACTTAGCTAACTCCCCCACCCCATTAGTGTTGATTTATATTGTTTGTTAAAAAAAATAAATAAATAAAAAAAGAATTTTGATCCTTTAAGCACCCCTTAACTTATCAGAATCGATGTTAATCCTTAATTGTTTTAGTTTATCTGGGACTTAGCTCAACATTGCTCAAATTTTATCTGTCCACAATCATTCAGTCATAAAGACTCGGCTAAATATTGTTGTCTTCTACTGGAGCACCTTGAATTTACCTAACTGATGTTGGGCTGAATACCATGCCTTTCTCTGCACTTCACTTAGGCCTGGTTTGGTACTGAGGTGATTCTGAAAAAAGTTGGTATCAAAAAAAGCTGGGAGCTGTTTTTGTGTTTAGTAAACATTCAGCTTCAGCTTTAGCTTTTTTTTCATAGTTTTGGGTGAAAAAAACTAAAAATAAGAAGCTGCAAAACCCAGCTTTGAAAAACCGGCTTTTTTCACATCTGTTTTACATAAAAGTTTACCAAACACTATAATACTACTTTGTTTTTTCAAAAGCACTTTTACAAAAAAAATTTACCAAACACTCTGCTGCTTTATTTCACATCTGTTTATTCTCACAGAACAGCAGAAGCAGCTTTTTTTCAAAGCACAGCAATACCAAACCAGCCCTTACTCTTGGCTCAAACTTGTATTTTAGCAAACAGTATCCTGTTACAAAATTTTCATTATTTAAAAAAAAAAAATTCCTTTAGACCATCTCTTTGAACAGTTTTTAATAAAACTAAAAGACTTGTTTGGTATAACACAAAATTGTTTTAAGTCTGAACAATTAAAAAAAAAAAAACAAAGCTCTCTGCCATCATCTCTCTATTAGAGCCAAAGCAAGGAAATCAAGATCGGAAGATACGAGAGAGAGAGAGAGAGAGAGAGAGAGAGAGAGAGAGAGAGAGAGAGAGAGAGAGAGAGAGAGAGAGAGAGATAAAATAGGAGATAGAGGATCTGAATGGAGAAGGAGAGGAAATAAGAGTGCGCTTTTAGTTTTGAGTTCATTTCAAAGTAGTCCTATCAAACAATAATTTTGGCTTGAGATTCAAAAGTTATTTTTGAGGCCACTTAAAACTACAATCTAGTAGTAAGTCAGATGTTTTAGGTACGATTCTTGTCAAAGATAAATTTGAACCACATTATTACTAGCCCATTGTGAGATTAAACTCATCCACTCTTTTCTTAGTTTATAAAATATCGTTTGTTAAAAAAATAAAAATAAAAATAAAAAAGAAAAAAAAAAGACGCTATTTTTTAATGAAAAAAATCGAATTCAAGTTGAATACCAATAAGCTCTTTAAGGTTTCAATCCTAACCCATTCAGAAATGTTCTTATCTTTTCTTCTCAAACTCTTAACAGAAAATGAACACATCATTTTGAGAGGTTGTTGGGCTTTATTGCTACCTCTCATTATCTATCCCAAATATCAAGATATTTAATTCGGCCTCAGATAGCACTAGGCCTGGCAATTTCTGACACGACCCGATAACCCGACACGACACGACACGAAATTAACAGGTGTTTGGGTCGACACGATAACGAATCGGGTCTTATCGGGTAACCCGATAAGCACCTGTTAAGATAACGGGTTGGGTCGGGTATACACGTGGGTAAACACGATACACGATAACCAGAATATTATTTTTATAATTTTATAACCCTAAAAAAATACTGTAATAATTATATACATTAATTTTACAATTTTATACCCCTAAAAATTATAATAAATATATATATATATATATTAAATTAACTATAAAATTTATAATAATTATAATTATTATATATACTATAATAATTATACCCCCAAAATATTAAGTCTATCTATACTAATTATATATATATATATATATTAAATTTTATAAAAACTATAATGCATATTAATTAATAATTTAATATGCATGAATCATGATCATGCATTTGCCAACTTGCCGCCCTTTTTGAAAAAAAAAATGGAGGGAAAATGAAAATGTTAAGAAAAGTTGAAAATAAAACAAAAAAGTGAGGGAATTAGGGAAAGATGTTGGAGGGAAAAGTGAAAATGATAAGAAAAAGTTGAAAAGGAAACAAAAAAAAGAGGGAAAAATGAAAATTAATAGAAGTGGTGAGAAATTTTATTTTTTTTTTAAGTTATTAACTTTTTATCACACACATGACTGTCATGACATATCTCACTATTTTTATAATGACAAACGTGACACGTGATGTATGTACTATTCCGTGTACCAGTCAATTATAATTTTATATATACACACACACACACACGGAACTTGATTGATGGCATACGAATTCTCCAAAACTAATTTCAACGATCCCAACCGTCAAACTTGTTTGTATGTGCTTTGAGATCACATCAACAAAAAATCATAAAAAATAAACATTTAGAGATCAAGTAACGGGACAAAGCTTTTCAACGGTTATAAACGAAAAATCACGATTTAACGGTTATTTTAACTCTGATTTTGATGATTTTTTATAACTACACTCCTTGACCCTATATGAATACAATGAATGAATTCGATCTTCAATTTAAAATATTTACACAAGTGGATACCACAAAATCTTTTGTTATACTTAATGAAAGTATAAATAAACTCTAAGTGTTAGTCAATCTATCGTTTTACGAATTCTCCAAAACTAATTTCAACGATCCAAACCGTCAAAATTGTTTGTATATGCTTGGAGATCACATCAGCAAAAAATCACAAAAAAAAAACATTCAGAGATCAAGTAACGGGACAAAGCTTTTCAACGGTTATAAACGAAAAATCACGATTTAACGGTTATTTTAACTCCGATTTTGATGATTTTTTATAACTACACTCCTTGATCCTATATGAATACAATGAATGAATTCGATCTTCAATTTAAAATATTTACACAAGTGGATACCATAAAATCTTATGTTATACTTAATAAAAGTATAAATAAACTCTAAGTGTTAGTCAATCTATCGTTTTACGAATTCTCCAAAACTAATTTCAACGATCCAAACCGTCAAAATTGTTTGTATATGCTTGGAGATCACATCAGCAAAAAATCACAAAAAAAAAACATTCAAAGATGAAGTAACGGGACAAAGCTTTTCAACGGTTATAAACAAAAAATCACGATTTAACGGTTATTTTAACTCCGATTTTGATGATTTTTTATAAATACACTCCTTGACCCTATATGAATACAATGAATGAATTCGATCTTCAATTTAAAATATTTACACAAGTGGATACCACAAAATCTTATGTTATACTTAATGAAAGTATAAATAAACTCTAAGTGTTAGTCAATCTATCGTTTTACGAATTCTCCAAAACTAATTTCAACGATCCAAACCGTCAAAATTGTTTGTATATGCTTGGAGATCACATCAGCAAAAAATCACAAAAAAAAAAACATTCAGAGATCAAGTAACGGGACAAAACTTTTCAACGGTTATAAACGAAAAATCACGATTTAACGGTTATTTTAACTCCGATTTTGATGATTTTTTATAACTACACTCCTTGACCCTATATGAATACAATGAATGAATTCGATCTTCAATTTAAAATATTTACACAAGTGGATACCACAAAATCTTATGTTATACTTAATGAAAGTATAAATAAACTCTAAGTGTTAGTCAATCTATCGTTTTACGAATTCTCCAAAACTAATTTCAACGATCCAAACCAACCATCAAAATTGTTTGTATATGCTTGGAGATCACATCAGCAAAAAATCACAAAAAAAAACATTCAGAGATCAAGTAACGGGACAAAGCTTTTCGACGGTTATAAACGAAAAATCAAGATTTAACGGTTATTTTAACTCTGATTTTGATGAATTTTAACAGCTACACTCCTTGACCCTATATGAATACAAAGAATGAATTTGATCTTCAATTTAAAATATTTACACTAGTGGAATTTATATACTTAATAAAAGTATGAATCAACTATAATATTAATAATTATATACATTTAATATTTGTAATAGATTAGTAGTGTATGTATTATTTTTTTTATTAGGCTTTCATTTTCGAGTGTAGATATAGTACTTGAACGAGAAATGTTTTAATGTTTTCAAGTAATATTTATGTCGCAATGTGTGGTATGTGCAAATTGTAAAAAAATATATTTTTTTCTTAACGGGTCATAACGGGTCGGGTCACTTTACCCGTTGGGTAAAGTGACACGACCTGTTAAGGACCCGTTAAGATAACGGGTGTGACACGATACGACCCGTTAAGATAACAGGTGTTACACGAAAACGACACGAACACGACAGACACGACCCGTTTGCCAGGCCTAGATAGCACTATAGTAAAAATAAGCCGTTACTAACCTGGTATTTTGCATTCAAGAACGGGAACATCGCTAACTATAATATTATTCTTTTGGGTTAATTATATGAACAATTCTTGAGGTTTATCGAGTTTTTACAAATTTTTCTTACATTTGAAACATTACACTGATATTCCCTTATATTTTAATTCACTTTTACATAACCCCATTAAAATTTTGCTGATAAATTGAATATTTAATTCTGTCTCAGATAGCACTATAGTAAAAATAAGCTGTTACTAACCTGGTATTTTGCATTCAAGAGCGGGAACATCGCTAACTATAATATTATTCTTTTGGGGTTAATTATATGAACAACTCTTGAGGTTTATCAAGTTTTCACAAATTTTCCTCACGTTTGAAATATTACACTGATATTCTCTTATGTTTTAATTCACTTTCACATAACTCCTATTAAAATTTTGCTGATAAATTGACAACTTTATCCTAATAACTAATTACTTAAACAATAAATAAAGTCTTTATTATTATATAGAAAAATAGAATATTAACAAAATATCTTCTTCTGAAACGCTGTAAGCATAAAGTTGTCTTCCTCATCATCGTTGTCTACGGAAATTAAATCCAAATTAAATCCCGGATTCGAAAGAGACACCAATTCCATCTTTGGTTGGACATGACAGCTTTTCCCTAATAACTAATTACTTAAACAATAAATAAAGTCTTTGTAATTATATGGAAAAAGAGAATATTGAAAAAATATCTTCTTCTGAAACGCTGTAAGCATAAAATTGTCTTCCTTATCACCGTTGTCTATGGAAATTGAATCCAAGTTAAATCCTGAATTCGAAAGAGACCAAATCCATCTTTGGACATGAAAGCGGTGGTGGAAACCAAATAATGGGCTTGGCGACATTAACGACGCACGGTCTCTCCTGCTTACGTTTTGAATTTCAATATTTGTTTTCTTTAACATTTAATATTTTAATTTGATATCTTTTTTTGAGAAATACTTTTTTTAATACATCTATAAAGCTTTTCAATAATTATTTTTGTCAAGTAATTAATTATGAGGGTAAGTTTGTCAATTTATAAGCAGATTTTGTACCAAAGGGATATGTGAAAGTGAATAAAAACCTGAAGAGTTGTTAGTGTAATGTCTTAAATGCAAGGAAGTTTTGTAAAAACTCAATAAACTTAAGGAGGTGTTATTGTAACTAATCCTTTTTCTTTTTATAGATATAATATTGTTGACCCTAAAAAAACTACTAAGCCTACGTGGCACGCAAGCCAAGTAATATAAGCTAACTACATCTTTTGGTTGTGTGCGTGGCCTGCCAACTCGTCGGCCGAGCTCGGTCGGGGAGTAAAATGTGTTGATGTTGCGTTGGGCGCGCTGTTGACTTCTTAATCTTGCGACTATTGCCGAGGAAGGAACACATCTCGGCCTTCAGGTTCTAGAGCCTGAAGACAAGGCTGCTAGTCTTGCAAAGTTCACAGATCGTCGGCGCCAGGTTCGATCACGGTGATTATATTCGTGAGAGTATAAGCATACCGAACTAGCACCAAGCTATGCAGACACAAGTACTTGAAAGAGATGGATGTCTTGATGGTGAATGTTGTTCGGCCCACAAAATGCTGAACTCTAAAACTTACTTGTGAATATCCAATCATAAACAACTCGGCGTTCAATGTGCGAAGCCCAATGACTTGTTACACCTCACTTCGCCGAAAAGGCTAATGGGATGCCCTATACCAACAAAGACTCGAAAATCCTTATTGGTCGAGACTTAGATAGGTAATCAGTCGGCCTCGACGCAGTGTTGTTTATCTCCAAACTGAAGGTGCTTCATGGTCGGCTGATTCTGTGGCAACAATGTTGTTTATCCAAATTGAAGATGCTCGCCGGTTGCCTTTACAGTGCTATTTATCCAAACTGAAGATGTGTTAGCGAAAAAGGAAAATAAATCTTAAGGTTGTTAGAGATTTCACGTAGAGCAAGAGTTTGAGTAGGGCAGTTTGTGTGTTCAATTGGAGAGAGCTAAATGATGCATTTCCTCCTCTATTTATAGCAGTGAACCTACTCATGGCCAAACCAGAGACGTACTTAGACTATAACTTCTTATCCCAATTTGATTATGACTTGGCTAGTCCTAGTTCCAATGGGTTTCTAAACTAAACTCTATAATGAACCAGATTTCAACTTTAAGACTCATTGTGGTATAAGGATTCAACCTTCGCCTTTATCGAAAACAATCCTTCTCGCAAAAGGACTCTGCCGAAATCGATTAGGCAACTTTTGGTGCCTAGCCGGCCCATGATACCTTCGGAAGACAGCAGGACCAAGAGTCTCGCCCCAAATTGTTACTCTCGGACCAAATTGTCATTTTGTCCTAAACATTGCCCCTAGCTTCTGAGGTCTTCGGCCTATAACTCTTTGGCCGAGTTTCGACCTTGAAGAAGTGAAATCAAACCCTTAACGTATCTTTGGAAGACAACGAAAAGTCTCGAATATTCCATCCACTCAGGTGCATTTATGAAGCATGATTGCACGATCTTAATTTATCAGATGTTCTGCCACGTGGCGATTCTTCTGCCTACTCGTTCTGCCATTAATAATGACATTCGAAATGTGCAACCATCGAAACGTCTTTTCGCCATTAAATTCGTCGTCATATGCAAATGTGAATCCTCAATCCCGAGTTTCTCAGTCTCTTCACCTGGATTCTTTGAATATCCTTCATGATTACAAAATCCTCTGGTCAATTTTACCCTCCCCCCTTCCCAAAAAAAAACTGCTGATCTTCCTCCTAAAACACCTATAAATACTCTGTTTTCCTTCACTCAAACTTTTACTCTTTCAAAATTCTCAAATCTCATTGCTAACAGCTTTCAAACCCAGAAAAGCCAACTTTCCCAGGCAATTTTCATCTAAAACCTAGAAAAACCTTCATATTCTTCAATGGCCACAAATACTTTGATTGCCCAATCGGTCGAGGAATGCACTAAATGCTAAAGTATCACTTATCGAAACACTATCAAAACCATCCGATTTGAGGATAAGCCAAATGTTACCAACCAAACCCTAAGCCCATTGTTCAAAGATGATGTTCCAGAAATGATCACCGAAATGCTCAAGGACCATTGCCTGAAACCCTTATTCCAAGGGTATGATTGGTCGAAATGGGAACTAGCCAAACCCCAAGGCATTTGGCCTTTGACCACTACGGCTTGGGCTTCCGGGGTCATTGGAAATGAGCCATATTTTGACGACGATTGGAAAGCTCTCGACATTTTTTATGCCATTAAACTCTCGAGCATTGAGATTAACTTGGATCGATAGCTCATAATGGCTGCTCTGAGCTTCTGGTGCTTGGCCACCAATACGATGGTCTTTCCCCTCAGCCCATTTAGCCCGACAATGATGGACATCACAACCATACTTAACACCTCTCCTACTGGCCTCCTAGTCAACAATTCTCTTTCCGAGTCTCAATTTGATTTAGACCTAAAGACCATTTTCGAGGATTATGCCGTCGAAGCCTTGACAAAGGAAAACCAAAAACTGTCGAAAGAAGACACGCAGCAACTACACAAAAACTTTTTCAACTACAACACCCTAATCACTCACTTCACCAACTCGAGAGGGGAAGATCTTAAGAAAGGTGAACTCGGGCCTTCATATTCTATTGGTATAACAAATATTTATTTTATGCCAAGTCAAATAAATGCCTGGCCGAGAATATACCCGTTGTCGAAGCCTTGGCCAGTGGTTATGTCCTGGCCCTTAGTCCGGCCATTCTTTCCAATCTCACCAGGTGTTTG
Source organism: Pyrus communis (assembly GCF_963583255.1). NCBI lineage: Eukaryota > Viridiplantae > Streptophyta > Magnoliopsida > Rosales > Rosaceae > Pyrus > Pyrus communis. The sequence continues at coordinate 7,253,509 of NC_084805.1, read as the reverse complement.
GCCGAGACTATTGTAGGGAAAATCGATCCTCACCAAAACGGCCCACTCTGGGTTTTTCAACTCTGGTTACAGGTCTATTTCTCGACGCTGCAGCCAGACCTTGCAAGTTTCACTTCTTCCAAAGCTATAGGCCTTGAGCTGTCCTCACAACCCATTCATCCCCACTTGGCCGAAAAGATCTTCAAATATTTCTTTGGCCTAAAAGACTTGTCAGACGACGAATTCTAAATTTGTCGTCGCTCAACGTACCTCTCTTCCATCATCATTCCGATATTGGTATGGGAAGACGCCGAGGAAGCTGATCTCCGAAATTCCTGGGGGTCATTTACTATCACTCACGACCTGCTTTATAGTTGCGAGGCTCGTCGAGGAAGCTGGGAGTCTATCACCCCAGCTTCTTGGCTCATCAACTGGGCTATCTTCAGGGATGCCCTATGCCCTTCTTTACCTCTTTCTCCCCCTTGAGCCAAGAACGCCTTTCCAACTCCTCAAAGAAGGAGTGTGACGTAGTCGAGAAGGAATTCAAGGAGCGGTGCGCTAACTTCCATCTTCGACCGAAAGCTCCAGAATCCCGGTGTGCTAGCATTTTCGCCGATTGGTGAGCTGCTTATACTAAAGACTTCTTCGGTGTTTTGGTCGAGGAAGTCTTCGAAAAGCTTTTTAGCGACCGCCCCAAAGAGACTCTCGCCCCAAAATCCAAAGAAATGGCCTAAGGTTTACAGCTTTCTTTGTTACTTTTCTTGCTTGTTTACTTCAAACTTCTTTTTTATTCAAGTTGTGTTTTTAGGTGGCCGAACCATAAAGAGGGTCAAGGTGATTGGCCGTGGCTAAGAAAAAGCATGCCCCTTCCTTGAGGAAAACTGTAGCTGTCGCACCAACCTAGTCAAGCAAGGAGTTTCGCCCAAATGCCAAGACGGCTGGTGAAGCACCCCGGCTGAAAAAATGTGTCAAAAAATTGGCAAAGAAAGGGGAACGGGAGATCCATGTTATCTCCAGCCAAACCATATGAGTAACTACTCCCAATGCCTCTCTCATTTCCCCTGCCGTCAAGGTCTCCACCATACTGCAGCGAGACTTAGTGATCAAGCAGGTCACCAATCTAGCTGTCGAAGAGCTTGTAACTTCAACACCAACTGCTGCTCATGCCGAAGTCAGCCGGGCGATTGCTACCCCAGAGAAGGCAGCTTTTGAAGCCGAGAAAAACCTCCCCCCGAATCTAAAAAAGGCTTCAACAATCATCCTAGAAGAAAAGGTATAAAATTTTGTAATGTTCCTTTTATCTTGAACTTTTTGCATAACAACTAATTCGTTGTCTAAGAGGATGAAAGCGAAGGGCCCTTCCTGGTGAAACATCCTCAACCAGCTGAACTGCCAATTACCACTCATTAAACGGCAATTGAGGTGGCGAATCAAGTTGATGTTCCCGCAGTTGAAACAAGTTTGGGACATGAAGCGGCACTTCCTATTGAGCCAGAAACGACAGCCGAGACGCCGATTCATCCCCAAGACCAGAATCTCAACAACACTTCCCAGGATGTTACTTCAACTTTTGTAAGAATCGTCACTATATCCCCTTTCCAATTCCTAAACTCTGAATTCTGAAACAAGAACAATTATTAAAATGTTAGACGCCTAATCGTTTATTTCATCGATAATTTTACGCATTAAATGGGGTTATTTATATTTCTTGGCCGCCTCAATGGCCATCGAATGTAGATAGCCTTCATTGGCCACGTAAATTAAGAGGCTCTCTTAAACACTGGGCTTGACCATGAAGTTCTCTAGGTTCGAGCAATGAACCAGCAGACATGACTGAGGTCTCTTCTCGGCAGGTCTATCATGACTTCCTTATCTGCTATTCTTTTGGATTCTTCTTTGTGCAACCTTCAATGGAAGTGAACTCGACACTCTCATCTCGAATACTTTTGGAGTAGCTGGGCCTTTAGCTATGCCTACTGAACCTTTTGCGACCGCGGCTGAATCCAATACCTTCGTCAAGTTGCAAGAACTCATATCCCTTTCGGCCTCACAAATCCTTCAATGTAAAGGCCTCGACTTTGTAGGAGAGTGCTACTTATCCAATATCCTGGAGCGGACCTGGCAAACTTTGCCATTTTTGAAGGACCCTCCGAGCCGAAGACGACTTTTAGGCTGCAAAGGCCGCTCATAACGCTAACCGGCCAAAAGTTGAGGCCATAAAAGCGAAGAAGACGTGTTTGGCCGATCTTGATCGTCAAATCGCCGAACTCCAGTGTCAAAGGTTGGCCATCACTTAAGAGCTCAAAAAAGACTTTCAGGCGAATAACTCTCTCCTAACCGACCACGCAGTCGACTCAAGGTAGATACATCAACTGCAGCTTGATGAAAGAACACGGCAAGCCGAAGTTACCATGGGTCAAGTAAGGTGTTTGGAACTAAAAACCGCTCTTGAAGACTTCATTCCTTTGACCCTTTAGGATTTTGGCCTTATTAACCGTTTGTTGGATTCTTTTGTAATTCTCGTTTATACGTCTTTTTTGTAGAATTAATGAAATGAAACTTTTATTCTCGCATCTTCTAAATGATTGGATAGTGTTTCTTTAAAAATTCCCCATTGCTTGGTAGCTTATGAACAAGACCAGTTCGATCTTTAAGGTGGTATGCCTCCTTGCCGAGAACTTTATGGACGATGAACAGTCCTTCCCAATTTGGTGACCATTTTCCAAATCTAGGATCTTTAATTCCTATGGGCAACACGGTTTGCCAAACTAAATCTCCCTCACTGAATGTTTTTTGTCTTAACTCTTTGAATATAGGCTTGCTTAGCAATTTTTTTCTGTGCCACCAATAAATTATAAGCATCAAGTCGAACTTCCTCTAAGTCTTCTAATTCTTGTCTCATGGCCTGGTTATATTCGGCACTGAACAAACTATTTTGCTCAATTACTCATGACGAGTTTATACTCAGCTCGACTGGTAACATCATATCGTGTCCTTAAGTCAACGCATATGGGATCGTCTCGGTTGCTGATCAGAGTGAGGTCCAATATGCCTATAAAGCCTTATGTAACTTCAAATGCCACATACTATGCTTTTCTTTTATCATATTTGCAAGAATGCCGATCAAAACTTTATTACTTGTTTTGGCATGTCCATTTGCTTGTGGGTAATACAGCGTGGATTGTTCGAGTTGGATTTTCAAGTTCGTCGTATATTCTTTGAACCTTTTGGCTGTAAAGATCATGCCCTTGTCAGTTATGATTGTTTCTGATACGCCGAATCTGGTCACGATGTTTTCCTTTACAAAATTGCAAACTTCCTTAGATGTCAATTAAGCATATGATTTTGCTTCAACCTACTTAATGAAGTAGTTGGTTGCCACAAATATCCATGTATGTTTTGCTGCTCCAGAAGATGGTGTAATTTTACCGATTACATCCATGACCATCCTCTGAACGGCCACGGTTTAGTGACCGAGTGGAGTAATTAGCTAGGACTTTCTGTATAGGCCTGTACACATCCCCTTCCGTACTCGATACAATCCTTCAATATACTCGGCTAGAAATAGCTGTGTTGGCGAAGCAGCCAACGCATCTTACATCTAGATTGATGAGCTCCATAAATTCCTAAAAAAATACCAATCTTACGTGGCACATATGCTGAGTAATTAATAAGCTAACTACGTCATTCAGTTGTGTGTGGGGTGTGCTAACTCATCAGATGAGCTTGGCCGGGGAGTAAAATGTGTTAATGTTGCGTTGGGTATGTTGTTGACTTCTTGATCTTGCGACTGCGGCCGAGGAAGGAACACGTCTCAGCCTTCAGGTTCTAGAGCCTGAAGACAAGGCTGGTAGTCTTGCAGAGTTCACGGATCGTCAACGCTGGGTTCGTTCACAGTGATTATATTCGTGAAAGTATAAGCACACCGAACTGGCACGAAGCTATACGGACGTAAGTACTCGAAAGAGATGTATGTCTTGATGGTGAATGTGGTTCGGTCGTCAGAATGCCGAACTCTAAAACTTACTTGTGAATATCCAATCATAAACAACTCGGTGTTCAATGTGCTGAGCCCAGTAACATGTAACACCTCATTTCGCCAAAAAGGCTAATAAGATGACCTCTACCAACAAAGACTCGAAAATCCGTGTCGGTCGAGACTTGGATAGGTAATCAGTCGGCCTCAATGCAGTGCTGTTTATCCAAACCAAAGGTGCTCCGTGGTCGACGGATTCTGCGGCAACAGTGTTGTTTATCCAAACTAAAGATGTTCGCCGGTTACCTTGACAGTGTTGTTTATCCAAACTGAAGATTTGTTGGCAAAAAAGGAAAATAAAAAAATCAAGGTTGTGGAGAGATTTCGCGTAGAGCTAGAGTTTGGGCATGGCATTTTGTGTGTTTAATTGGAAAGAGCTGAATGATGCACTTCTTCCTCTATTTATAGTAGTGAACCTACTCCTGGCCGAACCAGAGATGTACTCAGACTAGAACTTCTTATCCCAATCTGATTATGACTTGGGTAGTCTTAGTTCCAATGAGTTTCTGAACTAAACTCTATAATGAACTAGATTCATTCCCTGACTCTCAACGCCTTCAGCTTTAAAACCCCTTATGGTATCAGGATTTAACCTTTGCCTTTATCCAAAAGAATCCTTCTTGCAAAAGGACACGGTCGAAACCGACTAGCCAACTTTTGGTGCCTAGCCGGCCCATGATGCCCCCAGAAGACCGCTGGACCAAGAGTCTCGACCCAAATTGTTACTCTTGGCCCAAATTGTCATTTTGGGCCCAAACAAATATAGAAAGATCACTTAAAGTATTTTTAAAGGAGATGTCTAATTCCAAGTGGCAGCACTAGATCAGGAGGGAAAAAAAAAAAAAAACATGAAAGACTCTAGGCGAAGCTATTTAATCATATGTGGATTGACTCCTTGATGCATGCTGTCAAAATTGGCAGCGAGGAGAGAAGGCATCAATTTCTCAATTTCCTTGATTTTATGTTGGGGTCCACATAACATGTCTATTATTAGAGTGAATTTTAACTTCTCTTCACCAAATTTGTAGTATATCAAGACCAAATAATAACATAAAAAACATATCGATTGGAAACTAAAATAAATAAAAATGTCAAATTGTTACATAAGATATCAAATTTACGTTTGATATTTCGAATTTAACATTTCTCTTGTGGATGCTCTTAAAAGGCGTAATTGGCGAATTCTAAATAAATTGTCATATTGTCCATAGCAAAAAAGTGGATAAGTGCTGTAATTGTCGATCTAAAACAATGTTTGACGTGTTTCCGACCAAAAACAAAAACAAAATCAGAGGTGCTGGCTCCCAAAAGAAGGTGGATTTCTTAAATATTTTTTCTTTTTTTGTTTAAACAACATTTGGAGTGGTAGGTATGCCATTTAGACGGATGAGGATTCCTTGAGCGATGGTAACAACATATAACAGATAGACATATGTGGCATTCTAAATTTCTAATGAAAAGTTTAGGGCTTATCCAATTATATTACACGACAGACATGAAACTCCAAATTTCGAGAATAAACAATTGAGGGGGGATTTGATTTAATACACTCGATGGAGATTGAGGACCTAACTAGTTTTGGAGCCAACGGAAGGATGAAGAAGCCAATTTGAACTCCGAAAGAGAGTAATAAGACGTACAACGTTCGATAATTCCATGTAGTTTGAAGAAGTTTTTCTTGTCTTGGGAGGGGAGGGGGCGGTGCTTTTGTATAATCGATATTGGAAGATGGACGATTCAATTTCAAGACTCCTAATGCTAAAGGAAATGCTAACCAACTGAGCTACTAGCTGTTAAATATATGTCTCACGTCGAGAGATTAAGAAAATTAAATACAAGGTATATATGTATGGTTCTACTCACAATATCACAAAAATATTTTATAAAACCAAACAGCTAGTAATGGATTATTAAATTTAGACAATAAATGTGTCATTAAGTGTGGGCCAATTGTGTCACAAGCCCTTATGTAAAAGTCTTATGTGAAATATTTAGTATTACGGCAAGATGTAATGTAAGGTTAGAAAATGAATTAGGACTTAAACTAGATATTGAAAAATGCAGCGCGGGATGTACCAACTTGGCTAAGGCAATCTCTCCCTCTTCATATATGAGAGTAAATAAGTTGAGCTAACCTTAATACCATGATGCGTAAACCCAGCTTACTTACAAGTTACAACCTTATTCAAATAATTTAGATTAGATTAGAACAACCCTACTAAAACGACTACCCAACAAATAAAATGAGTCGAGAATTCAATCCCTTCATCAAACCAATTTTTTTATTTTTTTATTTTTGTTAAACTAGATAAAATAATAATTAGGAAACCATTCACCTGTTAAAATCTTCCACCTCTTGTCCCAAAAAAACTCCAAAAGTGTGTGAATTGTGGACAATCACAGAGCAAGTGCCAAGTACCTTTCAAGTTTCGACTAGGACTTGTAAATTGACAAGTCCACTTTTGCATAATGTTTGCTAGCTAACAAAGAGTTGGAAATGGTATTGAAAGTATAACAAGAATTTAAGTCGGGGGATTTCTAACGGAAAAGTTTACAGAACCTCACATAAGTGGCACATTGCTACACTTAATAATATTTAAAGTTCTGATGGTGATTTTGCAAATGCAAATAGATTCATACCATACTTGCACAAATTTCCCGTTCTTCTAATTACTCGATATATATTTTCTACAACGATAACATGGGCGATCATATATATATGGCACACACAAATCGAAGTGTGCCCAATCATCTTCATATACGTTTCGATTGGTGTTTTGCTTGAAATAAATTCTATCTTTTTCCTTCAAAATTTACCATGCAAAAGAAGAAGAAAAAAAAAGAAAAAGAATCTTCCACATGTGGATCATGTTTAATAAGATATTGGAGTTTTCTAATCTTGGGCGTTTAATAAGAAAACAACATTTTAACTCGAACCGAATAATATATTAATATTGGCTAAAGATAATACTGTACCCACTGGCTACCAACCAATCATTAAGATTTCTTTTTTATATTTAAAATCATCTAAGACGAAATTGAGAGCACAAAGGCCATAAAATAATAAATTAAGAAAATTAAATGAGATGGACATTTTCACCAGTTTTGAACATTGAAAAGAAAAAAAAATAATTGGAGTATCGATTCTTGAATTATTATGAATAACTGTAGTTATGGTTTCTTAATTAAATTGATTAGAGATCGTATCTGAATTTGAAAAAATGTGTGGCACTAATCATTGACAATTTCTAACAAAATTAAACACGTGTTGTGCATGACACACCTCGACCCGGAATGCCCACTAGGATTTCGAATTGAGTTGTGCTGGCCGACACCTGGAAGGTGACGAAGTCATAAAGTGTGATAGTGTATAAAATGTGAATAAATTAAAAACGTAAAAGTGCTTAAGTACACGAGTGCGCGATGAGCGGGTCTGGACTTATTTCATGCGTGATATAGAGCATAGATATAATACAGTAAGGTAAGATAATGATTATACCATCATAAGAAGAATCTGTATTGAAAAGTGCCATGAATCCTCGTCGATACGGAACTCTGTTGCTAGAACCTAGAGGGGTGCACAAATAGAAAATGTGAGTGAGCGAAACAAAACTTTTCAAATCAATTTCAATTACCAAAGGCAGTAAACCCTCCCCGTAACACTTGTATAATTTCCCAGAAAATAACAGGCGTGACTATAACTCGAAACCATAACCAAAATAACAGCCTCACAACTATGTTGTGTCAAATATCTCAACAAGAATAAGTAACCCAGGTGAAATAAATCAATATGAAATGGTATGTCAGCCGGATCCACCTATTGTGGCCTGTACGGTTGAACCAATAACTCATCAACATGCTAGTTAATAGCTCATCAACATGCTAGCCGGAGTCACTTCACGTGGCCTGTACGGTTGAATCATTAACTCATCAAAATGCTAGCCAATAGCTCAATAGCATGCTAGCCAATAGCTCAATAACATACTAGCCAATAGTTCATCAACATGCTAGTCAATAGCTCAATAACATGCTAGCCAATGGCTCAATAACATGCTAGCTAATAGCTTAATAAGTATACCTGCACACGAGTCGGAACCACCTAAAGTGGTTTGTACGACAGGACTGGGTGTAAATAAATACGCTCAAGTGTTATAATCACGTGAAGACTATGCGAATAATCGCGGGTCACCTACGAGTCGGAACCACCTATTGTAGTATGTACGACAGGACTGTGCACCTACCTTGGATCCAAGGTGAGTGTAAGGTGCGAGAGGTGAACATCACGTGAATGAATGTGCCCTAGCCACGGGTGGGAGCACTAACACTGGGGTGCAGGTTTATGAGCTCTCAATGCATCTCAATATAACATGTACAACTCATGGGCAACCAGTACGACAGTGTCGGAGTTGCCTAACAGATAAATGTAGTCATGCTATAACTCCATCGATTCAACTCGTACCATAAACTCACCTGAACTTACCTGGGTGTCCTGCGTTCACCTTTGCACTTCAAAGCATTCATAAAAATTATGTGCAGGTAATATACATATGGATATACCATGATGCAATCTAATACTCAACCATATCATAGCATTTTCAATTATATACATATATATATATATAATATGGCATAAAATGCATAAGTTGTAACGCCCTACTTCCAAACTATATACTTTCAGTGATAATCATCGATGACAAGCCCAACTAGACACTAGTTTAATTAACTATCATTACTTACGTTTTCTTACTCTAATTTCTTGATTCTTCACACATTGATTTATAACCAACATTTAACCACCAACACATAAGGTTAAATCTCACATTTTACATCAATGTCCCTCTCATTGTTCAATTCCCCCAACAAGGCTATTGTCTTAATTATTTAATCTCACTTCTTGTATGGCTGCATCTAACATCTCGTTAGACTGCATACGTATCCTAAATAGGGATCAAGCCATTCGTAGTTCACGCTAGTACTTCAAAACATTTACAGTAATTATATACAATATTAAATTTAAAACGTTTGCATAATTATTAATCATATATATACGTATACGATAGAAAGGAAAAGACCCACTCACCTGAGGTCCGCGCTATGACTCTCTAGCATGAATATCGAGATGTCACGAACGATCCTCACCTAGAACAATTATTCAATCACATCTCAAAACTCTTACCAATAGAACATGAAACTTACATAAACACATCCCTACGTAATACAATCTAGAAGATCCGCATCATAGATCTCCGATCCGTTACTTTCAAAGATCCACATATACCTTTAGAACAATATCCTAAAGTTTCAGAACGATCCAACGGTCAGATCTTTGCCAATAGCCAAAACCAAATGGCGGCTAATGTTTTATTTTACGAACTTACAAATCCAATTCGGGAAGATTCGTACGTCGGATTCCAGATCCGTAAGTTCCTATTATCCTTAAATACTATGTACTATAATGTATTGAATTTTGGTGACGATCCAACAGTCGAATCGCCGATTGTTAAAATAATCAAACGGCGGACCTTAATGTAACTAGGTTCACAATACTCAAATCACATCATACAGATAACAAATCTAAAATCAAGATATCAATTTAGCGTAAAATAGCATTGGTGGCCCACTGGCCACACGTCGCCGCAAGTGGCGGTTGGGTGCCCTGACTCGCCAGAAAATTCAACTATTTCCAAAAATTCTCAAAAATTACAAAAATGAAGATCTCAAAGAGTAGAGAAAACTTTATACCTATGGCCAAGTCCAATTTGGCTGAGAAAAGCCCCAATTTCTCTTAAACCTGTCGAAACCCTAGAAATAGATGCATTTCAATTCGTCTTCTCCGGTGCTCCACCACCCCCAAGCTTGTTTGGGGTTTGTTCCTGGCCTCATGAAGATGTCAAAGGTGGTAATAATTGAAGAGAAACACTTCAGAAATGGTGGTTTTCCTTCAAAGTTCCCTCGCACCCACGGTTGCGGTAATCACGAAATCGAGACTTATGTCTTCAATTCTTGGATGGATATGGAGAAGAGAGAGATGCTAAGTTCTTTCCAAGTGGTTCTTTACCACAACTCATCTGAATAATGCCTGAATTGGTGTCTGAAAAACCTCGAGGGCGCGGGTCTCCAACTGGGTTACTAATTGGGTGTGGGTAGTAGGGGCCCGGGTTGGGTGCTCTGCACCTCCCTCCTTTGCTCTCCTTTTTCCCTCATCTCATTGGTCTCTCTCTGTCTCTTCCTTCTCCCCGATTGGGCAACCCCCTTTCTTTTTCTTTCCTGTTCTCTCTTCCTCTTTCGTTCAACTTCTCTCCCCTTCAGCCACACCCATATGGCATAACCCTTTAGAATTATAAAATAATATAATATAACATAATTAAAATGGTAATTTTCTCCAAAATACTTTTGAATTCGTAACTCAATACAACTTTGACCGTAACTTCAAATTCACTTCTGCTTGTGCCTACGCTTCTGTATCGTCAAGTACCTCAGGAATACTCAAAAGGAATATTTAGTACGTCTCACTATACGTTGGTCAACGAAAGTCAAAACCTTTCCTTCTAGGGCATTTTCGCAAATTCACACTTTTAAAATTTATAAAATCGTGGAACTAGGAACAGGTTGTCACAGTGCATGTGTTATTGATAGCTCATTGTAAGCTTTAGACAACTCATCCACTTCATTGATGTAAATAATATCGTTTGTTAAAAAGAAACAATAAAAAGTTGGGAAATTTCATGAAAAGAGTCTGGGCTAAGTTTATTTTAATAAAAAAATCATACTATAAAAAAAAAGACTTAAATTTTAATGAAAAACTCTTAATTTTTAATAAAAATGACAAAAGAACTTAAATTTTAACGAAAAGGACATAATTTTAATATTAAAAAAGAAAAACTGACGTGCGGATACGCGCGTCCTCACACAAACTGTTTATGAAACTTTCTACATTGTTTATGAAACTTAACGGTAGTACACTATTTATGAAATTTACTACACTGTTTATAAAACTTAATACACTGTTTATGAAACTTACGACACTGTTTATGAAATTACTACACTGTTTATGAACTTATTGCACTGTTTATGAAACTTAACGGTGTTACATTGTTTATGAAACTTAACGGTACCACACTATTTATGAAACTTAACGATACTACATTATTCTCTCTTCTTGAATTTTCTTAGCACATTCTCACCTTCCGAACAAATTTTATTCTTCTAATTTTCTTCGATACTCATCAAAATTTCTATGTATCTCTTCAATTTCTTAACTTTCTACACCAATTACATAATTTTCTTTTATTGTCCGCCTATCTGCGGCTTCCTCTTCTCCTCCATCTACAATCTCACCTTCTCCCTCTGCAAAATAAAAAAAAATAATGCAAATAAAATCAATAAAATCTAATACACCCATGGAGATAAGCCTAGATCGTACCCTGCTCCATGTCCTTCAATTTCAGAAGCATCTCAAGTCTTCAATCATTTCAATATTTGTGTGGACTTAAAAACCCTGGATTTTGTTTACCATACAATTTCCGAAGCATCTCACAGCATCAGCGGTTTCATGGACGGAAATTGCTGGGAATATCGTTATTGTCTCAATGGTGCATCATGGAAATCAAAATTGTAGGTATAAAAGGTAATGCTTGGTAATTAAAGTTGCACAAGGTGCTTCATATGTCCATAATATATAATATGTAGTACGGTGTGTTTGTATATATATAGTACAAATAGATAGAGGTGTGTGCTGTAAAATAGATATTAGAGCAGCCATGACTGGAGTTGCTTTGGGCAAGGCAATTTTTGGACCCCAGTTGATGGGTATTGGAAAAAGAAGTAGCCAGAAGATGCAATGGCCAAGGAGACTGCACGCACGTTTGATAAGTTTTTTTTTTTTTCTCTTGTCCTTATCATTAAATAAAGTTATTAGATGGCTTTTGGTTAAAATTTCAAGTTTTAAAGCCATTTGTATTAGTTTTCCTTAAAAAGTTACTTTCATTTTTTTTAAAAGGTATGGTTTTCATTAAGCAAATGAGAATACGAACGAACTGAGAATATTGTGCATGATGAGCATTGATAAAATCTTGCTGGGGATTTCAACTACGTGTTGCGGTGCAGGTGTGCATCGAGATGGGTTGTCAGGATGTGAAGGTTGAATCTGATTCCCATATGCTTATTCGAATGCTTAATAAGGAATATGCAATTGATGCTACCTTAGAATGTTTTATTTATGATATTGGGCTATTGGTATCTCAATTAGGAAGGGTGAGGTTTATGTTTGTTAAGCGGAATGAGAATGTTGGTGCTCATGTTGTAGCCTCATATGTTGCCTCACATGGAGGTGCTTTCCGTTGGAATGCTCTGGGTCTAGAGTTTTTATTTAATATTCTAGCGAAAGATGTAAACGTTTATATTCGTATTTAATAAAGTCTACCATTTGATAAAAAATAAAAAAAAAGTTACTTTCACTTAAATTAATAAGAAAAGATTCGAACCTTAATGCAAATGATGAATGTCGCTACTAAAACTAAAAGGGGACATATGTAAAGTTTCCTTTATATGCTCCTTAATGAAGCTCACGTTTGTTTTGCGTGTAAAGTACATATAAATTTCACGCAGAATTCGTGTGAAGAACTGAAATGATGCTCCACATTTCAAACTATGCACCGTAATCGTCCAATTTTCTATGAAAAAGAAGCTCAAAATTGTTAAAGGTAGAGGCTATGAGGTCATTTTGTAATATGAGTAGACGGATATCCTAAAAGTTTATTATAATAAATAAAAACAGTTTGGATAATAGCACAATGGCCGGTGACGAGTGACCCACAAATTTCAGAACAAACAAAATACTTGTATTTTCTTTTCCGAAGGAAGAAATTTACTCGGTTTACTACTTGACCCAAAAACTAAAATATCAAACACTAATTTTAGTAAAACACTCAACTCCTCTAAATCCAAAAATAAATACATAAAAATTGCTTTTAAATGAGTTGCTTTTTCTTACAGCAACCTTCCAGATGACGTCAAGTGGCAGTCCACGGCGCACATCCGCCTCCCGGAGTTTGATCCCACCACCCCACCCTACCCACCCTCCCGGTTCCACCTCGTGTGCCCGCTGCATTATATGTGCGCCCCGACAAAAATAAAATGAAAAATCCATCAAAAGTTTCTTTTTCTTACGGCAACGTTCCAGATGACGTCGACGTGGAAGTCTAAGGCGCACACATAAAAAACACCCGGCTCCCGGAGTTTGATCCCACCACCGCCCCGCTCCCGGTTCCACCTCATGTGCCCGCTGCATTATATGTGCGCCCCGACAAAAATAAAAAAAATCTCTACCGCCAACCCCATCTTGTCGCGTTCCCATTGGCCTACGTTTGTAGAATAGAAAATGGGACCCACCCATCACAAGTCGAATGAATGGTCCCACCCATTTTTGATTAAAGAAGGCGATGTTTGCTTTTGTTGGGTCTATTTAATCCCGTTCGCCCCTAATCCCACAACCAAACGCTGCAAATCCACTAATTCATCTCATCCTTCTCTCTCTATATCTCCGTCCTACCCTCGCTTTCTCTCTCTAGGAATTGTGATTATCCCCAATCCGCCAAGATTAGAGAGCCTTTGCTAGCCAATCCTCCGGTCGGAGATCGGAGGGCCGAAAACAATGACGTCTCCGGCAATCGGATCAAAGTTGATCCGCCGAAGAAGCCCAAGAGAAACAAGTATGCTTTCGCTTGTGCTATTCTGGCTTCCATGACTTCAATCCTGCTGGGTTATGGTAACTAATTCTGCTTAATCGAACTTCGATCGGCTTAATTAACTTTAAATTATTTTTTTATTTATTTGTTAAGACTTGATTAGTTCTGATAAATTTGATTAATTATTGATCAGATATTGGAGTGATGAGTGGAGCTGCAATCTACATCGAAAAGGACCTCAAGGTCACGGACACGCAAATCGAGATCCTGTTGGGTATTCTGAACCTTTACTCCCTCATCGGCTCCGCCATGGCCGGAAGAACTTCCGACTGGGTCGGCCGCCGCTACACCATAATCATCTCCGGAGCGATTTTCTTCACCGGAGCGATTCTCATGGGATTATCCACCAATTACACCTTCCTCATGTGCGGCCGCTTCGTCGCCGGCCTCGGCGTCGGCTACGCCCTCACAATTGCTCCCGTCTACGCTGCCGAGGTCTCTCCGGCGTCGTCGCGCGGCTTTCTCACGTCTTTCCCAGAGGTTGGCTTGTCTGTCCCCATTTAAAAATTAATTAATTTGGATAATAATTTCAATTAAATTATAATCTATAATGTTTGACTTAACTTTCCAACTATGCCCTTTGGAGTGGTTTGAAGTAACGTAAAAGCTGTGTTTAAGTGTCTCGTTCTCCTATTTGTTACCCTCAACAAGTATACTGTTTAAATATTTTATCAACAAAAATATTATTTTTACTATCTCGTTGAACCATCTTTTTAATATAGCTGGGACCGCATGAGCTCTCTCTAATAGATGGGCATGCATGCGGTCTTATCTCTCTCTCTGATAGATAGTCAGTGCAACATTACTTTTTTATGCAGGTGCCACATGTATTATAAGTACCATTTTTATGCAATATTACACGATTTGCCATTTTATGTACCAATTAATTAATTAGTAATTACTACATTAAAATCTCAAATCTCCTAAAATGTAGGAGATAAGTTTTAAAAATCTTAAAAACACATCAAACCTGATCTAGTTGTGCTCTAACGTACATTTTCTTACCAACTTCACACCATACAAGTAACTAATGTGACATATGTTTCTTCTGCAACCATTAACAATTTAGCTGATCAGTCAGTCGACCCTCATCCGTTCTCCTTTGCCGGTCGTATTCATATGCTTCATATTTTGTTTTGTGCATGCCTCTTGATCTGCGTGTCCGTACCAAAGGGTAAGCTTTTTGTTTTAGCACGCTTTTGCATCATTCACGTACCATGCTGCATTTGTAAAATTGAATTTAGTGGTACATTTTCTTTTAGATGATAGTTTGCATTGGGTATGTTTCAATTTAGCATTGGTACGTTTCAAGTCGTTATGTTGAGACATTTCAAGTTGGAATGGGTACATTTTATCTCAGCATCAAGTTGATATTGGCGCGTTTCAAGCTGATACGTGTCAAGTTGATATTGGTGCGTTTCAAATTTGCATTGGGTACATCTCAAGTTAACATCGGTATATATTTAAATTTGGTTTCAATTTAAATTTTACATTCATATATCTCGTGTCCAAGAGTACTAATCTCAGTCCAAACTCATTGCTTTGCCAACAACTTTTATGTTTCAACCTAAATTTATAATGTGAATGAACCAACAAAAGGGTTAAACCCTAACAAGCCAAAACATATGTTCAAAATTCAAAATTTAGGAGATAATTTTTAGGGTTGTTTTGTTAACGCCCACATTTTGTTGACTGCACCCCACATTCTTAATACACTTCACATTATCTTAACACACAATTTTTTGGGTCGTTCAAAATTCAAGATGAAGATTTCTATAGCAAAACTAAAACATTTGTTTGATGCTTCAAATTAATCATTAATTTAAGACAAAAGTTGCGAAAAGTGTATATGAATTAATTTTATTTGTTTGAATTTTAATAGGTGTTTGTCAATGTTGGCATATTATTGGGGTATATATCCAACTATGCTTTCTCATTTTGCGCTCTTGACTTGGGGTGGCGGCTCATGCTCGGCGTCGGTGCAATTCCCTCGGTTATTCTTGCCATCGGTGTCTTAGCAATGCCTGAGTCGCCTCGGTGGCTCGTTATGCAGGGTCGACTAGGCGACGCCAGGCAAGTCCTGGACAAAACCTCAGACTCCAAAGAAGAGTCCATGCTCAGACTAGCTGACATCAAAGAAGCTGCTGGAATTCCTGAGGATTGCAACGATGATATCGTCCAGGTCACTGGTCACAGCCACGGTGAAGGCGTTTGGAAGGAATTGTTAGTTCATCCGACACCAACAGTTCTTCATATTCTAATTGCAGCCCTTGGTTTCCACTTCTTTCAGCAAGCATCTGGTATAGACGCCCTTGTTTTGTACAGTCCAAGGGTCTTTGAGAAGGCTGGGATCACCAGCTCAGACCAATTGCTACTCTGCACTGTCGGAGTTGGACTTTCCAAAACCGTTTTCACCTTAGTCGCTACCTTTTTCCTTGATCGGGTTGGACGGCGTCCACTACTGTTAACGAGTATGGCTGGTATGGTAGTCTCCCTGGTGTGTCTCGGTACAAGCCTTACCATCGTTGATCAACACGAAGGGGCTAGAATGACATGGGCAGTTGTTTTGTGCTTGTTCTGCGTATTAGCCTTCGTTGGGTTTTTCTCAACTGGGATTGGGCCCATCGCCTGGGTCTACAGCTCTGAGATCTTCCCATTGAGGCTGCGGGCTCAAGGGTGTGGTATGGGAGTGGCCGTGAATAGGGTGATGAGTGGCATCCTCTCAATGACTTTCATTTCGTTGTATAAGGCCATCACAATGGGTGGTGCCTTCTTCCTTTATGCGGCAATTGGTGCTGTTGGTTGGATCTTCTTTTTCACAATGCTCCCGGAAACACAAGGCAGAACCCTTGAAGACATGGAGGTCTTGTTTGGTAAATTCCACAAGTGGAGAAAGGCCAACAAACTGCTTGAAAAGAAAAGGCAAGTTGCTCGTGGTGATGGTGGCACCAGTGATCCGGACAACAGGGTGAACCTCTTAGCTTAGTGCGTGGATATAAACAACTAGTAGAACTACAGAACAATCTCTTGAATTATAAAAATATTTATTGTACGCACCGGTTATATATGAGGGTGATTCCGCCCATTGGATCGTGATTTTGGAGGTTCATTGGTATGGGGACAGCGGAACAGGTTAGTATCTTAGAAATGGCGAATCCGATGATGGTCGTAGGAAAATTGGTCATCATAATTTGGTTACTAAGGATGGATGATTTTCGAGGCGAGACGAGAGGAAGAAGGAGCTTCTATCCAATGAAGAACACCAAGTTAAGATGAAGTTAGGTATGTATTGCAAAAGTTTGTTGGTCGGAATTTGTTTTTCCAATATTTGCAGCAGCATTTATTTGTTTGTGGATACACTGGCACCCAACTACCGGAGATATTGTTTTGGTGTTGAGTGTAATAAAACATTTCGTATTAGAAAAAACATAATGGTTATTTTTCACTTTTGCACTTGTGATATGCATATGCACGTGATTCTGGAAGCAGAGTGGGATTAAAAAGTTACACTTTTTATGACTTTCGGTTGATCGCTCGGTCCAAAAGTATGCAATGCAGGATCACATGGAACAAAAGCAACTTATGATGTTGGTGTTTGGTGTTTGGTTGTACAACAGATTTTTGACGTTTGTGTTTGGTGATAAAAAGAAAAAGAGAGTTTTAACTGTGTTTCCGCTCTTTTTTTTTCCTTCTTATTTGTTAACTTTTATTTATTTATTTATTTTTCATTCTCAATTGATCTATTTAATCTATTTTTTTTTTATTAAAATAACGTGATGGAAAATGTATGGGTGTGAAAATCAATTCTCTGCAAAAACGTTTATGATACTGACCCTAAATAGTGATTGTGATCATTTGGACATACATACACATATATTGAATTTGAAAATGGCCAATTTCTTTTGTTGTATTCAATTTCATTTGAATGGCCTAATGAATCAAGTTCCATTACAAATTTTAGTGTTGAATTATTATCAGGATATATCACTTGCTCAAATTTTAGAGTTTGAAGTTGAAGTATGTAAGAGATGCTCCTAGTACTAAAGTCACCTAAACTTGTTTTTTAAAATGTTTGAAAGTATTTTAGTGAAAGTTTTTTTAATTCAAAAAGAACTTAACATGTTCGCCGCGGCTTCTCTACCAGCAAACTATGATCACTAAAAACACAGCCGCCAAACCAAGCAGCCCAGCCCACCCTTCCTTTCCTCCACCCTCCTCGCCGCCACCATGAACAACGGGAACACAAGAAGATCTGTGCTCCAACCTATTGCTTCTCGTCTGGTCATCTGATTCGTTCAATCCTCCAACCCCAAATTAAAGGGGCAATGAATTCAGTAAATATTCTTTCCCTCTATAAATCCTTCATCTCTCTATGTTCTCATGTTTAATGCATAGAAAGGGATGATGGAGAGGGAGAGTAAGATTGCCATAAAAATTTTCATTAAAGATACTGTTCACCTGCATTTTTTGAAAAAGCTGGTTTTTCAAAGTAGCTTTGAGAGGAAGCCTCTTTTTTGTTTTAATGATCCGTGATTTTGACCAAAAAAAAAAAAAGACAAGCACGATTTGCTGTAGTTACTGTTTATACCATAAATCACCAATCCAAAAGTACCGAGCATCAGTCAACATTATACTTTCGGAGGTCTTATGAAGCATATGTGTGGAGGCACTCCTGCTGAAGTACAAGAGTTTTCTCCAACCAGGAAGGTCAATTGCAACGCAATACGTGTCAACATCAGAATAAAACTCTTGAAGTCCCACATCGACCGTAGACGAAAGTGTGCAACTCTCCTCAACTATAAAAAGGTCTCCTATAATTAACTCGTAATGACATTATTCCACTTAACCCATTATTAGAACTTACTAGTGACGATTATGTTTGAACTTTTGTATTACGTAAACTCTACATTATTAATGTGGGCTCCTCTACTCTCATGGATGTAGCCCAACTTAGGATGAACCACATGTATCTTGTGTTTGATTTCCTATCTCTATCTCTTTACATATTACCTGCACTTGGTGTAGCAACCTTGCGAAGGTTCCACCTTGACATTTTATTTTGTTCCAAAGTCAACTTGATTTTGTGCATCAATAGTTAACAAACACAAATTATAGCCTAATTTCTTTTCCACCCTTGTTTACAAAAAAAAATTTAAGCAGTCTCAAACTAGTTCCAAGTAATATGAAAGATTTTGACACAAACATTACATTTACACATTTGGTAGGAGTGAAAAAAATTTGTGGGGTGCTTTTAGCATTACTCTTCTTAATGATAAATATTATTCAATGTCACTATATTCTTAGCTGAAGAAAGCACCATAAGCAAAACAATATATTGTCGATTTTTCTCTGAATTTGTACTCTACTGTTCATTCTCTTAAATTTTTATTGAGCCAACTTCCATTGAACTATTACAATGTATGGATTATGAATTTCCTATGATGTTATGTTTACCCATATTTCATCTGATTACTCATTCAAGTTATTCGTCAGCGGTTAATAATCGTGTCAATTAAAAATCTTCGATATCAGTACACTTCAGAGAAATTCACACTACACCCAAACTATAAAGAAAAAATTACTCAACTAAATCTTCTAAATAAAAGAAATCAATTGGATTATAACAAAATGATTAAACTGTAAAAGTGGAATTTTTTTTTTTTTTTTTGTATAAAATATTTTTTTTTAAATGTCTAATAACAGCATTGACAAGCTCACAACACAAGATATAAATCACTACTTCCAAATCCGGATCCATACCGGATCCTCTTTGTGAGGATCTTGGAAATTCGTGAATCGTGTCCGTTCATCGTACATCTTACGGTCATAAATTATTTTAAATATTTTCATTTAAAATTAAACACAAACAGTACTTGACAAAAACTTATCGCACAATGTATGATGAACGAACACGATCCATGAATTCTCAAAATCCTCATCAAAGAAATCCAGAAAAATCCTGGTGGACTAATTCCACACGTATCTTTTTTTTTTTTTTTTTTTTTTTTTTGGGGTTAATCTTAGGCCTGGTTTGGTACTGAGGTGATTCTGAAAAAAGCTGGTATCAAAAAAAGCTGGGAGCTGTTTTTGTGTTTGGTAAACATTCAGCTTCAGCTTTTTTTCATAGTTTTGGGTGAAAAAAAGCAAAAAACAAGAAGCTGCAAAACCCAGCTTTGAAAAACTGGTTTTTTTTCACATCTGTTTTACATAAAAGTTTACCAAACACTATAATATTGCTTTTTTTTTTTTCAAAAGCACTTTTACAAAAAAGTTTACCAAACACTCTGCTGCTTTATTTCACAGCTGCTTATTCTCACAGCACAGCAGAAGCAACTTTTTTTCAAAGCACAGCAATACCAAACCAGCCCTTAGTTTACTACCCTAAAGTTTCTTGGTTTTCAACATTTGTTACATGAAAATTTTTTCATCCCAGAGTGGTACATAAAGTTATAATTTTGGGACATTTTCATACATCTGTTAAGGTTGCTATTAAGTTTACCGTTAACTGATGACGTGACATCCACGTGGGCAATGACTGGACGCAACGTGGATATTAAAAAATAAAAAAATAAATTAGGGCTTATCGGGTAAATTAGACTCTCCGTTTCACAGTAACCTGTCAAACCCAAAGCCATACAAATTAGGGCTTGCATATTCTCTCTTTCAGAATTCTGATCGCATCATATCCATTTGTCTTCAATCACTTGGTTTTCAATACTTAGGGCTTGAAGGCGGAGGAATCCGAATCGCACTTTTAGCGGCTCCGCACAGATTATCCTAGATTTCAGAGGCCTCATGATTTTCGATTGGTGTTGTGATTGAAAGGAATTTCAGGTGAGTAGTTTCGTTCTGATTTTTCAGTTTAAGGAGATTTGGGATTGGTGTCACATCCCCGCCTGGGCCCCACCATATCTCGGCCTGGGCCCCCACCACATTCCGGGCTCGACTCCACCGTAGTACGATATTGTCCGCTTTGGGCCCCAACCATGCCCTCACGATTTTGTTTCTGGGAACTCACGAGCAATTTCCCAGTGGGTCACCCATCCTGAGATTACTCCAATCCAAACTCGCTTAACTTCGGAGTTCCGATGGAACACGAAGCCAATAAGCTCCCAAAAGGCCTCGTGCTAGGTAGAGATGAGAATATACATATAAGGCTTACATGATCCACTCCCCTGGGCGATGTGGGATGTTACAGTCCACCCCCCTTAAGGGCCCGACGTCCTCGTCGGCACACTTGCGGCCAGGGATTAGCTCTGATACCAAATTGTCACATCCTGACTTGGGCCCCCACCACATCCCGGGCTCGACTCTACCGTAGCACGATATTGTCCGCTTTGGGCCCCGACCACGCCCTCACGGTTTTGTTTCTGGGAACTCACGAGCAACTTCACAATGGGTCACCCATCCTAGGATTGTTCCAGCCCAAACTCGCTTAACTTTGGAGTTCCGATGGAACCCGAAGCCAGTGAGCTCCCAAAAGACCTCGTGCTAGGTAGAGATGAGAATATACATATAAGGCTTACAGGATCCACTCCCTTGGGTGATGTGGGATGTTACAATTGGAATTTCATAATTCGGAATGAAATTTATGCATCCGGATTGTGGATTCGGCATTGGAATGGCCAATTTCAAAATTAGGGCACAAATGCAATGCTAAATCCATGGAATCGAACAGAGCCTATATAGGTTTTGGCTGTAATTGTTTGATTTGACGAAAATTGAAGATTTTGAACAGTTGTTTTAGTTCAACATAATAAAAATTAGGGTTTTTTTTTTTGTGATTTTTTAGGTACTTTGCATTTGTAATTGTTCAGATCGAGAGGGAAATACAGGATATGATAGAGATGTAAGCAAATTTTCAATCTTCATCTATCTATTTTTTATTGGATGTAAATTTTCGATATTGATAATCTATTATTTTTTGGAGAAAATTAGGGGGTGTAGTCAAACTCGGATTTGGAAGGATTTTAAAACACTTTAAAATCCTAGTGTAGTCAACCAAAGGATTTTAAATGATTTTTAGAATCCATGCAAATCTGGGTGTAGTCAATCAAGGTTTTAATAGTCATTTTTAAAGTCCATCTAAATCTAGGTGTATTGAAAAATTAAAGATTTTGTAGGATTTCATAAAGATGTGGATTTTGTGAGATTTGAGAACAAGAAGTATATATAACCAAGACCAAATAAAATCCTACCTCACACCTTAGGATTTCAAATCCAAGAACCTCTCCCTCTTCCTCTCACACTTTATCTTCTTCTTTCATCTCTGCAATTTTTTCTTTATCTCTGGAATTTTTCTATTTCACCAATGCAATTTTTCTACAATTCTTTTTGCAATTTTGTGCAATTTTTTCTTCATGGCAGAGAAGGGGAATTGAAATTGGGTTGTGAAGGAAGAGGAGTAAGAGAGAGTCGCGGAAAACAAGATTAGAGGAGTATTGACAAAAAAAAAAAAAAAAAGATTGGAGGAGAGAGGTTAGCTGGAACGGAAAAGAGAGAAGAATAAGGGCTGGTTTGGTATTGCTGTGCTTTGAAAAAAAGTTGCTTCTGCTGTGCTGTGAGAAAAAGCAGCTGTGAAATAAAGCAGCAGAGTGTTTGGTAAACTTTTTTGTAAAAGTGCTTTTGAAAAAAAAAGCAGTATTAGAGTGTTTGGTAAACTTTTATGTAAAACTGATGTGAAAAAAAGCCGGTTTTTCAAAGCTAGGTTTTGCAGCTTCTTGTTTTTGGCTTTTTTTCATCCAAAACTATGAAAAAAAAGCTGAAGCTGAGTGTTTACCAAACACAAAAACAGCTTCCAGCTTTTTTTGATAGCAGCTTTTTTCAGAATCACCTCAGTACCAAACCAGGTCTAAAGTGGGGAGGAAATAGGATTGGAAAGGAGTGCAGCTGGAGACTTTTGAGTAGTTGGGTTTATGTGATAATCTTGACATTTTATGTCAACTTCATTTTAATAGATTTATGACCTATATACATTTATCACCATTTGATTTATTTGACGGTCAAGATTCAACACTGTAAAATCTATCAAAATCCATAGAAATCTGTTATATGAATCTTCCAAAATCTTCCAAAATCCATATGGATTTTGTAGAAGTCTCGTAGTCCTATGAAATCCATCACTTAACAAAATCTATTAAAATCCTTTCAAATCCTAAGTTGACTACACCCCCTTAGTTTGACAACTTTTTGGGATAAGATTATGGTCAATCAGGCAACGAATATGAGGATTACAAGGATGATGAGAATGGCGAAGAGTATGAAGAGGAAGAGGAAGATCCAAAGCCTACCAAGGAATCCAAAGCCTACCAAGGAAGCATTGGCATACCTTGAGTTGAGAAAACGCTTGAAAGAACAATTACGAAAGAAGAAAAGTGGTTCTTCTTTGGCCGTCGAATTTACCCAAAATGGAATTCCGGTTTGGTCTTGGAGTTGCAGGGCTCATCGGGGCCATTGGAGGACATTGGAAATGGATGAATTGGAGAGGGGAATTTGGGAGATTAGGGCTTGCGGTTTGAATTAGGACAGAGCAGTACGCTGTGTGTTAATGCGTTGGGAGGGAGAGAGAAAAATGGAGTGGGTGGAGTCAAAGAGGGAGGGGAAAGGGTGGGTGCAGAGGAGAGAAGGGCGTTGGAAGGGGTAAGGGAGAAGACGCCCAAATATATATTTTTTATTTATTTTTAAATTTTTTTTTAGTTTTTATTATTTTATTAATTTATTTTTTAATATCCATATGGCGTTTAGTCATTGTTCACGTGGATGCCACGTCATCAGTTAACAACAAATTTATCAGCAACCTTAACTGATGTATGAAAGTATCCCAAAATTATAACTTTATGTACCACTCTGGATTGAAAAAAATTTCATGTACTAAAGGTTGAAAACCCAAAAACTTTATGATAGTAAATTGAGATTAACTTTTTTTCTTTTTCTTTGTTCCAATTCCACACGTATCTTATTGTATGATGATATCTAGACCTGGCAATTTCTTACATGACCCGTTAACACGACACGAATAACAGGTTTCGGGTCAACACGATAACTAATCGGGTCATTATCGGATCACACGATAATAACACATTAATAACAGGTCCTTAATATGTTTACACGAGAGTGACACGCAGGTAACCAATTTCAACACGATAAGAAAAAAGTGATTTTGATGATTTTAATTTTTTAAACAACTAAAAAAAACTTACTATAAAATACAATAGATATTATGAATATGTATATATTGTTTATTAATTATTGTTCTATATAAATTTTAAAATGTAAGTTTTATTTATTTATTTATTTTTATAGTATATTATAGGCAAAGATTGAGATTAAAAATCATAAAACATATTAAAAATAAAAATATCAAGTAATTTAAAAATACCAAACATATTAAAAAAAATTATAATAATTAGTTTACATGTGTGAAAAATATGAAAAAAACATGCAAACGCTCGTACTCGCATTCTCTACACTTTGAGGATGGGTATATGATCGTTTGAATTTTTAAAACCATACAAACTCTCATGAATAGTATTTTTAAGAGAGTTCAAAATAAACAAAATTCACAATCATTAATGTATAAGTCTGAAAGATATGAAAGCATAACAAACGTTTATAATTGCATCCTCAACACTTAGACGATAATTACATGGTCGTTTAGATTTTTAAAACCCTCCAAATCTCATGAACAATGTTTTTTTTTATTTTAGTGAAAAATTAATAAAATTAATAATAATAATTGTAAAAGTGTGAAAAATGTAATCACTCGTAATGACATGCTTTACAAATTTCATGAAGGGGCCAACTCTAAAATTTAGTATGTATATACTGATTTAATATTATGTTTTACATTTTTTTGGGTCAAATTATGTTTTTCATTTTTATTGATTTAAAATATATTTTTCTTAACGGGTAACAGGTCAGGTCATATTATCTGATAATATTAATAGGTTGATTTCGGATCGGGTCATTTACCCGTTTACTTTAGCGGGTGTTACATGACACGATTCATTAAGCTATAAAGTATGACACGAAAATAATACGAACACGAAAAACACGACACAAATGCCATGTCTAATGATATCACAGTCGGGTTGCTGGAAATATAATAAAATCAAGTCATATTTTCCCCAAGAAAAGCATGGGCAGATCACATTTTCTCTGTCTTTAAAGGTTGGACAAAGGTTTTGTGGCCGACAAATCTGACACGCCTCCAAGTGTTCTTTTCGGTGCAACACGTTTTTCGTGATCACGCTTTTTACGCGGGGTGCCAATGTAAATATTGAAGGCGGTGAAGTTAGGTCTGAAAATGTCCCACTTTTGTGTGCAGACCATCTCTACGGACACAACTTGTCAATCAGTTTTCATAATAATACACTAGACACATTTTCTTAGAAAATGAGAAGGAGAGAGACGTGGAGAAGTGAGAGATTTTTGTTTTTGATTTTTTTTTTAAATTTTAAATATTAGAGATATTTTAACATTATCTGTATGTGTGGTTTTAATAAAAAACTGTAAAATTTGAATTTGTGAAATTACATTATTACCCATCATTTTTTTTTGTGTGATAGAAAACAAAGTTGTATTTTTACCTTCTTTTGGTTGACAAAGATGATTTCATTAATTAATAGAAAGATTAACCGTGAACAATGCATATTAAATTTAGGAAACTTAAGTTAATCCATAAAATTAAACAAGTTGTCATCAACACAAGTCAACAATATAACTTCGACACAATAAAATTCAACAATATAAGCCCTCTACACAACCTAGCAAGAATTCATAAGCCTACATCGAACCGACATTTCCCCACAATTCCACAAATTTCCACTAATTTTATCATTGACCATACATAATTAACCATGAATCCTGAATTCATTTAACAAATTTAACAAAAATAACAAACTTGACTTCTAGGGTTCCAAATTTTAAAACTCACCAAATTTCAACGTGATTTAAGGGGAAGTATGACACGGTTAATTTGTGGAAGCAAGGACTCTCAATCTCGACTTGGAAGAACACGTATGATGTCTTTTCTGTTGAACCAACATGACAAATTTAGAACCAATTTCAAACAAAGTTCGACTAAGTTTCGAATGCGCAGTTGAAAGTTGATTGAGTTTCCAACGCCTTGCTAGGGACGAAAAACAATGGAGAAGTTCGACTGAGTTTCAAACGGCATAAAAGTCAATTGATTTTTTTTATTTTTTTTTATTTTTATTTTTATTTTTTTAAATCGTTCACATAAGAGTTTTGGGTTGAGTATACGACAAGATTAATGAATGAGTTAATTGTTGTTGAGGAGGGGGAGAGTTTCAGTTGAAAAAAAAACAATGTTGTTGGGTGACGGGTCATAGACATTTATGACCTGGTTTTACTGTAAACTTACTTTGATTGATTTGTTTACAATTGTTGAGATCATATCCAATGACCTACATTTGTCCGCACAAATGGACATCAAAACTCGGTCCACATTGTAGAAAACGCGAACGGAGAAAACCTAGCATTTCGCGCAATCAAGCCAGCCTCACTAGCGTTAAGCTAAACCATTCAACTTCTTGTGGCCCAGTGAGCTTAAAACTCACCAAAGCGCCAATTATAATTTTTTTCGTTTGATTAATTAATTTTTAATTAATCTCGGCAAAAAACAATGAAATCACGTTTGTTTGCCCTCGCTAAGTTGGACTGGACTGGACTGGACTGGACTGGACTAGCTATTAGTCCAATACTGTGTTTGTTCCATGCTGGGACTAACATTAATGAGACTAAAGGGGACTAGCATGGACAAAACCCTTCACTAAGAGGTCTTAGCGAGACCCCCCAATAACCATGGGACTAGCTAAGACTATCCTCTCTTTCTTGTCCTCGTCATGCTCAATGACCACTCCCGACAGACTCCTCGTCATCTCCGGTCACCTAGATCAATCATTAACTTTCCGACTCTCTTTTAGATCCATTTCACAACCAACTTTCATATAAAATATACCAAATTGAAGCTGGGAGTGACAAGATTACGATTTTACCTAAATCGAGGCCAAAATGTGGTCGAATGTGGCCGGAAAATGGCCTGGAAGTCTCGGCATGTTTGGGCTTCTTCAAATCCATGACAGATTCGAGCATTCAAAACTAAGATCTCGGTCTAGGGATGGTGATGAATTTTTTGGCGGTGCTAACTTCATCCAATTTAACGAGGGTTGGCCGGAAAACACATCGGGAAACCTGCAACTCGTCGGGAAAATTGGAGCCGTGAGGTTCCATTCGAACAACGCATAGCTAGAGAGGGAGGGAGGACAGTGAAATAGAGACTGGAATCAATAAGGAGTTTGACCAGGAATGAGAAAGAGACATGAATTGAGAGGTCTAAGAGGAAAAAAAGAGGGAGAGGGTGGGATGACGAGAGAAGAGGAAAAGAGTGGGACGGAAATGGTAGGAAAAGATGAAGAAAAAGATAAGATCATAATAAAATATTAATAATTTATATATTAAATAATATAATATTAGAGTTTGTTGTTATCCAGCTTCTTAGTCCAATACTGCACCAAACGCTTCACTAAGTTAGTCCAGTTTAGTCTAGTCTAAGCCAGTCCAACTTAGTCCTTGAAGCTAATCCAGTCCGAGATAGTCCGGCGCAACAAACGCCCCTTAGTGCATTTGTTGATCTTCGTTATATTTCTCAAGATTTTAAAAGGCATTGCACTAGTTGGGTGATGGGCAGAGGTTTAGAGTCTAGGTGGTGCCTAGGGCTTCTTTTTTTTTTTTTTTTTTTTTTTTTTTTTTTTTTTTTTTTTCTTTTCAAAATTTTAGTTTTAATTAAATTTATTGTATAACAATGAATAAATGTCTACTTATACTTAAAAAAGCATTATCCAACGGAGCCTAAGCCAATGTCTCACTCCTGATAAGGTCTCTTCATTCAAAAGCTGATTGAAAGGTTAATGCGACTGTATTGAACCAGATAAACTAATCGAATTAATACCTGGCATCCGATGGAAATATATCTATATTTAGATTAATGAAATTTCCATCATTTGGAATCGAAAATCATCAGGTTCGTGGTGGTGTTAGGTACAATATTTCCTGTTATTTGTAAAGAAGTTTTGATGAGCTTAAAACCTATCGCTTTGTCAACCCTAATCTCTACACCATACCAAGTTCAACCACTAAGAATATGATTTGGATGCAATTGGACTTTGATCAACCATCATTTATTTCTCTCTTTCTTCGTAATGTAAGTCGGATAACATCCACATTTCAAAGACCAAACATACAATTTTGAACTATTCTTTCCGTTACTTCATTTGTTACGTAATACGAAAACTAGTATAATACATGAATAATATGTGATCGTATTTTCTGATAATTTTGCTCAAATAATATATTGAAAAATTCAGTCATCTTTATAAAATTTAATTTAATTTATTAAAAAAATAATGTGTTTTTATTTCTTTAATAATATGCTAAAAACATAGGTAGAATAGTGTGAGTTTTACATGTATTATTGAAAAAATGTGTGAAAATAACGTGTTTTAAACGTGATTAATATGTATGAATGTGTATAATATGTGTACTATACACTGGAGTTTTTAAAAAGTGTAATTGAATGAATAATTAAGACATGTTAAATTAAACGAAGTATTTTAAAGAAATACTTGTAGATATTGTGGATGCAAATTTCCGCCTTCTCATTCTTGGACAAAATTGCACAAACAAAACAATTAACACCTAAGGTCAAGGCCAAGAGCCTCACGCGCCCATGATGAATTGGGAGGGGGGGCTTTGGCCGAAGAACCTCCAATGCTAAAGGTAGAATTTTGAGAGAAAAGTGTATGGATAATTTAGAGAATTTTGCAAGAGAGTTGGAATTGTGTTTTGGAGAGAATGAAGTAGTATTTATAGGGGTGTGGCTGGCCCTTTTAGGAGGAGGACCGGCCACTTGGTTGGTATTTTGGGTGAGGTTCATGATTTGTAGCTAATTAGGAATGATTGAATAATAAATCAATTAATTAGCTAATTAATAGAATAATTTCCTAATTGAATAGCTAATTAATATAATAAAAGGGGAATGATTTCGGAGTTACCTTGTGGAGATGATTTGATGAGGATGGATGAAATAGGTTTTGAATTATTACCTATATTAGGCACTTTTGACTTGGTTGAGAGATGATTGTTCATTGCTCGCGTGTAGGAATCCTGGTGTGCCTCTAGGGTAATTTTGTCTTTTTAACCCAAAAATTCACGTGTCACCTTATGATTATTTTTGCCTACATAGATATATTGTACACGAATTTACTAATTATGGTTTTGAACATGCTTATTTTAATATTCAGCTTCACTTGGTTCATTTAAAAAACTACCTTGAGGGCCACAATACATGTTTTAGTTTAATTCACTATCAATGCCATGATGTGATCCAAAAGTATGAGGGATTCCCAACTTCTCTTAAGCAGATCGCTGCTTGTGGACCATTTGTGAGGAACAATGTAAACCGTTGGATTTCATTTGAACGGCTGACAATAAATTAGCCAAAATGAGCTTAGGGTGAAATTGGGTCTTTCCTTTCTCTACATTTACCCGCTCATTTTCATTAATGTCTCTTTCTCTCTCCTCTCTATGTGTTCCTCTCTCTTTATGTTTCCTTTCTTTCTCTGCTTCTTTCGATCCCTCTTATGGGACCATGGTTTTCCAGGGACGGAGTAAGGTGGATTGAAGTACGACTACCTCAGAAGTACAGTCATGGACTCAACAACTTCCACCATTGAGCTACATAGATGAATCAACGATGTCACCATCATCTTGTTATAAAGTAGTGGGCGAAGTTCGACGAGTTCGCTGAGATTAACCAAGCTTATTCCACAAGATACGAGAACTTGATATAGTATGGAATCAACCAAGTTTTCTATATTCTTAAAATTCCTACAATCTTGGGCTTGACGTACACTGCAAGTAATCACACTCGTAAGAGGATGCAAAATCTACTTCTAGATATCTTTTGGGATTCTCACGGTTTAATACGGAGTCTATGTCGTAAAATAACTCTATCTTGATAGTGTAAACATACCCTTATAGGGTTCATCTTTGGTAACGTAATTATCATACATTTATTCTCTTGCCTACTGCTTGAGTCTTCTATGTTTGCTTACTATTTGACCTTCGGAGAGCCTTTGGTCAGCACCTTACTGGTTCTTAGGTTTCTTACGATTTTTTTTTAAAGGTAACAAGTTTCTGCATCTTCACTGTTAACAGTGGTGCGCGAATTTGGTTCTGAAAATTGGTGCTTTCATTGAGAGTAAATTCATACTCCCCTGACTAAATTACTCTACTACAATAATGACTATTTCAAAACGTCCCAATACTTCTGTCGCCCTAGAACACAACACAACTACACTTATGGTGCTAAAGACGTTCTAGCCATGGAATGAATATGGGAAACCCTGATGAAGATTAACGCCTTCATTATTAAAGTTCAAAAAGCTTCTCGAATAAAGGTACAGTCAAAGCTTATTGGCCTCGAAAAACGTGTAAAAGCCCTTGAAGACGTTGTCTTCAATTTTGAGGAGTCATTGATTGAGGCAACGCCCGTTTAGACTCCAGCGAAAACTAATGATCTGATCCTTGTGCTAAGTGCCAGCGGAAAACTGCACATGACAACATGCTTTCTTAGCTATACAAATGGTTTGATTCTCCTTGCCCGAAGATATGTAGGCAATTCAATATGGATTCAACCACATCCCTAATCAATCGCATTCTCCCCTCGCTGGATATCATGTGCAATTCCAATGAATTTGGCCTTAGTCTATGGATGTGCGTAAATTTAGTTCCAACAATTGATGCTTTCATTGAGATTCTAGTTATATTCCTCTAGGTAGCAACCGTTGCCATGAACGATGATGAAAACCATAAGATCTTGAAGACAAAACTTTGATTGATGATCTAGAGAGAAAATATCTTGGAGTTCATAACAACCACCAATTCTAGTGACTCACACGAAGAATGTTTTTTCAATGGACTTGTTACCGCTGCTACCATGATCAAGGACTGGGTTTTTTCCCACAAACACAGAAAGGGACGGTTTCTAATATCTTTGTTTGTTTTCTTTCAATATCTTAATTGCTTTGAAAAGTTTGAATCATTTTAGCATGAAACAACTAAGAGCACAATGTAACTAATTATTATCATTTTTGAAAAGGATATGTGCTGATCGCACATCCCATCTTCTTTTTAACTCCTGCAACATTGGCGAAGCTAGGAATTGTCGGGGAAATGGGCAAAATTTAAAAGGGTAAAAGGTCCCAACAAAATGTAGCAATCAAATCCTAAACATCAAGCTAATCATTCTAACGACATGTTTACTTAGTACATCTCAAACACAAACACAAACAAAAACACAAAATAATGACAACCCCCAACAAAAAGAATAAGACCATGAAAAACATAAAAAACAGAGAGACGAATAAGACTATATTCATTAGATTGAAATGGTACCTGGAGTTTGAAAGAATAAAGGGAATGCATGTAAAATCAGGAGGTGAACTTCATGAAATGCCAAAAATGCAAACCCAGCACAGATTGATATACCCTAGAGCACTTGGGAAGCTAGAAATTTCTTCAATCTTAGAAGCGGCTCATGATATGTGATTATAGTGCATGTAAATGGAATATCAGTTAACAAGAAAATTTTAGATTTAACATAAATTACGTAGAGCAAAATTCAAACTCTAGGGTATGGCGTGCGTTACGTAATTCGTAACACTTTCCATAGTGGGTGGGAGAAAAAAAGTACTCAAGATAATACAAAGTTCAAGATAAAATAAAATAGTGTTTGAACAGAGGTTTGATAGGGATAAATGGTCAACAAGAAGGGGAATTAATATTGGAATTCATTGGATGTCCTCAAAATGGACGGTTGATGAATTTATTCATATTTGACAATAATCAGCGAAATTAGTGGCAGTAAACACGTGTCGAGTTAGTTGAAAATTTTAATTCTTCTTGCCATGATGTTTAGAGACTCATCAACTGATTGGCTAATCCCACTTCTGAGTCCAAAACCAAATCTGAATTACTTTGGATAAGGGTCTTTGGATAAATCCAAATCCTAATCCATTACCTACGCGGGCCAATGGATAAAATCCATCCATTATAAATATAAGTGGCAATTAACACTAATTTCTATGCTCTATTTCTTCTCTCCATCAAATTATCTATCTTGTTTTCTACATACAGGCATAGTTCCAAACTCCAAACACATCTCTACCTCTCTCTCTCTCTCTCTCTCTCTCTCTCTCTCTCTCTCTCTCTCTCTCTCTCTCTCTCTAGCTTGATGGCTGACCAGAGGGTGAACGATAATGCCGTCACCGGCGGACCGCAGAATACGAGCATTGAAGATTTTGATCCTCCAAAGAAGCCAAAAACTAGCAAATTCGCTATTGCCTGTGCTCTTTTGGCTTGCACAACTTCAGTCTTACTGGGTTATGGTAATTCTCCATTTTTTTTTTATTGGAATTCTCCTTACAGTTCACGAGTTTCCCAAATTTGTTAAAGTGATAAGTGATCAATGTTTGGAGAACGCAACGTATTCATACTAGAAACATGAAAAATATTGGAAAATTAATTTGCTTCAAAAAATTGTTGTTACTCCAAAATAAGTGTCATATATACTCGTCTCGTTATATATTTTTAAATTTATATTGATTCAAATCTCATAATTTTATATTACTTGTTGATTTTATTTACAGATATTGGTGTAATGAGTGGAGCGTCACTCTTTATCAAAGAAAATCTTAAAATCAGTGACGTTCAAGTCGAAATACTTGCTGGTACTCTAAACATCTACTCCCTCCTCGGCTCCGCCTTTGCCGGCAGAACCTCCGACTGGATCGGCCGCAAGTACACCATTGTTCTAGCGGGAGTCATCTTCTTCGTCGGAGCTCTCCTCATGGGATTTGCCACCAACTACGCCTTCCTCATGGTTGGCCGGTTTGTAGCCGGAGTCGGTGTTGGCTATGGTATGATGATTGCTCCTGTCTACACTGCCGAGATCTCTCCGGCATCGTTCCGTGGCTTCCTCACATCTTTCCCAGAGGTTTGTTTCAATTTTTGTTTTTTGCTTACTTGCATATATCATCAATTTATACAATGCATGATCATCATGTGAAACAACTTACTTTTGATGTATATGATGTCAAATTTACAGCGTTTATTTGAATTGAATTTGTAACTTTGCACGTGAACTTTTTTGACAAATTTTGATCTCACACCAAAAGGAAAATATATTATTTTATTGGTTTTTTGAAATAAAATTGCATTGTATTTGTTTTGCTGCAGTTTAATTTAAAAACCAAAAATGTTGTGATGAACTTTATAATTTGTTTGGGACAGTAGAATTTATGTTGATTGGCTTGAATGTACATATGTAGGTGTTTGTCAATGTTGGCATATTACTGGGGTACATAGCCAACTACGCCTTCTCCAAGCTCCCGCTTCACTTGGGCTGGCGGTTCATGCTCGGAGTTGGCGGAGTTCCAGCTATTCTTCTCACAGTCGGCGTCCTATTCATGCCCGAGTCTCCTCGGTGGCTGGTTATGCAGGGGCGACTCGGCGACGCTAAGAAAGTCCTCCAAAGAACTTCAGAGTCCAAGGAGGAGTGCCAGCTCAGACTAGACGATATCAAAGAAGCCGCAGGAATCCCACCCCACTTAAACGACGACATTGTTCAGGTCACAAAACGCAGCCACGGTGAAGGCGTATGGAAAGAACTGATCCTCCATCCTACCCCAGCCGTTCGCCATATTTTAATCGCAGCCGTCGGTATCCACATCTTCGAACAAGCCTCTGGTATAGACACTGTCGTTCTGTACAGCCCAAGGATCTTTGAGAAGGCAGGTATCACCTCCTCCAATCATAAGCTACTCGCCACCGTTGCCGTTGGATTCACCAAGACCGTTTTCATCTTGGTCGCCACATTTTTCCTCGACAAGTTCGGACGGCGTCCGTTGCTACTGACCAGCGTGGGCGGAATGATATTTTCCCTCATGTTTCTCGGAGTTGGCCTTACAATCGTCGACCATCACAAAGGTTCAGTCCCCTGGGCCGTCGGATTGTGCATGGCCATGGTATATTTCAATGTGGCATTTTTCTCAATCGGGCTAGGGCCCATCACGTGGGTATATAGCTCCGAGATCTTCCCCTTGAAGCTACGCGCTCAAGGAGTCAGTATCGGTGTGGCTTGTAATAGGGTTACGAGTGGGATCGTCTCTATGACATTTATTTCACTGTACAAGGCCATCACGATTGGTGGGGCCTTCTTTCTTTATGCCGGAATTTCTGTTGCTGCTTGGATGTTCTTTTATACGATGCTGCCGGAAACACAGGGCAGAACCCTAGAAGATATGGAGGTCCTGTTTGGTAAATATTTCAGGTGGAGAAAAGCCAATGCAATGCTCAAGGAGAGAAAGCAAGTTGATGGTGACGACAACAACAATGCCCAAGTTTGCTAGGAATAATAACTGGAAAAGATTTATTAGGGTTTACTAGAAGTATTTGGTTTTTTTTTTTCGAATGAACTATCGGAAGCTCAGTTGTGTGTGTCTCTTCTTATTTTATTTTTATTCTATACAATGAAGGAAATGAATTTAAGATGGGATTAGATAAGTTTCTTTTTTCTTCTGAAAGAATCTTTTAATTTGCATCCCGTTTGTAGTTTTTATTATTATTTTTTTCTAAAATGGAATGGCACTAGGTCACAGATGAGACGACCTATAATAATAGGATTTGCCCAAGAATAATGATAATGCATATGAATATTTATGAACGATACTGCCATTGACAATTTTGAACGATTTTTGAACTTGGCTATTAAAGTTGTTTCTCTATTAGTAGGCAGAGTATAGAAGGGATAATCACACTGATACCCTCTCAAATTTATGTTGCTTTCTGATGTGAAAATTAACTTGACACACAAATTAAATCCTAATGTTAACAATTGTAGTATATATGTAAGTAGAGATTGTTCTAGACCGGGGATTAACTAGGGATACTCATCAACACAAATAAGACTTAAAAACACTAAATTAGACTCTATATACTCAAAACTGACTCAAAACTCTCAAAACAGCAACAAACAATAAAAAAAGACTCAATTCTAGACCTAACAAGTGATTCTTACGAACATAAGACTTAACTTGACTCAAGAGACTAAAAGAAAACAGATTTTGATTCAAATAACAAGACTTAATGGAAGGGCGATTGTTTTTGACGAAATTAAAACTTAAAACAAAAACTTTGCATGAAACACTTTATAAAAACGAATTTGGTGAATTGAAAAGGGTGAAAGGCTAGTTAGAGGGTCCTTCTCCACACATGACATATGCATACAAACCAATTTCTAGTTATTATTCCTTTAGACTATGAATGACAACACCCCAAGTTAACCGTGATAGCACAAATTAACCATCAGATTTTCCTTAACTCATTGAATTGGATGGAATATGCATCGCAACCAAATTATCCTTATCAAGTTCCCTAACTATGAAAAGCATGATAGAAAGACATATCAAAGGTCATTAAGTTCTTTGAAAACCATAAGCATTGACGAGGCATTCGTAACTATGAAAAGCATGATACTCATGCCAAGAATTTACTTAACACAATCATGACTAGTGACTTCCACTACTTGTGAATATAAGTTCATAACGATTAGGTGAAACTCCCTTATACTCTAGCATCAAATTCATGCATGCAAATTAAGTGTCGACCCTCAATCAACATACATAAACAAGTTTCGAAAACTCAGATAAGCAAATCACATTCAAGACTCAAGAAACAATAATTGGACGTAATCAATTCATATAAAACATATAATCATGGCTTCGAATTCACCTCCAACTATAAAGAAATTAGTTCCTCATGTCCATCATAATTGAAAACCAAATTAAAATAAACATTGAACTAAAACTAAGGATAGAAAGAACCTAGAAACACTCACACTCCAATGGCAAGCACGGCTCCCTTTGGATGGCAGATTGCACGGCACAAGTCCTTCCCTCTTTCCTTCCTTGTTGCAGCAATAGAGACAATTAGGTGTATGTGGTGTGAATTATGGGGTGTGGTGGAAGGGTGATACGACTTTGTGTGATGGATGGCTGAATGAAAGAATGAATGGATGGTCCTTGATTTGTGCGACATAAACATATATTTATATGCTAGGGTTTCACGGCACAAAGCCTTGGAGAACAAGGATAGGGCACGGCACAGTTATAGGGGAAAAGGTTAGGGTTTTGGGCCATCTAGAAATTAGAAACCAAAGAGAATAGGGAGAGGGTGCGGCACCAATGTAGGAGAAGGATAGGACCTTCTAGAAAGGGTATCATGGTAGGTTTCTAGAAGAACAAGGGCTAAGGGGTGCGGCACCAATGTAGGAGAAGGATAGGACCTTCTAGAACCATATATCTAGGTGTTCTAATGTCATTTGGATGTGCTCCTTGCAGCAGGAATTAAGGTAGAACAAGATTAGGTTAGGATAAGATTTGGATAAGATTTGGATAAGATAAGGTTGTTTGGATAATGTTCCATGTTTCTTGCTATTTCCTTATCTTTTTTGTCTCAAACTTGTTTCTCCAGATTTGTAGCATGTTCCTAGCCTCTTTTGACTTCAAATTCGTCCATCCACCTTGCTCCATATGCAAGCTATCCATTCCAGCCCAAAATTGCACTAAAATGCACAAAAATGCACTTTCTTGCCTCTTTAGCCAATTGGACCTACAAACACACGAAAATAGCTTAAATCACTATAATAAATATAAACTAACTATGTAAATGCAAGAAAACAAGCTAACTATGTAAATGCAAGAAAACGAGCTAACTAAGTTGCATAAATATGCTTCTATCATTTTCATAAAATTCCTTCGCATTTTAAACATTACACTCACACCTTTTTAGATTTTAATAACCCCCTTTGTCTATGTTAACCCAACAACATGATCTCTTGTAAACAAATTTGCCCTTTATTTAATTACATTCAAAATAAAGCAATGTACCTGAAAAAAGAAAAAAGAAAAAGAAAATCAAATTAAATATACTGTAAACATTTATTTTTAAGCTTCTTAGACTAAATATTTTGTTTGTTTTAACAATTTGATTAGACATTCTCCTACAATTTTGCTTCCATGTGTATGTTAATTAACACATTTTAATGTACCTAAACTACAGGACCTACCATAGCATTTAACAAAGTAGATTTTGGTGTCCATTTTCTTCACGCCTAAACAAAGGAGGGTTCCTAGATTCTTGCTAACTTACGTCTCAGAGTTTTAATCAAAGAAGAATACTGATGGCTCAAGATAAGAAGAATTTGAATTTAAGGATATTAATCGTGTTAATTTCCTCTCGTAAAGTTTATTCTCCAGCGGCACATTTTTTCCATTGATGAACTTATCATAAGTTTTAAACGCCCTCTTTCTGTACTAGGTCGATGTTGTTATTGAGGTTCCATTTTTATTTATTTTTATTCAAATTATCAGTTGGTTGCCTTTAATCGTCTTTTGAAGTTAAAGTTTTTTTGTTTTTTGTTTTTTATTGGTAAATTTGTTATTGTCAGTAGTTGGTTTAAACTTCCTCTGTTTTCAATTAAATGATTAAATTACAGTTGCATAGGAAGGATCGATACGTTTTGGTTAATGAAGGTGAAGGATTTATCTCTTTGTTAGTATTTCATTTAGTAAGTGTTGGTACATTTTGAGAATTGTTGATTAATCTAGATGAAGCACTTTCCTCTTTGTAATAATTTTATGCATTAGCAGTAGTAAGAAAACAATGAAATAGAAACTTTTTTTTTTTCTATAGAGTAAGATTTCTTCTTTTTGTAAAAAAGAAAAATAGATGTTGAGTAGTGATTACCGTTGTGACCAGATGATCTAATCATTTAGTTTGTATACTTATTTTTATTCTATTGTAGCATATCAACATAAATACTAGATGTTGATTACCGATTAAAAATGTTTTAGGTACCTGATGGTGTTACCAACGGCTAAGAATGGGAGCATGAACTACGATCAAATCCTTTACACTTTGCCCCTTTTTATGGTGCAAGTGAAGAATATGTTAAAGCCGAAATATAGGCAACATTGTTTTGGAGACTATATCAAGCATATAGAGATAAGCTTGTGACAACCGAGCACTTTTTAGTACTTTTGACAATGATATCAAGACGATAATTGAACAATATGACAAAGACCAAGGGTGATTTGTATTTGGTGACATCAAAGGGGCAGTGACTACTAATGACATTGCTAATATATTTGGCATTTGTAACGAGAGAAATTTTTGGAATACACAAGTATCCTAGGAGAGAAACGAATAAAACAACATTCATATCTGAATATTTCTTAGATGTGGTCAATTGTGTTACAAAGACTAGAATTGAGGCATTCATAAGAAATGTGGTTGCATGAATATCAAATGAAGAGCATACAGACTTTGCATATTTGATGTGCCTTTATTTCTGTAGCACACTCTTGTTGTGCAATAGTTCTACCCAAATTTAGAGAAATTGGATCAAATTTAAACATATGATTGGGCAATGGCGGTTGTTGGGTGTTTGAAAAAATTGCTAGCACGTGCCAGTAAGCAGATTTGGTAGCAGGTTGTGTTTCGGCTTTGTTGGTAAGTTTTTCATAATGTGTATTTTTTCCATTGTTTAAAATTTTTTAGTTGCTAACTCTGATGCATTATAATATTATTTATGTTTATAGTTTTGGTTTGGTGGAAAAACAAAACTACTATTTACCCCATCATTGGTGGAGAGAACAAACTACCTTAACTTTGTAAGGTGGAGTTAGTCCAATTGCACAAAACATTGATCAACATGGACTTGAAAACCTTGGTGGCACTACGTTTATATATTTTGAAAATGATATTATGCTTTTTTTGATTAACTTTCTTTATTTCATGCAAATTACATTGAAAGTAAATAGACAATCTTATATTTTCGTTGAGTGTTTTCATTCTCTTTATGATTGCGTTTGGAATTCTTTCTATTTGAAGTAGATCTTTATAAAAAATTTACCAAGATTACTTTTACAAAATGATCGAAACGCTGAATACCAAATGGACCAACAACTTTTATTTGTCATGAAGAAAAGAAAACAAACCTTTTATTAGTTGAGTGAAACATTGATCTAACAACTTTTAATGGTACATATTGAAAATATTTAGAACTGATATGTTTGTTTGTTTGTTTGTTTTATTTTTATTTTTATTAATGCTGTGTGGTGGGGGTTTTGGTGGTGATGTAGGCCTATGATGAAGATGATGCATTGCTTGAAACACAGGTAGAAATACAGGCAGATGATCCTATTAAGGAAGATGACGTTGAAATGATTAATGATGTGGCTAAAGATGCTGAAATTGTAGTTGTTGCACATTCAAATGTACCCGTTTTACCTATTGAATCTATATTACGTACTTCTGCAACCAAATCAATAGAAAACAACATATTGAAAATAGGATGTGCAGTGTAAAGATTGTTGGAGTTTTTTTAGTAGAAATCTCATTCTAACTCATTGTCCCACATTGGTCACCATCAAAAGTTTCTCACACTTTATAACACTTTGTCCCTCTTACAAAGTAATGTTGGTCGAGCCCCTTAGTTAATTTTAGCTTACTTTGTGAACAATTTTGTATGTTCTCAGATTCAAGTTTGGTGTTTATTTTAGTTTGGATAACGTTACTGGGGAAGTTAGTTGTCTAGATGAATATGCTACTATGCACACTACACTAATTTCATACCTAAACTCTGATGCAACCCCTTTCTCTCCCTTAGGCAAAAGAGGCCATGTAATACCCTCAAAAATTAAAATGTGATAATGTGGAATTTTTTTCGATAAGTGGAAATGACAAAAATGCCCTAGTTGGGTAATGTAATTATATGGGGACGTATTTATATCCTCATATATTTTATCAAATTTCTTAGTATATTTGGATAGAGCCCAATCTCATGAACGCGTAGGCGCAAACCGTTCGTGAAATGGAGTTATAATGAATAAGTAATGAACAAACACATGTGTTTGGCTGTAAGGGGAGGAAGGGGAAAGAAAGGAGGGGGTTGCAGTCAATCAGGAGAGAGAGGAGAAGAGAAAGACCAATTAGAAAGAAGAGCGATGAGGAAAATGAAGAAAGAGAGAGAATCAGATCCCCATGACACGTCGACCCGACAAGGCTGGATTCTCCGATTTCAACCACCGTTAACGATGGGGCCAGTGTCAAATTACTCCTCTACTTGAACCTTATTGATCCCTCCATCAATTATACCCAAAAACTTACGGCTTTTGGCCCTTCTTCACTATGAAACCCTAGGTGCCGCCATGGTTCATTGACGACGATTTGCCATTTTTTTTAATGAAATCCCATCGAACTCCACCACCATTAGACTCTCCTTGAGCCTAGGAACAAAGCGCAAGCATTGGTTGGGACGTTGGAATGGTTTTGGAGTCAGATCGAGAATACCCTTTTCTAGGGTTTCCGGTGGTTCGAGGCTTATTTGAGGTGTTTCTTGGCCGAATTAGACTTTGCCCCAAGTATGAAAGTTGTTCCTCTCATTGAACTCTACAACCTTGTAAATTTTGGTAATTTTTGGAGTTCATCAGAAAACTGGGTTTTCGTACGTCGGAAGCTGCCACGTGCGGCAACTCGAGGCTAGAGGGCCGATGCTGTCTTTTTAAACTAATTTTGATATTTTGAATCCATATTTGAATTGTATTTGGTGTGATTCACTTGTTTGAACCTAGTTAGTGAATGTTAGTCACTTGAATGATTTTTGAAAATGAGTTAGAAATTGGAATTGTGAACTACGAATGGGTTGATCCTTTTGTAGGGTACGTAGGCAGTCTAACAAGGAGGTTAGATGCAGCCAGAATATAATCGAATTTAATTTATGGTGGCTAATAGTATATTGATTAACCATGATAAATTTCGGGCCAACCTTAGTAATTAGCTTCCGAATTAGAAATTTTAGGATGTTACAAATTGGTATCAGAGCAAATGATCTTGCTATACAATATGCAATATTCTCGAGTTCATGTTGGTGTGAATTATGATTAGCATTGAGATTGCATTATTTCATGATTCCTATGAGTAATGAGGCATTTATGTGAAATGCAAATATGTTGCGAATCACTGACGTGTGTGAAATGTTCTTGAATTCTTATTGTTGTGAAATATGTTATGCGATGTGAATGCATTATTTCATAACCTTCGTGAACAAAGTACTATATGAATTATGATTTGCATTGATATTGCATTATTCATAATTCCTATGATTAATGTGGCATTAATGAGAAATATACATGTAATATGAATCTCGCACTGGCAGGAGAGTGAATGTATATACTCTTGTGTTTTGATGATGTGAAATATGATCGTAGTGATATTGCAATATTTCATCAGTTTATGCATCATGAGGCATTTATGTGAATTATGATATGCATTGTGGTTGCATAATTTCATAATCTTTGTGAACAAGTGACACTCATGTGATATATGTATGTGAGATCCATATATGATTTGAATTGTGATTGTGGTGTAATTTCCATGGTGATTATGGAATTCCGTTAGTGGAAATTATGATTTGCATTGTGGTTGCAATATTTCATAATTTCTATGAATATGTGAGATACATATATGTTTTTAGGATAACTCACCTGTGTGGTTGTGAGTACATGTTCCTGTGAATTGTGGATGCATGTTCCATGGATGATTTGGATGACCTGAAAGTGAAAGGGACTGTGAGGTTTCCTTTGGTTTTGATCCCCTAAACCTTCAAAGGGTGTTATATGGTCGGGTTAGTCCTGCAGGATAGTCTATGGGGTATGGCCATTGTAAATGGACACTCTTAGATTGAGAGTTACTAGGAATGAGGGGCACCACACGCTGCCTTGGGTCCCTAAACCTCTGGAGGCCTACACGGCCATACACATACCATATTCCGTGGGGAGGGTACTTGGTTCTAGGGTGTAGAATTAAATGGACACTTGTTACCCTACTTCGTGCTGTTGTGGTCGGATTGAAGTGAGGGTAATCGGCCGTAGGACTGGTCATTAGATTGGATTATGTTGGCGCACAAATTTTGGGAGTGAATCGTGGTGATGGCTGTGTAAAGCCAATAATGGTAAGTGATTTTACCAGTGATTGTGATTTCAAATTCCAAAGATTTGGCTGAAATTTCTTATATTTGAATTGCCAATTTAAATGGTTTGGTTTGAAATTGTGATTTTTGCCTAGCCACTGATGATTATGGCTTGGTATTTTGGTATCTATTTGGCCGATGATCGTTACAGCTTGAACTTATGATATTTGTTTTGCACGGATGAAAATGGCAATAATGGTAAGTGTTTTCACCAATAGTAGATATGGCTTGAAATTTTGATATTTATTTGGCCAACCATGGTTACAGCTGGGAATTTATGATAATTGTTTTGCCAATGATGAATAAGGCAATGATGGTAAGTAGTTTACCAATAATTGTGATTATGATGCTAGTATTTATCTAACCAACGGTAGATGTGGTTGATAATCTGGCATTTGTTTAGGCCTGAGGATTATGGCTTGATGATTGGAATTATTTTTGCCAATGTGCATGGCTAGAATTTTCGATATTTATTCTACCAATGAGCATGGTAGGAAACCTGAGTATAAATGATTACTTCGTGGAAGTATTTATTTATAGGGGCTTGAATAAAATCATAGACTAAGGTTATGATTTTATTCACAATAAATGGAATGGTGGAATTAGCTCTAATTCATTTTTCATTATTTGAGGGTAGAAATCTCGAGGACGAGATTTATTTTAATGGGGGTCAAATGTAATACCCTGAAAAATTTAAAATATGTGATTATGTGGAATTGTTTTCGATAAGTGGAAATGACAACAATGCCCTAGTTGGGTAATGTAATTATATGAGGACGTATTTATATCCTCATATATTTTATCGGATTTATTGACATATTTGGATAGAGCCCAATCCCACGAATGCATAGACGCAAACCATTCATGAAACGGAGTTATAACGATTAAGCTATGAACAAGCAAAGTTTGGGGTAAAATGGTAATTTGACCATAACCTAGAAGGCTCTAGAAAATCTGGAGCAAGGAGATGATACCACGTGTGTAGCTGTAAGGGAAGGAAGAGGAAAGAAATGAGGGTGTTGCAGCTAATCGGGAGAGAGAGGAGAAGAGAGAGACCAATTAGAAAGAAGGGCAAGGAGGAAAAGGAAGGAAGAGAAAGAACCGGATCCCCATGACTCGCCGATCCGACCCAGCCGGAATCTCCGATTTTGCCCACCATTGACGATAGGGCCGGTGTCAAATTACTCCTCTCCTCAAACCCTATTGATCTCTCTATCAATTACACCAAAAAACTTACGGATTTTGGCCCCTCTTCACTATGAAACCCTCAGTGCCGTCGGGGTTCATTGACGACGATTCGCCATTTTTTGAATGAAATCCCGTCGAACTCCACCACCATTAGACTCCCTTTGAGCCTAGGAACAAAACCCAAGCATTGGTTGGGACATCAGAATGGTTTTGGAATCGGATCGAGAGCACCCTTTTCTAGGGTTTCCGACGATTTGAGGTCGATTTGAGGTGTTGCCCGGCCAAATTGGACTTCGGCCCATGTATGAAAGTTGTTCCTCTCATTGAACTCTACAATCCTGTAATTTTTGGAGTTCATCGGAAAACTGGATTTCCATTCACTGGGAAATGCGACGTGTGGCGGCGCAAG
The DNA here is from genome assembly GCF_963583255.1 of Pyrus communis. Lineage (NCBI taxonomy): Eukaryota > Viridiplantae > Streptophyta > Magnoliopsida > Rosales > Rosaceae > Pyrus > Pyrus communis. Next base: position 7,209,977 of record NC_084805.1, on the reverse strand, counting down.
GGCAGAGGGCCGATGCTGCCTTTTTAAACTAATTTCGATATTCTGAATCCATATTTGAAATGTATTTGGTATGATTCACTTGTTTGAACCTATTTAGTGATTGTTAGTCACTTGATTGATTTTCGAAAATAAGTTAGAAATTGGAATTGTGAACTACGAATGGCTTGATCCCTTTGTAGGGTATGTAGGTAGTCTAACTTGGAGATTAGATGCAACCATAATATGATCGAATTTAATTTATGGTGGCTAATAGTATATTGATTAACCATGATAAATTTCAGGCCAACCTTAGTAATTAGCTTCCTAATTAGAAATTTCGGGACGTTACAGGCCATAACACTTTGCTCATCCATTTGGCACTTTTATGCTACTTTAAAATTTTCACTCCAATCAACTCTTCAAATTTTATCTTGTACTTCAAATTTTAATAATTTAACTTTATCTTATATTGTGGGCCACAAATTTTATTTTCACTCTTTACTAACTTTACTAAACAATATTTTTTATTTTTTGAACAAACGATATTTTCTACACTAAGAGGGAAGGGAATGAACTTAGCTACACAATGGGGTCATAACAATGTGGTTCAAATTCGTAATAAAATGGGTTGCTACCTATGTTGGCTGTAGTAGAGCAACATTGGTTGCACTTACCCCTATAACTCAATATATTTCCATGTGCTTTTTATCTTGATCAATTGATCCCAATAATTAGTTCAAGATATCAATATTTTGTAGGTGAGTTTCAGGTGCATATGTGATGTGGTAGAAACTAATGCACAAATTAAACCCTATAAATTATGCAATCGTAGTACAAGTAAGTAGGGATTGTTCTATTCTGGGGATTAGAAGGGATACTAAGCAACACAAATTAAACTTATAAAACTGAAAACTAAGTTAAACTAACAACAAAACAATGACTGGGGGGGATTTTGGACGAATTTAATTAGAACAAAAGTAAAGTGTAGCAAGTAAATTAAGTTGTGAATGAAATATGGATGAAAGGATAGCTAAATGATTCTTCTCCACACATGAAACATATGCATACAAATCGATTTCCAATTATTCATCCTATAAACCTTGAATGACGATGCCCCAAATTAACTGTGAACAACACTAATTAACTCTCAGATTTTCCTAAGTTCATTGAATTAGACTCAGCAACACAACCAAATTATTCTTCTCAAGTTCCCTAACTATGAAAAGCATGATAGAGATACATCTCAAAGATCATTAAGTTCTGTGAAAATCATAAGCATTGACAAATCATTCATAACTATGAAAAGCATGATATTCCTGCCAAGAATTTACTTAACTCAAACATGACTAGTGACTTTTACTACTTGCAAATATAAGTTTATAACGATTAGGTGAAATTCCCTTATATTCTAGCATCAAATCCTTGTATGCAAACTAAGTACGCATCCTTAATAAACATTCAAGAATAAGTTCTCTATAAAGCAGATAAGTAAATCGCATTCATGTTTTATGAAACAATAACCAATTTATATAAAACATATGATCATGGCTTCGAATTCACCTCTAGCTAAAAAGAAACTTAGTTACACATGTTCATCATAACTAAAAAACAATCTAAAATAAACATTGAAACTTAAAATAAAGATAGAAAGAACTCTAAAAATTCTAGCAACTTCAATGGATGAATGGTAGGCATGGCACCCTCTAAATCTCTACAGGAATTTCATATATATAGGGCAAATGGCTGAATCCATGGAGGAAAAGGTTTTCGCATTTTGAAATTTTTTAGGACTCTAAAAATCAGGTAGAGAGTCTTGGAATGTGATTAGGATTCCTCCTTGCAGCTGGAGATAAGATACGATAAAATTGGATAGGATAAGATAAGGTTGGATAAGATAAGATAAGATAATGTTCCTCTCTAACTAGGATTCCTCTTTCTTGTCTAATTCCTTGCCTTCCAAGCCTCAACCTTAATTTCTCCAAATTTTAGCACATATCTAGCACCATTTAAACACCAAAAATGTCCAGCCCATATGCTATCTACGCCTGTTATCCAATCCAAGTCCAAAACCGCTACAAATTGCTCTATTTTGCCATTTATTGTGATATTTACCAATTGGACCTACAATAATACGAAAATAGCTTAAATTACCAAAATAAATGGAAATTAACTGCGTAAATCCAAAGAAATAAGATAACAAAGTAGCATAAATATGCTCCTATCAATATGTGTGTTGGACACATGCATATGCAAGTGCTTGTCAGTTGAACAAGTTCTCTGAAAAATGACTGCCTAATAAACTCAAATGTAAGGTGCTTAGCACATGTCAAACGTTGCACATCTTCAGGTTGTAGTATGCAAATAGTTCCTAGACCAGAGGCATCATCATATATCTTGTGCTCATAGTTATGAACTTTGACTTCACCTTAAAGTCTTCACTACCTTGTAGGGCCATACAGTGTGTTGATTTGGTTCATGTGTATGAGTATGGAGTTATATGAATGTGCAATCTATCACCTTTTGATACTTATTCAATAGAAGGAGATATCCCTCGAAGCCATTTAAAAATCCATTTAAAAAACTTTGGTTGAGTTGTTTGTTGATCAAGCTATGTTTGTAAGAACTACTTCAACATGAGATGCATCATGGTGATCATAGATATCTATGTATGCTTTGACATAAATCCATATCACATAAATCTTGGTCGTGATATAGATAATAGAATAGCTGAATTGCTTATAACTACAATCAAGGTTTCGATCGAGTATCATGATTATACCACATATACTTCTAATCTAGATAGCCATGACATGTTACTAAGTATCACTCATAGCTAATGGAATTAAATTAATTTATTAATTAGTTTCACTACCGGTTTTAGTAGAACCTAAGAGGTCACACACATATGATAGTACCAACAACGTTATATGGATAATGGTTATAATTAATTGTTAATTTATTGGATTAATTATGTGGGCCTCTTGGACATGTTTTTAATTAAAATAAGCTTTTGAGATTTATTTAATTAAAAGAGGTCCAAGTCATAAGCCTAAGTGGGCTTAAGTGATGGATTGTAAGGATTTGGACTCCATTTCGTCAAGGCTACCAAAGGGTAATACTCATGTATTCTCTTATACATTCCAACGATCAGTTTTTGTGATCTGAACCTAGGATATGATGATTATGGAGGGAGAAGTTTGGGTGAATTTCAAGCCAGTAGGAATTAGCAACAACCCTATCCAATCTCTAAAAAATAAGCATATCATCCTTATGTTTGATTGTCCAAGTAAATGGGACACCTAAGGCTTGTAAAGAAATAAGGCTAGCATTGTTTAAGAAATTCACAAACTTTGTCATAAATATATTTCCACTCTGATTTCCACCCCATTTTTCATGAATACTAGTAATACAATTAAAATCACCAAGAACCATCCTGAATTTTTTTTTTTTCAAAATACACATGGCATAAAAAGTATTCACTTTGCCTAACCTAAGATCACTAGTATAACAAGACTCAAACTGAGGATTTAAATAAGATAGATCATCAAACACAGCATAATCAGGCAAGACCCACTCATTAATGAACTTAACAACTAGTCAAAAGTTATATCTAGCAATGCCCTGACAATCTAAAAACCCCACACTTACCTACTGAACATGCTCCTTAGCTTTCTTAGCCCTCCTCCAGTCTTGCACAATATCCGCCTTAGCCACCAACTTTGGCTTCGGGCTAGCAACCACCTCCTTATATGAACTATCCTCTCTAGAACTTTCGCCCAATCTTCTCTTATCCCTTTTTTACCTCCATCTTGGAATCACGGTAGTCCAGCCCTCTTCATCCGGGCCCACGTCTTCCACTCATTGTCCAGATTCCTTATACGTAGTATAGTTTTCCTCCACAAGTTTAGCATTAGGAAAACATAACATCAAATCCTCCTATAAGCAACTATTGATATCCTCATCCACAATCAATCCTCCAGGTAGACAGACGGCTCATCCTTAAAGCCTTATCAATCATAAACCAACCATCGTCCACTTTAACTTCTGCATACGCATGACCTTCAAGCCTCATTCTTTTGCAGTATAAACACACCTCAAAAATTTTCTCATAGCTAATCAAGATTGGACAATCTTCCTCATGGTTGACAATAAGCACACGTTTAAAAGGGAAACATAAATCCATCTCTAATAGAACTTTAACAAATAGGCCATTCAACCCCATCGTCACTTCATCCACTTTAATCACTCGACTGATAGGTTGAGTAATATCCCTGATAATCTCTTCCTCTTTATATTGCACCGAGACACGAGGAAGATGCACCCATACAACCAACTTGGTAATGACATCAGTATTCTTGAAGCTTGTTGTCCATATTTCAGGATGGAAAATTTGACCACGAATGTACCACAACTTATTCATGAGGATAAACTTAGATCATCTTCAGCACTAAACTCGAGAGCAAACCATTTCCTTCCATTGTGATCAAGATAAAAGCTACTTTTCACCTCATTCTTCCATAAGAGTCCCAACTTCCACTTGATCAAGCGAGCATCAAGTGGTTGGCCAAACATCTTCGCCATAAGAACCCTAGAAAGTATGTGCTCAACAATAATGTATGAGCAAAGGTGGGTATTAACCCTAATCACACCACGCTCTATAGTGAATGTGCTCATAGCTTTTTCAACAACCACCGGATTTTGCCCAGGCTGAGGAACAGGAAAAGGATTCTCCCAGCTCAGGATATAACGCTCCGAGCAGATTCTAGGCCTATGGGCATTGCTAGAAGAGGAAGCAGCAGGTTGATGGTTTGCCATTATGAGAACACTAGGAAAGAAAGGGGTCAAAACCAGATAATTTTGTGGGGAAAACAAACGCCCCAAAGGTCGAATTATATAGAGCCACTTGGGGGGAAACCAATTGTCAAAACATACTAACACAATGAAGCTAAACAAGTACATGAAAGCCAAAAAACCTACATCATCGGTCATAATTACCAATAAACTAGGACAGAAGTTCGCATGCTTGAAGCCAGGACAAAGAAACTCCAAAGTAATCGGTCTAGCTTCAATCAAAATGAATGGATCAGAGCTTAGAAAGATTAACCGTCTCTAGGGAGAACTACCCCCTAAGAAAGTTAACCTAGCCCGACACCCCAAGTAAAGCCAGTAATAATTCAAATTGCAACCAAGAACCCTAAAAAGGAGGAAACAAGTTCCCTAAAGCTAATAATATAAAGAGTAAAAAAAAAATACAAGCCAATTAAGCAAAATCCACAAAAACAGACAATCAAATAGACCAAATAAAGAGTAGAAAACACAACAAGCAATACTTAACCAGGTTAAGAAGCCTAAAAGCCCTAAAAATCGTACCACATCACTAGACACTACCAAAAACCTCTAGCACTTGGAAAAGGAGGATACATCAGTTTAAAGGTCTCTTCGGGGTTCTTTCCTCACTCAACTAGCAACCAATCAGCAATCCACCTTAACCTATTCAAGCTCATGATTAACTTTTTTCCAATTATCAAGCATCCAATTAGGTTAACTAGGCACTCACCCAACACAAAATCATCAAAGCTCTCATTACCCCTAAGCCACTCAACTTCCTTGCAATTGATCCAAACCGATGGCATATACTGGAGGCTAAAGCGATGGCGCCCGTGGCACCTCGCTCCCAGAAACCCTAGAACACCCATTTCTTATTGATATATTTTAATATATGGAAAATAAAACATTGGGGTGGGTATAACACCTCTCTTAAATCTTAATCCTACATGATTTATGTATCCTACTATGCAATGACAATTTTGACCTTATTAGGTTTTAAAAAATAAAAAATTTCTAAATACACCACAAATCACTTTTATTAGTTATCTTCATCAACTATCAAAACTCCTCCCACCCTCCATTTTTTTTTTGGTTATCCTCAACTAGGTTTATTTAACAGAAAAGAGAGCACAGAGCATTTAGGAAGCATGAATACTACAAATTGGATGAACACAGATATCCGATAGCTATAAAATTTGTTAACAACCCATAAATTTTCATATGAAAAATGCCTACAAATTGGTAAGAGCTTTTGGTTTCATTACACGGGCCAAACGTTGCTTCGTAAGATACTACATCAAAGCACAACTTACAAGTTCACATGTAGCAAAATCATCGTCGAAATATAATAAACTACACAGACAAGCCCTTGCCTGAACAACAGAGTAGAATGAAAAACAAAATCATAAGACGTTTAATTTCTAAGATGTTAGAGCGTGATTCGGATGGTGAAGCAGAAAACTCGAGTCACAGTTCAATGAGTCAACTAAGCTGTTTAAAAATGAACGAAAAACAACAAAGTAGAACGAAAAACAAAATCATAAGACGTTTAAAAATGAGTGTTATAAGATTTGAAAAATGTGGGGTGTATGGAGAAAGTGTGAGGTGTATGTTGAGAATGTGGGGTATGAGGGTATTATGGGAAAGTGTGTGGGGTGTATCAAGATAAATTTTAATTAAAAAAAGCAAATGTATGAATTATTAAATAGAGTAAATCTCTGTTTACTACCCTCATGTTTCATGGTTTTCAATATTTAGTACATCAATTTTTTTTCATCCCAGAGTCATACCTAAAGTGTAAATTTTGGGACAGTCTCATACATCCATTAGTCAAACTGTTAACTCTGCCGTTAACTGATGACGTGGCACCCATATAGACAATGACTGGATGCCACGTGTCATTAAAGGGTCCACGTGGAATTTAAAAAAAAAAAAAAAAATTTGCCCAAATTTAAAATATTAAAAGTAATTAATAAAAAAAAAAAAAACACCTAACCCCTTCGTCTTCCCCACACTCGACACCCCTCCACGGCTCCACCCTATTCGTCTTCCCCTCATCGCCTACTCGATTAGCCTTCTATCCGTCAATGTGAAACTTCCTTAGCAGCTTGCAGTGTTCGGCGACAGAGACCAATCCTACATTGGTCCACTCAGGGCTCTTGACCAGGTGCAGAATCTCCAGATCCAAGCAATTGGAGATGGTTGCCAGTCTTATATCGCTAACCTGAAGTTTTTCCAGGTGGATCTCAACCATGGAGGTCACTTGCTCATTGATTTCAACGACCCAGTCATCAAAGACCTTCTCGAGCAGGCAGAGGAAGGAGACCTCGTGGGGGCGGAGGTGGTTCTGAGGAAGAAAACGAGGAAAGGTAATGTGACGAAATGGGTGGAGATGGAAGATGCGGCCATGGATGAAGTGGGTTGGAGCTGAATCTGGGTGGGGATTGAGCAATGGGGTTTTTAGGGCTCGGGGAAGATGCCCATTTGCAATTAAAGGTGAATTTCTTTGGTTTTTTTAGGGTTTGGAAGTGGAAGAAAGCAAAGGACGAGGGTAAAGAATATGGAGGGTCCGCAGCGACGACGAGTACTGAGAGGTGGACGACGGCGAGGGGTTGCTGATGAATCTCAAGTCGTTGTGCTTGAAGATGGGTACTGGAGGTTCGTGACGGCGAAGAAGAAGGAATTTGAGGCTATGAGGTCGCAGATGCCCTCTGGCTTTGGGCAATTGTGTCGATCCGGCAAAGTTTGTGCTGGAGGCGATATTGAAGGAGTTTCTGGTGGACAATAGAGTGTAGAGTAGCGATAGGGAGTCTGCAGAGGAGAGTGGTTGCAGAGGAAAGAATAGGAAGGAGGGGGTTGGGGGGAGGTAGAAGACGGTGTACATGTTTTTTTTTTTTTTTTTAATTCCACGTGGACCCTTTAATGACACTTGGTGTCCAGTCATTGTCCACATGGGCACCACATCATCAGTTAATGACAGAGTTAACAGTTTGACTAACAGATGTATGAGACTATCCCAAAATTTACACTTTAGGTATGTCTCTGGAACGAAAAAAACTTGATGTACTAAATGTTGAAAACCATGAAACATGAGGGTAGTAAACAGAGATTTACCCTATTAAATATGTGAGATTTATTCAACAATACATAAGATGTTAATATAATAAGCCAAGAAAAATACATATAAAATCTGAAACCCACGTCTTCCTTATGTCGCTATACTCCCTCCTCTTCCTTCTATATCCACCCCCGCCTCCCAATAACGGCACAACCCTTTGAATCAACGTTCTTTATAGGCGCTCCACTTTTCCAGCTTTGATACAACTTATGCATGCCTGTAACTCGAAGCAGTACAAGTTACTTACTAATTTCAATGGAAACTGGAAACAATTAAAATATTAACCAAGCCACCCACGGCTTAAGATTTACTTCACTGATTCAAATACATTTCTTCATATTATAAAAATTATTCCATTTTCAGCTTATTGTTATATGATAGTTATTTTGTTTTCAATTTTTAGGTTTTAGTTTTTGTATTAGAAAAAGAGGAATGGTGCGTGGAGGAATATGACGGAGGGAGGAAGGAGAATGAAGAAGAATACATGCAATAAAAGTTTTTGTCCTTAACTTTATATTTTTATTTGTGTCTCATTCCATATATATTTACTCATCCGTGTCATCTTTCCCACCATTATTTATCTCATGTAACAAAAAACTAAAAATGAAGTAACTATTGCAGTCCTAGTTATATTAGGAATGTAATTGTATAAATTTTAGGAAATTCTTATGAGATTCTACCATATCTTTTAAATAGTATCCTGTTTAAGTTGTTATTTATTTTGGGTAAGGAATTTACCTTCCTTACTACTAAAATAAGGTATAATGGGATGAGATAATACACACCTTAGAATTACACCGAACTCTCTCTCTTGCTTGCCGCATCCCTCTCTCTTTTGCTCTAAAATTCTTTAGTTAGATAAATCTAAACACGTTATTAGCACGCTTTTGCTTGACGCTAAGGAACTAAATGTTCCCGGAGGACGTTTTTCTACAAATTGAAAGACTCAACTTGTTTTCTGTGCCAATTTGGTTCTCCTAAAACTCAAGTTTAATATTTCTACGCCCTGATGCATGAAAAGATTCCCTATGAAATATGAACCTCCAATTTATTATTTTGCTATTATATATATATATATATATATATATATATATATATATATATATATATATATATATATATATATGTTCATGCATATGCAACTGATATTTGCTATGTTGAATTTTTTGAATCAAAGAAACCGAAAGAAAATAGAAGCATGAGTTTTTTGGTTCTAATAACTCTACAAAAAAAAACAAGGAAAATCGCATCGAACTGCCGCGCCAACCGCTGTGGCTAGCCTGCGACCAAGCCGCGTTGAGCCAAACCACGACGACGTCGTTTTGATGTCTGGATCGCGACAGTAGCCCTCTGGGCTTTTCTGCGTGCGCGCGGACCAGGCTGAAGCCTAGGTTCTTTCCTGATAGGCTTCCAGCCCTCGGCCCACGTACCATCAAGTTTTCTACTTTTAGGGGCTTTTCTCTTTCTCGACCTACGTTACAGCAGCAAGCCTGAAGCTTGCCAACACACTGGGCTGCATCTGCAGCCTTTCCCGAGCCCACGAGCAACTTTCCTTCACTGTTGGGCGTGTTTTTCCTTGGCCTGCCCACCTGCAGCAAGGCTGCACCTTGAATGTATATTTGTTGGGCTACTTTGCAGCCTTGCCTAGAGCCCAAACTTGCGGCCTTACTGCAGGGCCTTGTTTTGGACAGCAGCCAACACCCTTTTGCTGTGCTGCCACGATCCTCACGACCCATCGCCAACATTTCGGCTCCCGTTGCTTCTCAGCCACACCCAATTTTTGTGTGTTGTCCACAGCTGGAGCCCTATTAGGCTATATTTCTTAATTGCTTAGCCTGACGCCAACCAAAGCTAATATGACCCGAACGTCATTATTTTTTGCTTCCTTAGTCGATCTTGTATGATCCCACTATTAAATTAAATTAAGTGACCAGCAGTCTATTAATTTAACAAAAATCCAAAATTATTGGCCTAGAGTTCACTTTTTAGAGATTTGATTCAATATTTTATTTCATTTCTTTGAATCTTTCTTAGTCCCGAAGCTACGCACACTTGGGCTTCTGAAGCAACCCCAAATTCACTACACTCGAATTGTATATTGTATTATGATTTCTTATAGATACCCATTTTTTATGAACCGGAAGTTTATACTAAATTCGAACTTATCGTTCTGAATTTAGCGCCTTTGAAATTGGAAGTTTTCAATTCAAAACATACACCATGAAACCCGAAGTTTTCATGTTAAGTTAAACCAATACATGTCTAGAACCCCAATGTTCTAATAGTATGTCCATGGATCTTTGATTTCCCATAAAACGAACCATGATCTTGTTCCATCCATTGCAGCGACATGTCAAACTTTAATAAACTCAACTTTGCCCCGCTCTCTGGAAGTATCCAGAAGAAACTACCTGAAGTGGGTTCAAGACGTGAAACTCCATTTCACCGCCAAAAGTCTCAGAGCCACCATTGAAGAGGCTACGAATGTCCCAGTTGGCGAAGCTAACAAAGTCACTGCGATAATCTTCATTCGAAGACATATGCATAATGCACTGCAACCTCAGTACCTTGCTGAAGAGGATCCACATACTCTCTGGCTTTCTTTGGCTGAACATTTCGATCAATAGAGAGATATATTATTGCCTACAGGAAGACACAACTGTAGCAGTTGTGCTTACAAGACTTTAAGTCTATGAATGAATACAAGTTTGAAGTTTGTTAAATTCGATCACTACTCAAGTTATGTAACAAGAACTTGAATGAACATGAACTTCTAGAGAAAGCCTATTCGACCTTCCATGCCACCAATATTGTCTAACAGTAGCAATATATGGCACAAAAGTTTACCAAATTTTCAAATTTGATTTTTATTTTACTTCTCGCTGAAAAGTAGAACCAGCTGTTGATGAAAAGCTACCAAGCTCGACCCACTGGCTCTAACACTACGCTTGAAATGCAAACGATCACTTTTCAAGGCCACAAATGCCACAGAAGCCGTCATGGCTGCGGCAAGGGACACAAATCCTAGCCACGAGCTTAAGGTCAATAAAGCAGAGGCCTAACCAAAGGAGGAAATTCTTTGCTTGGTTGCTACTTAGAATGCATTTCATCACTATAGTTCCAAATACTAGAACTCATGTCCGTTTCATTCAAAGCATAAAATTGAGTGCATAACATATAACAAGATGAAGTTGTTTAGTTAAAACCAAAGCCAAAAAGCCTTACCCTTTGCATACGTATTGTAGGTTTAACCCCTTTGAGCCTTAGTTAGCCTATTTTCTTTGTTAGCCACATTATCCTTACCTAGCCTAGAATAGGACTATCCATACCCTTGTTCTTAAAGAATAGTAGAGCATGACTTAGAGGGAATTCCTTTTGATCAACATTTTGCAAAAAAACAAGTGTGGGGGAAGGTGTTTCTTTTGGGATTCTATGAGGTTGTACGTTTTGTGTGCCAAAGAAAGAAAGAATAGGGCACGAAAAAAAAAACAAAAACAAAAACAAAAAAAAAAAAAAAACAAAAAACAAAAAAAAAAAAAAAAAAAAAAAGAAGAAAAAAAAGAAAGAAAAAGAGTTGAGAAATAAGAAATAAGTGAGATTGAACTCACAAGTATTGGTTGTTGAAGAAAGGGTCCAAAAGTTTGAATCTGGCCCTAAGAGTTGTGTGAAGTTTCCCTTTGTGTTCAAAGTTGATTTCTGCATTAAAAAATGAATTCTAAGTGTTTATTTCATTACTTTGCTTACTATTGCTTTAAGAACTTTTGTTTATCCTTAACCTTTCTTTGTTAGCCAATACCTTAGCCCCGTTACAATCCTTAGACATCTATCTTGATTGTTATGTGTTTCAATATGTGGAGTTTAAAATTGGTAGGAGCATATGGTATCCTTGGTTCACGCGTCTAAGTAGTGGCATTCCGTTCATGAGATCATATACATATACATGTTAATAATTCCAGAAAATACCTTCTTTGATTATACATATGTGAATGCTAGTCTATATGTATACATCAATCTTCTCACATATATCTAGTGTAGGGAGTATAGTTAGAAAATATGTGTGAAAATAGAGAGTATATTCGGTGAAGAGTTGAGGGATTCTCTAAGGCATGTTACTACATTCAAAATGTTGTTTTAATTCATTAAATGCGAGCTAGTGAGTGGTGATTGCAATTAAGTATATGCCCAAGGGTAGAGATAGCTAAAATCTATGTGAGTGGTGATTTTTAACATGTCATGTTTCATGGGAAATCCCTGAGGCAATTATTGGAAGGTTTAGGTTGTGTTTGTTTTATTTTGCTCGGGGACTAACAAAAGCTAAGTGTGGGGGAATTTGATACGAGCATATTTATGCGACTTAGTTAGCTTGTTTCCTGCATTTATATAGTTAATTTCTATTTATTATAGTGATTTAAGCTATTTTCGTATGTTTGTAGGTCCAAATGGTAAAGTTGGCAAGAAAGTGCATTTTGGAGTATTTAGAGCAGTTTTGGACTTGGAATAGATAACATAAGTACGGAGCAAGGTGGATGGATGAATTTGAAGATCAAGAGAGGCTAGGAATGTGCTTAATATCTGGAGAAACAAATTTGGAAGCATTGAAGGTAAGGGATTAGATATAAAGAAGGAACATTATCCAAATTACCTTATCTTATCCAAACCTTATCCAACCTTATCTTATCTTATCATAATCCTATCTTACCTTATCTCCAGCTGCAAGGGGGATTCCTTATCACATTAAACCACCTCCCATCTGATTTAAGGAGTCCTAAAATCATGCAAACAAGTAACCCTTTCCCCCTAGGAATCTGCCGCACCTCTCTCTCATTTTCCTCTTTGGTTTCTGCCATGTACCTGACCTTTTCCTTATGGATTTGAAGTGCTAAAATCCTTTTCCTAAGCTACTTTTGTGCCGCACCTAAGCCTATAAATATATGTCTATGCCGCATAATTCAACCTACCACCCTCTACCATCAGATCACCACACCATTCACTACACCTCAAGAGCCTAAATTCAAAAAATCCCCATTGTGCTGCAGCAAGGAAGGAAGGAGGAGGTACCTGGAGCCGTGCTTGCCATTCAAGACATTGGATTGTTGGAGCGTTTCTAGGTGTATTCTATTCTTTGTTTTCAATGTTAAATTAATTATCTTTGTTTTGCAAACATGAGGAACTAAATTTGTTTTAGCTAGAGGAGACTTTGAAACCATGATTATATTTGCAATATGAATTGATTGCCTTCAGTTGTGATTTCATAAATCATGAATGCAATTTACGTAACTGTTTGATTGATAACTTATTCTTGTATGTTGATTAAGGATGCATACATAGTTTGCATGCATGAATTTGATGCTATAATATAAGGGAGTTTCACCTATCGTTAGAACTTATATTCATAAGTAGTGGAGGTTGCTAGTCACAATTGTGTTAAGTAGATTCCTGGCATGAGTATCATGCTATTTATAGTTACAAATGCCTTGTCAATACTTATGATTTTCACAAAGCTTAATGATCTTTGATTGTATCTCTATTATGATGTTCATGTAGGGAACTATTGAAGAATAATTTGGTTGCCGATGCATATTCCATCCAATTCAATGACTTAAGAAAAATCTGAGGGTTAATTAGTGCTGTTCACGGTTAATCTGGGGTGTTGAGGTTCATGGTTTATTGGAAAAGCAACTAGAAATCGATTTGTATGCAAGTGTGTCATGTGTGGAGGAAGACCCTCTAGCTAGCCATTCACCCATTTAAACACCCAATTTTGTCCAAGTTGTTTAGAGTCTTTAAAATTTGTCTGTCTTTACTTTAAATTCATCAAAAACTCAATCCCCTTTACTTTGTTGTGTCAAATTAGTTAGAATCTGTTTTATTTTGTGTCTTTTAGTATTTTGAGTCAAGTTAAAGTTAAAATTCGTTCAAAGTAATCCCTAGTGTCTAGTTCGAGTCAGTTTCATTGTTTTGTGCTGTTTTGAGTCATTCTAGTTTGTTTTGAGTCATAAGAGTCTAGTTTAGTATTACTGAGTCTAATTTGAGTAGATTAGCATTCCTTCTAATCTCCGGCCTAAAACGATCCCTACTTTCATATACCACAATTCACAACACACATCCATCATACACATAAATCCCCATTATGTTGCAACAAGGAAGGAAGGATGAGATACCTGGAGTCGTGCTTGCCATTCAAGATGTTGGATTGTTGGAGTGTTTCTAGGTGTATTCTATTCTTTGTTTTTAATGTTTAAATTTAATTATTGTTGTTTTGCGAACATGAGGAACTAATTTCTTTTTAGATAGAGGTAAATTCAAAGCCATGAATGTATATGTGATATGAATTGATTTCCTCCAGTTATTGTTTCGTAAAACATGAATGCAATTTACTTATCTGTTTGATTGATAACTTATTCTTGTATGTTGATTAAGGGTGCACACTTAGTTCGCATACATGAATTTGATGCTAAAATATAAGGGAATTTCACCTAGTCGTTATGAACTTATATTTACAAGTAATGGAGGTTGCTAGTCACAATCATGTTAAGTAAATCCATGGTAAGAGTATCATGCAGTTCATAGTTACGAATGTCATGTCAATGCTTATGATTTTCACAAAGCTTAATGATCTTTGATTGTATCTCTATTATGCTATTCATGTAGGGAACTATTGAAGAATAATTTGGTTGCCGATACGTATTCCATCCAATTTAATGAATTTAGGAAAATCTGAAAGTTAATTTGTGCTTTTCACGATTAATTTGGGGCATTGTCATTCATGGTTTAAAGGAATAATAACTGGAAATCGATTTATATGCATATATGTCATGTGTGGAGAAGGACCATCTAGCTAGTCATTCACCCATATTACACCCAATTTCGTTGAGATTGTTTAGAATCTTTAAAATCTGTTTGTCTTTACTTTAAATTCCTCAAAAACCCAATTCCCTTTACTTTGTTATGTCAAATTATTTAGAATCTGTCCAAACTTGTGTTTTTAAGTATTTTGAGTCAAGTTAAAAGTAATTTTCATCTAAACCACCCTTTAGTGTCTAGTTTGAGTCAATTTAACTTAGTTAGTGTGTTTTGAGTCTATTCAACTTGTTTTGAATTGTTAGAGTCCAGTTTTCTGTTTTTTAGTTAGTTTAGTGTTTTAGAGTTTAACTTGTGTAGATTAGCATCCCTTTTAATCCCGGGCCTAGAACGATCCCTACTTACACATACTACAATTATAGGGTTTTAATTTGAGTGTTAGAATATTTCACATCATTGTTCTACCTATACAAATCCTCGAGAGGATCCGCTACCCCCTCTGTCCTCCGGCTGATTCTCGCCTTGCTGGTTACACTAATACTGGTTACTTATCTAATCTGTACAACACACGTTCTTAAATGGGTCACATCTTGATTGTTGGAGACACCGCAATATCTTGAAGGTCCACTAAACAGACCTAGTGCATCTGTTTCGAACCATGCTAACTTCCCTGCATGAAGCTACTTGAGAATGCTTCTGGCTGAGAGTAGTAATGGCGCATATTCGAAACACCTAAGGTATTTCTTTCATCGTTGACGTCTGTGCAACGTTTTATGAAGACAACTCAACATATATCGACCAAGTTAAGAGGAGATATATCAAAAGAGACAACACTAAGCACATTGCGCTGAAAATTCTTCTTTTCACATTAACAACAGAAGTATTAGAACACTAAAGTCAAGCAAATCTATTTCCAGGATAACTTGGCCGATCTCTTCATGAAGTCATTGCCAAAGTCTACCTTTGAGAAGATTGTCCAAGGAATCATTATGCATAAATTATCGGATCTAAATTTTTTGTATTTCTCATTTTTAGAAGTTTTATCAAACTCAGGAGGAGTATTTAGAAGTATACTCACTTGATTTTAGTGTACTTTTTTTCCGTACAATTAGGAGCATTTTTTCCACTAGGTTTTTGCTACCTAACTAGGCTTTAATAAGACACTCATCCTGGGCTGGTCATACCCTTGTTAGATTTTACTACTTTAATCCTGTAAACGTTTAGTTTTGACATTATACATACTTCTCATGTTTGTCATTAGTCTATGAGTTTTTCCCCCATACTGGGGGTTTACCACAGCGAGGTTTTATGAGTTTTACTACCAATGCATAATTCCATTAATATGAGACTTGTTGGGACCAAGTTTGCTCACCGCCACAAATGGTGGAGATGCACAAATCCGAGTAACCTATAAAAGAGTAAACAACCATGAGCAAGCCAAAGACCGGATGAGGGGCCAAAGACCGGATGAGGGGTGTGTGTGTTAGTCAAAGGCTCTTTGACGGTCAAGTTAGTAAGCAATAATGCGACTCAAGCAGTGGGTAAAAGAGTTAGAGTGCAATAATTGCGTAACCAGAGATGAACCCTAGAATGTTGTAATTATACTAGTTAGGAGAGAGACATTTTTAGGATATAATCCTATATTAAACCTAGAGAATCCCAGAGGATATTTAGGAGTGATATTGCATTTCCTTGGGAGTGTGATTAATTGTGGTGCATGCCAATTCCTAGATTGTAGGAACTCAAAACAATATAGAAAATCTGGCTTATCTTGTGTTGGATCAGGTTCCCGTATCTTGTGGAACAAGCATGGTCAATCTCGATGAAGTCGTTCAGACTTCACCTACTACTCCAGAATAAGATGATGGTGGCACCACTACTCTGTTAATCCAACTGCGCTCGAAGATATTGAGTCCATGACCAAACATCTGAGGAACTTGTATTCCAGTTTGCCTTATTCCAGTCCTGGAAAATCATGGTCTTATAAGATTTGCATTCGTCCGTTATGCCGACGACCTTATAAGCTAAACTTATGTGATGTTTTGTTTGTGTATCATTCCATATATATTTACTCATCTAGATCATCTCTCCCACCATTATTTATCTCATGTAACAAAAAATAAAAACTAAAAAAATAAAAAATGAAGGGACTGTGGCTGTCTTAATTAGGTTAGGAATATGATTGCGTAAATCCTAGGAAATCATTACGGGATTCTACTATATCTTTTAAATAGTATCATGTTTAAATTGTAATACCTATCAGGTAAAGAATTTACCTTCCCTACTACGATAAATTGAGGTACAATGAGGTGAGGTAATACACACCTTAAAATTACACCAAACTCTTTCTCTCTCTCTCTCTCTCTCTCTCTTGCTTGCCGCACTCCTCTCTCCCACATCAGTCAATAGTAAAAAGTTATGTATAACTCGTTTGGAAGTGCTTTTAAAATGAATGAAAACGCGTTTAAAGGAAATGTTTTTAAGTTACAAAAGCACTTGAAGTACTTCATGCGAGAACACACCACTTGATTTATATTCCAGCAGCACCGAATTATTATATCACTATACGTACAACAATGTATGAATCTATATGGACATAAGTGATTTTTCTACACTATTATTCTTTCTAAACATTGAAAAAAATATATATATATAGGGAAACAAAATATCTAGAAAAAAAAAGAAAAGAAAAATAGTGTGTGAAAATCATGGGCATCTGATTTTCCCAAGAACATCATGGGCATCTGATTAGACAGCAAGCAAAGCAAGCAAGCACATGTTCTTTGCCCTAAGAAGCATGCACTGTGTCTAGGAATTTGACACCTACCAAAGTTGTGATTTAGTGGAATCATGCTTTTCACCAGTTGGTAGTGGGTGAAGTTAGGTTAGGTTTGCCATCTTTCACATATGTATGTACTGATTGGTACCTGTCTTGCACACACTAGGACCCTATATTTAAGTTGTTAGATGAATGAAAGATTAAGGTGATTTTCAATTATTTTTTATTATTATAATTTTGATAACCATAATATTTAACAATTACTTGGACAAGATGTTTGAATACATTCACATTTGATTTAAACATATTGGTATAACTAAAATTGAGTTGGTTGGGATTGTTTGGAAGCGGTTTATAATTGTGGTGTTAATCTGGAATCAGTGGTGCATCAAAGCATAAAACTTTCTAATTGGCTGATGCATGCAGCTGTTCTAAAGAGCCATACCATTAAGAGGGTGTTGGTTTCACGTGGTTTTGACGGAATACATGGCTAACATGCATTGTCGTTGAGTTTTAGGATAAGTCTTGACAAACACCAGATAATTGCCTATAAAATATGGCATTTTCGGTGAAACTCAACACACAAGTCAACGCTCTAGCAAACCCTCTCATCCATTTTGAGAAAAACTCTAACTGCTTTACTAGTTGTCAGTATGAATACAATCTCGTTACATAGATTTGGGTTTGCAACCAAGAGACAACCATTACCTGGTTAGACGAGGTTTTCCATAGGCAACCAGGAAAGACAATAGCTTGGTTAGACGACACCGGAGTTGTAGAATTAGTTTGGATTAACAGTCTTCATTGCCTGGTTAGACGACAAGTTTCTCAAGCTCAAGTGAATAATCGGCGAAGTGTATTTGATTCTTTCGCCGAAAGAGGTCACTTCATTAGTCTTCTCGCAAAAAGAGGTCACGTTCAACATTTGACATTTAGACCGTCAAACCCCTTTTATAATAAAGGCACTCATTTCCTTTGAGTGTCTTTGTCCCTAAAATTTGATATCGATTCAGTAGACCCATATTCTCACCAATATAGTCGATGCTACTGAACCTGGTGCACAAGATCCAAAACTTCATGGTGATTTGCATAACCTTGCCTTCAGGTTATAGACCTCAAAAACGAGGGTGTTCCTTCCTTGCCCAAGGTCATTTGATTTAGGAGTCGATGTGCGATCCACCACATTCACCACACTTAGAAATATTCGCCCAACTGAACTCAGTAGCAAATTGGCAAACCCGCATCAGCAATTAACCACCAAAAAACTTAATTAACTTCTTTGCCGGCATTGAGCTACTTTTGATGTGGTCATGTTCATCAAGAGTTGGAGTTCGACTAAGTGGAGAAGTGGGGGTTTCGCGTGGTGCGATTAATGATGATTTCCTTTAAATTATACGCACGACTCTAATGTTTTTAACTTTCTATTCTTCTTCTTTAATTTCAGCTAAAGTATCTTTGTACTCATTTCTTCCTTTGACAATGCCAATATTCCACTAAACATCACTAAAATAACGCTGTCAGATAAGGCTTCACTGTTAAATATTTTAATAACCCAAAATTATCCTTACTGAAAAAGTTAATCCCACAACTGCTTCATTTTTAAGGGATCAAAACAAAAAGGAAATGAAATTTCATGCCATACAGAAATTTTGTAGTGGATAAGGGTAAAATGAAAATAAACAAAAGTCTATTGATATGCGCTCACACACATCTAAAAACCAATATTCATAAAAACATAGAAGAGAGACAATTAATGTATTTGAAATTTTTTTTTCTTTTTTTTAAAAAAAAAAAAAATAAGAGGCTGTTAGAGTCTTCTTCCAAAATGTACTTTCTCTCTTATCTGTTTATATTCTCTCTCACAAGGTCAATTACGTGTTTCACGAGCAAATTACCTATATCACACGCAAATATTTCCAGGCATGTGAGAAACCGATGATCGTTGTCATTAATTATTAGGTGAAGGTATCGCAATGTCATAGTAGTAGCAGAGTAACAATTTGTTTCTACTTTTATTATCTTACGAGAGAATATGGAATATTAAACCTACCACTCCTAACCCTACCTCAAAAGCGTAGTTATAAGAATATGATCTGAAAGCCAAATAAAAAAAAGGCATGGTACGTTCAACTGGAAATATTATTATTTCTTTGATCTTGATACTTATAGGTGGGGTGAATTATCATGATGGTTAGCCTGTTTCTTTTTCACTCACTATGTCTCGAGTTTAAAACCTCATTTTCCACAATTTAATATTTAGGGTTGTAATATCGTTTCTACTAAAAGAATAAAAGACTTCATAAAACCACAAAGGCAAAACAAGAGTGCTCTTCACAAAAGGAGAACTTCCGACATCAAGGTGAAAACTTGGCCTTTGGTACTAACGGGCAGGCTTTTATATATGATGCCAAAGCCAATAGCAACGATACTTTATTTCATTGAACTGAAGTTAAACTTTCAAGTATCAATTCCCTTTCTGCAGTTGTCCATACTCAGATGAGGAACTATCCATGGAGAACCACTGAAGAATGTTGCCGGCCAACGTAATGGAGATTTAATTAATTGCTTTACGACTGGGACCTCAATCTTTAAAGATAAATAAAATCAACTCAGGTTACTTTAGAGTTTCATATTAACCAGGGACGTGTGCCATGGCTCCATCACTAGTGGTCCTATAAAATGGCTCCATTAACCATTGGAACTGCTTTCTCATCTGTTTGTTTAATTCGCTTGGCCGCCTTTGTCTGTTCCTTTTTTTCTTGGGTTAAATTGTTTTAGTTAGTACATAATCGTGTTGTAAGTGGCTATTGACTTTTTTTCTTTCTAATAATATTACCATTTGACCAAAAAGATTTATATAAAATCACTAACTCGAAGTGATTTTCAAACTATTTGGAGTAGGGGTGTGCACGGTACAATTTGATTTGATTTAGGACCTGAACCACATGTCAAAGTAATAAGATTTTACATATGGAGTTATTTTGGTTTAGACTTCAAACTAGCTAGTAGACCATAGGTCCACAACTAAACCAAACCAATCTCTACAGTGCGATTTGGTTTCGAGATCAATTTCCATCCGATTTTCTAAACCAATCATCTCATTTTAATCGACATTAATCTATTTTATCTCATCTTATCCCTAATTATCTCTCATTACCTAAGAATGAAATTGGAAAATTTTACCCATTCTTAGATAATGTTCACAGTTTCATATGGCACACTGAAGGTCAAACCAATCACCGAGAGTTATATTTCAGTTTGACATGGTTTTAACTCTAGACTTTTGGATGTTGAACAAAACCAAATCGCACGTACTAGTTAACTTTTGGTAGTTTATTACCAATGAAAAGAAGTTAACGCAATTGTTACCATAGTTTTGGCGTGTAGTGAGTGAACTCTGTAGACGGCTTTGACTAGGGAACCATATCCATTATCCAACACATTTTGCAACTTTGTGGATTCTTATTCGATGTAATCAATTAGTAGCGTGATTCTTACCAGGTAAAGATAACGTTTTGCTTGTCGTGACCTGATTGGATAGTAAAGAACTGGCCAGATTATTATGTTCTTGGACAATATAACACATTCCTATCCCGGATCGACTCACAAATGAGGATGGACTTATACAGTACAAGTACACTGTCACAGTAGCATTCTCGTGCTATGTAAGTTGTTATTCCACAAATGAAAAGTGGTGTTTGTTTTGCCAATCAACAGTATTTCGACCAATGGATAAAATCTAGGGACGTTTTAATATAGACGCCTCATTTTTAAATGTCATAAACTAAATATCTATTCCTTTCGCAGATTTGATAAAACATTTTCCCTGAAATTTTGATACTTTAATTTTATTTCATTAGAAGTCTATTCACGTCAGCATTCCCTTTTTTTCTCCTATTTTATGCATCTCTTATTACGATGATTTAAGATTTTTTTTATTTTTATTAAAATATTTATTTTAGTAAATTAAATAAAATGTAACAAAACTCGTTGTTAAGTACGTTTGGTTATATTTGTACGTTTGATTATAATGGTACATTTAGTTACTTGGTATATTTGAATTTTTGGTCCATTTAGCTTCTTGATACATTTGAATTTTTGGTACGTTTGTTTTCAAAACATAAGTTTTATTACTTTTTTCCCTAATAACGAGGAATTACTTTAATTAATTATTTTTTTTATAGAAAGATTTGTTAACAATGTAAAAGTTTAAATTACTTAAATTAATTTTTTTTATATAGAAAGAGTCATTAATCAACAGATGATAGCTTTTTTGTTAATTCAAAATTATATGATTTATCGTTATTATTTAGCATTATCTACAATAATAAGGATTTATCTCCGATCAAATAAAAGTTGTTCCAGAGACTTATTTTACCAAAAAACAAGATTATCTAGAGTATTGTGTGTGAATCAAACATATTTTTAAACATTCCAAAAAGATGAATATTCATTTTAATATAGTTTATAATTGGGTATGTTTTAATTTGGGGTTGGTACGTTTTCGTTTGACATTGGTACGTTTTCATTTAATGTTGGTACGTTTCCATTTGGTGTGGGTGTACATTTAGATTTGTAAAGTTTAAATTTTTAGACTTAAATATAGTTGAAATTATTTAAAATATAAAACAGATATTTAAATATAAATTAATTTGAATTAATATGAAATAGTTCAAATCTGAATATCTTAATCAAATGTTTCAAAAGATTAATCAAAAACTCAAAAAGCATAAATGTTTAGTCTACAAAAGTTTAAAATGAGGCATCCAATTCTAATTTTCTCTAAAATCTATATAAACAGAACTCCACTTGTAGCTCAAGCAATATGTAGTTCTCTCTTTGATAAGTAACTTTCTGTTTCTCTCTATGATAAGTGATCTTTCTATTGCTCTCTAAATATAACTGATCTCTCTCCCTCCCTCTCTCTCTCTCTCTCTCTCTCTCTCTCTCTCTCTCTCTCTCTCTCTCCCCCCCCTCTATTTACCCATCTCTCTATTTATTTTATTCTACGTCTATCATTAAAGATGGAGATGACTGACCGGAGAGCTGAAGATAAGGCCATCACCGGCCAAGCCCAAAACACGAGTATCGCAGACTTTGATCCCCCAAAGAAAGCCAAGACAAAGAAGTTTGCCATTGCCTGTGGCGTTTTGGCTTCAATGACTTCAATCCTACTTGGTTATGGTAATTGTCCAATATTCTTCTGTAGTTCCCTAAAAACATATATCTTATGAAACAAGCTAGATAAACGAGAAGAGTGCTTATTGACTAATTTGAAAAAACTTTTAAAAACAGCTTTATTTTTATTTTCTACTTTAAAGAACACTAGAGAAGAAAATTTAAAGTTGTAATTTTTTTCTCTCGAAAGTTTTAGTACTTTTCTACTTTGAAAGAAAGTTATCTTCACATGGAATGCATGTTTGTTCCACTTTATGTACAGATATTGGTGTAATGAGTGGAGCGTCACTCTTCATTAAAGAAAACCTCAAAATCAGTGATGTTCAAGTCGAAATTTTGAACGGTACTTTGAACCTCTACTCCCTTATTGGCTCCGCCTTGGCTGGTAGAACCTCCGACTGGATTGGACGCCGGTACACCATAGTACTTGCAGGAACAATCTTCTTTATTGGAGCTCTCCTCATGGGCTTTGCCCCTAACTATGCCTTCCTCATGTTCGGACGATTCGTTGCCGGAGTTGGAGTTGGCTATGCTCTTATGATAGCTCCCGTCTACACCGCGGAGATCTCTCCGGCCTCATATCGTGGCTTCCTCACATCTTTTCCCGAGGTTTGTCACATTACAATATTATGTTATCATATAATAAAGTCTAAGAAGCTTTTGTCAAAAAATCATTGGAAACAGTATATATCAATATTCTAAAAAGTCCCACTTAAGCGTTGTTGACCACTGCTATGATTAATTTCTAGACGTTTAAAAAATAAAAAATTGTTCCTAGATGACCGCCTAAGTCGCGACTCTCACATAGACAGAATGTGAGATCCCACATCGCCCAGGGGAGAGGAGGTGATGTGCCTTATATGTACATGCCCACCTCCCTATAGTAAGATGCGATTTTGGTGGAAGCCCAAGAACAAATCTATGAGGGCGTGGCCCAAAGCGGACAATATCTTACTATGCGGAATGGGATGTGACAATTTGGTATCAAAGCTACTCCTTGGCCGGAAGTGTGCTGACGAGGGCATCGGGCCCCTAAAGGGGGTGGATTGTGAGACCCCACATCACCCGTGGAAGTGGAGGTGACGTGCCTTATATGTACATGCCCACCTCTCTATAGTAAGACGCGTTTTCGGTGGAAGCCCAAGAACAAATTCTTGAGGGCGTGGCCCAAAGCGGACAATATCTTACTATGCGGACTGGGATGTGACAATTTGGTATCCGAGCCACTCCCCGGCCGAAAGTGTGCCGATGAGGGTGTTAGGCCCCTAAGGGGGGTGGATTGTGAGATCCCACATCGCCTGGGGGAGAGGAGTTGATGTGCCTTATGTGTACATGCCTACCTCCCTATAGTAAGATGCGTTTTGGGTGGACGCCCAAGAACAAATCCATGAGGGCGTGGCCCAAATACAATATCTTACTATACGGACTGGGATATGACACACAAAATAGATAACTTCTATTTTACATTTTATTTTTTAAATAAATTATAAGAGACTTGTTGGATACTTGGATAAATACTAATTATATGCTTATTCACAATATTTTCAAAATGTTCCAACTCTTCATAATTTATGTATCATTCTATTTTGCATTATGTATTCCAATACGATTATGTATTTTTCAAGTAGACATTTATTTATGGGTAATGCTAATTAAGTTATTATTTGTAAACTTCATAGAATATTATAATCGTTATTCATTTTTGAGCTCCTTGCCTTCACGTTTAATTGTGTTGCAACATGAAATTAACATTAAATGTTTGAATTACAAGAAATGTGAGATTACACTATAGTAATCAAAGTTTACACTCCAATTATCATATAATAATGTTCAGGTTAGTAAATAAAATATAATGACATAGTATTACTGTAACAAGTTTGAATTTTTTGTTTTGAACATCATACTACACTGTTAAAAGGTAAAATTTATGTTTGCTGTGAGGTTGGACAGATAAAAAGTTCAGGCCTCAAACATTTCACGTGAATCTTTTTTCTTCAAAGCTCTGCTTCATATTTATGGATTCGATTTGTTTTGAAAATATATAGGTGTTTGTTAATATTGGCATATTACTGGGGTACGTAAGCAACTATGCCTTCTCCAAGCTCCCCATTCACTTGAACTGGAGGATCATGCTCGGTGTCGGCGCATTTCCATCTGTTATTCTTGCCGTCGGTGTCTTAGCCATGCCCGAGTCGCCTCGTTGGCTCGTCATGCAAGGGCGACTTGGAGACGCCAAGCGAGTTCTACAAAAAACGTCAGAATCCATAGAAGAGTGTCAGCTTAGACTAGATGACATCAAAGAAGCCGCAGGAATCCCCAAAGAGTCCAACGACGATGTTGTTCAGGTATCTAAACGCAGCCACGGTGAAGGCGTGTGGAAAGAATTGCTCCTTCATCCCACACCAGCCGTTCGCCATATTTTAATCGCAGCTCTTGGTATCCACTTCTTTGAACAATCGTCAGGTATAGACTCTGTCGTTTTGTACAGCCCCAGGATCTTCGAAAAGGCAGGAATCACCTCCTACGATCACAAGCTGCTCGCAACGGTGGCTGTTGGAGTTGTCAAGACTATTTGCATCTTAGTCGCCACGGTTTTCCTTGATAAGTTTGGAAGGCGTCCTTTGCTTTTGACTAGCGTGGCTGGAATGGTATTTTCACTCAGCTGTCTCGGTGCAGGCCTTACAATCGTCGATCAACAGCACGGAAAGATCATGTGGGCCATCGTGTTGTGCATCACCATGGTATTACTTAACGTCGCGTTTTTCTCCATCGGGCTGGGCCCGATTACATGGGTCTACAGCTCCGAGATCTTCCCATTGCAGCTGCGCGCGCAAGGGTGTAGTATGGGAGTGGCCGTAAATAGGGTGACGAGCGGGGTCATCTCCATGACTTTTATTTCATTGTATAAGGCCATCACGATTGGGGGAGCCTTCTTTCTTTACGCAGGAATTGCTGCAGTTGGTTGGGTCTTCTTTTATATGTTGTACCCAGAGACTCAGGGCAGAACCCTTGAAGATATGGAGGTATTGTTTGGTAAATACCATAAGTGGAGAGAAGCAAATGCCTTGCTTAAGAAAGCTAAGCAAGTTGATGGCGACGACAAGGGTCAAGTCCACTAGGCATAAAATGGCGAATGGTTAAATAATCGGTGTTTGTTAGACAAATAAGGAATATGGTTGGAGTCCTTGTGTAATTGTATATAATATTATTATTGGAAAAATAAGCCGTCCTACCTTGTCCTACCTACACACTAGCCGTCCTACAGCCGTCCTACCTTGTCCTACCTACACACTAGGACGGCTACCTTGTCCTCTACAGCCGTCCTACCTTGTCCTACCTACACACTAGGACGGCTACCTTGTCCTACCTACACATTTGTATCATGTATATATATCCTTGTAATCTTGTAGAGAAAAATTAATGAGAAAAAACATTATCTTCCATATTTTCCACAAAGCATTCTCTTCCATATTTTCTACGGTGTTTGATGCACTTGATGATGGATGGTCGTTTCCTGATAAGAATTTCTTTCTTTCGAAACGTCATAGGATATTTCACTTATATATGTGTAACTGTTGCCAATTACATCTTATCTTCCTTTTCAAGTTGGAAGAACTTGTGTGTAAGGAAGAAATTATGTTTATGTTTATACACGTTTGATCTTCAATTCGATTCCCTTACCATTGAAAATAGCTTACGAACGCAAGCTTAAACGACCAATAATAGGACACACACACACATACGTATATATGGATAATGCTAGGGAGATTAGAATTGTAAACGAAATTTTGTAAACTAAATGACATGGAAGTTGATGATTGGATTATTACTTAAGTGTTTATAAACATGCTCATTCTATTGGTGGCACATCATTTAGTTTACAAATTTTGTCTTCAAATTTAATCTCCCTAGTATTATCCATACATTTACATATATGTATGTGTACATTTACATATATGTATGTGTATGTATATATTCTGACGTGATAATGTTTCTTGTCTAACATACATTTCTTGAGAACAAGGTTAATAATTGCACCTTTAGGTTCTTTTCTGTTTGGATTTGTGAATTGCCTTTCTTCTTCATCTTCCAATTCCTCTTTCCTCAATCCTAAACCTTTAACCAAAAGTGTTTTTTTTTTTTGTCAAATCTCATGAGAACCTTGGGAAAACAACAACAAAAAGATTCTGAAAGTATATAGTTCTCCATTATCTTACGTCGAGTACCATTGTTGTTGATATTAACGAGTAATGCTACACTTATCACATTTTTTATGTTGTATTTGTACCATATCTACTAGAGGTAGTGTCCACCAATACAAATGGGTATCATCTCTATAAGAGATGTAGTGTTACAAATATGGTATAGAAATGTGGTAAGAATAATAATTTTGGACATTGACATTTTCCACTTTACTTTCATAATTGAGAGCAACATCAAAAAACAAACTCCAAGTATAGGATGAAACATTGCTTGTCCAAGTGGCTTTGTAAATATGTCAGCAAGCTGATTCATAGAGGACACATGTGTCGTTGTAATGGCTTCTGACATGATTCGTCCACGAACAATGTGGCAGTCTATCTCAATTTGTTTGGTGTGTTAATGAAATACCAGATTTGCAGGTATGTGAAGTGTTGCTTGAAATATTTGAGAATCGAAAAGAAAATGGAGTAGAAAGAGTAATTGAGAAAGATGAACTAGAGAGAATATAGAGAGAGAAATATGAGAACTGTATATTGACTTGAAAGAATCACTACCACGAAACCATTTATTAGTGTCGCTTTAATAACCAACAAGAAACGTGTATTACTGTTGGATATTAAGCAAAATTCGACAGAAAATGAATGCAGTGGTGGATATAATAAGCAACAAAATTGCCAGCATCAGGAAATGAATTTTTCGACACAAAATACTCTAAAATCGATAGAAATTGTGTGGGATATAACCGACAGAGAATAAATTAGTAATGAATAAATAAGGGCATTCTATGTCAGATAAAATTGACAGAAGATACATAAAACCAACAAAACTTATGTCGGCTATAATTGATAGAGAATATATTAATAATAAGTAAGAGCATTCTTTGTCAAATAAAACCGACAGCAATATATTAATAATAAAAAATATATATAAAAAGGACATGAGAGCATTCTCCCTTCTCCTTCTCGTTCTCATTGAGCATTCTTCTCCCATTCTGCTCGAAATGACCCAACTTGCTTGAACCAGATTCTGCAACTAATGAGCAAACCAGATTGAGCTAATGAGAGATTAAGACATCATATTTTTCAATTCTTCAAGACAAAAGATACTCATGAGAGATTAAGACATCAGCAACATTCAACATTTATCAGTATCTCTTCCCTCTTAACACTTCTACAGCTAAAATATAAGGAGAAAAAATGGCGCACTCCGCCGAAGCTTCTCTAGATGCTTCCCTTCCTACAGTTCATCCTGAAAATACAAAGCACAAGGCGCAAAGATTAGTAAATAGATTAGTAGTATTAGTTGAGTAACTGCAAAAGGAAATAAGCTTACATGTCTCTCAGACTCCTCGGCACTCTCTTCAGTTGAGTCCGGTTTAGATTTAGCATCAGAGTCATCTTCCACATCATCTGTGTTGGCGTCATCCTCTTCCTTAGCCTGAAAGAACACTGCAAAGCTGTTAGGGACCACAAAAAAAGATGACAAAGCTGATAAACTCTCAGGTGTCACTTTCGTATGCCTACATCAGAGTCAACTGGATATTTTGCTTCCTGGTAAAAGGAATAAGGTAACAAGTTAATAAGCATGAAAAAAAAAACACGATTACTGATTGTTAAAATAATTTTGGACTACTTGAATAAATCCCTAAATATCTATGAAATCCCAATAAGATGGAGCCTTTATTGATATCTTCCAAAATATGAATTATTCATATCCAATGAAAACATAAATTAAGTCATAGGTGGAAGCATGTGAAGGGACTTATAGTGCTTCGCTTGTCTCTGTGCTCAAGGGCTTGCATAGCTTTTGCCTTGTTCATCCATAGTGATTGAAGCGAGAAGGAGAACGAAATGAGGATAGAAGAAAAGGGGGAAGGGAGAAGCACCGGTGCAAGGAAGAGATGGAGGGTTTTTATTTTGGAAAATTTTTCATTACTGTCAATTAAAACCAACAGAAACATTTTTTTAAAATAAAAACCGACATAAAATTTTCATTACTGTCGGTTTTTTAAAATAAAAACTGACAAAAAAATTTTCATTATTGTTGGTTATAACCGACAGAAACAAAATGGCGGCAAAAATCCCCCCAAAATTCCCTCCCAAAATTTTGTTACGATTTTAACAAATAAAATAATAATTGTTTGGTTTAATAAATAAATAAATAATATGTATTTAAATAGAATACGTTTGTGACATCCCACATCGGCCAGGGGAGTGATCCTTAAATGTATATTCTCATCCCTACCTAGCGCGAGGCCTTTTGGGAGCTCACTGGCTTCGGGTTCCGTAGGAACTCCGAAGTTAAGCGAGAAGGAGGCTAGAGCAATCCCATGATGGGTGACCCACTGGGAAGTTGCTCGTGAGTTCCCAAAAACAAAACCGTGAGGGAATGGTAAGCCCAAAGCGGACAATATCGTGCTACGGTTGTGGAGCGGGCCCGAGAAGTGATCCGCCCTGGGCCGGGATGCGACAAATTGGTATCAGAGCCTAGTTCTGGCCGCGTGTGTGCCGACGAGGACGTCGGGCCCCTAAGGGGGGTGGATTGTGACATCCCACATCGCCTAGGGGAGTGATCCTTAAATGTATATTCTCATCCCTACCTAGCGCGAGGCCTTTTGGGAGCTCATTGGCTTCGGGTTCCGTAGGAACTCCGAAGTTAAGCGAGAAGGAGGCTAGAGCAATCCCATGATGGGTGACCCACTGGGAAGTTGCTCGTGAGTTCCCAAAAACAGAACCGTGAGGGAATGGTAAGCCCAAAGCGGACAATATCGTGCTACGGTGGTGGAGCGGGCCCGGGAAGTGATCCGCCCTGGACCGGGATGTAACACGTTTTTAAAAATTAAATAAATAATTGTTTGGTTTAATAGATAATTTTTACACTTTTGGTTTAATAGATAATAACCCATATAAAACATGCGATAAAGAAACAAAAAGAGAATTGTACAATGAAAATGTCAACATACAAACTAAATATTGTCTAATCAATACTTGAAAAACATAAATAAAAATTTAGCACAAATCCCACTTCAAAATTTAAGCAAATTTAACGAAGATATGTATTCTAGGAAACTAGTTTCCATGATCTAACCGTCAAACTTGTTTTTAGATACTAAAAGATCACATACGTAAAAAATCGCAAAAAAAAAAAATTAAACATTCAAAGATTAGGTAACGGAACAAAAGTTTTCGACGGTTTTAAACGAAAAATTACAATTTAACGGTTATTTTAGCTCTGGCTTTGATGATTTTTTTACAGCTACACTCCTCGACCTTATAAGAATGCAATGAACGATTTTGATCTTTAATTTAAAATATTTATGCTAGTGGATACCATAAAATCTTATTTTGTACTTAATGGAAATATAATATTAACTCTAAGTGTTTGTTTAATATACCATTTTGACGCGATATGCATTCTACAAAAATTTTTTCAACGATCCAACCTTCAAACTTATTTGTACACACTCCGAGATTGCATACGTAAAAAATCATAAAAAAAACAAATATTCAGATATTACATAACGGAACAAAAGTTTTCAACAGTTATAAACGAAAAATCACAATTTAACGGTTATTTTAGCTCCGATTTTAATAATTTTTTTACAGCTACACTCCTCGACTCTATACGAATGTATTGAATAAATTTGATCTTCAATTTAAAATATTTACACTAGTGGACTCTTAAGTGTTTATTTAATCTACCGTTTTGACGCGATACACATTCTACAAAACTTTTTTCAATGATCTAACTGTCAAACTTATTTGTACACACTCTGAGATCGCATACGTAAAAATCACAAAAAAACAAACATTAAGATATTGAGTAACAGAACAAAAGTTTTCGACGGTTATAAACGAAAAATCACAATTTAACGGCTCGTTTAGCTCTGATTTTGATGATTTTTTACAGTTACACTCCTCGACCCTATAAGAATGCAGTGAATGAATTCAATTTTTAATTTAAAATATTTACACTAGTAGATACCACAAAATCTTATTTTATACTTAATGGAGAAGTATAACATTAACTCTAAAGTGTTTGTTTAATCTACCATTTTGATACGACACGCATTCTACAAAACGTTTTTCAATGATCCAACTGTCAAACTTGTTTGTACACACTCCAAGATCGCATACTTAAAAAATTAAAAAAAAAAAACAAACATTCAGAGATTAGGTAACAGAACAAAAGTTTTCGATGGTTATAAACGAAAAATCACAATTTAACGATTATTTTAGCTTCAATTTTGATGATTTTTTACAGCTACACTCCTCGACCCTATGAGAATGCAATGCATGAATTCGATCTTCAATTTAAAATATTTACACTAGTGGATAAATCTTATTTTATACTTAATTAAAGTATAACATTAACTCTTTAAGTGTTTGTTAAAATATTTAAACCATCTGTTTATTTATTTATTTATTTTTAATCAATACAACATTTTAAAATAATAAAATAGTCAATTTTTGTCGATTATAACCGACAGAATACTAAAATAATAACCGCCAAAATACTAAAATAATAAAATAGTCAACCGCCACCATTAACTAAAAACTGCCGGAATATGTTAAAAATAAATTTCTACCGGTTATAACCATTAGAATATTAAAATAATAACCGCCAGAAACTAAAATAATAAAATAGTCAATTTATGTCCGTTATAACCGCCACCATTAACTAAAAACCGTCAGAATATGTTAAAACTATTTTAAAAAAACAATTACAAATACTGACAGATATAACCGACATGATTTTATTTTTATCTGACACTAATTGAATGATGTGTCGGATATCTTTTATTCGACATAATGGCTTATTAAAGACACCTAAAACTAATATTGTAGTAGTGAATGAAGATTACACACTGTTTTTATACTAGAAAGCATAACAACTCTAACGAAGTACTAACATACTTGCAAACTATAGTGCTAACTATATTTATAACTGTATTGCTAACTTATACCCTTAATACTCCCCCTCAATCTCAACTGGGGAAACCCAGTTTGAGATTGGAAGAACATCTGCAGTCAGTACTATGAAACCAGAAAACAGAACAGAGTTGAACCATTTGCATTCTTGTAATCCCTATGGATGACTGAATTTATCCACCTCAGATTCATTCCATATCATAATATCTTTATGTATATCACCTTGTTCCATATGAAAACCATTCCCATCTGAACCATCTGCAGTATCTGTCAATGTATGATAATCGATGCCTTCACCACTTTGCAACAGCCACTTTAACCGGAATTGGGGCCAAGTTATTTGCTAGGGACCTGAAAATAACCAACACTGCAGGGTTATGCATTACATTCTATGTCATTAGACCTCATAAAAGAATTGTAATGCATTCCATGTCAAAGCTATATTTTCATCTCAAGCAATGCTCCTTAACTACCGGCATCATTCCTTAATCCCAGATTCAACTCTTTTCCAAATTAATCAAGAAAATGAACACTTGCCCAAGAGATGAATAACCAGAAAACACAATAGCATATGCCACAACTCCTAATCACAAGAATTACAATGTGTCTTGACTGTAATCTTTCTCAATGCATAACAATTTACATAGAACAAAACACATACCCATTTCACCAAACTTGTACTCTGGAGCTTTATCATTGAGATTTAAATCACCTATCCCATTGCTCGTTGACTTCTGTTGAAAACCCTTGAGGTTGGTGGGATAAACCATTTGCCATACCTTAACAGCCCCACTTTGATGACCCGTTACAAACCAGTTCATAACCAGCCAATTAGAAAATGAACAACTAGTAATAGAAAGAATTGAATCAGAAACAATCTTCATTAATGAAAGAATGACTAAGAAAGGATGGTAAAACCTTGAACACTGGGCATCCAAGTTCTGCAGTTACATTGTTTTGACATTAAATTTCATTGACGCATAAGATCGAACATGTGATATGCAAGAACCCATTACCCAACAGCGTGCCGATCACATGGCAGCCTCACTAACAACGAATAAATACGCGAAGATGATGGTGAAAGATAGAGAGAAGTATCGGTGAGATCAATGCTTCTGTCATTGCGTAAATAACCCTTTCAGTCGATCGAGTTTTGAGAGGATTCCGATGAACAAAAAAAAAAAAAACACCAATTTCTTGCGCAATTGTCAGACTCCAGCGAACAAGAAGCAAAGGATTTTGGGGAAGCAGCACCACATTCTGAGAAAAACCCCAATTCTGACAAAACACAAAATCCTGAGCAAGACACCAATTTCGGCGAAGCATCAATTTCTGAGGAAAAATCGGATTCCGACGAAGCAGCACAAGATTCAGACGAAAACCAACAAATTGATGATGAATAATGAATGAGATGAAGATATTCCACTGGATCCAAGAAGTTGCTTGAATCCCCGAGCCCCTCCAAGATGACGTCCTGGAAGATTTTGACGGTTGACCTGACCAAGACCGGCCTTAGACCCCGTCCATGAGGATTCATCGTGGAAAATTAACCCACCAATCTTACAACCCAGAAGGAAAATTAACCCAGAAGTTACAGAATGATTGCAGAAGCACTGAAGAAGAACTTAACCGAAGAGAAATGCCATGTTAACTACATTGAAATATTTGAGACTCAAGAGAAAATGGAGAAAAAAGAGTAACTGAGAAAGCCTAATAACAACCCTAACCAAATACTAACAAACTTGCTAACTGTATTTCTAACTGTATTGCTGACTTGTACCCTTAATAACAAGTACTCCTTCAAGGAATATGCAATAACCTATCACTGATCATCTCGTTATGAAATAACGAGCCCAATCCGCATCACAGAAACCAGTTAACAAGAAGTTGCCTTTGGAAGGAAAGAACAAATCTTGCCCATGTGCTTCTTTCAAGTATCGCAAGAGACGATGGACTGCGTCAAGATATGGTTTTCGTGGCTGCGCATTAAATTTGGGAGGCAGTTTGCAACGTAGTGCCTTAAAAGTTAAAAGCACTTGGACCTGAATTGGTCTAATGCTGCAAAATTGTTGGCTCTATAATAACTCCTGAGTTGGTGTTTAATTATAGACCAATAAATATATGTAATGTCAGCTATAAAATTATTACCGAAGTCTTGATCATTAATAGACTGAAACCTAGACTAGAGTATGTATCTCCAGAAATTAGGGTGCTTTTGCACCTAGATCCATCTATGATAACATTCTTATGACTCATGAGTTATTTACAACCTTTAAAAAAAAAAAAAAAAGGTAGAGCGGGAGCAATGGCTGTTAAATTAGGTCTTGAAAAAGCTTATAAGCATTGAATTGGGATTATATCGAAGTTGTGTTAACTAGATTTGGATTTGGTAATCATTGGATAAAACTCATGATGGCAAAGCTCATGAGCATTGTTAAGTTGTTTAGTTGGCTTTTGATTCTTAATAGATTACATAAATACATCAAAGCAATATGCTCTAGTCTTCCTCTTCGTAATCTGGACAATGAGAATCAGGACCATTTATTTGTAAACTGAACTTTTGAAAGGCGGGTTTGGAATGCTGCCTGGTTTTAACTCCAGTTAATGATAAATCTCCTATTAGTCTAACAGATTGGTCTAGCACACTTGAGAGGTCTGATGAAGGCACTATATCCCAAAGTATAGCCCTTCTAATTTGCTGGTAAATTTGGAACGATAGAAACTAGGTGGTGTTTAGAAATAAAACGGAATATTTTGAAGCCAATAATGCTTTTAAGTCATACAAAAAAATAAAACGGAATATTAAATGGGATCCTCCACAAGGAGGGCTCCAGAAAATTAAATATGATGGTTCAATCATCAACTCCAAAGCAGCAACTGATCTTATCTTTTATGTATAAAGAGTATGGAAAAGGTAAATAGTGATTTGGTGTCAGCATGCTTCAACAAAATTATTTGGATAAAAATACCTTTAAAATAAAAAACTTCAAATGCATTTTAAAATAATACATCAAATAAGGTAGGGTTATTTTCATCATTTTAACAGTATTTCTTTAATAATTTACTTTTTGGTGCTTTTTTTTTTTTTTAATTAGTACCGCACAATAAGCTAACAATAATGTGATTCAATTTCTTTATTTTTAAACACGTTCAAAACATCTTAAGATGCGTATAATGCCGGTTATAAAAAAAGTTTTTTCGCATGCGGATAACAATGTAATTAAACAAGTTATCAAATGATTGTTTTTTTTTTTTTTTTTTAACAAGCAATATTATCTACACTAAGAGGGAGGGGATGAGCTTAACCTCACAATGGGCTAGCAATAATATGATTCAATCAGTTATTTATTAAATATTATTTTCTCTATTTTTAAACACGTTTAAAACATCTTAAGAGGCGTGTAATGCCGGTTATAAAAAAAATCTTTCGCACACGGATAATAATGTGATTAAATTGATTGTCAAATGATATTTTTTTTAATAAACGATATTATCTACACTAAGGAGGAGGGGATGAGCTTAGCCTCACAATAGGCTAGCAATAATATGATTCAATCAATGTTTATTAAATATTATTTTCTCTATTCTTAATGTAAATTCTATAGTGATCGATTTTATTATGTGAATGTAGCTGCTTTAATTGGTTTATGAGAGATTTTTTCTAGCATGATCTAAAATTATTCATTTACTTCAAATATTTGACTTTCCTTTTGTCAATTTATGCATATAAATACATTTAAAACATATAAATCACGAGTAGCACGCCATGATTTAAAAATACCTTCTGCACGCGCGTGAGTGCGTGCATGAATGCTAGTAATAAGGAATGAGGGTGGAACATCAATTGTAGCTGGAGCTCGTAGCGTGGGGCACTACTACATTAAACACTTTGCGAGATCAGGGAGTATTTGTTGCGCAAAGCATTTCCAGGTCGCACAAAACAATTGCGCAACGCTTTACTGCTCGTTGCAAGAAAGGTATACGGACGAAGGTTTTTGTCGCACGATATAAGAGGGTACAAGTTTGCTTTGTGATGAGAAATTTTTGGGGACATCTATGGTTTGTCTTGAAAATGTTTGAGCGACAGATGAAGTAGAATTTTGAATAAATTAAATAACATGCATATTGTCACCTTAATGTTTGGGTGATGAAACATGTAAGACGCACGTGGTTTTGCACGATGACATATCTTTGTCGCACAAGTGTAATTTTTAATTTAAAAAAAAAATTCAATAAATAGAATGTTATTAAAAATATATATTTCATACAATTGACAAAAAAAAAAAAAACAAATTAATGAATAGAAAAACAATTTATTTATAATATAAATAAAAATGTAAGTATAAATACAAAGTTTAAAAAGAAAGCGGAAAAAAAGCTACGAAAAAAATGCGGCATAGTCTACGGGCAAGTCGTTCGGAGGTGCTTGGTAATCTTGCTGCTGGAAGGGGTTGGGGTTGGGGACGGGCTTAGAGGTCAATAGGTCTAATTGCTGTGTATACTCATGGTGGGGGGGCTTTGACGGTGATAGTGCAGAAAAATCGAGGAGACGGATCCCGGAGGAACTGAAGGCTTATACAATCAATGACATCTGAGTCTTGTACGATGCGAGCTCACTCCTTAGGCCAGCGACTTCCTGCGTCAAAGCTGTAACCTCGCCCTTCGACTGTGAGGATGAAGAGGCTCCACTCTCTCGCTGCCTGGCATTTCCTATCCCCCGACAATATGTCCTTGGCCTTCGACAAAATGTCTGGTCAAACGTCTTTGTAAAGATGTGAAACCCCGCATCCTCAAGGGGATCCACAGACTCGATCGGCGTGTCTGGGGGAAGCTGAGAGGCGGACTCCTGAAGGATCGACTGACCCTTCTCCACCATATTCACCTGTGAAATAAAACATGGAATATTAACAGCAAACAATTTGAAATAATTAGTATAAATCTTTAATGGATAAGAAATTAATTACATGAAGGGACTTGGTCAACTCATCCCTGGGCCAAACATAAACGTTAGCAAAGACGTTGATTTTCGGGAATTTTGAACCCCTTGGAATAGAAAAAGATACGGAAAATGTTAGTGCAGAAAAAAAAAATAGCGACATTTTAAAATTGGAAATGAAAACTTTAATATATACCTTCTACTGTGCCTCCATCCTATATGAGTAATAAACATTAGTAAAAATTTAAAAAAGTAAAATGAAAGAAGTCATATTTAAAAAGGGACCACATAGCCCGGCTCTTGAAAATGACCACAGAGCCAAAACCAACTATCTTCTCGGTCCTCGAACTCCTTTGGGCAACCCTCCTTAAGAGTGACCTGCGGATCATCAAACATCTCAAAATACTAGTGCAGGTCACTCTTCCAGTGCTTGTAATATTAGAAGAAAAGCCGATTGAGGTACGCCAACATGTGCTCGTTAATGTTATCGAAATTGTAGTTTGTCTACAATGTAACAAATATTACAAAAGTATTAGTAATAAAATACATTAATAAATATAAATATATAAATTTCATGAAAACTATTAAAAAGGCGACAATACTTACAAAGCCGGCCCTGAGTGTAGGGAGTAGGCGCCCACCTAGGGCCCCCACTTCGGAATGGCCCCCAATTTTTAGGTGGAACTAGGAAGGTTTGGACGAAGATAGGCGGGAGCTATGTGGACTTCTATGTAAACACCGGAATCTGGAATTCTTTTGTTGCAGGGTCGGCCTTACGTGAGGAAGAAGACAACCCTATTCCCAACATCATTTTAATTGCACGATTTTACTTAAGATGGTCCAACTATCTTCTTCTTCTTCTTCTTCTTCTTCTTCTTCTTCTTCTTCTTCTTCTTTTATATATTTTATTTTAGCTGCATGTCTTCTCCCTTTTAAATAGTCCACACCATCTTATTTTTATTTTTTTGATTCTTTCTTAAATATCACCTTTATGTTTATTTTTATGAGGTTTTATTACCCTATTTTAAGATCACACCACACATATCTTTATTATGTACCTAAAAGATTAAAACTACCTTTTTGAAAATGACATATTTAATCTTCAAATTAATTAATTTATATAATATATAATAAATTATTCAAATCTGCCTCGTCCCGTATACGAAAATTATTATCCTCTTCAATCTAGTATTTTTCCTAGTTGTAAGATGTTGTCTCTGTAATCCAACCATTCATTCATTTATTGGATGTAATAAGTAACATTGTAACAATAGAAAAATGATTGGAATTTGGTGTACTGGGTAGTGACTTCTCTTTCGGTTTGAATTGGTTGAAAAATTAAATTATGTAAACTTAATAAGTGCATTTGCATCTAAAATTGTGAGACAGGTAATATTTGAGTAATGTTTGTATATCTTTTTTTTTTTTTTTTTTGGTATTAATTTTTAATAATATTTGATGTAGAAATAAACTTTTCATGTATTCAGTGAATTTTTTTTTTTTTTTTTACATATGTCAATGTACAAAGGGTCGGGAGTTAGAGAACTCTAGGGCCCCACTTCGAAAGTTTGCCTAGGGCCCCCAAATTCTCAGGGCCAGCCCTGGACACTTAACAACAAATGATTGCGCACCATGTTCTTCACCTCATTTGGCATCGCCTTCCAAGACTTCCACCGCATAGGGCAAAAGGTCCGCACGATGTGACAAATGGGCCAATGCACTATGCTACTTCACCATTGGTGCTACTCGATGTTGCTCATCGTATCCGGTTGTGATATGATCATTGGTCACTAGGGTGACCTTCGCCGTCTTCAATTACCTACAAGGTCCTCAGGTGTTTTTCTTGGCCGTAAAGAAATGAAAATTTAAAGTTAACCCAAAACTAATAACAAACCCTACCAAAATTTCGACAAAACCTCCCTATAGTTAAAACTTTTCCCAAAACTCTGAAAATAACAAACAATATATGTATCCAACACAATGATCACAACTGTTTAATAATGGGTTCGGAACGATGACAATAATAAACAATATATATATATATATATATATATATATATAATAACTTTTTAACCCTTAAATGATATAACTTAACAAACTGAACCTAAAATAACAAAACTAAGTTAACATGGGAATAAGAGAGTTAATTAGGATAGTATACCTGGCTGTGGACTCGAGGCATCGGTTGTGGATCCCGATGGCGAGATCTACTCCGGAGTGCGGGGGCGCCGTTAGCACGTCGGGCACTAACAGGTAGTGCCACCAAAGAAGTCGAAGATGCAGGTGCTTGTGGGACTGGAGGACCAATAGGGTAGTCGTCGGACGAGGTGTAGTCGTCATCGCCTTCCGGCTTCTAATGAGCTGTGACATCTACAAAATTGGAAATAAATTTGTTCGATTACAAAGATAAAAATTATTGTACACATGCATAATAATTTATACTTAAATTTAAAATGAATAAGCCATTACAACCCTAAATCTAACTCATTGTCCTAATTCGAAACCCAAATTTAAGAACCCTAATTCAAAATCAAGTAACCCCTAACTTAAGAACCCTAAATCTAACACCACTGCCCTAATTCTAACCCTTTACTTAAAATTAATAAACCCCCAAATTTAAGAGAGAGTGGTATGATAATCAACGACTTACTATCAAAGTGGGATTATTAGATATCCAAGAATCATGGAAGAAATTGACTTACCTGTTATATATTTGATTTAAGGGGCATTTTGATACAAGTCCAAAAAAAATCACCTACTTTCAGATCAATTCCAGTTTCATTTGATTGTTAGTATGTCCATTTTGCCCCTTAAAGTAAAAATAAAAATATATTTTAATTTGTTAAATTTGAATTTCAAATGCCTTTATCTACTTTCTCATAAAAAAATTTAAAGATCCATATACAAGTATGATAAGTTAATAAAAAATAATGGTAAAACAATTGTGAGAGGTCGATAAAAAAAATTAAAAATTGTGATAGAGGTACGTAAGTTACGTGTTTTTGTCCACCTCTATGGGTGGAAAAGGTTTTTCGTTCTACCCATGTGGGTGGAATTAATTAATTTATTTTTGTCTACCTGTTTTGGTGGAATGATTTATGCATTTTCAATCCTCCTTGTGTATAATTCATGGCGCACCCAATCCATCCTCCCCGTATGGCCAGAGTTTTTATATATACATTTGATTCAAAGTTTGGTTTAGTTTCTGTGCTTGTACCTTGGTGTTTGGGGATCTTTAATTATGATGCCATCTTAATTTGTTTGATATTCTCCCTTCCGTCCCAAAAAAACGTAACAAAATTTTGTTTACCTGAATTGGTGGAAGGCGCAGATCAAAGTGGAGCAGCAGTTTGGTGACTATGAGTGCTGGGGATGGAGGGTTTATTCCTTTGGTGGGGCATTTAGGATTTTATTTTCCAGATGCATTCAATTTTATGTATACCTACTCTTTAGGAAGACAAATACTTTATACCTATAAAGTAGATTTATTCTACTTAATACATACCAAAAAACTGAAGAAGAAATTAATCATGAGAGCCTGCAATTATATTGATCATCTTTATGGAAGGAGGAGGAGCAGAAGATGAATATTATGGAAGAAGATTACTGGGCAGAATAATGCAGGAAG
Organism: Pyrus communis; assembly: GCF_963583255.1. NCBI lineage: Eukaryota > Viridiplantae > Streptophyta > Magnoliopsida > Rosales > Rosaceae > Pyrus > Pyrus communis. Next base: position 7,169,597 of record NC_084805.1, on the reverse strand, counting down.
AGAAAGATATTGTGAGGGAGAAACAAGAAAAGAAAAATGAACGGTTTGTGGAAGGAGGAGAAAAAATGAGATTTAAATCCCTAAAAATAATCCTATAATTAAGGATAAGATTAACTTTAATCAAAAATAAAAAAAAAACTGTAATTACTTGATTAGTCAATTTTTAAGGGTAAATGTGGCAAGAGAATACAAATAAGCTGATGTGGATAATAAATTATTGGACCTAACTCAAAAATTAAACAAAATTGGACTATAACTAATAATGGCTCGTAAAATTAGAGTTATATTAAGTTTTCCCTTGATTGAACATAGAATAGCTTAATTATAGGAGTTGTTTTTGGGGGAAATTTTAGAAATATAACCAAAATTTGTAATTCAAATAGAATTATAGCCATAATTTTAATTTTATGATAACTATAATCAAAAGTTAATATAAAAGTACTACTATACCCTTAATCACTGAATACTTATATGCTGTTTTTCTAAACCCACCTGTAACCAATATCCATCCAAGTTAGTTCCGACAGGGAGTTGCGACTGAAAAGCTGAGCTTTGGATCATTCACTTCACACGCGTTTTTGCCTCTCTATCTCTCTCTGCCTTTTTATTTTTTATTTTTTTATTTTTTCCACCTCTAGTCTTAAAAAGTTTCTACTTTTAGCTTCTGGGTATTCAAAGGAGAAGAAACAAGGAGGAGGAGGAAAAAATCGGTAGAATTAGAACATAGAATTATCAATTTAACTTCTTTAACTTGTATCTAAATTAAATGATCGTTGAGTTGTATTGAGTTTTCTTCTACATTTTCAAAATTTTCCATCTGAGTTTTATCTCTAATTATCATATCTGGTATTGAATAGCTGATGCATTTGATTCTTCATCATCATCATCATCTTCTTCTCTCCAAACTTTTTCCATTTTTTTAATTTATAATTTTGGGTGAAAAATTCTAATCAATTTTTCCAGTTGGGTGGAAAATAATTCAAGAAAAAAGGTGTTTGAGGCCACTTTTTAGGGATGGTTTTATGGGGCATGTGGCCATCTGGAACCCACATGGTGGGGGTGGGGGGATGGAGCTATATTGTGTGTTGGAGAAAAAATAGAGGAAGGTGGGGTGGGGCGGAGTTGCAGTGAGTGTCAAAGACAGAGAGGTCAAGCTTGCAGAACCTACATGGTGGTCATAGCAGGTAGGAAGCTCAACGTTGATTAGGTATTAGGGAGAAGAACTACAAGCTTTAGGTAGATGGAGACTGGGCTTGACGTCGTAGTCATGGTAGTAGCCACCGTCTGTGTTCAATGACTTGTGGGTCAGCTTTCGCAGTAAAGAGCGAAAAAGAAGTTTCTAGCTTGTAAGGATAGATTAGTAATTTCAGATAACTTTGTGAATACAATCATCATAAACTTAAAGATGTGGCTATAATACTATATGAGGTCCAAATTTTAGTTATTTTTCTAAATTTCCCTTGTTTTTGCTCTTTGTTGTAAATATAAGCCCCTCTACTATACTCATAATATACAGAGAAAATAATTGACCAATCTTTATTTTTAAGCAATGACTTACTGTTTGCTCAGGTTTATGAAAATATAAATTAATTTATAATATAGATAACATGAACTATACTGTTATTGCTAATGTATTATAATATTAATAATGTGTGCAAATTCTAATCCTTATTTATAATATTAACTTCGAATTTTGTATAATATGAATCTGGGGTACAAAGAGCGGGACGGAAATCTTGATTCAGCACATGTTCTTAACACAAATGATCCTGTAACTTCCATGATGGTGATTTGTCGTATGTGATTTGGTAGCGTGGATCACTTCAATATTTCGTGGAAATTAATTCAACTGATACACGTCAGTTCATGGGAGATTTAAAGAAAACAGTATAAATATGTCCATGAAAATTTTGAAGTTGCAGCATCCATTTGTCTTTTCTCTTGATTTCACTCAATCCAAAGTTCCAAGCACAGCATCACTCATAAGCATCCTAAATCCAACCCCCACTGTCCTAATTCTAACCCCTAGCTCAGAATTAAAAAACCACTAAATTTAAGAATCCTAATTCAAACCCCTAATTTAAGGACCCTAATTGCAACCGACTGCCCTAATTCTAAACTCTAATTTAAAATCAAGAACCCTAATTGCAACCCACTGCCCTAATTCTAACCCCTAATTTAAAATCAAGAACCCTAATTCAAGAACTCTAATCTAACCCTAATTTAAAATTGGAAGCAAACAAAACCCAAAGTTCAAAGAAAGGGAATGCAAATTAAGACGAAATTACCACTTGGAGATGAAGACACGATGACTGGAGAGCAATTGCAGGAGAGGTGAGGTGAGCAACGGAGAGAGGGGTTGCAATCGCGTCAGGAGAGAAAGGGTATCGGACGAAGAAGAGAGAAGGGAGGGGAGGAAGAAGATCGATATAAGTATTTAGAAGCTTGCGCGACGGAGGTTTTGTCGCGCAAGCTTCCATGCTTCGTCGGAATTTTTAAATTTTTTTTTGTGAAAAAAAGGCGCATTTATTTTCACACTTGCACGATGAAGTATGGTTTCGTCGCGCAAATATCCTTTGCGCAATGAAATATAGGTATTCGTCGTGCAAGTGTTTGAATTTTTGTTTATTTATTTATTTTTTTGGTCAAAAGATAGACTTTATTTATAATCTAATCTAAATGTTTACATCCATAGCAAGTGTCTGAAAATTAATTCCACGCGTAAAATTATAATGCTTGTGCGATGAAAAGTGTTGTGCGTCGCGCAATTATGTTTAAAAATGGTTTTTTTTTTTTTTTTGTTTTTTTTGTTTTTTTGGTGTGTGTGTGTGTGTGTAGAATTTTGATTACAATTTATTATAAAATACTAATAAAATAAATGTATTTACAAAGTAATTCACATATAAAATGCATTAACCATTTAATGTATTTTACAACAAAAATTACAAATAAATTGCATTAATCTTCATCCGAACTATAATAACTTTCACTTTTGTTGCTATCATCATTTTTAGTGTCCCATTCCTCATCATCATCGATAGGTACATCACTATTGTCGTTTGTGCGCATTGGACCATCGTAGCGCGGAAGATTACCGAGGTCAATTGTGATTAATTGAATCGGTATTTCGATTGAAGATACTCGTTCAATCTGAAATGATTCTTGGATAAGATTAGTATCTCGGAGTGTTTCTGCACCAATTTCCATCGAAGATTCTAGCTGTTGGTTAGCGACATTGTCGATGTCGTCATCAGTTGGGTCTTGTCATCAGTTGGGTCTTGTTATGGTATAGCATACATGTTCCTATGATCCATCTTCTGAACAACTTTCCAACCCCTCCCAGCTTTAGGGTCTTCTAGATACAAAAATTGTTTTGCCATGTTTGCTAAGATGTGGAGGTCTTCTTTTGGTAGTGTTCACTGATAGTAATCCATGATCTTTTTTAACACTTCCATGTCTATTTGGGTTTGTATCAAACCATCAACACTTAAATAGGATCACTTGGCATCGGTCTTTGTAAAGCAATCGCACGACACTTGTTAGTTTGCCATATAATTCAATGTTTGTACTTTCGCCTCCACCTGAGACATGAACACTGTTGTTTTGCGTACACAAGTTGTCATCTCATGCAGCCCCTAAGAACTTGATGCCGTTAACATGGCAACCCAAGAACAATTCAATGTGAATTGGCCCGAATGCCAAGTTATATAACTCTTCACTGTACGCTGGGGAATTCGATGCTTGCAATTGATTCACCTAATATTACACAAACACTTAAATTTGTTAGTTCGAGCAAAATAATTGGTACAATATATATGTCCAATACAAAACACTTCAAACTTACATATTCAAGAAACCATCGTGGAAACAATTCACAGTGTTTCTTGGCATACAAATGTGAAGGATGTGCCTGCTTCATCATATCTTCATGCTCGTCTAGGTATGACATTGTCTCATCACAATTGTTGAGTACAAACTACCTCCATGTCTTTTTTTGAAATGACTCGCTTCGTATTGGATCTCCAAAGGGTCGAGCGATATGGACAAAAACTGAAAGTTTCTCATTTCTCACATCCCCATCATTATTACGAGGAGGACGATTGAAAGTTGTCTCCACATCCTTTAAATACATTCCACAAAATGTAAGCACCTTATATGCCACCCAAGCTTGTAAAATTGATCTTTTGGGCTTCGCTTTGTTTCGTACATCTTTCTTCAAGTCTCTGAAAAATGTGCCAGAATAAAATGATACAATACAAATTTTACTAATCGTCAAATATTGATTAATAAAAATGACGAGGATTATATACCTTTCTATTGGATACATCCATCGAAAGTTGACTGGTCCAGCAAGCAATGCCTCATCCGGTAAGTGAACCATCACATGGTTCATACTTGTGAAGAAAGCTGGAGGAAATATCATCTTAAACTTGCATAGAACTTGCACAATGTCATGGCGCAACTAATTAACGTCTATCTTTCACAATGATCTTAATGTCAATTGTGAAAAAAATATGGACAACAACATGATTGGTTTCACTACATTGTCTTGCAAGAGATGTTGAATACCAATAGGAAGTAGGCATTGCAGAACCACATGACAGTCATGACTCTTTTAGTCTGGCTAATTTACCCCCATCAACGTTCACGCAACACGCAATATTAGAAGCATACCCATCGGGAAACTTTACAGACGAAAGAAACTTTAAAAATTCTTTTTTGTCTTTTGGATTCATGGAAAAAAAATGCAAGATCCCTTCTCGCTTTATAATTGTCCCTATTCATCCATAAACCTCGTCGTATTCCCATTCACTCCAAATCAAGACGAGCTTTGATCGTGTCTTTTGTCTTGCCCTTGATATCTAGAATTGTGCCGACCAATGTGTCAGATACATTTTTCTCAACATGCATAACATCGAGGTTGTGTCTCAATTTTAGTTTCAACCAATACAGGAGCTTAAAAAACATAGACTTATGCGTCCAATTCATATGTGTAGAAGGTCTGGTCCTACTTACAGTTTTCCTGAATGAAGCAAAATCCAAACAGTTAAGCTGTTCAAAAATCTGATCACCGGATCATTCTCTAGGTCTGAGGTGAGCCTCTATTTTCCCGTCGAACTCTTTATCCTTCTTTTGCCACTTCTGGTCCCATGGTAACTATCTCCAATGACCAAGGTAACAAACTTTTCTGGCGTGCCAACTAGATGTTACATCTTCCTTGCATACAGGGCATACCATATAATCCCTAGTGCTCCACCCGAAAACCATTGCATATGCGAGGAAATCGTTCACAATCCACATCACTACTGCCCACAAAGTGAACATTTTGCTAGTACATTTAGCGTATGTGTGCACACCATGTGTCCATAAATCCTTTAGCTCATCCACCAACTACCGTAAATATACATCGATTGACCTACCAGGATCCTTAGTTATCAATAGAGTCATCATCATGCATTCTTTTTTCATACATTTCCATGGCGGCAAATTATACAAAAATATGAAAATTGGCCAAGTGCTGTGGTGTTAGTTTAGAACCCTGAACGGATTGAATCCGTCAGTGGCAAGTCCTAATCTAACGTTTCGAGGATCAGCAGCAAAATCAAGGAACGTCCGATCGAACTCTTTCCATGCCTCCCCATCTGCAAGATGCCTCATCACATCGTCATCTACCCGCTTTTCCTTAAGTCATCTCATGTCGATGGTAGTATGTGTTGACATATACAACCGCTGCAACTTAGGCTTCAAAGGCAAATAATGCATGACTTTTTATGGGATCTTCGCCAATCTATTCTGAAATGTCATTTTGAACCTCGATTCATAGCATACAAGGCATTTATCCAATGCTTTATTCTCCTTATATAACAATATGCAATTGTTTTTGCAAGTGTGAATTTTTTTATAACCCAATCCGAGACCATTCAACACCTTTTGAGCGCTTCTATGATCTTTCGGCAAACAATTGTTCTTTGGTAGCATTCTCTTGAAAGCCCTTAAAAAGTAATCAAAACACTGGTTCGACATATGACACTTTATTTTGTTGTGCATTAGTTCCATAATAACTGTGAGAACCGAAAAGCCCTCACACCCCAGGTATAACTCTTGGTTGGCATTTTTTAATAGTTTTTCATATTTTTCAAATTGTCCATTGTCCATTGGTGTAGCATGTCATCTTCCACTTCTTGATTGGTATTTGTCGACACAAATGGAAAAACATCATTTAAGATTTCCATGACTTGTTCATTAGGATCTATATTAGGTTCAACATTGGCCACTCTTGTCGCATTTGAAGATGAAGCATTGTCTAATTGTTCCTCGTGATGGTCCCAAATATTATAGGTCTCTACAATTCCATTCCTTACCAAATGAAATCGAACATTTTCAATAGTGTCCCTTAACATGTTGTTACACTTCCTACAAGGACATCAGATTCGAGTTGTATCTGGGTTGTGTGTACATTCAAAGTCAATAAAATCCTAGATTCCGTTCAAGTATTCGTTGGCGCATTTGTTCAGGTTTTGCATCCAAGTTCTGTCCATCATTCCTGCAACCACAATAAGAGTACAACAATCACAACAACTTCAACATGATCTTGTCACCTTATGCCTTCAGTAAGGGCCATATCCCATTCAGGAATGCAAAATTATGTCAAGTAATTTATGGCTACTTCATATTAGATTTCGACGTGGAGAAATTTTGGCAGCATCTCTGTACAGTTCTTCAAGTGCACGGCATAGATATGAAATACCTATGTGCCACCACAAGAATGCACAGAGATGACACTGAAATCCCTACAACCGAAACTTGATCCTTTAACAACAAAATATGCATCATAACTTTGCATTCCCAAACTATCCAAATAATGGGACAATTCAAGAATTAATTGGACTGCAGTTATGCTTTCGCATCCATGCTTGACATCCAACTGATCATCAAATGGGAAATTAAGTTTTGCTAAAAAAAAAAAAAACAAGTACGAAGTTAATTACAATTAACTCCTTACATCACAACACATATTTGTACGTCATGTACAAATTTGTACATATACAATTCAACATTATACACAAATTTTTTTGTAATAAATATAATTTAACAACTTAATATAAACATAACAACATAATTTCAATATAATTTAACTAATTTATATTTTTTAAAAATAAAACGAAGAAAATACCTTCCAAATTGTTATTCGCCGAGCGCTAGTCACACACAATATCCCTCTACACAATGAATTTTATGGTGATAGTATGAATTGATATTGATACTTGTAAATGAAAATAACAAAAAGCCTACAAAACACACCGAAATAGCTTGATCAACCTAGGGAAGATAAAAATTTAGATGGACGAAGTATTAGAGGAAGAAATTGAGAGAAAATGGGAACAACGGATTCCGAATTGAAGAAAAACGAAGGGAAAGGAGGTGTAGAGGCGAAATTTGCAGCTTTCTACCTCTGCAGCTAAAGTTACGTTATCAAGATTAGTTTTGGAAGAATTACTTCGTGTGACGAATATAGTATTTGTTGCGCAAGTTATTTTTGCGTGACAAAAACTAACTTCATTGCGCAAGAGTCAATATTTTTTTGCAAAATTCTCTTTTTCGCTTTCTTTATAATTTACTAATGTAAACTATTTGCGTGACGAACACTATATTCATCACGCAAGTTGCATTATTTGTTTTTCTGTTTTGTTTGTAACTAATGTAAATGTTTTTTTTATCCAATTAAAATTATCAAACCAAATTATATATTACCAAAATATTTATTAAAATTAATTTATTAACAAAAATATATATTATAACTAATGTAAACTTTAAGCCATCCATGTAACATAAATTTTAAAAATAAAGTCCAACATAAGGTTCAAATAAATCTTGTTTCATAAACAAATAAAAAAAAAAAAAACCAAATTAAGTTCACTCTTCCTCTTGGTCATCAGCAGGGGCTTCAGCAGTAACATCGTCAACTCGTGCCGCTCTGCATCCCGCTGTACATCAAACTTCCACTGTCAAAACTGCATCTTGAAAAGGTCGCCACATACTTCTGCTGCTTCTCATCGGTTTCATCAACATCCCAAACAACTTGTAATGGCAATAAAATTAAATTAGTTATCACAAAAATATTATTTTTAAACAAAAATAATTACACATTCTTTAATACAAACTTACCGATAACTCTTGCACCATGGAGTTCTTCAAGCCAACAGGCACCATTTTCCTAGACTTAAATTCGGTAGAACACTGGTTTTGAACCAATCCCCTTGTGTCGAACCTAAGTTCGGTAGACGCATCAGCTGAACTTTTGTCATCAAATAAGGGCCATTGCTTACGTTAGTATCTCTCTATTGTCAGCACAGCTTTCCTCATTTTTTTTCCTAGCACAAAAATTTAAAACGTAATAGAATATTAAAACAATAATATTGACCATATCAAATGTAGAACAACTAATTCAACAATAATATTTTTTTTACCTTTCCATTCACGAGAGCCTTTTCCCTCGCAACCTTTCGTTGAATATGAAACCGAATCGGCCATCATTTGAACCAAAACCTTTGAAAAATAGGGTTTTCAAACATCGTTTATATAAAACCCGACACACTTTGTGCGACGAATCCTTGGTTGCGCAAAGTGTGTTATAAATGTGCACTAAATGGGAGTGTTCAATGTGTGACTGACTGTTTTCAGCAACACTTTGTGCGATGAATATGTAGAAATATTCATCGCGTAATCTTTTGGCTCCAAATTGTATTTACCTGCCTTTTCTTGTCTGACGAACAATAGTAATCGTCACATGAAGTCATCTTGTGCGACGAAAACGTTCGTCGTGCAAAGTTTTTATTTTTTTATTTTTATTTTTTTTGAATTCCTCCAATGTTTGCGTGACCTAAATGTGTTTTCGTCGCACAAGTTACACTTATGTGATGAAATATTGTTCGTCGTGCAAGTTGTTTTTTCTACTAGTAGGGGAAAACACAATTACTGTAGCATAAGTGCTAGCTTTAAGGGATGCACTTTGGATGGCAAAAGAAAGGGCTGCACTTTTCAGTAAAGATGTTTTTTTATGATGGTATAATCATTATCTTACCTTACTGTACTATGACTATGCTCTGTATCACATGTGAAATGGGTCCAGACCCGCTCATCGCGCACTCGTGTACTTAAGCACTTTTAGGTTTTAATTTATTCACATTTTATATACTATCACACTTTATGGCTTCGTCACCTTGCAAGTGTCGGCCAACACAACTCGATTCAGGGTCTTAGTGGACATTCCGAGTCGGGGTGTGTTAGTTTGGTATCAGAGCATATGTTGGGCAGTATTATGTTCATCACAACGTGATGTGAGCATTCTTGGTTTTGTGTCTAATGTTCGAATCTTGCCACCTCGTCGAATACGGAAAAATACGTTAGCTTTTCTGCAATTTTGGGCAGTTTTGTGGTCTTGATGACTTTTAGAAAAATCATTTTGGCATTTGTCCTTAGAATTAAAACAAATTTATTCCTTGTGGAAGAAATGTGCAGATTTGAGGCAAGTTGATGGCCTAAGTTAATGTATTGATAACCGTGTATCACCGGAGATTTTGCCAACCAATTCCATCATCATTCTTCTATTGTTAGTATTGATCTTTTTGAGATTGGAAATCCCAGTTAGTTTTCATTTCTTGGTAGTATTGTTAGAATATCGCCTAATAGAATTCTTGCGAAGTCTACTTTTGTTAAAACTCTAGAAATGTCTCATGTGACAATGTGGTGCTAAAGTGGTAACACACAGTGGAAGAACATGTTTGGGAAATTACTTTTGGTCCCTGGTAGTTTTAATATTTTGTGATGTTACTTTTCGATCATCAAGAAATCTTGTTAGATTATTCTTAAATTTTACCTTTCTATTTTTGGCTTGGGACAACGTCGAAATTGTTTAGGTTTTTTTTTTTATTTTTTTTTATCATAAATCATCACTTTTGATATTGTTCGACTTTTTGATATTAGTCTGCACTAGCTTTGTTCGTACCCTCAACTTCACCTCCTGGTATTAAGGGTAATTGGGTTGATTTAGAATCACCAGTCTGTTTCCCATATCATTTCGGATATTGACAAACTGTCCAGGAGGATCACTTAGACATTGAAATTGTATATTTAATCCAGATATTTTGTATTCTAGATTTCATGAACTTGTTTTGACCCTTAAATTCTTAAGTGTTCTTTTAACCTTCTCGACATGATTTCTTGCTCGGTTAGTGAAGAATTCATGATAGATCGACTTGGCGGGTGCTTGTGCCACTTTCATATCGATGCTAGCAGGAACCATTGAAATATAATCTTATTGTGAGTTTACCAAACTTACCAAAAAGAATTCTAAACAACTTTGAGTTATGGGAACGTGAAAGCTGAAACACTTTTTGTAGCCGAATTGGTGCACCTTGGGATAGTACGGTATCGTGATTGAGTTATGAGGCAAACAATTTAGGCATATTCACACAGGAGGAACAAAATGATATTTTGGTATCTCGAGAACTTCTCACTAGTTGTTGAGATGACGATAAGTTATCTGTGTTACGGGTTGCAAATTTAAATGTCAATGGTCGAATTGTTAGGTTCACTACACAAGTGGGCAAGACCGCTCATTTTCGGCAACATTTACTAGTTAGCTATGGTTCAGACTCATTAGTAGAATTCGTGACACAACGAATGTTGGGCGAGGTCCATTTTCGTTTTGGGCTTTGATTTGTGTCTTGTAAATATTTTTCTTACTACATTGTTTTATTTATACGGGTATTACACTATTATATAGGAAGAACGTGTGAACTTAGAGGCATGAAAAATGAATAATTACATCCGATTGCGACAGAACCTATTTGATAAATAAGTATTGCGAATATGTATTTGGATGATTGAGATTATTACACAGAAAATTATGATATTTGTTGGTGTTACTCGTGAGGATAGTGCGTGAGTATGATCAAGACTTGGATCAGATGATTTATGCGTATTTTCCCAATGGGGGGCTTGATGGTAAACCTGCATCCTAGGAAATTTGTTACTTACTTAGCATGACAATAGAGAGTTGTCGATATCGCAGTCTGCAGACGATAATATCAAGGACTTATTTGCTGGACTAGTTAAGCAAGTAAATATGTAGGTCTTTTCACGTGAGTACATAATTATGCATTTGTTGTATTTTACCTATTTATTACTTGGGCTCAACCCAAGGATATTATGTACTTACTTCCAGAGTTCGCAACTTTCGATTGCGTAGTTGAAAATATTATTTTTAGTTTTAAGTATTGGTACCACTACTCTAAACCTTATGTTGTTACATATATATTTTTCAACGGGACATTAGTGCATATATTTTATGTTTCCTTAACTTTGGGTTCTGTGTCCCAAATCATTTTAAATTTCGGGGAAGAAATTTTCTTAAGGGGGTAGATTGTGACAACCTGTCCCTAATTTTATGTTTTTATTAATTTTAAAAGCGTGAATTTATGAAAATGCCCTAGAGGCAAGGACTTTGACTTTCATTGACCATCGGTTTGAGAGATGTGGGACTTATTCTTTTAGCGTATCCTCGTAGTACTTGTTCGTACGAACACATAAGCGAAAGCCGTTTGTGAGTCCAGATTATAACGGTATAGTTACGGACGTTATTCAAGGTTTAGTTTTAATTAAATTAAATACCCACCTTGTGGGGAGAAGCCCAATCAGAAATCAGGAAAGAAGAAGAAAAAAAAAAGGGGAAGTAGCCTTCCCGTTGACCCACACCCACCGCGAGCTCCCATTTTCCAAGGTCGATTCCGGCCAACTCCGGTGGAGATTTTCGATGCCACCACCACCATCTTGAAGCTCTCATTCCCCTCTACAAAACCCAACTAAGAACCATCTTGATTAACCACTGTATGAGACGGTTTGAGGCCATGAAAATCGACCGTTCTCAAAGTGCTTCGGTCACCTTCTTCAATTTTTCGGCTAATCGGCAAAGCGATGGCCGATGCCACCACTTGGGCTTTGTAGCCCATCATCCCAAGAGAAAATCTCAACCAACCTTCACCCCTTCGACGCCAGGAAGGTTTAGGCACTCGCCGGCTTCATGGGAAAATTGGCCATTTTTCGTCCACTTTTGGACTTCGTGGCAGGTATGAAAGTTGTTCCTCTCATTGAGATCTCCATTTCTGTGAAATTTGAGAATTTTTAGAAATAGTGGAATTTTCCAGCGAACCATGGCGGCACATGGGCCGAGGCCCCACATGACCATCTTAGGCTAATTTTGATGACCCTATTCCATATTTGTCATCCGCTTAGTGAAATTTTAATGTTTTAATGAAATTCGTAGTTGATCACCTAGTTGGCCACCACGAGGTCCTTGCATGAATTGACGATCCGACTGTTGGATCGTCACCAAACTTTAATACATTATAGTATGTAATATTTGATGACCATAGAAACTTACAGATCGAGAATCTAATGTACAGATCTTTCCGAATTGGATTTGTAAGTTCGTAAAATAAATGTTAATCGCCACTTGGTTTGGGCAATTGGCGGATATCTAACTGTTGGATTGTAATGAAAATTTAGTATGTCATTCTAGAAGTATAATGTGAATCTTTGGAAGTTGCAGATTGGAAATCTGATATGCAGATCTTCCGGATCAAATTATACATGGTTGTTGATCCTACCGTCGATAGAATGTCCTGGAGGATGTGTTTATGTGAATTACGTATACTATCGATAAGAGTTCTGAGATGTAATTCGATAATTGGTCTAAGCGTCGTTCGTCCGGGACGCCTCGATGTTCATGCTAGGAAAATGATAGGGCGGACTTCAGGTGAGTGGATCTTTTCCTTTTTATCATATATATATATATATATATATATATATATATATACATGATTGATAATTTCAAAAATACTTTTAAATTGAATTAAGCAATTTGTGCTGTGTTATATATATTTATATGCTCTAAAGTACTAGGAGATGGTCGAGTTTAGATTATGTCATGGTATATCCATATGCATGTTACCTACAAATAACTGATGTGAACGACGATTGGCTTGATCCCTATTTAGGGTACGTATGCAGTCTAACAAGACATTAGATGCAGCCATACAATAAATGAGATTAAATAATCGAGACAAAAGCCTTGTTTGGGGAATTGAGCAATGTGAAGGAAGTTGGTGGAAAGGTGAGATTTAACCTTATGATTTTGGTGGTTAAATGTTGGTTATAAATCAATGTGTGAAGAATCAAGAAATCAAAGCAGGGAAACGTAAGTAATGATAGTTAATTAAACTAGTGTCTAGTTGGGCTCATTACCGATAATTATTTCTGAAAATAAATAGTTTGGAAGTGGGGCGTTGTAGATTATGCATTTCACGCTATGTTATATTTATATATTTGGAAACACTATGCTGGTTGAGTTTTAGATTGCATCATGACATATCCATATGTTTATTATTTGCACATAATTATTGTAAATGCTTTGAAGTGCGAAGAGGAACGCATGACGCACATGTAAGTTCAGGTGAGGTTATGGTGTTACTCAAAATGATCGAGTTATGGCATGTCTATATTTATGTTTTTAGGCAACTCCGACACTGTCGTATAGGTTGTCCATGAGTCGTACATGTTATGTTGAGATGCACTGAGAGCTCATAAACCTGCAACCCGGTGTTGGTGCTCCCGCTCGTGGCTAGGGCACAATCTTTCACGTGATGTTCACCTCCCACACCTTACGCTCACCTTGGATCCAGGGTAGGTTCACAGTCCTGTCGTATAGACCATAATAAGTGGTTCCGACTCGTAGGTGACCCGTGATTATTCGCACAGTCTTCACATGATCGTAGCACTTGAGCGTATTTATTTAGACCTAGTCTTGTCGTACAGACCACTTTAGGTGGTTTCGACTCGTGTGTAGGTATACTTGTTGAGCTATTGGCTAGCATGTTGATGAGCTGTTGGCTAACATGTTATTAAGCTGTTGGCTAGTATGTTGATGAGCTATTGATTAACATGTTGATGAGCTATTGGCTAGCATGTTGTTGAGCTATTGGCTAGCATGTTATTGAGCTATTGGCTAACATGTTGGTGAGCTATTGGCTAGCATGTTACTGAGCTATTGGCTAGCATGTTGATGAGCTATTGGCTAGCATGTTGATGAGCTATTGGCTAACATGTTACTGAGCTATTGACTAACATGTTACTGAGCTATTGGCTAACATGTTGATGAGCTATTGGCTAGTATGTTGATGAGCTATTAGCTAGCATGTTACTGAGCTATTGACTAACATGTTACTGAGCTATTGGTTAGCATGTTGATGAGCTATTGGCTAGGATGTTACTGAGCTATTGGCTAGCATATTGATAAGCTATTAGCCAGCATGTTGTTGAGTTATTGGCTAACATGTTGATGAGATATTGGTTAACTTGTTATTGAGCTATTGGCTAGCATGTTGTTGAGCTATTGGCTAACATGTTGATGAGCTATTGGCTAGCATGTTGATGAGCTATTGGCTAGCATGCTGATGAACTATTGGCTAACATGTTATTGAGCTACTGGCTAGCATGTTGATGAACTATTGATTCAGTCGTACAGGCCACAATAGGTGGATTCGGCTGACATACCATTTCATATTGATTTATTTCACCTAGGTTACTTATTCTTGTTGAGATATTTGACACGGCATAACTGTGAGACTATTATTTTGGTTATGATTTTGAGTTATAATCACGCCTGTTATTTTATGGGAAATTATATAGGTGTTACGGCGAGGGGGTACTGCCTTTGGTAATTGAAATTGGTTTGAAAAGTTTTGTTTCGCTCCAAGTTCTAGTAGTAGAGTTTCGTATCGATGAGGATTCGTGGCACTTTTGAGTACAGATGTTTTCTTATGAGGATTTGTGGTACTATGCTCTGTATCAAGCGTGAAATAGGTCCAGACCCGCTCATCGCGCACTTGTGTACTTTAGTATGTTGTATTGGTTTGAAAAGTTTTGTTTCGCTCATCACGCACTCGTGTACTTTTGAGTACAGATGTTTTCTTATGAGGATTCGTGGTACTATGCTCTGTATCACGCGTGAATGGGTCCGGACCCGCTCATCGTGCACTCTTATAGTTCGTAAAAATATGACAAGTCTCACCATATAGACAATGGTGCCACAATTTCAAGGCAAACACTACAACTACCAATTTTAAATCTTGGGTAAGATTGACACACCCCGAAGCAGAATGTCCACTAGGATCCCTAATTGAGTTGTGTTGGTCGACACATGGGAAGTGACGAAGCCATAAAGTGTGATAGTATATAAAATGTGAATAAATTAAAACCTAAAAATGCTTAAGTACACGAGTGCGCGATGAACGGGTCTGGACCCATTTCACACGTGATACAGAGCATAGTTATAGTACAGTAAGGTGTGTTTATGTGACTGTTAGACTGTTGCATTGTAATGAAATTTTAGTATGTTATTCTAGAAGTATAAGGTGGATCTTTGGAAGTTGCGGATTGGAAATCTGATATGTAGATCTTCCGGATCGAATTATACATGGTTGTTGATCCTACCGTCGATCTTCGATCGACGATTGACTTGTGGTCAATGGATCTCAAACTATTTTAGAATGTCCTTGAGGATGTGTTTATGTGAATTACGTATTCTATCGATAAGAGTTTTGAGATGTAATTCGATAATTGTTCTAGGCGTTGTTCGTCCGGGACGCCTCGATGTTTATACTAGGAAAATGATAGGGCAGACTCCAGGTGAGCGGATCTTTTCCTTTTTATCATATATATATACATGATTGATAATTTCAAAAATACTTTTAAATTGAATTAAGTAATTTGTGCCGTGTTATATATATTTATATGCTCTAAAGTACTACGAGATGGTCGAGTTTAGATTAAGTCATGGTATATCCATACGCATGTTACCTACAAATAATTGATGTGAACTATGATTGGCTTGATCCTTATTTAGGGTACGTATGCAGTCTAACGAGACGTTAGATGCAGCCATACAATAAATAAGATTAAATAATCGAGACAAAAGCCTTGTTTGGGGAATTGAGCAATGTGAAGGAAGTTGGTGGACATGTGAGATTTAACCTTATGATTTTGGTGGTTAAATGTTGGTTATAAATCAATGTGTGAAGATCAAGAAATCAAAGCAGGGAAACATAAGTAATGATAGTTAATTAAACTAGTGTCTAGTTGGGCTTATTACCGATAATTATTTCCGAAAATAAATAGTTTGGAAGTGGGGCATTGCAGATTATGCATTTCACGCCATGTTATATTTATATATTTGGAAACACTATGCTGGTTGAGTTTTAGATTGCATCATGACATATCCATATGTATATTATCTGCACATAATTATTGTAAATGCTTTGAAGTGCGAAGAGGAACGCCGGACGGACATGTAAGTTCAGGTGAGGTTATGGTGTTACCCGAAATGATCGAGTTATGGCATGACTATATTTATGTTTTTAGGCAACTCCGACACTGTCGTACAGGTTGCCCATGAGTCGTACATGTTATGTTGAGATGCACTGAGAGCTCATAAACCTGCACCCCGGTGTTAGTGCTCCCACCCTTGGCCAGGACACAATCTTTCACGTGATGTTCACCTCCCGCACCTTATGTTCACCTTGGAACCAAGGTAGGTGCATAGTCCTGTCGTATAGACCACAATAGGTGGTTCCGACTTGTAGGTGACCAACGATTATTCACACAATCTTCACGTGATCGTAGCACTTGAGCGTATTTATTTACACCTAGTCTTGTCGTACATACCACTTTAGGTGGTTTCGACTCGTGTGCAGGTATACTTGTTGAACTATTAGCTAGCATGTTGATGAGCTATTAGCTAACATGTTGATGAGCTATTAGCTAACATGTTGATGAGCTATTGGCTAGCATGTTGTTGAGCTATTGGCTAGCATGTTATTGAGCTATTGGCTAGCATGTTATTGAACTATTATGGCTAGCATGTTGATGAGCTATTGGCTAGCATGTTACTGAGCTATTGGCTAGCATGTTGATGAGTTATTGGCTAGCATGTTATTGAGCTATTGGCTAACATGTTGATGAACTATTGGCTAACATGTTACTGAGCTATCGACTAACATGTTACTGAGCTATTGCTTGCATGTTGATGAGCTATTGGCTAGCATGTTGATGAGCTATTAGCTAGCATGTTACTGAGCTATTAACTAGCATGTTACTGAGTTATTGGTTAGCATGTTGGTGAGCTTTGGGCTAGCATGTTGATGAGCTATTCGCTAGCATGTTACTAAGCTATTGGTTGGCATGTTGATGAGCTATTGGCTGGCATGTTGTTGAGCTATTGGCTAGCATGTTGATGAGCTATTAGTTAGCATGTTACTGAGCTATTGGCTAGCATGTTACTGTGCTATTGGCTAGCATGTTGATGAGCTATTGGCTAGCAAGATGATGAGCTATTGGCTAACATGTTATTAAGCTATTGGCTAGCATGTTGATGAACTACTGATTCAGCCGTACAGGCCACAATAGGTGTATCCGGCTGACATATCATTTCATATTGATTTATTTCACCTGGGTTACTTATTCTTGTTGAGATATTTGACATGGCATGACTGTTATTTTGGTTATGATTTTGAGTTATAATCACGCCTGTTATTTTCTGGGAAATTATACAGGTGTTACGGCGATGAGGTACTGCCTTTGGTAAATGAAATTGGTTTGAAAAGTTTTGTTTCGCTCACTCACATTTGCTATTTTTGCACCCTTCCAGGTTCTAGCAGAGAGTTCCGTATCGACGAGGATTCATGGCACTTTTGAGTACAGATGTTTTCTTATGCGGATTCGTGGTACTATGCTCTGTATCACGCGGGAAATGGGTCCAGACCCACTCATCGTCCACTCGTGTACTTAAGCACTTTTAGGTTTTAATTTATTCACATTGTATATACTATCACACTTTATGGCTTCGTCACCTCCCAGGTGTTGGCCAGCACAGCTTGATTCGAGATCCTAGTAGACATTCTGGGTCGGGATGTGTCAATCTTACCCATGATTTAAAATTTGTAGCTGTAGTGTTTGCCTTGAAATTGTGGCGCCGTTATCTATATGGTGAGACTTGTCATATTTTTACGGATTATAGAGTTTGAAGTATCACTATGATCAGAAAAATTGAATCTTAGGCAGCGAAGGTGGATGGAGTTAGTTAGCGACTACAACTGTACGATCGATTATCATCATTCTTGTGCTAATGTAGTGGTTAATGCTCTTAGTAGGAAATCTTATGGTCTGATGTGTCCATCTTATACCATATATTTCACCCTATTCTTAGTTATAGTTTATTGGTTATTGCGGTAAAATTTTGATACTTTGTTATATATTTTCAATGTAGGACATGCGACTTCCTCTGGAGCAAAAAGCAATCAAACGAATGAATTTTGGAGTGATTCCAATTAAAGGATGTTTTTGATTCTTTCAAGATGATTGTATCAAAGTTTCAGATTTTTCTATCAAGCCGTTTGACCATGGTGACGAAATAAAGGCCCAGTGCGTAGCTTTCCCAGATTGATGTTTATGGACGTTTTGGGTATTTTGGAGGTTAAGATGACATATTTTGAGGAAAATTCCTTCTGAGGATTTGTAGGGGATGTCTCCAGATTTCAAAAGAAACCTTTTGGGACCAAATCGGAGTTGATTTGGTTGGTCAAAAGTCTGATTTCCTGAGAAGTCTGAATTTCAGTTTAAATAGGAAACCTTTTATTTTCTGTTTTATTATTTTATTATGTTTCCGAATTTTATTCTAAGACTTTTTAGGGTTTTATTTTGTAGTAGTATAAATACGAATTTTTAGCCGTTAGGGTTAGAAGGGAAGGAGAGGAGGAAACGCACAAGCGCACAAGCCTATAATAATTCAAGTTTATTTTCTAGGTGTTTTCTATCCTTGTTCTTAATAATATTTTATTATGATTGTTCGTAACTAGTTCTTTTGCTAGGGTGAAGCCTTGATCCTTAACATGAATATGTGATTTTATTAATTTGCTTATGAATGGATGCATGCTTGCTTTGAATTATTAATCACCGTGATTAAACTATCTAATTGTCTTAATGATTCGCGACCATTAAGGTTTTTAGACAAGTAATTTGATGCAATTTCTGCTGGAACATCACCCTGAAATTGAAGAGGGCTTCTTGTGATTAGTAATTATAAGTTCACTTAATGTGAACATCACACTCTTAAGGGTTGCATGGTTTTTCAAAGGGTTTTCACAAAGCTTAATGAGTCTTGCATGTTTATATTTGATCTGAACATCACAGACAGGTTGCATGTTAGATATACATTTTCGCTTGAACATCACAAGTAAGATATGCATTAGGAAAACCTAACCTTCAAAGTATGTATTGGAAATTCCTAAGTAGTTGGTAAAATTGCATAGGATTGTTAAGAGGATGGCAGAACCCTAGACTTTTACAAATTGATTTTCTTTAAATTGTTCTCTATTTAATTTCTTTAATTGTTTTATTTTAAAATTAGTTTTTATTATATTAAATTCTAAAATCAACGTTTTCCAAACTTTGTTTTCAATAATTAATTAAGAGTTGGTTTTAGACACAAATTATTCATTCAATCTATGTGAAAAACAACCTTGCTTGAGCCGCTATACTACGATAACCTTGTACTCTTGCAAGTATTTTTAAGTGTTTTTATCCCTACTTTTACAGGTGGTAAAAATCCTATCAAGAAATTGGCGTCGTCGCCGGGGATTGTTTCAAATAATTTATGTTTATCATATTCTTAGTTAATTGTTTTTGTATATATCTTTTTATTTATTTGTTGATTTTTTTTTTATTTGGTTCGCAGGTTATAATTTGTTGATCTTGAGAGCAAGTCCATGATGGAACCACTGACAGGAAGCTTGCCGTTATGGGTTTGTTTAGCAGAAAAGGGTTTTTATGGATTTAAACCTACAGTTTGTGCACTTTACTATTTGAAGACCCATGATCTTTTGGAGTGCCCCGAAAGAGAATATTTTCCTGAGTTTGTCCAAAAACATATCAATATGAGAATCGACTCCAAAAGGAAATGGAACAATCCCTATTTAGAGTTCTACACTGCAAGTTTGAAAAAGCTTCTTGAGCAATATTTTGAGCAACTTAATGTGCCATAAGGGCTCTCAGTGGAGGACAAACTTTCTCTATTGTTGGAATCAACTGAGTTGTGCATTGAAAGAACCCATCAAGGATTTCAAATTCAAGCATCAAACTGTGGGAACAACTTTAATGATCATGAGGAAACTGTCACAGGAACTGAGGAGCACTTTGCCAGCCATTCACTCCCAAGGAAGGAAGCAACACATACGGATATTTTCCCAGAACCGAGGCCCATCCATGCTTATGTGCCACTAAAAGCCTTCCCACAAAGACTGCATGAATGCACAAAAATTGATGTGTTTGAAGCTATTCATACAAAATCAGCATTTGGTACATCACAAAGTTAGCTTTTGGACACACTGATAAATCCGGATATAGGATAGCTACCTACTGATAAGAAAATTTTATCGGCTGTAACAGACTGTGGACCTGCACAGTACATCAAACTCAAAGAAATGCCAGATGAGTCATGCGAACAAGCAAAGATCTATATGGGAAAGAAAAAGGTTATTGACAACCAACTTCCTCATAGAAAAATCCAGCCATTGCAAAAATTGTGGGTGTTAAATACAAGGTGGAAACCAATTCTACAGATACCAAAACCTTATTGGAAGGGAGTCCAGTGACCTTATTTGTTTACAAAGACTCATTCCCTTAGAAGGGTGGACAAGAAAGATTCAACCAATGAATTCAAATGCACAGTTCTAGTCAGTCCTTACCTACTAACACTTTATGATGTTGCTAAAGAGTGCTTAATTCTGAAGGAACAAGTGATGTGATCATTAGCCTCATTCCTCTACGTCTAGCTATAGACGTTAACTAAAGCGCTAATTGGGAGGCAACCCAATTTTTCTAACTCTTTGCTTTTATTTTCATTTTATTTTCTTGCTTTCATTCATTATCACAAAAACAAAAATTAAAGAAAATTAAAGAAAATTTTTTAGTTAATCAGTATTTTATTTTGGGATTTATTCTGATTAGATTTTTATTGTCTGATCTTTGCAGGTTGCATATGGAAGCAAATCAACTCTAAATATCCACTAAGCATGCACAGTTGACTGAATCATTCATTCAATAACATTCATATGTTCATCACAACAAATTCATCATCACATTCATAAGAATATTCATGGGAGTCAAATTCAACACAAATGCAAGCACATGATACAGAGTGAGCACACGATGAGGTCCAGGGATACTCTCAGTGAGGATGTTGAGAAGACCTTTATGCTAATGGACCCCTTTCTCTCACACTTCATTCAAAATATAATTACATTCAAGTTTGAGGGAGGGATCCATGTTGCACAGAGAGCACGGTGTAAAGATGTATTAGATGCTTCAGATATTGACAAGTGTACATAGATTAGGGTGCTAAGCAGTTAAGTTTGTTTAGTAGTTAGCTTGCTTAATGACTAAGATAGCCTTGTCTATATATATATATTGCGTAGCTGTTGTAACTCAGATGATTGATTCAATACATACAAGATATAATTTCTTTCTCTCTCTAAAACTGCAATTTTCTCTCTCTCTCTCTCTCTCTCTCTCTCTCTCTCTCTCTCTCTCTCTCTCTCTCTCTCTATCAAGAACACAGATGATGAAGCATCTCTTTGTATTCCTTGCCAGTGATGAAGATTTCTCGATCCTGAGCTGCTTTTTGCTTCTGCATTCCTAATCAATCTGTTCTGGTGTGAATTTCTGCTCTTTTTCCTTCATCTATAGCTCTGTGAGTTTGTGAATCTGCGAAGTTGTTCTGTGAAGTATATGCATGATTGTGCACACCAAGTGTTCGATTAACTGCTTCTTACAAGATTTGTTTGGATTGCTATCAGTTTACAAGATCTTTACAAGTCGAATTCTTTGTGCTTTTGCATAATTCTTCTTTCTGAAACCCTAATTTTGTGATATTTTTCATGAATTCTCCAATTCTTGCATAGTTATCTCTGCAAATATGGTGACTGCTGCACAATTACAGATTGTACAATCTCCGATCACGAATCTCATTCCAAATGTCTCTAATTCTGTTACTACGAAGCTTGATGATACAAATTATCTTGTATGGAATTATCAAATTTGATTACTTCTTGAAAGTCATGGTATATTTGACTTTGTTGCTGGCATTCATCCATGTCCTACTCAGTTTAAAGATCATTCAGATGTTGAAGGTGTTGAAACTAAGGAGTTTTAGATTTGGAAAATGCATGATCATGATCTCATGCAGCTAATCATTGCTACACTATCTCCCACAACCCTGTCTTGTATCATTGGTTGTCTCACTTCTCATAATAAGTGGACTAATTTAAAGGATAAATTCTCCATAGTCATGAAAGCCAATATTTTTCAGCTGAAAACTAAGTTGTAGAATATAAAGAAAGGTTCTAATTCAGTCTCTCAATATCTTCAAAGGATCAAAGATGTAAGGGATCATCTCTCTGCTGCATGAGTGAACTTTGAAGATAATGACATTGTAATTTTGGCACCTAAAGGCTTGCCTGCTGAGTATAATACTTTTTGAACAGTTATAAAGGGGAGAAATAATGTCATTTTACTCAAGGATTTTAGGTCCCAGCTATTAGCAGAAGAAGCTGTTGCTGAAAATCATTCTGTGAGTGAAACCTTTGTGTCTGTAATGATGGCAAATGAGCAAAAAGACAAAGGAAAGGTTCTGATGTTGGGAGAAGGGTCTAATCAATTTCAAATACAGAACTATACTCCTAGTGGATCAACCAACCCTGGTCCTTATAATGGTGGCTCTTCTAATCAAAATGAAGGGTACAGTTCCAATTATAGAGGGAAAAGAAGAGGCATAAACTACTATAATTCTAATAACAGACTCAATTCTGGTTCTTCAAATTCCAGTGCAGGAATTCTTGGTCCAGGAAAACCACATATTTCTACATGTCCTGATCATGGATATGATATTCCTGTTGACTGCTTCCAAAGATATTCACTCTCCACTACTTTATCCACCAGGCCACAGTGTCAAATTTGTTGGAAATTTGGACTTACTGCCATACAATGTTATCATAGAACTGATTTCTCATACCAAGGAAGGGCTCTCTCTCTAAATCTATCTGCTATGCATACAACTTTTCAACGATCAGCACTACAGGACCAGTTTTGGGTGGCTGATACAGAGACAACTTCTCACATGGCTTTTGATTTTGCAAACCTTTATCTTACAACTCCATTCTCTGGCATATATACAATAACCATAGCCAGTGGCTCAGGTTTTCATATCTCTAAATATGCATTTGAATTGAAGAAAATTATGCATGTTCCATGTATATCTCAACATTTATTATCCATTTATCGACTTTGTAAAGATAACAAATGTAGATTTATATGTGATGAGTTCTCTTACTGGATCCAGGACAAGATCACATGCTTACTGGATCCAGGACAAGGTCACATGGAGAATCCTTCTCCAGGGACTGTGTAGAGCTGGCTTATATCCCATTCCTTTCTATATTCCACCACATCTCATCAATCAAGCACAACAACATCTACATTCACTTCAACACAATCATGTTTTCTTGGACAACAAGTCAAAATAACGTTGTGGCACCACAAGCTAGGACATCATTCCAACATTGTGACATTTGCAATGTTAAAACAATCTAATATACCTATGCCTGTTTCTCATGTGTCTTCAGTTTATAAATCATGTTTAGAGGGAAAATTTACAAAGCTTCCTTTTGTTTTCCCTGTAAATAAAACTGTAAAACCCTTGGAGGTGATACATAGTGATGTTTGGGGACCTTCATCTATTATTTCGGTTGAAGATTACAAATACTATGTTACATTTGTGGATGAATGTACCAAGTTTACCTGGATCTTTCCATTGATAAATAAAATTGAAGTGTTTAATATCTTTGTTCATTTTTATCATTTTTTGAATACTCAATTTTCTGCCTATAGTAAAGTCTTTCAAAGTGATGGAGGAGGTGAATACTCCAATCATTAGTTCAAGCATTTCTTGCTTGACAAAGGTATAGTTCATAAAAAATATGGAGGCCAATACAAAGGCTATTTGTGTCTTAATCCACTTACTGGAAAAATCATGGTTTCCAGACATGTGTTATTTGATGAATTTGACTTTCCATTTTCAAATTCTCAACAATCATCCATTCACTCTCATAACATTTCATCTCAGTCACAAGTATTTGTCCCTATATCACAGTCATTACCACCATTAGTCACTTCCCAAAACATAGTCATTCCTCCTCAACCATCTCCTTCACTTGTTTTATCCCCTACAGCCTCAGAGTCTTCCAATTCCATAACCACTAGAGCCACAGAGTTATTGCAAAACCTTCCCTCTAATGCCTCAGAATTTTTGGATTCCTCTCACCATAATCAATCTTATGAGCCTGCATCTTAGAGTTTTACACAGTCTCAAATCCCTGTTGATCCAAATTTTCAAACAGAAAATCTATCTGTTGTTCTTTCCATTCCCTTAGTTAGTTTGCATCCCATGCAAACTCGGTCCCAAAGTTGAATCTCTAAAAGGAAAGTGTTCACAGCAACTGTTCAATCATCTGCAAATGTCTTTTAACCTACTTCATACAAATTTGCTAATAAAATTCTCGAGTGGCAAACAACTATGCAAGAAGAGATAGATGCTTTTCATGCTTGGAAAACTTGGAGTCTAGTTCCTCCACCCTCTGGGAAGAATTTGGTTGGATGTAAGTGGGTGTATAAGATTAAAACACACTCTGATGGTTCTATAGCTCGATACAAAGCTTGATTAGTTGCAAAAGGATATAATCAAAAGGAAGGTATTGATTATAGTGAGACTTTCAGCCCTGTAGTTAAACCCACCATTATAAGGTTGATTCTTGCTTTGGTAGCACAATTCAATTGGTCATTGAGACAATTAGATGTCAAGAATGCATTTCTGCATGGTGAGTTAAATGAAGAAGTATATATGACCTAACCTCTAGGATTTCAGAGTGACATTCATCCTTCTCAGTATGTGTGTAAGTTAAATAAGTCATTGTATGGGTTGAAGCAAGCTCCCAGAGCTTGGAATGAAAAATTTACAAACTATTTGCCTGGTTTGGGTTTTAAGTCCTCTATTGCAGATCCTTCATTATTTGTTAAACATAATGCTACTGGTACAGTTGTGTTGTTACTCTATGTGGGCGATATTATTCTAACAGGCAGTTCCTCTACAATGATTGATGATGTTATTGTGGAACTAACCAAAGAGTTTGAAACGAAGGATTTGGGCCAGTTGAATTACTTTCTAGGCTTGCAGATTACTTATCAATCTAGTGGCTTGTTTGTCTCTTAGTCCCAATACATCAAGGATCTATTAAACAAAGTTGATTTGCAAGATTCCAAGCCTTGTCCTACCCCTTGTTTACCATATCACAGACTTATCAAAGATGATGGCACTCCATATCACAGTCCAGAGCAATACATGAGCATTGTTGGGGCCTTACAGTATGTGACTTTTACAAGGCCAGACATAGCCTTTTTAGTAAATCAATGTTGCCAATTTATGCATAATCCAGCACGTAGCAATAGACTATGGTATGTGTAGTTAAGAGAATTCTTAGATACCTCAGTGGAACAATAGACTATGGTATGTGCTTCAAACCTGGAAAATCACATCTGCAAACATACAGTGATGCAAATTGGGCAGGTGATCCTAATGATCATAGATCAACTTCTGGTCATATTGTATATTTTGGTTAAAGTCCCATATCTTAGGCTTCCAAGAAGCAACACACCATGTCCAGATCTTCAGCTGAGGCAGAATATAGAGCATTAGCTATTGCAACTGCAGAATTGGCTTGGATTAGATAATTATTGTGTGATCTTCATGTTTCTGTGTTCACTGCACCAGTGATTTACTGTGATAATATTTCAACAATTGCTTTATCTTCTAATCTAGTGTTTCATTCTCGGGTGAAGCACATTGAAATAGATTACCATTTTGTCAGAGAAAGGGTGATTCAAGGAGATTTGAATGTTTGTCAAGTGTCCTCCAAAGAACAGTTTGAAAATATTCTCAGCAAGGGTCTTGCTGCACCTTTATTTCAGCCTCATTGTTCCAATCTAACGCTTGGTTCATCCAAGCATGAAATTGCGGGGAGATGTAAAGATGTATTAAATGCTTCAGATATTGACACGTGTACGTAGATTAAGGTGCTAAGCAGTTAAGTTTGTTATTATTAGTTAGCTTGCTTAGTGACTAAGATAGCCTTGTCTATATATATGTGCAGCTGTTGTAAGTCAAATGATTGATTCAATACATACAAGATATAATTCCATTCTCTCTCTAAAACTGCTATTCTCTCGAATCCCCCTCTCTCTGTCTCTCTATCAAGAACATAGATGATGAAGAATCTCTTTGTATTCTGACACACGGCTCATCAAGTCAAGATATAGATCCAGTTTTGTGCACACCATTTTGACTCATCATTCATCACGATTCATGCAAGCACATGGGAAAGAAATACTGCATCGCCGGATCTGAGATTTGCAGCTTTGGAGGCGAAATCAAAGGAGATGCAGAAGAGAGTTACCTTTATCAGTGTCAAGAACTGAGAGGGATGTTAGATACAGCTAGGGAGGCACGGCTGGGTATTTGTTTTTGAGGTTGATCTATGGCCAAAGAATGCTGAGATCATGGTGAAGTATGTTTTGGACCATGAAATTCATTGGAGGGGATGCGGCTGCTATGGTTTTTGAGGGAAATGAGACAGGAGGAGCCTTCGGCTCTGGGCTCCAGGTGAAACTTCTAGAGAGAAGGGGAGCTTCTCAAACGGCTAGGTTTGGGGCGACGAGGATACTGGGGCTTAATTTAGCTTAAATGAGCGTGGGAAGAGGCTCAGTGCCTCATGTTGTTCCAGTACGTCATGGGTTCATGTCCAACACGCATCAATTTTGGGTTTTTATTTTTTAGCGCTTTCTTTGATGTTCTCGTGTCCCAGGTTCAAACCCAGGTGTGTCCCCTTCCATTCCCTTTATTTTATTTTTCGTTTTGTATCATTTTATAGTTTGTTCTGCTTTGTCTTTTGTTTCATTTTCTAGTTTTATTTTTCATTTTTCTATTTCTAGTCAATTAAGGTGGTTGATTATTTTTATTTTGTTGTTTAGCTTATTTTTGATTTCATTCCTTTTTCCACACCTTGAGGACAATGTGTGATTTAACTTTGGGGGTGGGAAAGTAAACTTTAAGGTTTTTAATTTTTGAGTCGGTTAAAATTTTTTGTTTGTGATTTAATATCCATAGATTATTTTAAACGTTAGAACAAATGGACATGGTGAAGGTTAATCCCATAGTGGAGTCTTTTCTATTTTTCGTTGCTTAGACACTAATCCATGAGTTATACTTTGAAAATTTGCACGTTCACACCAACATGGTTTGTGGGGTGTGAGATTGGAAAACTTACTTTTTGTCTAAGTAATTTTTTAACTTTTTTTCTAAGTAAAGTGAAGTTTAGTATGTGTTATAAAGTAATATATGTTCCACCTGAGACTTTGCTTAGTAATCGGGCCAGTCCTGCCTAATCAGCAGTGATTCTCGCGTCAAACGGTAGAGTCCTGGCATGGGGCAAAGTGATTAGTTGGTTTCGTAGCCTTTTGAGCTCAAGTTAATAAGTCCTTAGGCGTGTTCTAGGCCTAGTGCCCTAAAGCCTTTGTGGTTTGGGAGTCACTGACCTAAAGCTCGTTACATGGGTTAGATAGAATGCTTAAGGGAATAGACATTGCACGACTACTACTATTACTAGAAAAAAAAATTCGACAAAGGAAAAAAAAAAAAAAAAGAAGAGAAAATTGGAAAAGAGAACAAAAATATAGTACGTGTGGAATAAAGAGGACGAAATGTAGGGTTTTAGTCGAGTCTCTTTAACCATGTTGGTTCACTTTACACCAAAGGAAGTTCATGAATTCTTTTCTAATTGATTCTAAATGGCTTAGACTCTGTGGTGGGATTAGTTAGAACTTTTGGAAAGATGTTTTGATTTTTAACATTTTCTATGGATTGCGACTTGAAGAGGAAAATTTTGTCTTAGTTGAGTTTTAATAAAGTTTTTAAGTTTGTTAGTTCTTATATTTGTTTTTGAGTTTTGTTTGCCTTGAGGACAAGCCAAAAGCTAAGTTTGGGGGTATTTGATGAGTCCATATTATACCATATATTTTACCCTATTCTTAGTTATAGTTTATTGGTTACTTTGGTAGAATTTCGATACTTTGTTAAATATTTTCAATGTAGGACATGCGACTTCCTCTGGAGCAAGAAGTGATCAAACAGATAAGTTTTGGAGTGATTCTAATTAGAGGATGTTCGTGATTCTTTCAAGATGATTGTGTCAAAGTTTCAGATTTTTCTACCAAGTCATTTGATCGTGGCGATGAAATAAATGTCCATAGCGTAGCTTTCCTAGATTGACATTTCTGGACGTTTTGGGTATTTTGGAGGTCAAGATGATATATTTTGAGGAATATTCCTTGTGAGGATTTGTAGGGGATGTCTCCAGATTTCAAAGGAGACCTTTTGGGGCAAATTGGAGTTTATTTGGTTGATCAAAAGTCTGATTTCCTGAGAAGTCCAAATTTTACTTTAAATAGGAAACCTTTTATTTTCTGTTTTATTATTTTATTATGTTTCCTAGTTTTATTCTACTTTTTAGGGTTTTATTTTGTAGTAGTATAAATAAGACTTTTTAGCCATTAGGGTTAGAAGGGAAGGAGAGGAGGAAATGCACAAGCCTTTGACAATTCAAGTTTATTTTCTAGGTGTTTTTTATCCTTGTTCTTAATATTATTTTATTATGATTGTTTGTAACTAGTTGTTTTGTTAGGGCGAAGCCTTGGACCTTAGCACGAATATGTGATTTTATTAATTTGCTTATGAATGGATACATGCTTGCTTTGAATTATTAATCACCTTGATTAAACTATCTAATTGTCTTAATGATTCTCGACCATTAGGGTTTTTAAACACAAATTACTCATTTAATCTCTGTGGAAAACGACTTTGCTTGAACCGCTATACTACGACAACCTTGTACTCTTGTAAGTATTTTTAAGTGTTCTTATCCCTACTTTTGCAGGTGGTAAAAATCCTATCATGGTCAATTGTTAGCTCATTTCCAAGTTCGACTGATACTTGTTGGTCTAGTTCACTCGGCTTAACAAAATGATAAATTGTGTTTAAAATTGATAGAAGAAGTTGCAAATGGTACACGACAATATCTTATAAGTTAGAAGAGATGGTGCATTTGTCTCTGGGAATCGACTATATGTATCCTGGTTCTACCAAGATGTATCACACAATAAAGCTTTCTACTACTAGTCGGGTATCACATATTGCTGAATATGTGAGAAGTGTTTAGTTTGTCAACAAGTGCAGAAACCGGCAGGATTATCTCAACCTCTTCCTATTCCTATTTGGAAGGGGGAAGAAATTACTATGGATTTCCTTCACAAACTTACAAGAACAAGAACTAGTCATGATGGCATATGAGTAATTATCTACTCTCTCACGAAATCAGCACGTTTCATTGCGGTATCTGAGAACTACTCTATTGCCAAATTGGCTCAAAAAGTACAAAAACTAATTGATCATTTATTCAATCATATAATGGATGTCCAAGTCGAAGTTCTTAACAGTACTTTGAACATATACTCTCTAATTGGCTTTGCCTTTGCCGGTAAAACCTCTGACTGGATTGGACGCTGGGACCCCATAGTACTTGCCGTAACAATCTTCTTTAGTGGAGCTCTCCTCATGGGTTTTGCCCCCAACTACGCCTTCCTCATGTTCGGGAGATTCATAGCCAGAGTTGGAGTTGGCTATGCTTTTATGATAAACTCCTATCTACACCGCCGAGATCTCTCCGGCCTCGTTTTGTGGCTTCCTCACATCTTTTCCCGAGGTTTGTTTCATTACCATGTTATATTATTATATAATATAATAATTATTTTTGTTATTATCCAAGGTAATATGTTTACGTCAATATAAGCATCTAAGTATTTGAAAAAAGTAATGATTGCGAGAACAAATATTTATATCACATTTCTGTATCATCTCATGTGACGCGTGGTGCATACAATTAACATTCAATAAGATAAATTCATTAATTGATGTGGCATTTAAACCATCACTTGCCACATCAGAAGGTACAAAAATATGGTAAAAAAAATGTGGTATTCTAACAATTTCCTTATAAAAAGACGGGGAGTGTTATTCACCCACCCATTTTTAGCTCCCACATACTCTTGTGAATTTTTGAACACTGATCTTCTTCAATTCATTCGATCTGACAACCGAAGATTGAGAGAAATCTTTGAGAGGGTAAAAAATGGTGTATGGATGGCACTAGCCAAAAAATAATGCTAGGAAGACAAGATATTTATAGCACATTAGTTTATCATCTCATGTGGCAAGTGATGTCTACAACCAACATTCAATGAGATGAATTCCATTAATTAATGCACTCCTACATAAAACAGTTATCACGACGAACAAGAAATTGTCGGGTAAATAGGAAATTCGCCGCCGAAAATTATAAATGACGAAAACTTCGTCATCCCAAGTTGGTCACACAAGGCTCATAAAGAATGGTATTGCGGGATGAAAAACTACGTCGTCGCTTCAAATTAATAAGGGCGAAGACAATTCGTTACATATATCTATGGGCGCGACGAAACTAGACTCGTCGCATGAAGATTAGAGGGACAAAGGGTTCGTTGCATAAAGTTTTATGGGACAAAGGTATCTTACGTGACGAAGAACGAGGTCGTCTCGTAAAATGAATAGGGACAAAGAATATTCATTGCATAACTATATTTGCGACGAAACAGGACTGTTCGCATGAAGATTAGAGGGACAAAGGATTTCGTGCCGCAAGAACAAATCAATGAAGGGATCCTTCGCCACATAAAGTTTTAAGAGACAAAGGTTTCTTTATCGTAAGATTTAACTCTATCGTCACTCTAGTTAATAGTGACGAAAAATTATTACGTCGTGTGAATGATTTTTATTTTTATTTTTTAAAATTGTTTATAATCTGAATTTCAAAACAAAATAATTTTTTGTTTGGTTAAATTTAATTAAGAACAGTAATTGATAAAGAAGAATATTAATTTAAAATAAATGTGGAAAATGTATGTACAAGTGGGGAAATATTTTGAATGTACAAATATTTATCTAAAAAAAAACTACAATAAAAAGTCATCAGAGTCAGCTCCTACGATTGGTTGTGATGGGTCAACGGCCTGGGAGGTTGAAGTAGTAGGAGGAGGTGTAGCAGCGGGGATGTTGAAGCCAGACAGCTGAAGTGTGGTGATGATTTGGGCCATCTTAGACTCTTGGGCAACAATATGAGCTTGTTGGGTGGCAATGTGAGCAGACTGCATCACAAGGTGCTTATGTTGGATCGACACCTGCTGTTCGAGTTTTGCTACTTTCTCCATCAATGATGCGACCTGTCCTGACGTAGAGGTGGAAGATGAGGCTCCTGTCTCACGATGGCAAACATTTCCTATGCCATGATACACCTTCCCCGGCCTAGGACCGAGTCTCTAGTTGAGGGTGTCTATCATGATACGAAGACTCGCATCTTCGGAGGGGGCGGCGGCGGGGGGGGGCACCTCCTTTATCGGGGTGTCAAGGGGAAGTTGGGAAGCCACTTCCTCAAGGATAGCCTGGCTCATCTCCACCATAGTAGCCTATAATTATAAAAGCAAGTTAATTAATATTTATATAACATTTATTTAAAATGAATAAGAATTATAAATTTAAAAATTACAAAAACTTACATGGAGCCCATCTGTGAACTCATCCCCAGGCTGTACGTACACCTCCTTAAATGTGTCAATCTTCAGAAACTTTGAACCTGTCTGCATTAAAAAATTATAAAAATTAGTTATTAGTTGTGTAATTTAGAGTAAGAGTAATAACTTTTTTTTGGGAAAAATGTGGTTACTCAACGTCGGTCCTCCATCCTATATGAAAAGCGTCGGGAGCCGGAGTAGTGGAGAAGCTTCTTCTTCGACCTATTTATTGCATTGGCCTTGGCTATTTTCTGTTAAAAAGAAACGAATTGTATTAGTGCCAATATTAATTATAAAGTATTAAAATAAATTAATAAACAGAATTGAAGAATTAATAAAATATTATTAGTCTATAATAATTTATATAATTTACTTACCAAGTATTTTTCGTCCTGAAAATGGGTGCAGAGCCATGCCCAATTTTCAGGGCGCTTCACCAACTCCAACGCGCACCCGTGTGTTAGAGCATCAGCCGAATCGTCGAATCTCTGGAAATACTTGTGGAGGTCGCTCTTCCACTGAGTGAATCGGCTGGTGAAAAGTTCTTAGATGTACTTGGCTTGATTGGCATCAAAGTACTAGAGGTCATAGTGATGCTGCAAATACGAACAAATTAATCAAAGTTAACAATCATTAAATTTC
This sequence comes from Pyrus communis, assembly GCF_963583255.1. NCBI lineage: Eukaryota > Viridiplantae > Streptophyta > Magnoliopsida > Rosales > Rosaceae > Pyrus > Pyrus communis. Next base: position 7,137,020 of record NC_084805.1, on the reverse strand, counting down.
ACAACTTTACGTAAAAAATAATGAAAAAAAAAAAACAAAAAAACTTTACTAACTGATAGCTTATGAATTACGGAGTCCTTGGTCTCCTGTGGGACAAGTCTCTAAGACTCCCACTGCATGGGGCAGTAGTGACGCACAATTGAGCCAACGTCATGGACTAAACAGTTGTGCTGCTCCTTTGTTGTTGTCACCCGATGTCGAGCATCCCGCGAAATCTTTATATGCTCCTGGATGGTGCGGGTAAGCTGTGACATTCCCATGAGTCTGCATGGACCCCTAGTTTTTTACAACCTTCAAAATGAAATAAGTTAGTGTAAAAATAATTTAAATACTCTACGAAAAATTCGACAGAACTTCCCCCAGAAATACAACATTTCCCATAGCCTACAAACAAATAAACAACACAACCAATACAAGTACACAATAATTCATAACCCCCACCCTGCACCACCCATCCCTGCGCCACCCCAACCCAATCCCCACCACCTATCTCCGATGCACACCCGAGCCTTACTCCCTAAATTTCGAAATACCTAAATTCCCTATTTCTAAAATCCCTAAATCCCCAATTTCAAAATTCTTGAATCCCCAAATTGAGATAAACCCTAAATCCCCAAAATGAGATAAACCCTAAATTCCTAAATTTGTAACCCCTAATGTCTAATACCCTAATATGTAATCAATCCACAAAAACCATACATCTAAAATAATTAACAAATAAAGAAAAAAAATGAATTACCTCAGAGTTGAGAGAGAGAAAGAGTTCACGGGAGAGAGAGAGTTGCAGGGAAAGAGAGCTCGAGGGAGAGAGAGTTGCAGCGAGATAGAGTTTAAGTGAGTGAGACAGTTGGAGTACTAAGCGGTTTTGGAAAATGAGAGAAAGAAAGGCTTTCTAGAACCAATAATGCAAAGGTGTTTGTGTGACAAACACATTCGTCGCTCAATTTTAATGAATTTTTCAAAAAATCCGCCCTATTTTTGGTTAATTTGAAAACAATGCACGACAAAAGGAAAACATTCGTTGTGTATAAGTAAAAAGTGTGACAAATATAGCACATTTCGTCGAGCAATATTTAATGAACATTTAAAAAAAAAAAAAAAAAGCGCCCACATTTTAATTTGGGAATTTTGAATGACATGTAGTGACGAAGTTACCCCATTCATCGCGCAATACGTTATTACGTGACGATTCACCCTTATTCATCGCCCAATGTTTAATGAACATTTAAAAAAAGCGCCCATATTTGATTTTGGGAAGTTTTGAAGACCTTGCGGGACGAACTGAACTTGTTGCGTCACGCAAACCACCAAGTGCGATGAATGCGTCCCTTGCGTCGTGCAAACCTACCTTGAATGATGAATTTTCTTGTTTTTCTCACTTTGAATTGACTTTAATTTGCTATTTTAGTCCTTTATCCAATTAAAATTTTTTTATATACAAAAAATTAAATACACTTAATTGCATTGCATATAAGTCAAAAGTCCTTAATCCTCATCCTCGGTACAATAAATATCATCATCTTCACTTTGATCACTTTCAGTCTCCCATTCATCCTCATCCATTGGTACATCAACAACATCATCCATGCCCTCAGGTGGATTGTATCTTCGGAGACTTCAAAGATCAATTGTAATTAAGTCTATAGGAATTTCGATTTGAGGACCTTCATCTACCTGAAATGGTTCTTGGACAATATTAGTATCTTGAAGTGTTTCTGCACCAATTTGTGTCAAAGTTTCAAGGAGTTGGTCGGCAAAGTTGTCACATTGTCGTTGTCATCAGGATCTTAGTCCGGAATATCATACACCCTTCTGTGATCAATCCTTTGAACAACTTTCCATCCCTTCCCTACCTTTGGATCATCGATGTAGAAAATTTGCTTGGCCAAAGTTGCCAAAATGTACAGGTTTTCACTGTACCAACATAAGGTAGTGTTCACTGACAGTAAAACATCATCCCGTTTAACAGTCCCATTCCTACCAAGGTCTGTATCGAACCAACGACACTTAAAAAGATGACTTGGCAACTGTCTTTGTAAAGCAATTGGACCATACTTGTTAGTTTACCATAGAAATCAACGTCTACAATATCTCCTGCTCATGGGATATTTACACTCTTGTTTTGAGTACAAAGCTTGTCATCACGCTCAGCTCCTAAGAATTTTATGTCATTCACATGACTCCTTGAGTACAATTCCGAACTTAGAAGTCTGATAGCCAAGTTATATAATTCATTAGTACACGTGAGAGAATTGGTTTCCCTAACAAAACCAACAAAAAAACCCAAACAACTTTCTTGTTCGCAAAACCAATAAGGAAACAGGTCACGGTGCTTCACGACATATAAATGCGAGGGATGTTCTTGCTTCATCAACTCTTCACGCTCATCCAGGTACTCAATTTTCTCGTCGCAATTGTTAAGTACGAACTAATGAGCTACTTGCATGTCCCTTTCAATGAGTGAATCACCTCCTACTGGTTCACCAAATGATTGTGTGATTTAGGCAAATACATATAGTTTCTGCCTTCTCACACCACCGTCATTATTACGGTGTGGTCGATTGAACGCCATCTCAAGTTCTTGTATTTACATAACACAAAACGTATTCGTCTCAAATGCCACCCAAGCCTTCGCAATTGGTCTTTCGGGTTTCGCCCTGTTGCTTACACTCTTCTTTAACTCACCCAGTAATTTGCAAAAAAGAAAAAAAAAATTGTGATGATTCAAATAAGTTAAATCGTCAATTGATCATGAATTAATTAATGACTAAGGACTTTATACCTTTCGATTGGATACATCCATCGATAATTGATGGGTCCGGCAAGTAACGCCTCATCTAGCAAGTGAATCATCATGTGGATCATGCCTATGAAGAAGGAGGGAGGAAATATTTATTCAAACTTGCATAAGACTTCGACAATGTCAATGCATAACTGTTGTACATCAGACTTTCGCAAAATTCTAGCAGATAATTGAGAGAAAAAAAAATCTCTTCAACAATAGAATCGAATTCACCACATCTTCTAGCAATAAGTGTCAAATATCAATCAGGAGCAAGCATTGCAGTATAACATGACAATCGTGAGTCTTAAGCCCATAAAATTTGGCCCCATCTATGTTTGCACATCGTCCTATATTTGAAGCATACCCATTTGGAAACTTTACGAAGGATACAAACTTTAAAAACTTTTTCCTCTTCTCTATTTTTACTTAAAAAGAAGTTAGCCCCTTCGCTATCTCATCCTTCCTCGTCATCCATAAACGTGCCCTTATTCCCATTTGCTCCAAATCGATAGGAGCTTTGATTGTGTCCTTTGTCTTTCCCTTAATATCTAATATAGTTCCAACCAGTATATGAAACACATTCTTCTCAACATGCATAACATCGAGGTTGTGGTGTAGTTTCAATTAGGACCAATACAACAGCCCAAACAACATACTCTTGGGTGTCTAGTTTAGATGGGTGTCTAGTCTGGTCTTATTTACTGATTTGCCAAACCGACCAAAATCCAAATGATTCAAGTGCGCTAAAATATTTTCTCTGGACCATTCTTTAGGTCTTAGTTGAATCTCTAATCCATCAAAGAATGATATCTCGTTCTAACACCACTTATTGTCCCACGACAACCATCTATGATGCCCTAGGTAACAAACTTTCTCGGCGTGCCAAGAAGACGTTGTGTTGTCCTTGCAAATTGGGCATGCCAAATAACCTCTAGTGCCCCACCTAGATATCATAGCATACGTGAGAAAATTGTTATAGTCCACATTACTGCTGTTCGTAAGGTGAACATCTGCCCAGTTGCTTTATCATACGTCAGAACTCCGTTTTCCCATAATTATTTCAGCTCATCAACCAATGGCCGCAAATAAACATCGATAAACTTGCCCAGATCCTCAGTTATTAACATAGTCAACATCATATATTATTTCTTTAAACCCGTATGTGGCCAACCCCAATCTTACGTTCCACGACTCTCGCGCAAAATCAAGGTACAAACGATCAAACTCTTTCCATGCCTCACCATCAGTTGGATGCCTCATCAAATCGTCATCCACCTGTTCGTCCTTATGCCATGTCAAGTCGCTAGCAGTATGCATTGACATATACAAACATTGAAGCTTGGGCTTTATTGAAAGATAATGCATAACTTTTTGTGAAATCTTTGTCATTCTATTTTGAGCTGTCATTTTAAACCTCGACTATTTGCATATAGGGCATTTATCTAGTGCTTAATAGTTCAATACACAATTATTTTTTATACGCATGAATTTTTTCATAGGCCAATCTCAGACCATTCAACACCTTCTTTGAAATATTGTGATCTTTAAGCAAACAATTGTCCTTTGGAAGCATCCTCTTGAAAAGGCCCAAAAAAATAATCAAAGCACTGATTGGACACACAAAATTTTATTTTTCCATGCATCAGCTCCACAATAGCCGTCAATACCAAAAAATCCTCGCAATCAAAGTATAATTCTTATTTGGCAATAGTTCTTGTTTGACACTTTTTAATAGTTTTTCATAATTTTTAAAGGCTCCACTATCCATACTTCAAGGGACGTCATCTCCCCCTTCCTGATCAAAATTGGTCGAGGCGTCTAGAAAAGCATCATCTAGGATATCCATAGTTTGTTTGTTTAGATCAACATAAGATTCAACTGCCTCAACTAATGGGGTCACATGTGAAGATAAAGGATGTACTAATCGTGCCCCATGATGATTCCAAGTGGTATACGTCTCTATCATACCATGTCGTACTAAATGGTATCAAACATTTTCATAATACTCAACCATTTAATTGTTATAGTTCCTACACGGACACCGGATTAGAGGTGAACCCTGGTTGTGTGTCATTGCAAAATCAATGAACTGATTTATTCTATCCAAGTATTCATTTGCACTTTTATTAGGATTCTGTATCCATTGTCTGTCCATATCGCCTACGAAAAAAAAAAAAATCACAATGGTTACAAACACTTCAATTATAGCATGCCATCTTATGCCTCTAGTAAGGGTCCTATCCCATTTAGGAATGCATGGCTACATGTCGTATTTTATAGCTCTATCAGATTAGATTTCGATGTTGAAAAAATTTGGCAACATATCCCTACAGTTCTTCAAGTGTAGCACGTAAATACTAAATACGTACGTAGCACTCGAAGAACACACAGACATGCTACCAAATTTCTCCTTATCGAAATCTAATCCATGAACCGCAAACTACGACACGTATTTGTGCATTCCCAAACTACCCAAAAATTGGGACAATTCAAGAATTAGCTGGACTGTAGTCATGCTTTCACATCCATAAGCGAAATCTAACAAATTCTCAAACGGGAAACTAAGTTTTCATGAAACGAATGTACGAAGTTAAGTACAAAAAATGTTTGCCTACAAATAAATTGTATCACATAAATGCTAAAACAACAAATAATTAAACTACATTTAATGTTAATGAAATAGTTGAAGAAAATATACATCTTAATGCATTCCTCGCCGATAGTCGTTAAAAAAAACACCTACACACAACAAATTTAATTTTGTTAGTTTCATTGTGTAATTTCAAAAAACAATATTGAAAACAAATTTGCTTACCAATTGATATATAGGTGATGAAGAACGGGAGCACAAGACCAAGTGATAGAACTAAGGGGGAGGAGAGGCAGAGTTGCAATGAATTTGCAGTTTCTGCCTTTTTGCGTCTACGAAGCTAAATTATATTTCACACTCTTGCATGACGAAGCATTCGTCCCGCAAAATCTATGCATTCAAGTACATGGCGCCAAATCTGTTCTCTTTTATCGCTTTTTTACCCACCATGCACGATGAAACATTGTCGCGTAAAACATATGCATTCCACATTTTGGTGCCAACTCATGGCTAGTCCTACATTTTCTGAAAACCTTTGCGCGACAACGGTGTAGCATCACGCAATTCCACTTTGAACGACAAAAAAGTAATTTCATTGCTATTTTTTTTTAAATACTTTTTTTCATTTATTACTTTTTCATTTTGAATCACATAGACACTTAATAAACAAAGTATTAAATTACACCCAAACAAATCTACAAATGTTTAAATTAATTAAAACATTCATGCATATTTAATTAATATAATCATTTATTCAATAATATTTATTCAACAAAAACTTTAAAATCGCATATTAAAAAGTAACATTCATAAATAAAAACTTAAAACCCAAATATTATTATATAATTAAACATAAATAAACATAAATAAAATGTTATCTTGCTGTTGATGGTTTTGGTATTTGATTCAATTCTGCCTCACGTTCAACATCAAACTTCCACTCCAGAAAAGATGATTTGAATATGTTGTCAATGCACTTCATGAAATTTAGGTCACTTTGGTTAATATCCAAATCAGGCTCTAACTCATCGACCAAGTGCGTCTTTATCTACTCGGGGACGACTCTCCAAGACTCCTAATCCGCACTACATTTGTCACGCACTAATACCCAAACATCGCGCATAAACTTGTTGCACATATCCGACTTCTGAATTCCCATCAATTCTTCATAATTGATTTGGTAATGGCTCCCTCCAAAACTGTATCGGACCACAGGCGCAGCTCTTTTTTTTTCTTCTTGTCTACTAAAAAAAATTATATTAAAAATAATAATGCAAAGTATAAAATGTATAGAAAACACATAATTAATTTAGTGGGTATTACCTTTTTCAGAACTCTCGCCCTCCATCCTCTTCGATGAACGAGCACCTGAGTCTGCCATCATGCTTAATTTTGAATAACAATAGAATTGCAATCCGGAAAAAGGTTTGAGAAATATGGAACCCGGAACTGGTTATTTATAAGAACCTTGGCCAACTTGCATGTGAAGGAAATACTTGTGAAAACTAGTTCATTTAGCAACATTTATGGATGCAATTAAGAATTAAAAGGCGGAATCATGCTTGTATTCACTCAAAAACAAAACTTTACCCATGAAATTCAAGGCCTAGTAATTGTGGTGAACCAAGACTCAACTCAAGAACAAAGTGAGTTGACAAATATTATACCTTTGTTGATTCATATTTGCATAAGTAATGGCTAATCACCCAAGAGATAGGGCCTTCATTCCTTACTTCTTAGCTCCATGGATTTCTTGGATGAGGATGGTAGAATGGATTCTCCAAGTTCCAAAATAGGGAACCTCTAAGTCTCCATACCAAGGAGGCACTTGAAGAAGATATGAGTGACCTTGGAGGATGGAAGATTACCAGCTAATCCCCTCCAAAAGGGCTGCCCTCTTAGAGAGAAAAGGGAGAGACTTTTCTTTCCAATTTCCTCAAAAGAGAACCCTAATGAATTTTGGCTATAAAGTTCTTTATATAGTCACTTCACTTAAGTGACTAAAAGAACAAAACCCTATTTTTCATCACATGGCCGGCCTACCATAGGCATTAGGCTATTTGGGCCCTTTTAAATCTTAAGTCATTTAAGTTGTCATACAACTTAAGTTAATAGGCTTGACATTCAAAGACTATTCGGCCTTGAGGCCTAAAACTAACCCAAAGTCTAAAACGAACTTGTTCATTTGATTAATTAACATATTAATTAATCCTAGCCATAATCAATTAAACCATTTAAGTCTCCTCACTCAACTCCGTTGTTTCTTCAATCTCTACCTTACATGGTGTACGATCCATTAAGTTCCTTTTAGTGAGACAGTGGGCATTTGTTACTCTTAACGATCGATTCTGAATTGAAACATACTTTGAATTATCCCTTCAGTGATTACTTACCTTTAGGGCTTCCACAAACCATGAGTGACACTTAGCAGTATGTCATGGCTACCCAAGCTAATCAGAAGAGGTGGATAACCTATTCAGTTTAGGATTACAATGCAATACGGTTTTTCTCTAATACAATACTCTTGACCACATTGTTTGGTTTGATAGTTTATTCATATCTATTATCCAATGTGATTCTTTTACTTATATGATTACCTTGAATGTGATTTGGAACGACTTCCTAAATCTCATTCATACTCTGGCCAGAGATTCTAATCATATCATATAGTAATTCTCCCTCAAACGGTTTAAAGGTTAGAGATCCTTTGTTGCGCATTCACTTGCCTCCATGGTTAAGTGGCTTAACCCTAACTATGTCGTGGACACCCTCTGATGGAGTGACTTTGACATAGTCAAAGATCAAAGACCTAACCACAATACAACTATGATGCCTTAGGTTAAAGGATGACTTTGCATTATCCCAACCATGAGTTCTCATGTGACATGAGTATGAGAACTCCTTGTTGATCGTGTTTAGTGGACTCATTCTCTATTGAGCATCTACATGCTTGTCTTGGTGTCAATCACACCAATGACTCGAGACCAGTCACTCTCCCTATGAAAAGACATAGCACGTACTGATCTTAACGGACTGTCAATGCCCAATTGGCAATCCTATGATCAAGAAGGTTTAGGATATGTATAAGAAAAAGAATGGTCTCATGAATCTTTCTTTAGATCACATTCTTCCAATTGCATATTCCTTGGACTTATCGTTTAAGCATATAACATTTATATGAGATGGCTTAAAACAATAATCTTTGCCCTTTATATTAAACTAGATTAGTTTAATATGTGAAATGTTTGTAAAGTATCATCATATGATTGGTTTTAGGGCACATTTCCAACAGCGTGACGAAAGCTTCGTTGTGCAAAACCCGATTCTCTGATTCAATAGATTGAATCCTCTGACTCAGAAAACTGATTGTCTGGAGTAAAAATCTTGCGCGATAAAAATCTTGCGTGACGAAAGCTTTGTCGCTCAAGACTCTGGCGTCATCACCCTATGATTTCACCCTTACGCAACAAATGTTTTGTCGCTCAAAACGTATAGATTTGAAATTTGGCGGTAAATTTAACCGTATTTTTTACAGCCTTTACGCGACAAACACTTCGTCGCGGAAGGAAATATACGGGACGAATAAGTATTTCGTCGCACATACTTATTGTGTCGAATATTTCGTCGCGCAAAATGTTTACCGACGAACAAATACGTAATTGATTATAATTATGAAATTTACGTTAACATAGATCTTTATAATCTATATTTATGTAAATTTCATAATTACAAAACTTATTCAATTATAATATTTATTCTAAAAATAATAGAAAACTTAAATAAAGTAAATTAACCAATTCAATTATTTAAACAATAAAACATGAACTAAAGGCTAATTATGTCTAAAAACATAACTTAAAATAAAACCTTAAAAATAAATATTGTCCTCAAAAATATAAATTTAATGTTGTAGGCATAATTTACTGAACGATTATCGAGACCATAGAGAGAGAGAAAGGTGCGGCAATAGTAGAGAGAAGAGAGAGATGTGTAATTATAGGTGTGTGTTATTCCATCCCATTGTGCCTTTATTTATAGTAGTAGGGAAGGTTAATTCCTTACCCTTTAGGATTACAACATTTAATAGGTAATCAACTCCTAATAGGAATATAAGAGATATTTCCATATATGCTAGGATTTACACAATCATATTCCTAATCTAATATGACTACAACATTCCCCCTTGATACAATGAGCAAATGTAAGTCTCAAATCAACAGAAGAATGCATAAAAAGGTAAAACTCACAAAACCTTGCTATGGTAAAACCCAAGGTGGGAGAACACCTATAGGCTAAGGAGAAAAGTGAGAAGTTGCATTAAGTCAAAACTATACGTGTTACTCCCCCTGAGTTTGACATAACTTCCAAATGAGAACTACAAGCATTGCATATGAATAGTTAGGCATACCAATTCCTCGGATAAGCTTCTAGAAGGTTGACTTCGGCAGTGACGTCGTGTAGAGGTCGACAAGGTTGTCTGGGATTGGCTTGCATGACTTCAATATCTTGATGCTTTGCTGATGTAGATGTGGATGCAATATGTCTTGTCGTTGACTTCGTTGCTGTATCATGGCTTGGTAGAGTGGAGACATGCGGCATAATCTTCATGGATCTTTGTTGGGACTCAATGATGAATGAAAACAACAAGGACTTCGAATATGCTCAACAAGAACTCTTAACCATGTCTTTCTTGTGGCATAGTGAAGTAAGGTAAGTCTTGGAACAATTCGAAGGTTTCACAACTAAGGTCATATCGTGGACCTCCAAGATACTCTGATATCCCTAATGGTAAAGACATAACCATTTGGGGATTTTGCCTTATGCGGGTTTGATAAGTAACATGCGTCAACATAACAAACAAGGCAAGCAACTTTCCAAGGATTAGGACGGTTGGATCTGCTTGAGATAAGTTGGAATTTGTCCTCATAATACCTTCAGGGTATGTCTTTAATACCAATTCAGTGAATGTGTGAAGGCGCGGTGCTGCATCTTTACCAAGATCAATAGCAAATGAGATGTCATGTCTAAATACAATGAGCTAAGTACAATGAAGCACAAAGTTGAACTTTAGATATGGAATTTCGGATTCCATAACCACTTCAAGGGTCTCATTTGCATATAACGTATGGACGATCAAAGGTATACTCAAAAGTACCACATTCGGGGTATAGTTCGACTGGCAGACCAAAATACCGTCAAAACAATGCTTCAACTTCAGGTCAAGGCATAAACGAAGATCCTTCATCTCAAATCCCATCTTCAGGTGCGAGGTAGTTTTCTCAAGCTCTTCCGAAGTCTTAGTGAGATTCATAGTTTAACATGCAAGGGCATAATTTATATCCCTGACTAATCAAATAATCACTTCGACGGGTATACCACATCTGTCATATTGTAAGTGAAATCCTCAAACATGTTAAGAAGGTGTTTCATGGTTTTGGAACTATTTGAACCAGTCCATGTAATTCTTCGGGAACTTACATGTCTATCTTCATATCCATATCCCCATGTAGAAATACTAACCATATTTCATAATGTTGCTATCACTCATGTGACATTTTGAGAGAAACCTTACGCCGTAAGACGTGCATCATATCGCACTATTTCATTCATCTCATAATGCTTCCTTTCCCACTTGTAACACAATAGGGTTACTTTGGGTAGTGTAGGAACAATAGATCCAAAACATACTTTGGTGAGGAATTTGATATGGATTGTAACTTTAGTTATCCAATCAGTTCTACATTGTCACTTAATCAACAGAACACGGTTCGATATCGTCGTTTTTCATTTATGTCGGTAACTACCATATAAGTGAAAACATCATCGATGGTAATCTCATTTTAATTCCATTTAGCTTATCTAAACTATTATACTGGATCAAAAACTTCAAGTCTCAGGAGTAATCCAGATTAATCTCATGAGATGGAAATGATTTAGGACAGCGATCGAGTTTAGATTCATTATTGTGCCACGTCTTCCTCTTACACACCCTCCAGGGATGTTGACTCGACGTCCGTTAAGTATGTCTATCCTTACAGGCATGTTTGTAGAATATGTCTGGAGCAACATTCCGAAAGCTATAATTCGCCACACTTGCTTAGCATACTTGTGCGGTATGGGGATCACAATAAGACATAGTGGGCAACGTCCACGCAAATTCGCGTCGTTCTCCAGGAAATTTGACGTAAAGGGATCACGTGCAAGGGCTCGAAATGAGCTAGTGTGAAGGAGAAGCATGATCAATAAAAGATACACATCTTTCTTTGAGGACCCATATTGGTACATTATGGAGGCGCAACTTGGCACATGGAATGCACACCCAAATGCATAAATACAAAAATCGTCAAGTTCGTACCTAGTAACCAACTGTAACGTCATATAAGTTGGGTGGCAATCGGCCTCAAGGTGAACCAACATAACTGCGTACAAGATTGCATAACCCTAGGAAAAAAATCAAAAACTTGGTACGTTCACCAAAATTCAGCGATCATTTAAATTATGCTTTATGATCACTAGGCGAGGCTATTTAGGGTGAACATGGGAATTCGATGTTCAATTATAAACCTAAAATACATGCAGTACTTTATCGAAAACAGTCAATGTAAACTCTCCAACATTATCCAGTATATTGGACCTTATGGGATAAGTAAGGTTGTGAGCCCTTAATCGGCCATGAGGTTTAGCAGCAATGTTTGTGGATAAAGATGTGACTAATTTGTCGATTTATCAACCAAAACCCTAAGTATTTATATGGTCCGCATTTTGGTTGGATTAGTCCACATATATTCCCTTGAATCCACTTATGAAAAATGGTGATTTCGTATCTTTGCGAGGAATGATAAAGAAAATTAATTTTCCGAATGAGCAGGCTTGGCAAAGTGTGCTTGTAGGCACAAGATCTTTACTTCGTGTAAGGAGATGCGTCGTAGCATCATTGTTTGACCAAAATGTCCCAAAAGGTTGTGCCAAAGCAAGTAAATTACTCAATCACCAGGCTCCAGGCCGGCCACATATGGTGTATTCCCAATTGGGAGACAACTCATTGGCCCCAAATCAAAGCTTCAGGCTCATTTTTAAAGGTGGTGCAAAGATATTTCACTCTATTTTCTTCAGTGGTTTCATTCATGATCATTGTCATCTCGAATATCCTTAAAAAAACTCAACGACAGGGAGAATTTAATGTCCTTTAAATGGTGATGCAGTACCATTCATACAACGAGGTGCGTGCCAGTGCTCTTAATCAGGTTGGATAGACCTGAAGTCGTTGTTAGAGATGTGATTTAGGTGTAAAGTTAGTGTGCGTAGTACGCATTCATCCAGACAACTAACTTTCCCACATTCCTACCTTATCACGAGTTTAATTGAATTGGTCATATTATTAAGAAACATGCTTCAATTAACTCATATTCGAGGACAATATCAATAAGATTATCCATAAGTAAAACATACACCAAACTTGAATCCAAGAACATAGAAAAATGTTCACAAAGTAAATGGTTTACTAAGTGGATTTTGCCAACAAGGCCATCCATGTCAAAATTTGGCTCTTCCAACGGTGTTTGGTGCAGCAAAATTAGTCTCACATATTGACTACTAGAATGGTACTCCTCAATAACATTGGTAGGGGCACAAACATGTGCATAACCAATGATTTTTTCCATCAAGACGGAAGTAGATTCTGCAGGGTTACGGTTCGGGAATACTATCCCTTATTCTTGAAGTTTTAGGTCTTAGGTGCCAAGGATCACGCTTTGGGCATGATGCCACACTTTGGCAAGCCCTAATTCTACCATATGTTTGGGGTAGTAATCAGATCCGAGAATTTGGTAAACTTTTGCTTTCTACATTAGTGCTTCAGGGGCAAGTTAGAAACATGGAAGGATGAGAAAAGTATTCTCTAGTCAAAATTTGATCGGATTTATGAACTTCATAATTGTACTCATTCGTGGACGTAATCATGGTTTGCTTCAGGCAATGTCTTTCATGATTAATTAGTTCATAGAAGTGAGCCAAAGAGCCATGGAATCCTCATTCAAAAGGTATTTCTATTTGTAATGCTTTGGGCATAAGTCTTCGAATGAAGATCATGGCGGAGGCTTATTCAGCTCTTCCTTGCCATTAGTGCCTTCAATGGTGTCACAACTTCTTAATAGTCAAGTGGAGATTCATGTCTTGTACCCCACATAAAGTGGTTTCTATTAGAAGCGTCCAGATTAGGGAAATCGAACTTGTGACAGTTCGACAATCCACTGAATTGGAGGGAACAAGATTGTGATTGGTGCTATGGGAATGACTCATCCATAAGCATCAAAGTTAGAACATTCGGGTTTTAAGACATGGTTTTCATGAAAAACATCGGGTTTTCATGGGTGTATTGTTTTATGAAAACTTTGCGTTTCAATTGCACTAAATTTGAAACTACAGGTTCAATTTAGTTTATGGAAGAACACAAAATGCAATATACAACTAAGTGTAGTGGATTTGAGTTGCATCAGAAACTCAAGTGTGAGTACTTCGGGACTACGAAAGTGAGTCAACGGTTCAAAGAAAAAAATAAATTATTAAATCGATAATGTCCAAAAGCGATCTTCAGGTTAATAATTTTGAATTAATTATCAGATCAATGGATTGCATGTCACTTTTAATTAATTCAATAGATTAGGACCAAATAGGGTCGATCGTAGAAGAAAAAATAATTATAACATTCGGGGTTAAAATATTTAAAATGCCAAAAATTGGCATTGGATTAAAAAAGTCAATAGCCCAATAACATTGGACTTGGATGTCGTGAGTAGGGCACCAAAAATAAGGGGCGGGCTAAAAAAAAAAAAAAAAGCCGAAAATGGCTTTGGGCCGAGAAAAGAAGGCAACCTGGCATTGGATTGCTGGCTTCTGCTTTAGAGAAGCTTTTGTAGCCTCAAGCTGCGGGCTGTGCTCGGACAAGTTGCAAAAACAAAAAAAAAAAAAAGGGCAACCCAATAGGGCATGCAAGAGTATAGTTACACTGTTACACATATACACAAATAATTATTTACAACATATAAAAAAACAATTTCACAAAATTAATTATTTTCAACGTTTGTCACACTTACTAATAGTTGATCCATCACCGCCTTCTTCACGTAATCGGGCACAAATTTCTAAGAGTGTCACTCAACAGTAGGACAATTGTTTTGCATTACTAAACGAATCGAATGCTCAAACTCCACATATTGCATCATGTCATGGGGCCCAGGGGGCGTGTTGTTTCTTTCCACCATTCGATTCCAAGCCGTTGCTCTCCTACTACCCCTATTATTGGCCATCATATGTACAAAACAATGTGAAAAAAACTGCAAAACAATATGTGCTTATAAAGAACACGTAACACTTTACGCGACAAAGCCTTCGTCGTGCATAACCGTTGAGCGACGAAACGTTTGTTGCGCAAAGTACGAAATAAGTACGCAATAAATGCCAAGACTTCAACGCCACCGATCATTGCTTTGTGCGACGAAGTCTCGTCCCTCAACGTTATGTGTGACCAAAAGTTCATCATGTAATTAAGCGGTAATGCACAGTAAATACAGCGCCTTAAATGCTAACCGGTTGTTTCATAATGTTTTTATGCGACAAAATCTCGTCCTGCAAAGGTTTTAGCGACAAAAGTTTTGTCGCGTAAAGCCTTGCACGATTAATTGAAAATATTTATTTTATTTCGTCTCGAAAACAATTTCTTAACAAAATAATGTCAATACTATAATATTTTGAAAATCTGTTCTCGAAACAAAACAAAATAAATATAGTCCATAAAAATTTATGCTTCCAAATTAATAATAATTCAGTGCCATTATTTAATAAACCATAAATAGACTAATAAAAAAAAAATTCTAATCGTTCCCTGGTCCAGCCACAACGTGCCACTCTGTATCACGTTTAACATCAAACTTCAACTCCCGAAAACGATACTTAAACACGACGTCGATGCACTTCATCAAATTTGTGTCACTTTTGTCAATGTCCTAATCAGGCTAATATGCAAAAATAAATCAATTATACATATAACTATTATATTTTATCTAAAGAACTAAATTATTATTTAACTAATTAATATCTCTCCAAGACTCCCAATTCACTCCGCATCTGTCATGCTCCAATACCTTGACATCGCCCCTAAACTTGTTCACCATATCCGACTTCTGATATCCTACTAATTCTGTGTAAGTGATTTGGTAGGGGCTCTTAGTTGAAGAAGTGTATCGAACGCATATCGCAGCTCTTTTTTTCTTTTCTTTTTTTTTTCCTTGTCTACTCACAAAATAAAAACTTATATTAGTCTACTTAAACATTTCATTAATTAAACAACCAACAAAATTTAGTACGTATTACCTTTCTCATAAACTTCGCTCTGAACTCTCTTTGACGAAGGACCACCAGAGTTCGCCATAGCATACGGAAAAACAAACAAAAATTAGAATAATAATTCGGTGAATGTAAAGAGTTTTCGGATTAAATTCTGAAGAGACAAAGCGAAACTGGCAATTTATCATGGTGTAAACACCGCATTCAACACTTTGACCAAACAACTGACAGAACCTTTGCACGAGGAAAAAATTGGTCGCATTTTTTTGGCTCCGAAAACACAAGCATTTGTGCGTTTTTCTGCGAACCTTTGCGCGATGACGAGTTTTTTTTTTTTTTTTTTTTGTCGCTTAAGCTACTTTTGCACAACGAAACATGGCGTTGCTCAAGATGTTTGTCCTATTAAATTATTTTCGATGGGTTTGAGCGACGGAATGTTATCTTTGTCACGCTAACCTGTTTTTTATGACAAGTTTTATGTCATCGCATAAAGTTTGCTCTTGCAAATGGTTTTTTCTACTAGTGATGTGACATGTACACATCACTTGCCACATTAGATAGTCCACAAATGTCATATAAAAATGTGTTCACCCTAGAATTTTCCTTAAATATTTACTGGGTGACGCTATGTTTTATCTTTCACACACCCTCTGAATTTTCGACCGCAAGATCAAATGAACTAAAGAATATCAAAAGACGAAAATTAACAAAAGGTGTGTGGAAACTACTAATGGATGTGTGGATAGCACCACCCTATTTGTTGTTTCATAAACCTCTAACATGCATGCACGTGGAGTTTATATAAATAGAATTGATCATTTTGAAAATTTGTAGGTCTTTGTTAACGTTGGTATATTACTGGGGTACGTATCCAACTTTGCCTTAGCCAAGCTCCCAATCCACTTGAACTGGAGGATCATGCTCCGCATCCGCGTAATTCCCTCAATTTTTCTGGCCCCCGACGTTTTAGCCATACCCGAGTCGCGACGTTAGCTCGTCATGCAAGGGAGACTCAGAGACGCCAAGCGAGTACTAAGTAAGACATCATCTTAAGAAAAGGATTCGTAGCTCAGACTAGACGAGATTAAAGAAGTTGCAAGAATCCCCAAAGACTCAAAGGATGAGGTCGTTCAGGTTTCTAAACGTAGCCAAGGTGAAAGTATATGGAAGGAATTGCTCCTCCACCACACCTCGGTTATTCGCCACATTTTAATAGCTGCCCTTGGTATCCACTTCTTTCAACAATTGTCGGGCATAGACTTTGTGGTTTTGTACAACCCCAAGTTCTTCGAGAAAGCAGGAATCACTTCTTACAATGACAAGCTACTTGCAACCGTGGCTGTTAGATTTGTCAAGATTATTGCAATCTTCATGACTTTTATTTCATTGTATAAAGCCATCACGATTGGTGGGGCCTTCTTTCTTTACGCGGGAATTGTTGCGCTTGGTTGGTTCTTCTTTTATACGTTGCATCCAGAAACGCAGGGTCGATCCATTGACGATGTGGAGGTCTTGTTTGGTAAATACCACAAGTGGAGAGAAGACAATGCTCTTAACAAGACTAAGCAAGCTGATCATGGTTTTGATGATGACAACAAGGCTCAAACCCATTAGGAATAGAAGGGTAATGCTTAATCAATGTTTAATGCAATTTATGATGTTGATCAATTCCTTATCTCATATATTTCGGTAGTATGCAATTGTACTTACATCTGTTTGATATCCTACTAAAAAAAAACTTTATTATCATTTTGTAAGAAACATCTATAAGAATAATGTTCATTAAAACCCAAAAACTTGTTTGGTAGTGATGTTGAAATTTTTGAAAACTTTTGGTTTTCATCTTTAGTGAGACATAGATCTCTAGCAATCGCTCCAGCCAGTATATTAAATTCTGAACTTCTAAGAAGGATAATGTCAAAGAACCTAATTTTCAAACCAAATTTTGTAAACCAAATGATACGGTTGTTGATGGTTGGATTATTACTTAAGTGTTAATTAACATTATATTTGGGTTGATATTTGACTAAGGCCCAAAGATGTTAAAATGAGTGGAGTTTTGCCTGAAGCCCAGTCGACAAACCAAGAACAAATTAGCACCTCCTCCATTAAGACATAGGCCACATGCCCAAGATGGAAGTGACAAGTGATGGAGACTAACTTGCTATCAGTTAAAAATCACTTTCTAATGGCAATACAAGTAAATAGCTGATGACTCATTGCCCTTGGAAGCCCTTGGCCAAGAACAAAGCTAAAAGCAGTTAGGCCAAATCGTCTATAAAAAGGGAAGCAAGCACCAGAGACAAGGACACTCAACCAATCAAACTCAAAGGCATACAAACTCTGCTCTCAAGCTAGTTCATACCCAGAAAAGTTGAAACTGGCCCAGATTTAGTCCTTTTAGCAATAGTTCTCTTAGAAAAGCTATCTTCTGTCTAGTGTAAAGGCCCTGCTACCCTCCCTAGTGTTGTAGTATCGATTCCCTAATGTAAAACCTGTTTACCATCCATCCTGTTTAGCATACAACCTTTATAAAACTCAAAGAGAAGTGGATGCAAGACGTTCAACCTTGTTCGACAAGGTGAAATCTTGCCCATGTCTCTTTGTATGTACTTGTATTTAGTAGATCTTTTGCTTTATATAATTTTTATCATGTACTCAAGGTATTTCCAACTGTTTTCCGCCTAAGAATCCCAATTTACATTTAGATGTAGTTAACTTTACAAATCTGTTTTCATTAAGAACAAACTGAGACCAAGGAAATGGTTTAAAGGGTCCTGAACTCCCTTCATTTTGAACATACAAGATTATGAACTAAAAGTCCTTGTTTACAAGGCAAGAAAAAAAACTTAATGCAAACTTAAGTTTAAGTAACTTGGGCGTAATCGACTTAAATCATATCTACTTAACATTCATTATACTAAGATAACAGTGGCACGCCTAGCTTTTTGTTAGTTTTGATTATGAGCCTCAAGGTCTACATCTAAGGCCCCACAAAGGCACCTTTCAAAACTGACTAGTAACATATCTTATAGTACACCAAATAGCAAGAGCTTGAGCAACTATACACCAAGTGCCAAACCTCTCAGAGGAGTTGTGCCAGGGCTGATTCCTTGCCTGAAAAAAGTTTTGGCACTCTCAATAGGACTTCACAAATTTTGTATGCCCTGAAGAAGGAAATAACGGACTTTTAGGAGAAACATAGAGTATGGGCAACCACATTGTCCAAAAAGATCTGACATGACCGATCACCCAGAAGATTTCTCCTTCCTATAAAGCCCAGCTATTCTAGGAAGCCTATCTTCATTTGAAAAGTCACGTAGAAAGGTTACCAATGAATACTTGCAAGCCACCATGGTGCAAGTATTGAAGATTATGGAGAAGATTTCTCTTGAGACCAGATGAGAAGTGAGCAGACTCTGTTCCATAACAAGGAATCTGCAGAAGAGGTTAGAGTTGGAGTATTCTTCCCCAAGGAATGATCAAGCTAGAGAAGTAGTCAAGGATAAAAGCCTTGAGAAAGAAACAATGATTCCCCTATTTCCTTTGCTTTAAGAAAAAATGATAGGGGAAAAAGAAGGAAAAGCCTGGAACTAATCGACCTAAGGAGGAAGAGATCTTGGAAACGTATTTGCTCGACCCTCTATTATTCCCACTTGATAGTAGGGGCAGATCAGGAAAGATAAGAAGAAATATAGGATAGATCATCAAGTTGGAAAGCCTAGTGGAAAAGGTGTGTCCATAACTGCGGGCAAACCTCCTCCTTATAGGCAACCACCATTGGCTAATAAGGGAGGGGAAGCTAGGTAGAGACAGCCGAAGCAGCAAAAAGAAGCTTTCTTGGGCAATGAGAGAAGCCTGAAGTAGGGACTCCTTATACCCCACACAACAATGTAGTTAACCAGCAACATAGAAATGAGTTGGCTAAGCTGAAAAGGATAATGGTCAAGAATGCTCAACCCCAAGCTCCCCCGCTATTCAGGATCACGTATCAAAAGCCTACCTTAAATATATTGATGAGCAGAACCCTTTTCCCCTTAACTTCAAGATGTCTGTGTTCCTAACTTTCAGTAGAAAAGACTGTAATGTGTCCTCTAGAGATCACATCTTCAAGTTCTCCAACTACTGTGTGGCATTTGAAGATAATCCTAACTATAAGTTAAGGTTGTTTGGGAACTCACTGGTTGGCTTAGCATCTCAGTGGTACTCTTTGTTACCCCCCAATTCCATTGCTAACTGAGGGCAAAAGGAGATCGTTTTCCATGAGCAGTTCTATAGGGTGGAGCCCTAAATGACGATTAATAATCTAGTAGAGATAAAACAATATGAGCATAAGTCCACAGAAGACTTCATGATGAGGTTTAGGAGGACGAGGATGAGATGTCAGTTCCCTATCAACCATGCTTAGCTTATATCCATTTCTCATAAGGCATTAAGACTACCCTTGATAAAGAAGTTTTATGATATACAATTCAATGAACTGCAATGGTTGGTAATTGTTGCCACGAAGTATGAAAAAATGTTTATTGAAGAACAACAAGTAAAGTACTTGTCGGAGGTGTCTCCTTTCTACAATAACAAAGTTGCAATTCACCAATTAAAGTTCGAAGGTTCAGAGCCTGGAGAAAGGGACGGTAATGGAAGGGAAGGAATTGAGCTGTGTGCAGTCGAGATGACTACTCCCTTCAAGCCTTTAATAGTGAAAGGTTTGGTCTAACCAGTTAAAGACAAAAAAATAGTGATGAATGACGGAGGATTCATGCCTTTGAAGTCTCCTAAATATCAGACTTATTCTTTTGATTTGACCAAAAGTGGAGATCTATGAGGAATTGGTGCGGGCAAGAGTGATTGAGCTCGACAACACCAAAAAGATGCATAAGCCAGAAGAATCGAGAGGAAATAAGTATTGTAAAATGCATTACACCTTTAATCATTCCATAACTAACTGTGTACAATTCAAGGACTAGATACAGGACCTCAAAGTCAAAGGAAAGTTATTATTGGAGAAACCCCAGCAAATAAGATGATTGATATAGATCCCTTCCCAGAGGCCACAATAAACATGATCAAACTTAACTAGTTTGGGAACGGAAGAGGAAAAGTTACCTGAGAAGTGAAAGGAGGCAAGAAGTAAGCAACCAAACCTACAAAAGGAGTGAAAGGGTTGCCCGAGAAACTCAATCTTTAATCAATTGGGAGAGGAAGAGATAGAGGAGAGTGTAGGGTGTTTGTGTATGAAGGAGAGAGACAGAGTGATACAGGGAGAAACAACAGCTGACAAGGGGAGCAGGGAAATGAGAATGGGAATAAAGAAGAATGCACATACCTAATTGGTGAACTGGTGTATGCCTAACGGAAGTCCTCGACAGGCACCTTCACTCAGTGGTCAAGCAAACGTGTTTCTGCTCGTTTTTTAACACATCGGCATGGTCATTTCTTAAACTAACTGAAACTGTTAGTCAATGAAACTGTCCATCGGGCAAACTGAACTTAGCCAACGAATCAATGTTTCATCTCGCAAGCCTCAATGATTTGCGCACCAAATTTTTTGTTGGCGTCAAAATCTTGCCCTACGACAGTCAAATGTGGAAAACTTTCGTCGCCTAAAGTGCATTTGAGTGACGAAAACAATAATCCATCAGTCAAATGTGGAAAAATTTACGTGACGGAGGATTTTGCTGTGCAAGGTACCTTTTCTCAACGAATAAAAACCTTCATCGTGCAAAGGCCTTCAAGTAAATGCGGGTAAGGAGTTTTTTGGCACCAAATAGTCTCATGACAAAGAATTTTCCGCATAAACATTACGTGACAGATTTTATCAGGTAAACATTACGTGATAGATTTTATCAAGTAAAGGGCTTTGAAATGGTCAGTGCACATTGAACTCGTCGTATTTATTGCGTACTTTATGCTACAAAGGTTTCTTCGTTCATGGTTTTTAAGACCATGTTGAGCAGTAAAATTTTTGTCCTGCAAGGTCGTACAGATTATTTAAAAGCACAATCTCACTTTAACTTTTTCTCACATTGGTTTTCCCACAACCCTAAATTTCCTCCCTTTACATCTTGTTTTAATTTTGGTGAGATGGCCGATTTCGCTACTCTTACAACTAAGCAATGTGAATGAGAAGGATTTGGGAAAGGTATGTAATATATTTTTGGAAAAACAATTTTGGGTGAATCACTTACTTTGATGTTGAAATTTATGTTTTGTTTCCACAGATACTGCAGATAAAAAACCCAGAGATCGGTGCAGGCTCAAAAGGAGGAAAGTATGCAGCGTATGCGAATCATTTATGATTATATGAGGGGATTGAATATGACGACGAATGTGGAGCTTATGCACGATATTCAGCTACTAGTGCGGATCAACTGTTTTACGAAGTGGGCATCTTCGAACAATTTGCCCGAGGTATTGAAGAAGTCTATGTTGGATGAATTATCAGTAAGTGTAAATTAGTAAAATAATAATTATTTTTGTTAAATAGTATTATAACGATTAATTTGTAATTATTTTTTGCGTCACAATGTAACTATATTATTTATGTTACGGACCAACGCTTGATGAAGTTGATCGACGAAATGTTCAGGACGCATTACCGGCAGTGGTGGCCTAACGTCTAGTGACACATAGAATTACGGGGAAATCTTGACGGACTAGTGGAGTAGAAGTCTTAATTAAGTGTTGTGGACGAATAACATATGTTTATATTTATTAATTTGAGGACGATGTTTTTAATTATTTCTTTAATATGTATTTGAATTAAATTTTCAGTTAAATCGATTAGTTGGTTAATTTGATTTATTTGGTTTACTTAATTTGATTTAATTTTTTTTTTTTTACTAAATCAATTAGACAATAAACTCTTTGTGTAAATAAGCTTCAAATTTTCAAATAAATATTTAAATTTAATGTCCTCTATCGCTTCAGCATTTAGGCGGCGAACCTGTCATCGCCCAGAAATATTCATCGCGCAAGTGGCCAACAAATGCAGGTAGATTTCGTGCCAATTTTCAATGGTATATGTTTTGCGCGACAGAGGTTTCGTCGCACAAAGAGTTCGTGTTTATAGTCAGATTGCTCAGCTGTAGAGGTAGAAACTACAAATTTTGCAGCAACTGCCTCTGCCACTAGAAAAATTCAGCCTTCCTCCTTCCATAACTATCAAATCCATCATCTCTCCTTGAATCAATCTATCCTACTCTATTCGGTATGCATTTTCGTTTTGTATTTGAAAATTTCATTGTAAATTCGTACTAACACCATTAAATTTGTTTTCTATAGAGCTGTTGTATACGATTATCGATTATCGATTAAATTTGTTTTCTATATAATATATATATATATATATATATTATACTAATAAATTACGTAATAGTTAGGGTAAATTACATAGAACTACCTCAATTATTGGGTCATTAACAGTTTCATACCTCGTCTTTAAAAAGTTTCAATGTCATACCGTATCTTCGAATTTGTTTCAATGTCATACCTTCCATCAGTTGTCTGTCAATTCCTCTGTTAAATGCTGACGTGGCTTGTGACGTGGCACACTTTCTATTAAAAAACTAATAAAATATTATTAAAAACTAAAAAAATAAAATCATTTAATATTTTTAAATATAAAAATAATAATTAATTAAATAAAAGTTATTAATAAAAAAAATAAAAAAATAACCCCATGTTCGTCTTCCACCCCCAACCCCCTATCCCTGCAACCCAAAAAGAAAGAAAAGAAGAAGAAGAAGAAAAAAAAAAAACCCCCATCTTCATCTTCCCTAATTCCCCTTCTCTGCAACCCACCCCTTTCTTCCCCCTCCCGTCTTCCCCTTCCCTCCACCTCCGTACCCACCTTCGCACCCACCCTTTTCCCTCCTCTACACACCCCACTCCTTAAATCCACAATTATTCCCCCCATTTTCTCCGTGCCCAATTTCTCCACCAGGGGAATCAGCAGAAGACGAGATCTGGGTTGCAGGGAAAGGGGGGTTGGGGAAGATGAGGATGGTTTTTTTTTTTTTTTTTTTTTTTTATGGGTTGCAGGTAGTGGGTGCGAGTAGGGGTGGAAATTTTTACCAAATTATTGTACCAACCATAGCATACCAAATTATTACCAAAAATTTGTACCAATTGGTAATGGTACGGTATTTGTACTGTACCATACTGTTTCGGTACGGTACTAGTATCCAAAACTAGTACTGGTGGTATACCGTACCTACCAATATTATTAATATTATATTATGTATTTATTCATATAATTATTTAAGGGCAAAATTAATAATAATTATTGTGGAAGTGTAAAAAATGTAAAAAAAAAAAAAAAAAAGTAAACAATCACTCATAGTGACAAGCTTTACAACTTTCATGAAGATGTTAGCTTCAAAATCCAACACTTTAATCCATAATCCTTAAATTTATATTTAACCGTCAATTGTCATTTACGCTTTATTCTTCTTATTGAATTTTATTTTTTGAAAACATGATCATCTGGCGGATGTAAGAAGATGAATGGTTTAGATCTTTGATATCACGTTTCGATATTTACGGTTAACTGAAATATGAGTTGATGTCATATAGTTTGTAGAAACTGAATAAACATCAACCAATATTTTCACTAACCGTAAAATTCTAAACATAATATCTGTGACATCCCACATCGCCCAGGGGAGTGATCCTTAAATGTATATTCTCATCCCTACCTAGCACGAGGCCTTTTGGGAGCTCACTGGCTTCGGGTTCCGTAAAAACTCTGAAGTTAAGCGAGAAGGGGGCTTGAGCAATCCCATGATGGGTGACCCACTGGGAGGTTGCTCGTGAGTTCTCAAAAACAAAACCGTGAGGGCGTGGTCTGGGCCCAAAGCGGACAATATCGTGTCACGGTGGTGGAGCGGGGCGGGGAAATGATCTGCCCCGGACGGGGATGTGACAATATCAACGATCCAAAGCGTTCATCTTCCTGCATCCTCTAATAGATCATGTTTTCAAAAAAGAAAATCCGAAAAAAAAAACAAAATTTGATGAGAAAAATGAAGCGTAAATGTAAACAACAATCAACGGTTAAATTTTGATCTATAATTTATATGATTATAATGGCGAATTAGCTATGCTCTTATGATAGCTCCTGTCTACACCGCCGAGATCTCTCCGGCCTCGTTTCGTGGCTTCCTCACATCTTTCCCCGAGGTTTGTTCCATTACCATGTTATATTATCATGTAATATAGTAACTATTTTTGTTATTAGCCAGGGTGATATGTTTACGTAAATATAAGCATCTAAGTATTTGAAAAAAGTTATGCTTGCGAGACCATATATTTATATCACATATCTATATCATCTCATGTGACACGTGGTGCATACAATGAACATTCAATAAGATAAATTCATTAATTGATGCGGCATTTAAACCATCACTTGCCACGTCCGAAGGTATAAAAATATGGTAAAAAAATGTGATATTCTAACAATTTCCTCTTACAATGTAGGGGAGTGCTATTCACACATCCCTTTTCACCTACCACACACTCTTGTTAATTTTTGTCCACTGTTCTTCTTCAATTCATTCGATCCGATGGAAAAAAAATTGAGAAAATGTGTGAGACGGTAAGATAGAGTGTGTGAATAGTACCACCCAAAAAACAATGCTAGGGACACCAGATATTTATAGCACATTAGTGTATCATCTCGTGTCGCAAGTGATGTATGCAACCAACATTCAATCAGATAAATTCATTAATTAATGTGACATGTACACATCACTTGCCACATTAGATAGCGCACAAATGTCATATAAAAATATGTTCACCCTAGAATTTTCCTTAAATATCTACTGGGTGGCGCTATCCACACCATGTCTTACTTTCTATACACCTTCTGAATTTCCGACCGCAAGATCAAATGAACTAAAGAATATCGAAAGACGGAAATTAACAAGAGGTGTGTGAAAAATACTAATGGATGTGTAGATAGCACCACCCTATATATTGTTTCGTAAACCTCTCACAAGCATGCTTGTGCAGTTTATATTAATTGAATTGATCATTTTGAAAATATGCAGCTGTTTGTTAACGTTAGTATATTACTGGGGTACGTATCCAACTTTGCCTTAGCTAAGCTCCCAATCCACTTGAACTGGAGGATCATACTCGGCATAGGCGCAATTCCTTCAGTTTTTCTAGCACTCGGCATTTTAGCCATGCCCGAGTCACCACGCTGGCTCGTCATGCAAGGGAGACTCAGAGACGCCAAGCAAGTACTAAATACAACATCATCTTCTGAAGAGGAATCACAGCTCAGACTAGACGAGATTAAAGAAGCAGCAAGAATCCCCAAAGATTCAAAGGATGAGGAGGTCGTTCAGGTTTCTAAACGCAGCCAAGGTAAAGGTATATGGAAGGAATTGCTGCTTCGCCCTACGCCGGCCGCTCGCCACATTTTAATAGCAACCCTTGGTATCCACTTCTTTCAACAATTGTCGGGTACAGACTCTGTGGTTTTGTACAGCCCCAGTATCTTCGAAAAGGCGGGAATCACTTCTTACAATGAAAAGCTACTTGCCACCGTGGCTGTTGGATTTGTCAAGACCATTGCAATCTTGGTGGCAATATTTCAAGTTGATCGGTTCGGACGTCGTATTTTGCTTTTGTGCAGTGTGGGTGGAATGGTAGTTTCTTTTACGCTGCTCGGTGTAGGTCTTACGGTCATTAATTAATCCCCAAGCAAGGTCCCGTGGGCCGTCGGGTTGTGCATCGCCATGGTACTATTCATCGTTACTTTTTTCTCCATCGGGTTGGGACCCATCACGTGGGTCTACAGCTCTGAGATCTTTCCGTTGCAGTTGCGCGTGCAAGGGTGCGGTATGGGGGTGGCCGTAAATAGGGTGACGAGCGGGGTCATCTCCATGACTTTTATTTCATTGTATAAGGTCATCACGATCGGTGGGGCCTTCTTTCTTTACACGGGAATTACTGCGCTTAGTTGGGTCTTCTTTTATGCATTGTATCCAGAAACGCAGGGTCGATCCCTTGAAGATATGGAGGTCTTGTTTGGTAAATACCACAAGTGGAGAGAAGCCAATGCCATGCTTAACAAGACTAAGCAAGCTGATCATGGTTTTGGTGACGACAACAAGGCTCAAATCCATTAGGAATAGAAGGGCAATGCTTAATCAATGTTTAATGCACTTTATGATGATGATCAATTCTTTTATCTCATATATTTCAGTTATATGCAACTGTACTTACATCTATAAGAATAATTTTCGTTAAAACCCATTAACTTGTTTGGTACGTAGTGAAGTTGAAAATTTTGAAAACTTTTGGCTTTCATCTTTAGTGAGACACAGATCTTGAGCAATCGCTCCAGCCATTATATTAAATTTTGAACTTTTAAGAAGAATAATGCCAAGGAACCAAATTTTCAAACCAAATTTTGTAAACCAAATGATATGATTGTTTATGGTTGGATTATTACCTAAGTGTTGATTTACACTCTTAACTCCTATTGATAATACATCATTTGGTTTGCAAAATTTGGTTTAAAAGTTTACTACCTAGTATTATCCTTGTAAAAAAATCACTAAACACACCACATGAAAACCCCAGTCTACCTAGACATCCTTGCTTATTGCCTTACCCGTAAACCCTCACCGTCGCTTATCGACTCTTCCTTTACTCTTCTCTCCGATCTTAGTGTCCTTTTGAACATTTTCTAGTGGACACAAAATCTGTTGGAGAATAATTAAGAAATAAACAAAAATAACAAAAATAAACAGCACTTGAAATTCTAATATTTAGCCAAAAATACTTGTTATGCAGAATGAAATTACACAATAAATACAGAAACTAATATAAGAATAACAATGGTACTAACTTGATTACAGAAGGTAGAGGCTAGCGTAAAAGCTATGTCCTTCGAACAGTATTTTCGTCTCACTTTTGTGCTTGTGGTTCTACAACGTCTCCTCGACCAAGATTCAACTACCTGATTCAACAACCCACACTAGATTCTAGAATTCTAGCGAATTTGCTTTGTGTGCTTACTCTCTGGAAATTTCGTACAGAAGAAAAAGTGGAAGAAAGGATGATCTCACTTGGATACTATGATTGCAAATATATAGGTTGTTTCACACCCTTTCAAATACCTATTCAGCGTATTTGAAACTACACAACTCTTTCTAAGAGCTGTGTCTTTTAATCAAAACGTTTTTTAATTAATAAATTAATTAAACAATTAATCCGAAAATTAAAATTAATGAATCAGATTAATTTTAAATTCCCAGCCCAAGGCCCTTGTCTTGATTAATTAATATTAATTGCATTTAGGCTATATTATACATGCCTAATCCACACAACCATAAGGCCCAAACCTTCAATCCATTTCCGAATGGTCTATGTTCTAATTCCCACACCAAAAGTCTCAAAACCCTTACAAAATCTTCATCATCAAGACCGATCAAGCACTCAAGTTCTGTGCTCACTCTCACCTTTTAGGAAGGTTCAGAGTCTCAGACATCTTATTTTCTTTGTTAAGTAACAAGACATTTTATCGATATGTTTGGTAGATGTGTTTAATATTTAATTGTTTGTTCTTGTTAGAACATTTAGTTAATTTAGAATCTTCTACGTAATTGCAAGAAGGTAAATTTTTATACTAATTATTTTAGGAATTCGTCTCATATGGGTTTTATCAAACCCTATATATGCATATATTATACACATTGTATCAGACAAATCAGGGAATCATATTTCTATATGGTATCCTAGCAGGTTGCTCCATGTATAAGGCCAGGGAGACTAAATTTATGGACAAAGTTTTGAAAATTAGAGGACATGAAAGTTAATGATTGGTTTATTATTTACACATTGATAAATGTGCTTATTCTTATTGGTGACACATCATTTAGTTTATAAATTTAGTCTCCAAATTTGGTCTCCCTAGCATTACCCTTTGTGTTGTCCACGTGCTAGGCATGAAAATTCAGTGACACACTCTGACCCCAATAACACAAGTTAGGAGGCTGTAATATGTTGGCCACCACTAAATTAACCACATGAACCCATCATGAGATGACGTCACAAGCCGACTTAGTGATGAAAAACTTCGTAAGATAATTATGATGTGAATGAATTTGAACCAAACTGTTCTTTATTAATAATCGAAACAGACTACTACGCAAACCTCATCAACCTCCCCAGTTGGGAAAACATGTTCAAGGATGTAATCTCATCCTTCACATTACACCAAAGCTGATAGTAACCTCACACAACAGTTAACACAAAACAAAGTAGTGTCATACATAATCAAAAGTACAATCTTGCAATTATTATATACTTGAATAAACTACAGTAAGGGACTCATGACCAAAATAGGAAGGTGAAGGTCTCATTGGCAAGCCTACCCTTCACTTCCTAGGTTATCCTTGTTCTCAGTATGTCCTGAGAGGTCGACAAAATAAAGTGTGAGTGGATCAAGTTTATCTAGTTAAAATCATTTGAATATAATAACCCTCGTTTTGAAATGATATATATAGTCAAAAACTATATACATATAACACTACCATAACAGTAATCAAGTTTATATCACATCGCTCGTCATATCAAAGAATGTAAATTCCATTCACACTATCAAAGTAATTCAAGTGTATAGCAAGTAGGTGAAGTGGCATTTACCTGATCGATGACTAGCCTCTATTAACAAATCTATATTTTACTAGAAATATCAGTACCTACAATAAACCTACGGTCGTAGCTAGCTAGACAATATGTATGATGACCATTTGGTGAAAATGAATCACCAATAGTCTTAAGATATCATCGAAGTTTAACTAGATTTAAGTCTCCTCAAAAACTACTAAAGAACATAATATAATATATTATATTATAATATACATCAAATGGTAAGTAGATCGTCCTTCCTCATTAGGCTCCTTGCATGATTCCTTTTGAATAGCTACTAAATTAATTAGTCATACATTCGAAGAAAAAATTAATCAACAAATAAAAATAAACTAATCTTCAATCAATTGGGAGAGGAAGAGATGGAGGAGAGTGTAGGGTGTTTGTGTATATGACATAGAGAGAGAGATGCAGGGAGAAACAGCAGCCGTCGAGGGGAGTAGGGAAAGGAGAATGGGAATAAAGAAGAACGCACAGACCTAATTGGTGAAGTAATGTTTGCCTGATGGAAATCCTCGACAAGTACCTTCACTCAGTCGTCGAGCAAACGTGTTTCTGCTCGTTTTTTAACACATCGGCGTGGTCCTTTGTTAAAACTAACTGAAACTGTTAGTCAATGAAACTGTCCATCAGGCAAACTGAACTTAGCCAATGAATTAGTGTTTCATCCCGCAAGCCTCAGTGACTTGCGCGCCAAATTTTTTGTTGGTGCCAAAATCTTGCCCTACTACAGTCAAATGTGGAAAACTTTCGTCGCCTAAATTGCATTTGAGTGATGAAAACAATAATCCGTCAGTCAAATGTGGAAAAATTTACGTGACAAAGGATTTTTCCAGGAAACGTACCTTTTTTCAATGACTAAAAACCTTCATCGTGCAAAGGCCTTCAAGCAAATGCGAGTAAGGAGTATTTTGGCACCAAATAGTCGCATGACGAAGAATTTCCCACGTAAACATTACGTGAGAGATTTTATCAGGTAAAAGGCTCTGAAATGGTCAGTGCACATTGAACTAGTCGTATTTAAAATATCCTAAGGTCTTGTTTTAATTTTGGTGAGATGGCCGATTCCGCTACTCTTACAACTAAACAATGTAAGGAAGAAGGATTTGGGAAAGGTAATAATTAAGTTTCTGTGGATGTAATATTTATATTTTTGGAAAAACAATTTTAGGTGAATCACTTACTGTGATTTTGAAATTCATGTTTTGTTTCTGCAGATACTGCGGATATAAAAACCCAGAGATCGGTGCAGGCTCAAACGTGCGCAGCGTATGCGTATCATGTATGATGATATGAGGGGATTGAATATGACGACGAATGCGGAGCTTATGCATGACAATCGGTTACAAGTGCAGATCAACTGTTTTACGAAGCGGGCATCTTGGAACAATTTGCTCGAGGACTTGAAGAAGACTATGTTTGATGAATTATCAATAAGTTTAAATTAATAAAATAATTATTATTTTTGTTAAATCGTATATTATAACAATTAATTTGTAATTATTTTTTGTGTCACAATGTAACTATATTATTTATGTTATGGACCAACGCTTGATGAAGTTGATCGATGAGATGTTCAGGACGCATTACCAGCAGTGGTGGCCTAACGTCTAGCGACACATAGAATTATAGGGAAAGCCTGATGGACTAGTGGAGTAGAAGTGATAATTAAGTGTTGTGGACGAATAACATATGTTTATATTTATGTATTTGAGGACGATGTTTTTAATTATTTCTTTAATATGTATTTGAATAAAACTTTCAGTTTAATTGATTAGTTGGTTAATTTGATTTATTTGGTTAACTTAATTTGATTTAATTTTTTTTTTTTTTTACTAAATCAATTAGACAATAAACTCTTTGTTTACATAAGCTTCAAATTTTTAAATAAATATTTAAATGTAATGTCCTCCGTTGCTTCAACATTTAGGCAGGGAACCTATCATCGCACAAAAATATTTGTCGCGCAAAGTGGCCAAAAAATTCAGGTAGATTTTGTGCCAATTTTCAATAGTATATGTTTTGCACAATGAAGGTTTTGTCGCACAAAGAGTTCGTGTTTATAATCAAATTGCAGCAACTACCTCTGCCACTAGAAAAATTCAGCCTTCCTCTTTCCATTACTATCAAATCCATGCTCTAATACTCCCATCATCTCAATCTTCATCATCTCTCCCTAAATCGATCTATCCTACTCTATTCGGTATGCATTTTCGTTTTTTATTTGAAAATTTCAATGTGAATTCATACTAACGGCATTAAATTTGTTGTCTATAGAGCTGTTGTATATGATTATCAATTGGTGAAAAACGAAATAGGAGGTATGTTCTTTGGTTTTTAAATTTTAAATTATTTAATTTATTTTTTTATTATGGTGTGCTAAATTGTTTGTACAAAACAAAATTGTTTTGTTTTGTACAAAGTTAATAGTAACTAACTTCGTGCACGTTTTTTTCAAAATAAACTTAGTTTCCCGTTCGAGGATTAGTTGGATTTCACACATGGCCGCAAAAGCATATGATTGTGGTCTAATTGATTCTTGAATTGTCCCATTATTTGGATAGTTTGGGAACGCACAGTTATGGGGTGTAGTTTACGGTTCACGGATTAGGTTTTGGTCATGGGAATTTCGGTCACAGTTTTTAACATTCTTCGTGTTCCTGATATGTATTTTATATCTACGTCGTGCAATTGAAGAACTATAGATAGATGCTGCCAGAATTGTCTCATGTCGAAATCTAATCTAATGGAGCCGTAAACAACGTTACGTAACTATGCATTCCGGAATGTGGATATGAAATATTGGTTATTATTGTTTGCTGGGTTTGGGAAACGCTATAATTATAGGGGAGGTTCTGCCGAAATTTCGATAGTTTCATTACTTTGTCTCACAATTTTTTTTTTTATGACCTTTGTGCAACGAAGATTTCTTCGCCTAATATCTTATGCGACGGAATTTTACTTTCTATGACCAAGTGTCCTTCATCGCGAAAACTATAAAATGTAGAAGTGAATGTTAACCAAATTCGCCCTACGAACTAGTTATTTCCTAAGGGCAAGGTTTCGTAAGGCAACCCCAATTTTCTGGTGGCGGGTGAGCTTGTGACATATATGGAACAATATCACACAGTTTTTGCGCATATATAGTTGCGTGCCTAAAATGAAACTAAATATGGAACCATATTTCAGTTTTTTTATTTCGTTGCTTTGGTATATAAGAACTAATTAACTAAATTGTGCTCTAGAATTAAGATAATTCAAATCTGTTCGTTGATTGATGATAGTACTGGATGACGGTGTTTGTTTCCATGAATAACAACATTTCGGACATATGGATATAATTTGTATAAATGGTACTTGATTAATAGCTCATTCCTCGTATCTAATTCTCTTTCTCTGTGTCAAGTGATCTCTTCATTTCTCTCTGATAAGTTATATGTTAGCCTCTCTCTATCTATCTATCTATCAATTCATTTATCTAGCTTTATACATATGGAGATGGCTGACCAGAGAGCAAAAAATAACGTCGTCTACGGCCAACCCCAGAATATTGCAAACTTTGATCCCCCAAACAAACCCAAGACAAAGAAATTCGTTGTGGCCTGTGCCGTTTTGGCTTCAATGACATCTATCTTACTGGGTTATGGTAATCGTTTCTTAAAACTCATGGATATTGTTAGCGGTTGTGGTTCTCTAATGACACACTCATTCTCCACTCCTGTTTTTATTTGATTAAAAATATTATCTTACTATTGCAATCCGCCATTCTCCTTTCCTACTCATTTTGTTTTGGAAGAAACTTCTCCACCTGCGACACATGCTTATTTCAAATTTATTTCCAGATATTGGTGTAATGAGTGGAGCGTCTCTCTTCATCAAAGAAAACCTCAATATCAGTGACGTTCAAGTCGAAGTTCTTAATGGTACCTTGAACATATACTCTCTCATTGGCTCCGCCTTGGCCGGTAAAACCTCTGACTGGATTGGACGCCGGTACACCATAGTACTTGCCGGAACAATCTTCTTTATTGGAGCTCTCCTCATGGGTTTTGCCCCAAACTACGCCTTCCTCATGTTCGGTAGATTCATTGCCGGAGTTGGAGTTGGCTATGCTCTTATGATAGCTCCTGTCTACACCGCCGAGATCTCTCCGGCCTCGTTTCGTGGCTTCCTCACATCTTTCCCCGAGGTTTGTTTCATTAGCATGTTATATCATGTAATATACTAACTATTTTTGTTATTAGCCAGGGTGATATGTTTACGTAAATATAAGCATCTAAGTATTTGAAAAAAGTT
The DNA here is from genome assembly GCF_963583255.1 of Pyrus communis. Classification (NCBI taxonomy): domain Eukaryota; kingdom Viridiplantae; phylum Streptophyta; class Magnoliopsida; order Rosales; family Rosaceae; genus Pyrus; species Pyrus communis. Next base: position 7,103,334 of record NC_084805.1, on the reverse strand, counting down.
ATGCTTGCGAGACCATATATTTATATCACATTTCTCTATCATCTCATGTGACACGTGGTGCATACAATGAACATTCAATAAGATAAATTCATTAATTGAGGTGGCATTTAAACCATTACTTGCCACGTCCGAAGGTATAAAAATATGGTAAAAAAATGTGATATTCTAACAATTTCCTCGTAAAATGTAGGGGAGTTCTATTCACACACCCCTTTTTACCTCCGGCACATTCTTGTTAATTTTTGTCCATTGGTCTTCTTCAATTCATTCGATCCAACGACTAAAAATTGAGAGAATGTGTGAGATGGTAAAATAGAGTGTGTGAATAGTACCACCCAAAAACCAATGCTAGGGACACCAGATATTTATAGCACATTAATGTATCATCTCATGTCGCAAGTGATGTATGCAACCAACATTCAATGAAATAAATTCATTAATTAATGTGACATATACACATCACTTGCCACATTAGATAGTGCACAAATGTCATATAAAAATGTGCTCACCCTTGAATTTTCTTGAAATATCTACTAGGTGGCACTATCCACAACATGTTTTACTTTCCATACACCCTCTGAATTTTCGACCGTAAGATCAAATGAACCAAAGAATATCAAAAGACGGAAATTAACATGAGATGTGTGAAAAATACTAATGGATGTGTAGATAGCACCACCCTATCTATTGTTTAGTAAACCTCTCACAAGCATGCACGTGGAGTTTATATTAATTGAATTAATCATTTTGAAAATACGTAGGTGTTTGTTAACGTTGGTATATTACTGGGGTACGTATCTAACTTTGCCTTAGCTAAGCTCCCAATCCACTTGAACTGGAGGATCATGCTCGGCATCGGCGCAATTCCCTCAGTTTTTCTAGCACTCGGCGTTTTAGCCATGCCCGAGTCACCACGCTGGCTCGTCATGCAAGGGAGACTCAGAGATGCCAAGCAAGTACTAAATAGAACATCATCTTCTGAAGAGGAATCACAGCTCAGACTAGACGAGATTAAAGAAGCAGCAGGAATCCCCAAGGACTCAAAGGATGAGGTCGTTCAGGTTTCTAAACGCAGCCAAGGTGAAGGTATATGGAAGGAATTGCTCCTCCGCCCCACGCCGGCCGTTCGCCACATTTTAATAGCAGCCCTTGGTATCCACTTCTTTCAACAATTGTCGGGTACAGACTCTGTGGTTTTGTACAGCCCCAGGATCTTCGAGAAGGCGGGAATCACTTCTTACAATGACAAGCTACTTGCAACCGTGGCTGTTGGATTTGTCAAGACTATTGCAATCTTGGTGGCAACATTTCAAGTTGATCGGTTCGGACGTCGTATTTTGCTTTTGTGCAGTGTGGGTGGAATGGTAGTTTCTTTTACGCTGCTCGGTGTGGGTCTTACGGTCGTTGATCAATCCCCAAGCAAGGTCCCGTGGGCCGTCGGGTTGTGCATCGCCATGGTACTATTCATCGTTGCGTTTTTCTCCATCGGGTTGGGACCCATCACGTGGGTCTACAGCTCTGAGATCTTTCCGTTGCAGTTGCGCGCGCAAGGGTGCAGTATGGGGGTGGCCGTAAACAGGGTGACGAGCGGGGTCATCTCCATGACTTTTATTTCATTGTATAAGGCCATCACGATCGGTGGGGCCTTCTTTCTTTATGCGGGAATTGCTGCGCTTAGTTGGGTCTTTTTTTATACGTTGTATCCAGAAACGCAAGGTCGATCCCTTGAAGATATGGAGGTCTTGTTTGGTAAATACCACAAGTGGAGAGAAGCCAATGCCATGCTTAACAAGACTAAGCAAGATGATCATGGTTTTGGTGACGACAACAAGGCTCAAATCCATTAGGAATAGAAGGGCAATGCTTAATCAATGTTTAATGCACTTTATGACGATGATCAATTCCTTTATCTCATATATTTCAGATATATGCAACTGTACTTACATCTATAAGAATAACTTTCATTAAAACCCAATAACTTGTTTGGTACGTAGTGAAGTTGAAAATTTTGAAAACTTTTGGTTTTCATCTTTAGTGAGACATAGATCTTGAGCAATCGCTCCAACCATTATTTTAAATTCTGAACTTTTAAGAAGAATAATGCCAAGGAACCAAATTTTGTAAACCAAATGATACAGTTGTTTATGGTTAAATTATTACCTAAGTGTTGATTAACATGCTTAACTCCTATTGATGATACATCATTTGGTTTGCAAAATTTGGTTTAAAAGTTTGCTACCTAGCATTATCCTTCTAAAAAATTCACTAAACACACCACGTGAAAACCCCAGTCTACCTAGACATCCTTGCTTATTGACTTACCCGTAAACCCTCATCTTCGCTTATCGACTTTCCTTTTATTCTTCTCTCTGATCTTAGCGTCATTTCTAACATTTTCTAGTGGACACAAAATATGTTGGAGAACAATTCAAAAATAAACAAAAATAAAAAAAATAAATAGAACTTGAAATTCTAATATTTATTAACCAAAAATACTTGCTGTGCAAAATGAAATTACACAATAAATACAAAAATTAATATAAGAATAACAATGGTACTAACTTGATTACAAATGGTAGAGGCTAGCATAAAAGCTATGTCCTTCGAACAGTATTTCCGTCCCACTCTTATACTTGTGGTTCTGCAACGTATGCTCGACCAGGATTCAACTACCTAATTCTACAACCTGCACTGGATTCTAGAATTCTAGCAAATTTGCTTTGTGTGCTTACTCTCTGGAAATTTTGTATGGAAGAAAAAGAGGAAGAAAAGATGATCTCACTTGGATACTGTGATTGCAAATATATAGGTTGTTTCACACCCTTTCAAATACATGTTCAGTGTATTTGAAAGTACACAACTCTTTCTAAAAGCTGCGTCTTTTAATCAAAATGTTTTTAATTAATAAATCAATTAAAAACTTAATCCGAAATTTAAAATTAATGAATCAGATTAATTTTAAATTCCAAGGCCAAGGCCCTTGTCTTGATTAATTAATATTATTTGCATTTAGGCTATATTATACAAGCCTAATCCACACAACCATAAGGCCCAATCCTTCAATCCATTTCCAAATGGTCCATGTTCTAATTACTAGACTAAAGGACTAAGGGGGCGTTTGTTGCGCCGGACTATCTCGGACTGGATTAGCTTCAAGGACTAAGCTGGACTGGCTTAGACTAGACTAAACTGGACTAACTTAGTGAAGCGTTTGGTGCAGTATTGGACTAAGAAGCTGGATAATAACAAATTCTAATATTATATTATTTAATATATAAATTATTAATATTTTATTATGATCTTATCTTTTTCTCCATCTTTTCCTACCATTTCCGTCCCACTCTTTTCCTCTTCTCTCATCGTCCCACCCTCTCCCTCTTTTTTTCCTCTTAGACCTCTCAATTCATGTCTCTTTCTCATTCCTGGTCAAACTCCTTATTGATTCAAGTCTCTATTTCTCTGTCCTCCCTCCCTCTCTAGCTATGCGTTGTTCGAACGGAACCTCACGGCATCAATTTTCCCGACGAGTTGCAGGTTTCCCGATGTGTTTTCCGGCCAACCCTCATTAAATTGGATGAAGTTAGCACCGCCAAAAAATTCATCACCATCCCTGGACCGAGATCTTAGCTTTGAATGCTCGAATCTGTCATGGATTTGAAGAAGCCCAAACAGGCCGAGACTTCCAGGCCATTTTCCGGCCACATTCGACCACATTTTAGCCTCGATTCAGGTAAAATCGTAATCTTGTCACTCCCAGCTTCAATTTGGTATATTTTATATGAAAGTTGGTTGTGAAATGGATCTGAAAGAGAGTCGGAAAGTTAATGATTGATCTAGGTGACCGGAGATGACGAGGAGTCTGTCGGGAGTGGTCGTTGAGCATGACGAGGACGAGAAATAGAGGATAGTCTTAGCTAGTCCCATGGTTATTGGGGGGGTCTCGCTAAGACCTCTTAGTGAAGGGTTTTGTCCATGCTAGTCCCCTTTAGTCTCATTAATGTTAGTCCCAGCATGGAACAAACATAGTATTGGACTAATAGCTAGTCCAGTCCAGTCCAGTCCAACTTAGTGAGGGCAAACAAACGCCCCCTAAATCTATATGAAGGGCAATGAACCTGTAGTGTTTCCTAATGTGGGACACCAAAAGTCTCAAAACCTTTACAATAACCCACATTTTGAGATGACTATGTGGTCCTAGAGAAACTAAGATACGAGAGTAAACAGTATATGTGACATTGATAGGAGCATATTTGTGCGACTTAGTTAGCTTGTTCTTGTGCATTTGTGTTGTTATTTCTTAATTAATGTAGTATTTCAAGTCATTTTCGTGTGTTTGTAGGTCTAAAGGGTTAAAGTACCAAGAAAGTGCATTTTGGTGCATTTTGGAGCAGTTTTGGGCACTAAATGGATAGCTTGTGTGGAGCAAGGTGGATGGACGAATTTGGAGTCAAAAGAGGCTAGGAACATGCTACAAATCAGAAAAGGAAAGTTCAAGACAAAAAAGATAAGGAAAGAGCAAGAAATATGGAAACTTATCCTAACAACCTTATCCTATCTTATCCTAACCTAATCTTGTTCCATCTTAATCCTAGCTGCAAGTGGACCTAAAAACATGATTTCTAGAAGCCTTATCTGACCCTAAAAGGGTGCCGCATCTTTCCCCCTTTTATCTCTTCTAGAAAACCCAAAATCAGCCACAAAACACCTAGTTTCTAGAAGGCCCAATTTTGGACGAATTTCCTAAACCTTTTCCTTTATGGATTCTAATTTATTAGGCCATATTCCTTGTGGATTTGGTTTATACAAATCCTTTTCTGAAATTAATTGGGCCAAACCCCCTCCTAAGTGGATTTAATGACTTGTGCCGAAACCTAGGGCCCTAATCCTTAAAAATCTGCTAAGTTGTAACCCTAATCTAATCAACCCTAGGGTTGGCCGAACTATATATTCATATTTTCAGCCACAAATTCGGATGAACCCTCATGCTATTCAGAAAACCCCTTGCCGCAAGCCTTAGACCCTATTCTCCATCATTCATACACTTCATTCACATCCATCTACAACCTGCCGCAACCCTTCACCATAATCAGCCATCATTCATCATCCCAAGCAAGAATACATCGTTCATAACCCCCAAAACCACCACCCACATCTTGTGCCGCAGCAAGGAAGAAGAAGGAAGCCCTAGCCGTGCATGCCATTCGAATTGGATTGCTGGAACGTGTTAGGTGTAATCTTTCTTGTGTTTTCAATGTTTAAATTCAATAATCTTTGTTTTGTGAGTATGAGGAACTAATCCCCTCTTAGCTAGGGGGAATTTCGAAACCATGACTATATTTGCATTATGATTTGATTACTTCCAGTTGTGATTTCATGAATTGTGAATTCAATTTACTTATTTGTTTGAATTAAAACTTTTTTGTGTATGTGGGTTGAGAGTGCACACTTAATTTGCATGCATAAATCTGATGCTAGGATATAAGGAAGCTTCACCTAATCGTTGTGAACTTATATTCATAAGTAGTAAAGGTTGTTAGTCACAATCATGTTAAGTAAATTCTTGGCATAAGTATCATGCGCTTTCATAGTTACGAATGCCTCGTCAACACTTATGATTTTCATAGAAATTAATGATCTTTGATTGTTTCTCTATTATGCGCTTTCATGTAGAGAACTTTTGAGAAATAATTTGATTGCAATGCGCTAATTCCATTCAATTCAATGACTTAGGGAAAATCTTAGGGTTAATTTAAGCATACCTAATTAACTTAGGGTGTTAAGGTTCATGGTTCATTGAATAAGCAACTGGAGATTGTTTTGTATGCAAGTATGTCATGTGTGGAGAAAGACCTCCTAGCTAGCCCATCGTCCATTTATTTCCACCAAATTCGTGCAAATCTACCTAGTTCTAATTTTTGTTTTGTTTACTTTATTTTCGTCCAAAACCAAATCCCCTTTATTTTAGAGTGTCTAAATAGTTGGAATCTGTTTTAGATTGTGTTTTCAAGTGATTTGAGTCAAGTTACAACCAAAATTCGTCCAAAATTGTGTCTAGAGTCAAATCTGCCCAGTTTGTGTTTTTAGGCAGTTTTGAGTGCTTTTAGCTTAGTTTGAGTCTTGTGAACTTGTTTTGAGTCTTTTAAGTTGAGTTGAGTGTTTTAAAGCTTAGTTTTATCTATTTGAGTCAGTTTAAAGTGTTTAGCAATCCCTCCTAATCCTTGGTTTAAGAACGATCCCTACTTACATATATACTACAATTGTCAAAATAGGGTTTAATTTGTTTGTTAAGTTAATTTTCGCATCAGACATACATCAAGAGAGGTGTCTTTTGGACTTGAACCTACCTTAGTATATACTTATCGGATTTACTAGATGATGCAGTGAATATAAAATCTTGAACTATTCATCTCTGCAATAAACCAAGACAATAAGCAAAACATATGCCACACCAACACATGACAAATTCACACGTTTGTGTTCTTTTTGGTCCTGAACAAATCCCGGATTCATGAGAGCTTTAGAGAATGTAGCCATGTAATTCTCATAAATGCGACCCCGCATTTACTCTCATATAGATGATATGAATTAAGAATATGTTGCTACTATTCCACTTGATTTACAAGTATCAATATCATTAAACTAATGTATCCTACACCATCAGCAGTCACCACACTTCTTCCATCACAGGAATGGGTATGTAAGTGTGTTTCTTCTTGAATCTAGCCAAACTAGTTTGTCTATTGAACCTAGACCATAGGATCTCCAATCAACTAGGTTAGGTTTCCATTTAGCAGTTTCATTTTACTCTATTGGCTTTAAACCCATTCCCATCAATGTATGCTTAACTTGCTCACTAGATAAACCTTTAGTAAGCGGATCCACAATATTATCTTTTGACTTGACATAGTCAATAGTAATTACACCACTAGAGAGCCATTGCTTTATTGTATTATGCCTTCATCTAATTTGTCTAGACTTCCCATTGTATACACTATTTTTAGCTCGATATTGTGCAGCTAAACTATCACAATGTATACATATTGCCGTTATAGGTTAGACCATATGGGAACATCTTCCAAAAAATCTCTTAGCCACTCAACTTCTCCTCCACCCATATTGAGAGCTATAAATTCTGATTCCATAGTTGATCGGGCTATGCATGTTTGTTTCGAAGATTTCCAAGATATTGCTGCTCCTCCAAAAGTAAATACATGTCCACTTGTGGATTTCGTATCAGTATTATCCGATGTCCAATTTGCATCAGTAAATCCTTCAAGCATAGGAGGATAACTTGTATAATGCAATCCATAATTTATTGTATGCTTTAATTATCTCAATACTCAAATTAAAGCTTCCCAATGATCATGCCCAGGATTACATGTATATCTACTCAGTCTACTCACTAAGTATGCTATATCAGGCCTTGTACAATTCATAATGTACATAAGGCTTCCAATAATTTGTGAGTATTCATGTTGAGATATAGCATCTCCTCTATTTTTCTTAAGTTTTCTATTGGCATCAAAAGGAGTAATTGCATCTTTACTTTCCAAATGACCATATTTTCTAAGTGTAGCTTCTATATAATGGGACTGTGTAAGAATATATCCTTCTTAGTTTCTTTTTATTTTTACACCAAGAATCACATCAGCTAGTCCAAGATCTTTCATATCAAAACTGATTTCAATATCTTCTTGGTTCAATTTATTATCTCTTTGTTAGTTCCCATTATAAGCATATCATCTACATATAAACACAACACAACGTAAGCATTATTTTGAGTTTTTGTGTAGACACACTTATCACACTCATTTATCTTAAAACCGTGTGTGATCATAATATGGTCAAATTTTCCATGCCATTGCTTTGGAGCTTGTTTAAGTCCATATAGTGATTTCACAAGTTTACAAACTTTGTGTTCTTGTCCTTTAACCACAAACCCCTCGGGTTGTTCCATATATATTTCCTCATCTAAGTCTCCATTTAAGAACGCAGTTTTTACATCCATTTGATGTATTTCCATGTTATGGAGTGCAGCTATGGCAATCAACAGTCTTATTGACATAATTTTCATTATAGGCGAGTATGCATCAAAGAAATCTAAACCATGTTTTTGATGGTATCTTTTAGCTACCAAACCAGCCTTATATTTGTCAATTGTACCATCAGGTTTTAATTTCTTCTTAAAGATCCATTTATATCCAATTGGCTTATTGCCAGAGGGCAAATCGACTAATTCCCATGTATGATTTTGCATAATGGAATTTATTTCACTGTTAACCGCATCCTTCCAAAATGGAGCTTCAGGAGTGGATATGGCCTCCTTGAATGATTGAGGTTCTGCTCGGTTAATAAGGTCACAAAATTAGGCCCAAAGTCCTTTCGAATTTTTGTCCTTTTACTCCTTCTAGGTTCAAGTTCTTCTTCTTCTTGAACTCTAAATGAGGATGAGCCATCATCATGTTCTTTAGGTTCATCATTAACCTCAGATACATCATTATTTAATCTCTTTTTCAAGAAGTTAGACTTGCCCATTTTGTATGGAAATATATCCTCAAAAAAATATTGCATTTATAGATTCTATAATAATATTGACATGTATATCACTTACTTCAGAATGGAAAACTAAGAATCTATAAGCTGAACTATTAGATGCAAAACCAATAAAAACACAATCTATAGTTTTAGGCCCTAATTTTGTTCTCTTTGGCAATGGGACTTGTACTTTTGCCAGGCAACCCCACACTTTAAGCAATTTAAACGTTGGGGTTCTTCTTTTCCATAATTCATATGGTGACTCCTTTCTCGTTTTAGGTGGAATTCAATTCAAAATTTTATTTGCAGTAAGTAAAGCTTCACCCCACAAATTGTTTGGAAGCCCAGTGCTATTCAACATAGAATTGATCATGTCTTTAAAAGTCCTACTTTTCCGTTCAGCAACATCATTTTGTTGTGATGTATAGGGGACTATTGTTTGAGGAATTATGCCATGTGTGGCACAAAATTCAGCATAGGCATGAGATTAATATTCTCCTCCCATATCATACCTTAAGACTTTAATCTTTTTGTTAAGTTGATTCTCAACTTCTGCCTTATATGTCTTAAACATATCCAAGGTCTCATCTTTACTATGAAGTAAATAAACATAACAATACTTACTGAAATCATCTATAAATGTTACATAATAGTTCTTTCCACCACGAGTTGGATTTGATCTAAAATCACACAAGTCACTATGAATTAAATCTAATAAATCATTGGATTTTTCATGTACTGATTTAAAGCTTTGACTTACAAATTTCGATTCTGTACAAGTCTCACATTTAACATTATCTAAATAATCAAGTTTGGGCAACAAACCTAAATTATGCATTCTAAAAAGAGAACGAAAATTTACATGTCCTAACCTTGAATGCCATAAATTAGACGAATCAACAATATAAGTAGAAGCATTATTTATTTCATTCATAGCATTAGCAAGTACATTTAGTTTGAATAATTCATCAGCAAGGTAACTCGTTCCCACAAATATTCCCTTTTTAGTTAATACAAGCTTGTTGGACTCAAAAACTAGTTTGAACCCCTTATTACTAAGGATAGGACTAGAAACAAGATTCTACCTTATATCGGGGACATGCAACACGTCAAGAAGGGTTAATTCCTTTCCATAACACATTTTCCTATTCTAGCCACAACAGATGCAGATGCATTTCCCATAAACAGCTACTTGTTCCCCTCAATTTTCTGGTATGAAGAGAACAAATTTTTCTCACCACATACATGGCGAGTTGCACCGGTATCTATCCACCAATCAGCGTGGTCAAATACAAGGTTGATTTCAAAAATCATTGCAACCAAGGCGTCCACATTATCTTTAATCAGGTTCGCGCGGTTATTGTTGCCTTGATTTCCAGGACTTTGATCCCTTCGATAGCGACATTCTTGAGCCTATGGCCTTACTTTCCACAAACCCAGCAACTTCCCTTGATTTTCTTGAAGTCTTTGCCTTTCATACTAGGGACAAAGTGCTTTTCCTTCTTCTTAGTTTTCTGGAATTTCAGCCTTTGCTTTGATGAACTTCCTTCAACAACATTCGCCTTGGCTTCCATACTCGAAACCAGGCCCTTCTCATTCTTTCTGCTATCTTCCTCAATTCTCAGCCTTACAATGAGATCTTCAAGGGTTATCTCCTTACATTTCTCAATAATTCTTGAACTCTTTCCAAGAAGGTGGCAATTTCTCAATAAAAGACGTCACTTGGTAAGACTCATTTATCACCATCCCTCTAACGTGAATATCATGGATGATTTTCTGGAGATCTTCAGTTTGAGAGACAATGGACTTGGAATCCACCATTTTGTAGTCTAAAAATTTACCCACGACAAATTTCTTTGAACCAGCATCCTCTGTTTTATATTTTTTTCTCAAGTGATTCCCAAAGTTCCTTGGCTGTTTTCCATACCACATAGACATCATACAATGAATCATCTAATGCATTAAGAATATAGTTTCTGCAGAGGAAATCATTATGATTCCAGGCATCTATGGCCGTCAAAGTTGCTATAGAAAAAATACTTTCTCCATTTGCAGCAGGCACAGTCTCGCGCAGAACATTAGCCAAATTCAATGTTGTCAAATAAAACAGCATCTTCTGCTGCCATCTTTTGCAATCTCCTCCCTTAAATTTCTCAGGCTTTTCAGAATGAGGTTTAGTTCCTGATTGTTCCATATTGTTCGAAGATTGTTGGAAAACAATTCAGAAATAAACAAAAAATAACATAAATAAACAGAGCTTGAAATTCTAATATTTATTAACCAAAAATACTTGTTGTGCAGAATGAAATTACACAATAAATACAGAAATTAATATAAGAATAACAATGATACTAACTTGATTACAGAAGGTAGAGGCTAACGTAAAAGCTATATCCTTCGAACAGTATTTCTGTCCCACACTTGTGCTTGTGATTCTACAATGTCTGCTCGACCAAGATTCAACTACCAAATTCTACAACCCGCACTGGATTCTAGAATTCTAGCGAATTTACTTTGTGTGCTTACTCTCTGGAAATTTCGTATGGAAGAAAAAGAGGAAGAAAGGATGATCTCACTTGGATTCTGTGATTGCAAATATATAGGTTGTTTCACACCCTTTCAAATACATGTTCAGCATATTTGAAAGTACACAACTCTTTCTAAGAGCTTTGTCTTTTAATCAAAACGTTTTTAATTAATAAATTAATCAAAATGTTTTTAATTAATAAATTAATTAAAAATTAAAATTAATGAATCAGATTAATTTTAAATTCCAAGGCCAAGGCCCTTAGCTTGATTAATTAATATTAATTGCATTTAGGCTATATTATACAAGCCTAATCCACAAAAACCATAAGGCCAAGCCTTCAATCCATTTCCAAATGGTTCATGTTCTAATTACTAGACTAAAGCACTAAATCTATATAAAGGGCAATGAACCTTCAGTGTTTCCCGATGTGGGACACCAAAAGTCTCAAAACCCTTACAAAATCTTCATCATCAAGACCAATCAAGTACACAAGTTATGTGCTCACTCTCACCTTTTGGGAAGGTTCAGAGTCTCAGACATCTTATTTTCTTTGTTAAGTAACAAGACGTTCTATCAATATGTTTGGTAGATGTGTTTAATATATAATTGTTTGTTCTTGTTAGAACATTTAGTTAATTTAGAATCTTCTCCGTAATTGCAAGGTAAATTTTTATAGTAATTATTTTAGGAATTCGTCTCATATGGGTTTTGTCAAACCCTATATATACATATATTATACACATTGTATCAGACAAATCAGGGAATCATATTTCTATATGGTATCATAGCAGGTTGCTCCATGTATAAAGCTCGACAGCCACACGTGCTCTTCGTCACCTTATTTGTGTTGGAGTAAGGTCAGGGAAACTAAATTTATGGACAAAGTTTTGAAAACTAGAGGACATGAAAGTTAATGATTGGTTTATTACTTACACATCGATAAAGGTGCTTATTCTTATTGGTGACACATCATGTAGTTTATAAATTTAGGCTCCAAATTTGGTCTCCCTAACTTTACCCTTTGTGTTGTCCACGTGCTAGGCATGAAAATTCAATGACACACTCTAACCCCAATAACACAAGTTACGAGGCCATAATATGCTAGCCGCCACTAAATTGACCACATGAACCCATCATGAGCTGACGTCATAAGCCGACTTAGTAATCAAAGCCATCGTAAGATAATTATGATGTGAATGAATTTGAACCAATCTGTTCTTTATTAATAATCAAAACAGTCAAGAAAACAGCATCAACCTCCCCAGTAGGGGACACATGTTCGAGGATGTAATCTCATCCTTATCGCATTACACCAAAGCTGATAGTAGCCTCACAACAGTTAACACAAAACAATGTAGTGTCATACACAATCAAGAGCACAATCATGCAATTATTATGTACTAGAATAAACGGCAGTAAGGGACTCATCACCAAAATACAAAGGTGAAGGTCTCATTGCCAAGCCTACCCTTCACTTCCTAGGTTATCCTTGTTCTCACTATGTCCTGAGGGGTCGACAAAATAAAGTGTGAGTGGATCAAGTTTATCTAGTTAAAATCATTTGAATATAATAACCCTCATTTTGAAATTATATGTATAGTCAAAGACTATATACATATAACACTACCATGATAGTAATCAAGTTTATATCACATCGCTCGTCATATCAAAGAATGTAAATTCCATTCACACTATCAAAGTAATCCAAGTGTATAGCAAGTTGGTGACGTGGCATTTACCTGATCGATGACTAGAGTCTATTAACGAATCAAGATTTTACTGGAAATATCAGTACCTGCAATAAACCTATGGTCGTAGCTAGCTATTCAATATGTATGATGACCATTTGGTGAAAATGAATCACCAATAGTCTTAAGATATCATTCAAGTTTAACTAGATTTAAGTCTCCTCAAAGACTACTCAAGAACATAATATAATATATTATATTATATTATATTCTAATATATATCAAATGGTAAGTAGAGCATCCTTCCTCGTTAGGCTCCTTGCATGATTCCTTTTTAATAGCTACTAAATTAATTAATCATACATTCGAAGAAAAAAATTAATCAACAAATAAAAATAAACTAATCTTCAATCAATTGGGAGAGGAAGAGATGGAGGAGAGTGTAGGGTGTTTGTGTATAAGAGAGAGAGAGAGAGAGAGAGAGAGAGAGAGAGAGAGAGAAAGAGAGAGAAACAGAGAGAAATTAGAGAAACAGAGAGAGAGATGCAGGGAGAAACAGCAGCTGCCGAAGGGAGTAGAGAAAGGAGAACAGGAATAAAGAAGAATGCACAGACCTAATTGGTGAAGTAGTGTTTGCCTGACGGAAATCCTCGACAGGCACCTTCACTCAGTCATCAAGCAAACATGTTTCTGCTCATTTTTAACACGTCTGCGTGGTCCTTTGTTAAAACTAATTGAAACCATTAGTTAACGAAATTGTCCATCGGGCAAACTGAACTTAGCCAACGAATCAGTGTTTTGTCCCGCAAACCTCAATGACCTGCGCACCAAATTTTTTTGTTGGCGCCAAAATCTTGCCCTACGACAGTCAAATGTGGAAAACTTTCATTGCCTAAAGTGCATTTGAGTGACGAAAACAATAATCCCTCAGTCAAATGTGGAAAAATTTACGCGACGAAGGATTTTTCCACAAAAAGTACCTTTTCTCAACGACTAAAAACCTTCATTGTGCAAAGGCCTTCAAGTAAATGCGGGTAAGGAGTTTTTTGGCACCAGATAGTCGCATGACGAAGAATTTCCTGAATAAACATTACGTGAGAGATTTTATCAGGTAAAGGGCTCTGAAATGGTTAGTGCACATTGAACTCATCGTATTTAAAATATCCTAAGGTCTTGTTTTAATTTTGGTGAGATGGCCGATTCCGCTACTCTTACAACTAAGCAATGTAAGGGAGAAGGATTTGGGAAAGGTAATAATTAAGTTTCTGTGGATGTAATACTTATATTTTTGGAAAAACAATTTTTGGTGAATCACTTACTGTGATTTTGAAATTCATGTTTCGTTTTTGCAGATACTGCAAATAAAAAAACCAGAGATTGGTGCAGGCTCAAAAGGAGGAAAGTGCGCAGCGTATGCGAATCATTTATGATGATCTGAGGGGATTGAATACGACGACGAATGCGGAGCTTATGCACGACATTTGGGTACTAGTGCGGATCAACTGTTTTGCGAAGCGGGCGTCTTGGAACAATTTGCCTGAGGACTTGAAGAAGTCTATGTTGGATGAATTATCAGTAAGTGTAAATTAGTAAAATAATAATTATTTTTGTTAAATAGTGTATTATAACGATTAATTTATAATTATTTTTTGTGTCACAATGTAACTATATTATTAATGTTACAGACCAACGATTGATGAAGTTGATCGATGAGATGCTCAGGGCGCATTACCGGCAGTGGTGGCCTAACGTATAGTGACACGTAGAATTACAGGGAAATCCTAATGGACTAATGGAGTAAAAGTGATAATTAAGTGTTGTGGACGAATAACATATGTTTATATTTATGTATTTGAGGACGATGTTTTTAATTATTTCTTTAATATGTATTTGATTGATTAGTTTGATTTATTTGGTTAACTTAATTTGATTTTAAGTTTTTTTTTTTTTTTACTAAATCAATTAGACAATAAATGTAAAATCCCACATCGCCCAGCAGAGTGGATCTTGTAAGCCTTATATGTATATTCACATCCCTACCTAGCACAAGGCCTTTTGGGAGCTCACAGGCTTCAGCGTTCATCGGAACTTCAAAGTTAAGCGAGTTCGCATGAGAGCATTCCCAGGATGGACTAGGAAGTTCTCATGTGAGTTCCCATAAACAAAACCGTGAGGGTGTGGTAGGGGCCCAAAACGGACAATATCGTGCTACAGTGGAGTCGAGCCCGGGATGTGGTGGAGGCCCAGGCTAGTATGTGACAATAAACTCTTTGTTTACATAAGCTTCAAATTTTCAAATAAATATTTAAATTTAATGTCCTCTGTCGCTTCAGCATTTAAGCGGCGAACTTGTCATCGCACAAAAATATTCGTCGCGCAAAGTGGCCAAAAAATTCAGGTAGATTTTGCGCCAATATTCAACAGTATATGTTTTGCCCGATGGAGGTTTCATCGCACAAAGAGTTCGTGTTTATAATCAGATTGCTCAACTGTAAAGGCAAAAACTACAAATTTTGCAGCAACTGCGTCTACCACTGGAAAAATTTAGCCTTCCTCCTTCCATTACTATCAAATTCATCCTCTAATACTCTCATCATCTCAATCTTCCCATTACTATCAAATTCATCCTTTAATACTCTCATCATCTCAATCTTCATCATCTCTCCCTAAATCGATCTATCCTACTCTATTCGGTTTGCGTTTTCGTTTTGTATTTGAAAATTTCATTGCGAATTCGTACTAACGCCATTAAATTTGTTTTCTATAGAGTTGTTGTATACGATTATCGATTGGTGAAAAACGAAATTGGAGGTATGTTCTTTGGTTTTTAAATTTTGAAATTATTTAATTTATTTTAAAATTATGGTGTGTTAAATTGTTTGTATATAAACTATTGTTTACATCACAAACAAAATTGTTTTGTGTTGTATAGAATTAATATTAACTAACTTCGTGCGTGTTTTTCAAAATAAACTTAGTCCCGTTCGAGGATTAGTTGGATTTCACACATGGCTATGAAAGCATATGACAGTAGTCCAATTGATTCTTGAATTGTCCCATTATTTGGACAGTTTGGGAAAGCATAGTTATAGGGCGTAGTTTACGATTCACGGATTAGGTTTTTGTCATGGGAATTTCGGTCATAGTTTTTTACATTCTTCGTGTGCCTGATATGTATTTTATATCTACATCGTGCACTTGAAGAACTGTGGAGAGATATACCAGAATTGTCTCACGTTGAAATCTAATATGATGGAGCCGTAAACAACATCACGGAAATATGCATTCCGGAATGTGGATATGAAATATTGGTTATTATTGTTTGCAGGGTTTGGGAAACGCTATAATTATAGGGGAGGTTCTGCCGAAATTTTGATAGAATTTTATAGTATGTTTGACTAACTTTAATTTTTTTTTCCAGCTAAGAAAAACACCTAATGTCCTTGCCAATCGTTGAAGACAGCGAAGGTCACCCAGGTGATCAACGATTGTATCACGATCGGATAAGACTAGTGGCATAGCACTTTGGTCCACAACATTGGGCATGTCATTTGAACCTTTTGCCCTGTACAGTGGAAATCTTGGCGGGTCATGCCGGAGTGTCAGAAGGCAGAGGTTCGCGATTGTTTGTCGGTAAGTATCCAACTATTTTATATTTGTTATATATATATATATATATATATATATATATTATACTAATAAATTACGTAATATTTAATATTATGTTTATGTTTGTTAAATTATAGACATACTACAATTTCAACAACATTAACGAGTCCATGGCCGCCCACCTAAAGAGGCTCTTCACTGATCGCTACAAGCAATGTAAGAGCGAACTCCATGAACGATTTGAACTGTTTAATGATCCGGGTGTCGCTCCCCTAAAGGGTGTCCCGCTAGAGTTGGCGGAACGCATAGAGGACTGGGCGTGGCTCTGCTACCATTTCCAGGATAAGTCATCTACGGTACATCTATTATTACGTCCTAATTAACTATTGTTTATCTAAATTCTTATGTTAATTAAATTTTTTTATATATATTTTCTTCAAATATTACAACTAATACATTCATTTTGCATATAACAGAATAAGGCGAATGCCAACTAGATCAACAAAGAAAAGAAGGTTCTTCTCATATAGGATGGAGGTTCGACTGCAGGTAATAAAGCTTTTCATATTCCAATTTTTATATGCGGCAAATATTTATTTCTTTTTTTCACATTAACATTTTTCTTAACTTTTTATGTTCCAGGGCCCTTCAAAACTCCCTAAGATCGACATCTTCAGGGACATTGATGTTCAACTCAGGGATGAATTGACTAAGCAGCTGCATGATAGTATAGCTATATTCTTATTACTCTCTTACACTTCCAACTATTTTAAAAATTAAATTAAATATTAAATATTTATAATATTTCATTTCTTTTTATCACAAGCGACGATGGTAAAGAAGAGCTAGTCTGTTCTTCAGGAGACTGCCTCCCAGCTTCCCCTGGACACCACGATAGAGGCCGTGGATCCGCCTGAAGATGCAGGGTTTCGGATCCTGACCGAGACCTTGGATCAAACCCTTGATCGAAGGCCGGGGAAGTATAGCTAGGAGATGAGGAATGCCTGGGAGCGAGACATTGGGCCTCTTCATCGACACATTTAAAGGGCGAAGTCACAGCATTGACGCAAGAAGTGGGCAACCCAAGGAGTGAACTCGTGTACACCTAGAGTTAGATGTCGTTGAACCTACAAGCCATCAACTTGTACCACTAAGTGTTGCCCCATCCACCTCTGAGCCCCTTTACTCAGAACAGGGCTAGCACCTCGACCAGTCGACCTCTAAGCCTTTCCGACAGCATGCCACCATCAACGTAGTAGACTTGCCAAACCTTTTTATTGTCGATTTTCCGTTTCCCTTACTTTTAAAACTTTTGAAATTGTACGTACATTTTTCTTTATATTATAAAAAAAAAAAAAAAACAAATTTATTAATTATTTTTACAATTTAATTATAAAAAAAAATGTAATTAACTTTGTTATAAATTATTGTTACAATTTAATTTTTTTTTTTAAATTGTTGTTTTAATTTAAAAAATGTTTTCACAACCTAAAAGAAAAAAAAAATATGTATATTAAACTTTACGCAACGAAACCTTTTGTCCCGTAACAGTAAATGCCATAACCATATTCGTCGCGTAATAGTAATATGCATACGACCAACTTGTGACAATTAAGTAAAGTTAAAATTACTCCAATTTGTTGCATGAATGTTTACTAGACAAAACATTTCATCGCGCAATGCTTTACTAACGCAGCTTTTTGTTCCCCATTAGGACAATATGACAACAGACTTTTGCCTCATTGTAATTCACACGACAAATTAAGCTCTTTGTTTAGTTACATTTAATGCGATGGATCATTTCTTTCAATGCACAGTCATTTGTTGCGCAACAAATTTCATTATTTTGTCTCACAATTTTTTCTTTATGAACTTTGTGCAACGAAGATTTCTTCGCCTAATATCTTATGCGACGGAATTTTACTTTCTGCAACCAAGGGTCCTTCGTCACGAAAAATATAAAATGTAGAAGTGAATGTTGACCAAATTCGCCCTACGAACTGGTTATTTCCTAAGGGCAAGGTTTCGTAGGGCAACCCTAATTTTCTGGTGGCGGGTGAGCTTGTAACATATATGGAACGATGTCACACAGTTTTTGCGCATATATAGTTGCGTGCTTGAAATGACACTAAATATGGAACCATATTTCAGTTTTTTTATTTTATTGCTTTGGTATATAAGAACTAATTAACTAAATTGTGTTCTAGAATTAAGATAATTCAAATATGTTCGTTGATTGATGACAGTACTGGATAACGGTGTTTGTTTTCATGAACAACAACATTTCGGACAAATGGATATAATTTGTATAAATGGTACTGGATTAATAACTCAATCCTCGTATCTGATTCTCTCTCTCTGTCAAGTGATCTCTTCATTTCTCTTTGATAAGTTATCTGTTAGCCCCTCTCTCTATCTATCTATCAATTCATTTATCTAGCTCTATAGATATGGAGATGGGTGACCAGAGAGTAGAAACTAACGCCATCTCCGGCCAACCCCAGAATAGTATTGCAGACTTTGATCCCCCAAAGAAACCCAAGACAAAGAAGTTCGCTGTTGCCTGTGCCGTTTTGGCTTCAATGACGTCTATCTTACTGGGTTATGGTAATTGTTCCTTAAAACTCATGGATATTGTTGGTGGTTGTGGTTCTCTAATGATACACTCATTCTCCACTCCTGTTCTTATTTGATTAAAAATATTATCTTATTATTGCAATCCGCCATTCTCCGTTGTTGCTCTTTTTGTTTTGAAAGAAACTTCTCAATCTGCGACGCATGCTTATTTCAAATTTATCTACAGATATTGGTGTAATGAGTGGTGCGTCCCTTTTCATCAAAGAAAACCTCAATATCAGCGATGTTCAAGTTGAAGTTCTTAACGGTACCTTGAACATATACTCTCTTATTGGCTCCGCCTTGGCCGGTAAAACCTCTGACTGGATTGGACGTCGGTACACCATAGTACTTGCTGGAACAATCTTCTTTATTGGAGCTCTCCTTATGGGTTTTGCCCCGAACTACGCCTTCCTCATGTTCGGTAGATTCATTGCCGGAGTTGGAGTTGGCTATGCTCTTATGATAGCTCCTGTCTACACTGCCGAGATCTCTCCGGCCTCGTTTCGTGGCTTCCTCACATCTTTCCCCGAGGTTTGTTTCATTACCACATTATATTATCATATAATATACTAACTATTTTTGTTATTAGCCAGGGTGATATGTTTACGTAAATATAAGCATCTAAGTATTTGAAAAAAGTTATGCTTGCGAGACCATATATTTATATCACATTTCTATATCATCTCATATAACACGTGGGGCATACAATTAACATTCAATAAGATAAATTCATTAATTGATGTGGCATATAAACTATCACTTGCCACATCCGATGGTATAAAAATATGTTAAAAAATGTGATATTCTAACAATTTCCTAGTAAAAAGTAGGGGAGTGCTATTCACACACTCCTTTTTACCTCCCACACACTCTTATTAATTTTTGTCCAATGGTCTTCTTCAATTCATTCAATCCAACGGCCAAAAATTGAGAGAATGTGTGAGATAGTAAAAAAGAGTGTGAATAGCACAACCCAAAAAATAATGCTAGGGACACCAGATATTTATAGCATATTAGTGTATCATCTTATGTGGCAAGTGATATATGCAACCAACGTTCAATGAGATAAATTCACTAATTAATGTGACATGTACACATCACTTGGCACATTAGATACTACACAAATGTCATATAAAAATGTGCTCACCCTAGAAATTTTCCTAAAATATCTACTGGGTGGCACTATCCACACCATGTTTTACTTTCCATACACCCTCTGAATTTCCGACCGCAAGATCAAATGAACTAAAGAATATCAAAAGACGGAAATTAACAAGAGGTATTTGAAAAATATTAATGGATGTGTAGATAGCACCACCCTATTTATTGTTTCCTAAACCTCTCACATGCATTCACGTGGAGTTTATATTAATAGAATTGATCATTTTGAAAATATGTAGGTGTTTGTTAACGTTGGTATATTACTGGGGTACGTATCCAACTTTGCCTTAGCCAAGCTCCCAATCCACTTGAACTGGAGGATTATGCTCGGCATCGGTGCAATTCCCTCAGTTTTTCTAGCCCTCGGCGTTTTAGCCATGCCCGAGTCACCACGCTGGCTTGTCATGCAAGGGAGACTCGGAGATGCCAAGCGAGTGCTAAATAGAACATCATCTTCTGAAGAGGAATCACAGCTCAGACTAGACGAGATTAAAGAAGCTGTAGGAATCCCCAAAGACTCAAAGGATGAGGTTGTTCAAGTTTCTAAACACAGCCAAGGTGAAGGTGTATGGAAGGAATTGCTCATCCGCCCTACGCCGGCCGTTCGCCACATTTTAATAGCAGCCCTTGGTATCCACTTCTTTCAACAATTGTCAGGTACAGACTCTGTGGTTTTGTACAGCCCTAGGATCTTCGAGAAGGCAGGAATCACTTCTTACAATGACAAGCTACTTGCAACCGTGGCTGTTGGATTTGTCAAGACCATTGCAATCTTGGTGGCAACATTTCAAGTTGATCGGTTTGGACGCCGTATTTTGCTTTTGAGCAGCGTGGGTGGAATGGTAGTTTCTTTTATACTACTCGGTGTGGGTCTTACGGTCGTTGATCAATCCCACAGCAAGGTCCCATGGGCCGTTGGGTTGTGCATCGTCATGGTACTATTCATCGTCGCTTTTTTCTCCATTGGGTTGGGACCCATCACGTGGGTCTACAGCTCTGAGATATTTCCGTTGCAGTTGCGCGCGCAAGGGTGTAGTATGGGGGTTGCCGTAAACAGGTTGACGAGCGGGGTCATCTCCATGACTTTTATTTCATTGTATAAGGCCATCACGATTGGTGGGGCCTTCTTTCTTTACGCGGGAATTGCTGCGCTTAGTTGGGTCTTCTTTTATACGCTGTATCCAGAAACGCAGGGTCGATCCCTTGAAGATATGGAGGTCTTGTTTGGTAAATACCACAAGTGGAGAGAAGCCAATGCCATGCTTAACAAGACTAAGCAAGTTGATCATGGTTTTGGTCACGACAACAAGGCTCAAATCCATTAGGAATAGAAGGGCAATGCTTAATCAATGTTTACTGCACTTTATGATGATGATCAATTCCTTTATCTCATATATTTTAGTTATATGCAACTATACTTACATCTATAAGAATAATTTTCGTTAAAACCCAAAAACTTGTTTGGTACGTAGTGAAGTTCAAAATTTTGAAAACGTTTGGTTTTCATCTTTAGTGAGACATAGATCTCAAGCAATTGCTTCAGCCATTATATTAAATTCTAAACTTTTAAGAAGAAAAATGCCAAGGAACCAAATTTTCAAACCAAATTTTGTAAACCAAATGATACGGTTGTTTATTGGATTAAGTGTTGATTAACATGCTTAACTCCTATTGATGATACATCATTTGGTTTGCAAAATTTGGTTTAAAATTTTGCTACCTAGTGTAAGAATCACTAAACACGGCACATGAAAACCCCAGTCTACCTAGACATCCATTGACTTACCCGTAAACCCTCACCCTCGCTTATCGACTCTCCCTTTATTCTTCTCTCTGATCCTAGCATCCTTTCTAACATTTTCTAGTGGACACAAAATCTGTTGGAGAACAATTCAGAAATAAACAAAAATAACAGAAATAAACAAAACTTGAAATTATAATATTTATTAACCAAAAATACTTGCTGTGCAGAATGAAATTACACAATAAATACAGAAATTAATATAAGAATAACAATGGTACTAACTTGATTACAGAAGATAGAGGTTAGCGTAAAAACTTTGTCCTTCGAACAGTATTTTCGTCCCACTCTTGTGCTTGTGGTTCTACAACATCTGCTCGACCAGGATTCAACTACCTAATTCTACAACCCGCACTGGATTCTAGAATTCTAGCGAATTTGCTTTGTGTGCTTACTCTCTGAAAATTTCGTACGGAAGAATGAGAGGAAGAAAGGATTATCTCACTTGGATATTGTGATTGCAAATATATAGGTTGTTTCACACTCTTTCAAATACATGTTCAGCGTATTTGAAAGTACACAACTCTTTCTAAGAGTTGTGTCTTTTAATCAAAACGTTTTTAATTAATAAATTAATTAAAAACTTAATCTGAAAATTAAAATTAATGAATCAGATTAATTTTAAATTCCAAGGCCCCAAGGCCCAAGGCCCTTGTCTTGATTAATTAATATTAATTCCATTTAGGCTATATTATACAAGCCTAATCCACACAACCATAAGGCCCAAGCCTTCAATCCATTTCTAAAGCACTAAATCTATATAAAGGGCAATGAACCGTAATTTAGAATCTTCTCCGTAATTGCAAGAAGGAAAATTTTTATAGTAATTATTTTAGGAATTCATCTCATGGGTTTTGTCAAACCCTATATATACATATATTATACACATTGTATCTGACAAATCAGGGAATCATATTTCTATATGGTATCAAAGCAAGTTGCTCCATGTATAAAGCTCGATGGCCACACGTGCTCTACATCCCCTTATTTATGTTGGAGTAAGGCCAGGGAAACTAAATTTGTGGACAAAGTTTTGAAAACTAGAGGACATGAAAGTTGATGATTGGTTTATCACATATAGGTTAATATACATGCTTATTCTTATTGGTGACACAGCATTTAGTTTATAAATTTAGTCTTGAAATTTGGTCTCCCTAGCATCACCCTTTGTGTTGTCCACGTGCTAGGCATGAAAATTCAATGACACATTATGACCCCAATAACACAAGTTACGAGGCCGTAATATGCTGGCAGCCACTAAATTGACCACATGAACCCATCATGAGATGACATCACAAGCCGACTTAGTGATGAAAGCCATCATAAGATAATTATAATGTGAACGAATTTGAACCAAACTGTTGTTTATTAATAATCAAAATAGTCTACTAATCAAACCTCATCAACCTCCCCACTTCGGAACACATGTTCGAGGATGTAATCTCATCCTTATCTCATTACTCCAAAGCTAATAATAGCCTCACACAACAATTAACACAAAACAATGTAGTGTCATGCATAATCAAGAGTACAATCATGGAATTATTATATACTAGAATAAACTGCAGTAAGGGACTCATCACCAAAATAGAAAGGTGAAGGTCTCATTGCCAAGCCTACTCTTCACTTCCTGGGTTATCCTTATTCTCACTATATCCTGAAGGGTCGACAAAATAAAGTGTGAGTGGATCAAGTTTATCTAGTTAAAATCATTTGAATATAATAACCCTCATTTTAAAATCATATATATGGTCAAAAACTATATACATATAACATTACCATAACAGTAATCAAGTTTATATCACATCGCTCATCATATCAAAGAATGTAAATTCCATTCACACTATCAAAGTATTCCAAGTGTATAGCAACCTAGTGAAGTGGCATTTACCTAATCAATGACTAGCGTCTATTAACGAATCTAGATTTTACTAGAAATATCAGTACCTGCAATAAACCTACTGTCGTAGCTAGCTATACAATATATATGATGACCATTTGGTGAAAATGAATCACCAATAGTCTTAAGATATCATTCAAGTTTAACTAGATTTAAGTCTCCTCAAAGACTACTCAAGAACATAATATAATATATTATATTATAATATACATCAAATGGTAAGTAGAGCGTCCTTCCTTGTTAGGCTCCTTGCATGATTCCTTTTTAGTAGCCACTAAATTAATTAATCATACATTTGAAGAAAAAATTAATCAACAAATAAAAATAAATCTTCAATCAATTGGGAGAGGAAGAGATGGAGGAGAGTGTAGGGTGTTTGTGTATAAGAGAGAGATGCAGGGAGAAACAACAACTACCGAGGGGAGCAGGGAAAGAAGAATGGGAATGAAAAAGAACGCACATACCTAATTCGTGAAGTAGTGTTTGCCCGACGGAAATCCTCGACAGGCACCTTCACTGAGTCGTCGAGCAAACGTGTTTCTGCCCGTTTTTTAACATATCAGTGTGGTCCTTTGTTAAAACTAATTGAAACCGTTAGTCAATGAGAAATGGTTGATTAAGTCATCAATGTATACTTCCATGCTGTGGCTGATTAAGTCATGAAAAATGGTGTCCATAGCTCTTTGATATGCTGCACCAGCATTTTTGAGCCCAAATGGCATGACTAAGTACTTATATGCTCCAACATGTTAAGGCACCTAAAAGTTGTTTTATGTATATCTTCTTTAGCCATTTTTATTTGATTATAACCTGCATTCCCGTCCATAAAAAATAGGACTTTATGTTTTGCAACTACATCTATGGATAGGTCAGCCATGGGCATGGGATATTTATCTTTAGGCATGGCTCCATTAATGTTTCTATAGTCAACACAACATCGAACTCGATTAGTTATAGCTTTGAATATAGGTACAATGTTGGCCAACCATTCGATATGTTTGGCAGGCCTAATAAATCCAGCCTTCACCAGCCTCTCAATCTCTTCTTTAACTTTTTCTTCGATCTCTTTTGACATCCTTTGTGGTGCTTGCTTTACAGGTTTATATCCATCCTTAATAGGCATCCTATGCTCTACTAAGATTGAATCTAAACCTAGCATCTCAGTGTAATGCTAAGCAAAACAGTTTTTGAATTTGTGCAAAAGGCTAACTATCTTCGCCCGATCTTT
This sequence comes from Pyrus communis, assembly GCF_963583255.1. NCBI lineage: Eukaryota > Viridiplantae > Streptophyta > Magnoliopsida > Rosales > Rosaceae > Pyrus > Pyrus communis. The sequence continues at coordinate 7,078,263 of NC_084805.1, read as the reverse complement.
CACTTCTAACAGGCCACTGATCTGTATAGGCCTTGGATCCCCCTTAGTCCCTAAATCAATGGTTTCTAAGGGGTCTTACACTTCTGGTGGTGGCTTGTCAGGTTCTGCACACAAAAATTCAACCTACTCTGGATTCTCCGGCTAGTCTTCTAGCCCATCCAGGTCATATATACATTCAGCCATTTGAATGGCTGTTTCCAACTCCTTCCCAAAAAACTCTTCTTCATCCCTGTTCTGGCTACTTAATGCTTCTTTCTTCCATTTCTCTTGATCTTTGGCTGAGCTCTCTCTTTCTTGTTTTCTCTCTTTTCCATACACCAATAGTCTTTTGATTAATAACCTGACTGCAACTACTTAGTCATTTCTTCTTTGTTCTAACATTACTGGTGTTGGGGAGTTGGGACAATATGGGGTCTATCTCATTCATCCCTTGTAAAGGACAGCCCTTGTTTTAGCAGTTTTTGGGCCGTCACCTTGGTCGGACAGCCGTTCATTTGCTCCTAAACACTGAAGAATCTCAACACTAGGATTGTAAAAGCTGGTTTCTGCCACATTTGTTGTAGGAAGGAATGGTCGTGACTCGGCCTCCACTATCTCCCAAAATTATGGTTCTATGACCCCTTCCTCATGGTAAACTGCTACATGTTGATGTAAGGTGGAAGGTATAGAAAAACTCTGATGAATCCAACCTCGGGCTAGCAAGGCTTCATAGGTGGAAGTATTGTCTACAATGAAGAAGGCTAGCATGATTTGCTTGGACCCCAAGTCAACCTCCAATGGCAATATCCCATGAGTTCTAGTGATGGCTCCAGAGAAACTGGATACTGTTAGATCTGTGGGGATGAGACCTTCCTCACTTCTACACATCATTTTCATCTACTTATATGGCAACACATTAACTGTAGCTCCACCATCAATCAAAACCCTCATGAAGGGTACTCCCTCCAAATGAGCAGTTGCATATATAGGTCAAGATGGTTAGCTAGGGTCATACTCGAGCGGCTAAAGACCATTTTATCTAAATATACCCTCTCAAGCTCTTTCTTTGCGAGCTTGGACAAGCCTGTTCTGCCCGATTCTCTTCTTCTAGCTTCTTCAATACTAACATGTGACATCATAGGTTATATTGCCAAGTAATCACCCTCCATAACGGCAGGTTGATCAGGCTCAGCGCAAAATATGGCAGATAAAACATATGTCATGTTTACGTAGAAGTTGCTAGGTTCAAGTAAATCCTTTTTCTTGCCCCCAATGTGGTCCATGAATTCATCTAACCAAGCATGTGCTTCTTTTGGCAACATTAGCTCAGGCAACTTTTCCTCCCAGGTTATATCAAAGTCTGGTAGTTGCTCTAGAACTTTGCAAAGAGTATCAACCAACAAAGGTGAATGCATTCTCCTTTCAGGCGAGATAGTTCCAAAACATATTGACTCCAGGCTCCATCTTGGGGTTGGCATCATCACTATATCCTCTTGAGCCCTTCTCAAGATTCTGTACTTTCCTGGATTAGGGCTTTGTGGCACATGATCTCCTTCTCCTTTAATCTTGCTATTAGCTCTTTCTACCTCTATTTTCCTTCTCCAGTGAAGTTGATTTCTTCCCCTATGAGGTACCTTATCATATTTCACATTTTCAAAGATTTATGATGTAGCAGAAACTTTGAGTGAGTTCATATGAGCTTTGTGATATCTTTGGACTCTCCTAATCATGAAGGCTCTCATTTCCTTGACAGGTCTCCCATATTTCCCAACTACATACCATTTTCGCTCAAGTTGGGAAGAATCCTTCTTGGTGAATGGGGATATAACGCTCTTTGTTCTTCCCTTTATCCTGACATCACCACCTTCATATTTGGCTGGAAAGGCCTAACCTCCACCCATTTTGGTATTTCAGCTTATTCGTTTTTACTTCTTCAGAGGCTTCTTAATTTCTGAACACCTCTGATAAGCCCTTTAGTTGAAAATCCCCTCCTAACCTTTGGGAAACATTTGTGGATGTCTCTTTCTCAGCTACCCACATGATGCTTCTATGGGCTTTTTGTTTTTTTTTTTTTCTCTTCTTCTAATCAATTCTTGATCAATAATGGCTCCTGATACTGGTACTTCTAGCTCACATTCACATTGGCACTTGCTACATAACACCAGTCATTTAACTATGGTTGCTTTAGGTTTCTCGAGCAACTTGATAGTTCCTTCTATCAGTCTATCAACTTACTTTCTCTCTTCCTTCACTTCCCAAGTGGCTTTTCCCTTTCCTTTCCCATCCCAAGTCAAGTTGATCATGTTTATTAGGGCTTCTAGGAAGGGACCCGTGTCAATCATCATATTGGCCTGTGATTTCTCCTGCAGCAACTTTCCTTTCCCTATAAGGTCTTGAATCCAGTCTCTGAAATGGACACAATTAGTTATAGAATAGTTAAAGGTATACTGCAACTTGCAATATTTTTTTTCCTCTTAATTCTTCAGGCTTAGGCATTTTCTTAGTGATGTCGGGCACAATTACTCTTACCTGCACTAGCTCTTCATAGATTTCTGAGGCCTTGGCCAAATCAAAAGATAACTCTGGTACTTAGGGGACTTTATGGGGACAAATCCACCATCATTCATCACCATCTTCTAATCATTAACTGGCTGGACTAAACCATTTACTAATAATGGTTTGAAGGGCGTAGTCATCTCTACTGCACACATTGATAGAAGCATATTTATGTGACTTTGTTAGTTTAATTCCTTGCATTTAGTGAGTGAGTTTCTATTTATTATAGTGATTTAAGTTATTTTCTTGTGTTTGTAGGTCCAATCGGCTAAAGTGGCAAGAAAGTGCAATTTTGAGCATTTTGGAGCAGTTTTGGGCTTGGAATGGATAGCACATGCATGGAGCAAGGTGGATGGACGAAATTAAAGTTCAAGAAGGGCTAGGAATGTGCTAAAGAGTTGAAGAAATTAATTCAAGACTTGGAAGACAAGGAATCAGCTACAAAGAAGGAAACATGAGTCAAACTACCTTATTTTGACTTAGTCAATCCTAATATTTTCCTACTTATGTTCCAGCTGCTAAGAGGGTTCCTAATTAATTTAGGACACTTAAATATATGCTCTAGAAGGCCCAATCCTATTCCAAGAGGGGTTGCTACACCTATCCCTTTCCTTCCCTTCCCTTGCCGTGCAAGGCATATCACTTTCCTTCCTTTTCCTTGCAGCATACCCCTTTCCCTTTTCCTCTTAGATTCTGACATTTAATTACCCTTTTTCTTTGAGGATTTGGTGTACAAATCTGTCTCCAAAATTAATTAGGGTTCTAGTTATCTTTCCCTTTAAATATAACATTGTGTCGCACCATACAAGGAACCATTCACCATTCATTCATTCATTCAGCCATCCATCCCTCACACACACAAGCCGTACCACCTATCTATCTCACACCATCACCCAATTTCATACACACACACACACCTTGTGCCATAACTTTTCAAGGAGAAATGAGAGAATACCCTTGGAGCCATGCTTGCCATTCAAGTTTTGGATTGTTGGAACGTTTTTAGGTGTATTCTATCTTTTGCTTTCAATGTTTAATTTAAGTTTTCTTTTTTTAAGTGCAAACATGAGGAGCTTTGTACAACAAAGAAACGAATTCGGGAGAAAGAGGTGGTACATGTAAGTGAAAATGTCTCTGCAATGTTGTAAAGAAAGTTGCCACCTAAATGCAAAGATCCAGGTAGTTTCACTATCCCTTGTATAATTGGTAATACAAGGTTTGAACATGCTATGTTAGACCTAGGTGCATCCATTGATGTCATGCCATATTCTATTTATGCATCTATGAACTCAGGAGAGCTTAAAAATGATGGAGTTATTATTCAATTAGTCAATCGTTCTAATGCATATCCAAAAGGAGTTTTGGAAGATGTTATGGTCCAGGTTAATCATTTAATCTTTCCGGCTGATTTCTATGTGCTTGAAATCGAGGATTCGACCCATTTTCCACCATTGCCAATCCTACTTAGAAGACCATTCATGAAAATAGCTCAAACAAAGATTGATGTGGCCAAGAAAGCATTAATAATGGAGTTTGGTGGTGATATGATTAAATTCAATGTTTCTGAATCTGTTAAGAATCCTAATGATGTTTGTCCTTGTTTTGCCATTGATGTGAATACAAATATAGGGCAGGAACGTTCAACACCTATCAAGAAGGATGTATTTCGAACCACCATCGAAGAGGGAATTGGAGAGCACAAGGAACATGCCACTGCCCTCAAAACACCCAATCTGGCTGAAAGCATCCCTAGTGATTTTGTTGATCACGCTGATACTTTTGAGTCTTCATTGCAATACATTAGGAAGCCACCTATTCCAATTCCAATTCCCATTTCAACTAATAGGTTGTTACCTTCTTTGGTGTAGGTACCCAATTGAATCCAAGGTGATGAGAAAGTTTACATTGACTTTAGGAAGCTCAACACCACAACCAGGAAGGATCACTATCCCCTTCCATTCATTGCGCCTTATTATGAGTACTTTAAGGAGCATGTCATGGAGGAAATACCCCTCCATGCCGTGGGCACTAATGGAGCTTAAAAGAGAGGTATCATCCGGCTGGAAGACGTTAAAGCAAGCACTTCTTGGGAAGCAACCCATGCATATTAATAAAGAAGACCTAGGAATCTCCAACAATCCACAACCAGATTTGTGTTCCTTAACCCTACTCTTTATTGCTTTTACTTTGCCACACATGTCATATTTGTTAGTTGTTGTTTGATTGTTTGCGTGTGAGTCTATGTTTGAAACATTGAGGACAATGTTTGATTTAAGTGTAGGGGGTAAACAAAGTGTTTTTCATGAATTTCGTCAGATTTTATCACCTATCATTTCTAAAGTTGTTACTCACTGTTTTTAAGTTTTTTTAGTGTGTTTTGAAGTGTTTTAATGTGTCTTAAACAGAAAATACGAAAATTTGAAAAAAAATATTCGAAAAAGTTTTGAAAACCCCAAAAAGAGTCGTTTTTGTGTGTTTGTTTGTGTCTTAAGGTACCTTCCAACACAATGATGAGGATTTGATTTTTAATTGCATGACTGTTAAAGAAAGTTACAAACATGGATGGAAGTTTGATATGCTCTTTGGTTTATGCTTAGTTGTAGTTGTCGTTTACGAATTCACATATAATCACAAAAAGAAAGAAATCAATTTTTGTAACATGCTTGAAGGAACTCAAACTAACGCTACAACCCTGAGAGACTTGAGCCTAAACTTTATTTGGAGAGTTATTAATCTGTGATTTCTTGTTTTCTATAGTCGTTGCATGATCTCATTATTTCTTTGCTTGGTTACTACTTAGAATGCGTTTTCATCATTATAGTTCCAAATACTAGAACTCATGCCCGTTTAATTCAAAGCATGATATTGAGTGCATAACATACAATAAGATGAAGTTGTTTAGTTAAACCAGAGCCAAAAAGCCTTGTCCCTTTGCATATGTGTTGTAGGTTTAACCCCTTTGAGCCTTATTTCGCCTATTTTCTTTGTTAGCCACATTATCCTTACCTAGCCTCGAATAGGATTATCCATACCCTTGTTCTTAAAGGATAGTGAAGCATGACTTAAAGGGAATTCCTTTTGATCTACATTATGCAGAAAAACAAGTGTGGGGGAGGTTTTCGTTGGAAATCTGAAATCTAAAAAAAACCGTGAAAAAGAAAGAAAAAGAGTTGAGAAATAAGTGACAATAAACTCACAAGTATTGGTTGTTGAAGAAAGGGTCCAAAAGTTTGAATATGGCCCTAAGTGTTGTGTGAATCTTTAATGGGTGTTTTAAGTTGATTTCTGCATTCAAAAGTGAATTCTAAGTGTTTATTTCATTACTTTGCTTACTATTGCTTTAAGAACCTTTGTTTATCCTTAACCTTTCTTTGTTAGCCAATACCTTAGCCCCATTACAAACCTTAGACTTCTATCTTGATTGTTATGTGTTTCAATATGTGGAGTTTGAAATTGGTATGATCATATGGAATCCCTGGTTCTCGCTTATAAGTAGTAGTGTTCCATTCATGAGATCATATACATATACATATTAATAATTTCAGAAATTGCTTTCTTTGTTATAACATATGCGAGTGCTAGTCTACATGTTTACATCAATCTTCTCACATATACTTAGTATAGGGAGTGTAGTCAGAAAATCTGCGTGAAAATAGACAGTATATCCGGTGAGGAATTGAGTGAATTCTCTAAGGCATGTTACTACATTCAAAACATTGTTTTAATTGATTAAATGTGAGCTAGTGAATGGTGACTATGATTAAGTATGTGTTCAAGGGTAAGGATGACTAAAATCTATGGAGTGGTGATCTTTGGCATGTCATGTTGCATTGGAAATCCCTGAGGCAATTGTTGGAAGGTCTAGAGTGTGTTTTTTTTGTTTTATTTTGCTTGAGGACTAGCAAAAGCTAAGTGTGGGGGAATTTGATAGGAGCATATTTATGCGATTTTGTTAGTTTAATTCCTTGCATTTAGTGAGTTAATTTCTATTTATTATAGTGATTTAAGTTATTTTCGTGTGTTTGTAGGTCCAATTGGCTAAAGTGGCAAGAAAGTGCAATTTGGAGCATTTTGGAGCAGTTTTGGGCTTGGAATGGATAGCACATGCATGGAGCAAGGTGGATGGACGAAATTGAAGTTCAAGAAGGGCTAGGAATATGCTAAAGAGTTGGAAGAAATTAATTCAAGACTTGGAAGACAGGAATCTGCTACAAAGAAGGAAACATGAGTCAAACTACCTTATTTTGACATAGTCAATCCTAATATTTTCCTACTTATGTTCCAGCTGCCAAGACGGTTACTAATTAATTTAGGACACTTAAATATATGTTCTAGAAGGCCTAATCCTATTCCAAGAGGAGTTGCTGCACCTATCCCTTTCCTTCCCTTCCCTTGCCGTGCAAGGCATATCATTTTCCTTGCCGCATACCCCTTTCCCTTTTCCTCTTGGATTCTGACATTTAATTACCCTTTTTCTTTGAGGATTTGGTGTACAAATCTGTCTCCAAAATTAATAAGGGTTTTAGCTATCTTTCCCTTTAAATATAACATTGTGCCGCGCCATACAAGGAACCATTCACCATTCATTCATTCATTCAGCCATCCATCCCTCACACACACAAGCCGCAGCACCTATCCATCTCACACCATCACCCAATTTCTTACACACACACCTTGTGCCGTATCTTTTCAAGGAGAAATGAGAGAAGACCCTTGGAGCCGTGCTTGCCGTTCAAGTTTTGGATTGTTGGAACGTTCTTAGGTGTATTCTATCTTTTGTTTTCAATGTTTAATTTAAGTTTTCTTTGTTTAAGTGCGAACATGAGGAACTAATTTCATTTTGGCAAGAGGAGAATTCAAAGCCACGAACAGATATGTGATATGAATTGATTTCATCCAATTATTGTTTCATAAATTGTGAATGCAATTTGCTTAACTGCTTGATTGATAACTTATTCTTGTATGTTGATTAAGGAGGCCTACTTAGTTTGCATGCATGAATTTGATGCTAAAATATAAGGGATTTTCACCTAATCGTTATGAACTTAAATTTGCAAGTAGTGGAGGTTGCTAGTCATAATCGTGTTAAGTAAATTCCTGGCAAGAGTATCATGTTTTTCATAGTTACGAATGCCTTGTCAATGCTTATGATTTTCACAAAGCTTAATGATCTTTGATTGTATCTCTATTATGTTGTTCATGTAGGGAACTATTGAAGAATAATTTGGTTGTCGATGCGAATTCCATCCAATTCAATGACTTAAGGAAAATTTGAGGGTTAATTAGTGTTGTTTACGGTTAATCTGGGGCGTTGAGGTTCATGGTTTATTGGAATAATAATTGGAAATCGATTTGTATGCATATGTGTCATGTGTGGAGAAGAACCCTTTAGCTAGCTTATCATCCATCAATTCACCCAAATTTGTGTCAGTTTACTTCGTTTCTGCAATTTGTTTGCTTTTACTTTAAATTCATCAAAACCATTCCCCCCCCCCTTAATATTTTGTGTTTACTTAGTTAGAACATGTTTAGATTTGTTTCCCTTAGTGTTTTGAGTCAAAGTTAAGTTAGAATTCGTCCAAAATCAACCTTAGTGTCTGTTTTGAGTCAATTTGCTCGTTTTGTGCTATTTTGAGTCATTCTAGTTTGTTTTGAGTTATTAGAGTCTAGTTTTCTGTTTTTGAGTCTAGTTTAGTGTTTTAGAGTTTAAATTGTGTAGATTAGCATCCCTTTTAATCTCTGGCCTAGAACGATCCTTACTTACATCTTTACTACAATTGTCAATAAGAGGGTTTAATTTGAGTGCTAGTTTATAACACATCACACATGTCAATTCTTTCTCCTTCATGATCATCACTTCCTTCTGGCTCCCCTCCTTCAAACTCTAGTTGATGAATGGCAACTTTGTTTTTGTAGAATGGTGGTGCTTTAGAGGAGTGCTTCACCTGCTGCACCTCGATCAATAATTTCTCTACTTAGTAGCATCAATCACCAACTCTTGCAGATCATTGAACTGTACATCATAAAACTTTTTTCTTAAAGGCAATCTCAATGCCTTCTGAGCGATTGAAATAAGCTGGGCATGATTGATAGGGAATTGGCATCTCATCCTTGCCTTCCTGAACCTCATCATGAAGTTCTCAGTAGACTCATGTTCGTATTGCTTCACCTTGACTAGATCGTTAATAGTCATCTCGCGTTCCATTTTGTAGAACTGTTCATGAAAAGCCATCTTTATTTGCCCCCAGTTAGCAATAGAATTGGAAGGGCAACAGAGAATACCACTGAAATGCTAAGCCAACCAACGAATTCCCAAACAGTCTTAACTTATAATTAGGATTGTCTTCAAATGCCACGCAATGATTGGAGAACTTGAAAATAGATCTCTAGATGACACAGTACCATCTTCTCCACTGAAATTTGGAAACGCAGGCATCTTGAAGTTGAGGGGAAAAGGATTATGCTCATCAATATACTCAAGATATGGCTTCTGATAGGTGATCCTGAACAACGAGCGAACCTGAGGTTGAGCATTCTGGACCACCATCCTCCTTAACTCAGCTAACTCATCTATAAGTTGTTGATTGGCTGTATTATTAGGCGGGGTATGAGGGAATTCCCACTTCGGGCTACAATCATTGCCCTATAAAGTTTCTTTTTTTGGATCGGGCTTTCTCCACCTAGCCCATACTTCTTTATTAACCAATGGTTGTGGTCTATAAGGAGGAGGTTTGTCCATGGTTGTGAACTCAACTTTCCCACTGGATTCTCTGATTACTTGGGACATCCCATAGTTCTTTCTTTCTCTTTCGCTATGCCCCCTACTATCTAGTGAGAATAATAAGGGGTTGGGCAACTCCGCTTCCAGGATCTCCTCCAATATTGGCTGACTAATTCTAAATCCCTCCTTGTTTTTTCCTTTATTCTTCTTTTCCTCAAGCAAAGGAAATAGGGGGATAACTGGTTCTTTCTCAGAGCTTGCTTCTCTCATCATGTTCCTGGCATAACCAGTTTTTAGAGTAGAGTATTCCAGATCTAATCTTCTTTGTAGACTCCCTGTTAGGGAATAAAGTCTACTCACTTCTCCTCTCGTTTCCAGAGTGATATTTGCCATAGTTTTCATTACTTGCATCATGGTGGCTTGCAAGACTTCATTGGTCACCTTTTCTCCTAACTTCTCAGATGGAGTCGAGCTTTTTGGAATAGCTAGTCCTCGTAGGGAGGGGAAATCTTCTGGATGAGCTATCAAGCTTGATCTTGGTATACACTGGGGTAGTCCGTATTCTATGTTCCACCTGAAGGTTTTCTCCTTCTTCTTTCTTCTTGGCATACATGACAAGTATGTTGGGTCCCACCAAGCGTGCCAAAACTATGTTCTATCAAAGATTTCTTTGGAGAAGGATCCTCGGACCTCGGCACTTTGGATGTGTGGTCGGGCTCTTACTTGTTGATGTGCTACAAGAAGAAGACAAAGTTAGTTCTGAAAGTGCCTTTGTGGGGCCTTAGGTGTAGGCCTTGAGGCTCACAATCAAAACTAACTAAGTGCTAGGCATGCCACTGCTATCTCAGTATAGCAGATGTAGAACAAGTGTGTTTTCAATTGATTACTTGTGCCCCAAGTTACTCAAACTTCTTGTTATCAAAGGATTGTCGTGGATGGGTTAAGTCCATGTTAAATTCTTTTTCTTGCCTTGTAAATAAGGACTTTTAGTTCATGGTCTTGTACATACAAATGAAGGAAGTCCAGAGCCCTTTAAGTTGTTATTGTGGTTCCAGATTATGTATGTTTGTTTGTTTGATTGATTGAGTATCCTTGTCTCTGGGGCTTCTTCTTCCTTTTATATGCAAACTAGCCTGACTATTGTAACTTTTGCTCGTCTGAAAGCATTTGGAGGGTAGTGAGTCATCACCTTTCTTACTTGCAATGCCACTGAAAAGTATTATTTGGCTGATAGTAGGTTGGTCTCTATCACTTGTTGCTTCACTTGTAGACACATGACTTGTGTCTCTTGGCTGAGAAAGCCTCAATTTACTTCTGGGCTCGATGCTAAGTTTCGGGCAAATCCCCTTTTAATTGGCATCTTTGGGCTTTCTTTCACTTAAACCCAATGTTCAAATATTAGCCCAAACACAAAGCTATCTATCTATGTGATTAAAGAAACACAAAATTAAGAATACTTTGCACAAAATTAACCCTCGCTGGCACTACATGAGTAAATCAATGATTAATTGCCAAAATAGTAACCTTTGAATCGGGGTTGGATTAAAAATATAAGAAAACATTAAAATTAAAACTATTTCTTGGTAAGTTAAAGAAAAAATCAATTGGTCTTCATACAACAGCGGAACTGTAAAAACGGATCTCCCAACACAAAGTTGGAATTTGTTTTGCTTTAGTCCGTAACTTACTCGTTTCGGAATGTTTATAAGGGGAGCCTGCATGCAGACATATCATCAGCAAGCTTGGTTCTTACCCACCTTCCTTCGTAAGATACAAATCATCACAAATCCAAATAAACGCAAGTTAGCAGAGTACTGGCGAATTGTTAAGCACTTGAGAACTTGTGTTCTGAAAACAAAAGATCCAAATCCTATTCCCAAAACAAAAAACAGCACCTTGGTGAATGAATAAAATTCTCGAGTAATAGCAAATTCTTTCATTGACAAGTGATCTCTCTGTTTTCTGTCTGTCTATTTGTCTATCGATCTCTAGCTAGCTCTAACAATGGAGATGGCTGACCGGAAACCTCAAAATACTGAAGCCTCAGGCCAGAAGACTATTGCAGACTTTGATCCCCCGAAGGCCGCGAAGACAAAGAAGTTCGCTGTTGCCTGTGCCATTTTGGCTTCAATGACTTCAATCTTGCTGGGCTATGGTAAATTTAATTGTCCATTTACTTCATGCATGTGGATTTTTCTTTTGGTATTTTTTTTCCTTTTTATGTGTGTTATTACGTTTTCTTGATTTCATTTTTACATACAGATATTGGTGTGATGAGTGGAGCGTCACTCTTCATCAAAGAAAACCTGAAAATCACCGACGTACAAGTTGAAGTCCTCAACGGTACTCTGAACCTGTACTCTCTCATCGGTTCTGCCTTGGCAGGAAGAACATCCGATTGGATTGGCCGACGATACACGATTGTCCTCTCTGGAGCCATCTTCTTTGCTGGAGCTCTCCTTATGGGATTTGCCCCCAACTACGCCTTCCTCATGTTCGGCCGATTTATTGCTGGAGTTGGAGTTGGTTACGCTCTTATGATAGCTCCTGTCTATACAGCCGAAATCTCTCCAGCCTCATTCCGTGGCTTCCTCACATCTTTCCCTGAGGTTTGTTTTTTTGCTTGGTTATCTCATTGTATACATTAATCCACTTGTAGGAAATATGAATAATCAATAAATTTGATTTGTTTCAAAATATGCAGGTGTTTGTTAATGTTGGTATATTACTTGGGTACGTATCCAACTATGCCTTGGCCAAGCTCCCGATCCACTTGAACTGGAGGATCATGCTCGGCATTGGCGCAGTTCCCTCTCTTTTCCTCGCCGTCGGCGTCCTAGCCATGCCTGAGTCACCACGCTGGCTCGTCATGCAGGGGCGACTCGGAGACGCCAGGAAAGTCCTGAACAAAACTTCTTCTACCCATGAGGAGGCTGAGCTCAGACTAGACGAGATCAAAGAGGCCGCTGGAATCCCAAAAGAGTCCAACGAGGATATCGTTCAGGTTTCGAAGAAAAGCAAAGGTGAAGGCGTATGGAAAGACTTGTTCCTTCGGCCCACCCCAGCTGTCCGCCATATTTTGATCGTGGGAGTTGGTATCCACTTCTTCCAGCAAGCCTCCGGTATTGACTCCGTCGTGTTGTACAGCCCCAGGATCTTCGAGAAGGCTGGAATCACTTCCTACAATGACAAACTACTTGCAACCGTAGCCGTTGGAGTTGTCAAGACCATTTTCATCCTTGTCGCCACCTTTATGCTTGACAAGTTCGGACGTCGTCCTTTGCTTTTGACCAGTGTGGGTGGAATGATCTTCTCTCTCTTGTTGCTCGGTGTGGGTCTTACAGTCGTCGATCATTCCCACAGCAAGGTCCAATGGGCCATCGCTCTGTGCATTGCAATGGTAATGTCCAACGTTGCGTTTTTCTCCATCGGGCTTGGACCCATCACCTGGGTCTACAGCTCAGAGATCTACCCGTTGCAGCTGCGCGCGCAAGGGTGCGCTATGGGAGTGGCCATGAATAGGTTGATGAGCGGAGTCATCTCCATGACGTTTCTTTCATTGTACAAGGCCATCACGATCGGTGGTGCCTTCTTCCTTTATGCCGGAACGTCTTCGATTGCTTTTATGTTCTTTTACACAATGCTGCCAGAAACACAAGGCCGAAGCCTCGAAGATATGGAACTCTTGTTTGGCAAATACCATAAGTGGAGACAAGCGAATGCCATGCTCAAGAAGAAGGAAGCTGCTGAGAAAAGCCAAAGCGCTTAAGAATAATAGGGCAAAAAACGCTTACCATATTTTTCATATTTACGTTTGTACGACTCTCTAATAGAGATGGGACACACATGTTGATGGCCCTTCCTCTATTAGAGAGGTAGTACAAGTGTCGTGTGAAAATTTTGGTAAGTGAATGCCCTAAGTTTTTGTTCTAAGTTTTCTCTTATGCCCCAACGTTCTTGCAACGGGGCTGCTCATTCCGTCGCCTCCCTTTGTGTTCAATAAAGGAGGCGTTCGTCGTTGGGACTTGATTGCTCCCATTTAGCTTTTCAATGTACTTCGTTTCGGATGTCAACGTTTCAATCCGTACTTAATAAAAGCTCTATTGTTTCAACAAAATACACACAAAAAAGTGCAGTCCTTAATTACTGAATGTACTTAATGATGGCTGTTTATCATTATAAAAGTTTTTACTTTCAAAATTTTATTGGTGTTTCGGTGATATGTAGCTCAAACTCACTCTTCGCCTTATCTTCTTAATTTGTTAAATAAAAAGATCTTATATGGAACAAAGAAATAAATTTAAGATGAAATGAACTAGACATGCATGTTTATACAAGGATTGTTCTTCTTCTAAACACGGGGCTTGTAGTACCCTTGCATCGAGATTTAGTTTTTGATTCTCCTTCCTGTAGTTTATAACTCGAGTAGTTAAGAACATGATCTAAATAATTATTTATTGTCTACTATTCCAATTCCCCCTCAATGTAGTTTGTATAAAAGAATCATCACTTTAGCCCTACTATAGTTCCTTCTTCTAATTCGTTTTCCCCATTGACGATTATTACTTGCACCTTTTTTCAGTTAAAGTGCGGACGGACATGCAAAAGAGTGCGAGGCTGATTTCTTTTTTCATAGATCCCCTTTATCCTTCATCTTTCCCTTTCGTCCAGCATCTACCCTAAACTTTAGCCAAAAAAAATTACCTTGACGCATGAACTTCCAAGTTTTAAGCACTAACAATTGAAAAAATTGTTTGATTAATGGAGGTTGTTATTTGGTACCATATTCTTTAGAGAGAGGGTGCACAAGTAGCGTATCATATTGAGTACGGGCTCGAGTTCAGGTGTAAAATTCACGAGCGGCATTACTTGTACAGTTGTACTTGCTCTAGTTATATTTCTTACATCGGTTATGCTTGCAGCCGATAAGAAATACTGCAAAAGATGCAAATACTCGCTTGAAAAGCAAGCAATAAAGCTCAAATAACTGGAGAGTGAATGCTGTGAGGCGATGTTTATGGTCGTTAATCTACGATGATCCGTTAATGAACTCAGGTTACTCACTGCGACTAATGAACTCGATATCAACGACGGATGTAGGAACTTGGCATCACTAAATAATTTACTGATCATAACGCACTGCATATCTTATACATAAACGAGAGTACTGTTTACATATCAATCGTTAAAACATACATTCAACGTAAATAACTATGACCACAAACAGGCTGGGACTTATGGAATTCTTGTATGACGCATACGTGTTTGGATCGGTTATCCGAGCTATGAGCTTCCAAATGCAGTGTCATTTACCTGTCGGAACAACAACAATACACAATATGTCAACCAAATACTAAAAGATTTCAATGTCAGATCTCGGTGTTTATCATTTAACCATACGACTAAATCAAATCAATTTCTTTAACCAGCAAGAAGTTATAGCGCACCATTGCAAACTTGTCCAGTATCTCATGAAATCATTAGTTTATTTTCAAACTATTAGAAGAGACGATAATTAATTAGACAATCCAGACAAACGCCACTTACCATAGTTTTGGCGCACGGTAGTGAACCTATAGATGGCTTTAATAAGGGAGCCATATTTCATCCACTTCAATTCTCCCATGTGTCTGTAAAGCGAATACGGGACAACAGTTCAAGAAACAAAATGTGCGCAAATAGTCAATACATGTAGGGAAAAAAAAGGAATCACACAAGACAAAGGAGATAAGTTTCTGAGTCTACGATAAAATCAAATACAAGTCTAACATGCAGCTGTGCCTGTATATGGATGACCTAGAGACAAAGATTACCCAGCCCAAAATGAGAAAAATTAAGTTAAGGATTGCTGTTGAGAAACAACTGACAGCGTGATTGCCAGCCCTATTTAGAATAGTTATTTCAGGCCAAGAAAATAATTAAAAAAAATACTTTCCGCGTCCAATTATGCAAACGGAGGGTCTAGCCCTTTAGTCTCGTTAAAGTCCTGGAACCAAACAAATGGGACACCCACCTCCCCACAAAACTCATGGAAAGGTCTCCTAATCAGGGTATAGGAAAAAACTGGCAAGAGACAAGCACTAACAATGAATCTGATAAGAAATTTCCTTAAGGCCCCTTTTCATTCTTTAAAAAATCATTTCCTACCAAACAGGAGATAAAATTAGATCCACTGCTAACTTACAGCTACGTAGCTCTTGCAGACAAATCTTTTGGGATATTTAAATTAGGACATACAGCAGAAAAGAACCCTTGACATAAGTTTCGTATGCTCATTAAACAGGGCAAACATTTTGTTAAGAGTCGACCAGACGAAAATCTTGAAAATCCCAATAGACAGACTATAACAAAATTATTATTACTATAATACGTTTGCGCGCGCACACACACACACACGGATATGTATCTATTATACACAAAAAAGCAGGCTTAAAACTAGGTATTCTCTTCAGCTCTGGCCTATTGTGTGGTTAAAGGGTTACTCCATCCTTCCCTTACCATCGCTTCATGTTTAAGTTTCAGTAAATATCAAGTGCACATATACAGGAAATTACATAACTAAATGCATCTCGCCAATTTGCTTAGAAATACTCACATGATCTCAGTATATCGGATTCTCCATGCAGGGAAACCAAGGTGGCATCTTGCAGGTCCATAAACTAATAGCAGGTCAGGGTCTGGCCCCCTGCAACCTGAAAGCAGAATACCATAAACACCCAGAAGGTCAAATTAAATTTTTCAGTAATCATGAATTTGACTGTTGATGAAACTGACAATAAAACATACCAATAGCTTTTAGTGCCTCGTCCATGTTAGGTTCTGTAAAGATTTTCTCTTCGTGATCTCCAACTAAGTTGGCCAATTTCAAATACTTTGCAAAAAGTAAGTTAGCTGCTTTGGTCACAGCTTCTTTTCCATCAGAGAACGACGAAAATTCCAGAGCCATGCGCTTTTGGTCAAGTAACCCTTCATCACCATCCTGCACATAATGGATGCTAAGTTGGTTATAAACTTTGGTCTTGTCATAATGCAATATATGTTCATTGTGAAAGACACAAAGTACTCATCATATAATATTAAAGAAACACAAAAGAAGACTGCTTTGCATAAAGTTAACCCCCTGGGACTACATCATAAACCAATTACGAATTACTAAGGTGGCAGGTTCATACAAGCATCACCTAAAAAATATAGTACAAAAATAAAATGAGATATTACAATTAAAATAATTGATTGGTTCTTGGTACACTTAGAATGCTAATTACTTCAACAATTTAAGTGGCAAAATGTAGAACAAGAAGTAATTTAGGGACAGAATACAGCACCTCAAATTCTGTTGCATTCTTCAGTTTATTCAAGATGGCTCCTTTTGATTTCTTCAAAACTCCTAGGATCAAAAAAGAAGAAGAATTAGCCAAGGTTGGAATACATATATCACATTGTTGCCTACCAATAGTAGAAGGCATCTGTCATCAATCAGAATAAGAAAGCACCATTACCTTCCGTATCATAAAGGCACACACGCTTCACGCCAATAGCTTCTAGCCACTGCAGAAGCTCAATAACTTTTGAAGTTTGGTAAGCTTCTTCACTTTCTATCACAATAGCCAGGTACTTTAGCTTTCCCAAATCAAGGGCTTTGTAGTTCTTGAGTACTCCACCAGAAATAAGATAGCTTTCAAACACAAAAGCTAAATCTAATAGAAAGTACCATATGCTAACAAAAAGATGTAGAATATGCCATAGGAGCACAAGCCCAAGATTGCCAATCTGCAGCAGCCGCAACCCAGGATTAACGTTGACTTTAACATCAAAGTAAGCATTTAAATATGCATATGAATCAGCCATATTCATGTAAAGTGCCCCAAAAACAACAATTAATTCCACTCTGAAAAAGAACACGTCCTTTTTACGCTCATAATCATCCCATAAGATTATTAACTAAATTAAAACTCATTAACATTACAATTACATGACAGAGCAACAATATTAATTACACAAAGTTGTCATCCAAAAATAAAGCTTCAAACAAAAGAAACTTATATGGACTTACTTGAGCAGCACAAAAGGACACCCTCTGCATTTCCATTTGAAAATCCATAACTCTGAAAAAAAGAAAAACAAAAATCAATTCAAACCCACTTAAACCCAACAACCCAAATATTATTATAAATCTAATCAGCGACTAATCTGAAATCCATAACATCTGCTTCCGGATAAGAAAATGGCTTTTATTATCTGAAATACGATATCAATTGCTATTATAAAATTGTGTAATAGGTTACGTCGCCTGACAAACTGAGTTACAAATTCATATTGGAAATGTGAGTTTTAATGACATAAAAATTTTAGAAGGGTTGAAACCCTAATCAAGTTGACCTTGAATTTGACTAAGATGGGTTTCCGTGATTATGTGCTCCCTTAACTCCCGCGTTCATGTTTTGGATGAATTAGCGGGCTCAATCTCGAAGCTAACATCTTTCTAAACTAAAAATCCTGATAATCTTTGGGCAGAATTTTATTGTTTTGCCGTCATTTCGATATAACAATACATTCAAGCAAGTTCAAACTTCCGGAGGAAACCCAAAATTTGAACAGATAAAAAAATCTAAAATTCATGCTTATCAGGATTAAGCTACAAATCAAACCTAAAAATGAATCTTAACTAAACCCCGAATTCCCAATTAGAAAAAATAAATGAATAAAAACAAAATAGGAAAGAAGAATAGGTAGATTAACGATACCTGAAGGAGTAGGAGGGTGAAGCTTTGAGGAGGAAGCTACGAACCCTAAATCCCAATTTACAGAATCGGTGATGATTTATCAAGCTTGGAAAAACAAGACTCGGAGAGGAAAGTGAGAAGCTGCTGTGTGGAAGCAAACTGAAGCTTCATCAATATATAGAGGATGATCGGAGAACCGAACCCAGAGGATGTGTGTGTGTGTGCGCGCGCGCGCGCGCGCTGGGATTTTGGGTAGACGATTTGTGGTTGCTGGGTTTTGATGTGGAATTTGTGGATTGTCATGTTTCACACTTGTACATGATTTTATTTTTTGGTTCACGTAAATTCCGGCTTTTTTTCTGTTCAGGTCTTTTGTGCCGTCCAACAGTTTTTGAGATGATAATTTTTTTAAAATATAAGTGGAATTAAAATATATATTAATTAATGAATATCTGCTTCAGAGAATGAAAGGCAACGAAGATTTCTAAATTGAAATAATTGGATTGAAAAAGAGTTAAATTTACGAGAATTCAAATTCAAATTTTCATAAAATGTAATTATTAAAAATGTTTTGAAATTGGAATACAAATAGTAAAGATTTCGCAAAACTATTTGAAATATAAATCAATATGATTACTAAAATGCTCTTGTATCGAATCAAATAATTTATATGCTACTTTTTGTAATACAATTTTATATATAATATCAAAGTATAAAGAAACTCAAATTGCTTTTTTGTTTCACAAACACACTAAGAAAAAGTGTGACAGGTATGAAAA
Source organism: Pyrus communis (assembly GCF_963583255.1). Classification (NCBI taxonomy): domain Eukaryota; kingdom Viridiplantae; phylum Streptophyta; class Magnoliopsida; order Rosales; family Rosaceae; genus Pyrus; species Pyrus communis. Next base: position 7,059,505 of record NC_084805.1, on the reverse strand, counting down.
ACTTAAGATGTCCAAAGGGTTTTGATGGGTTAATATGAAAGGCAATCTTGAAATTTTAGAAATAAATTAGGGTACATTCTGGATTACCTCAACAATCTGAAATTCAAATACTACCAAACTGGGAGTCTAATTGCTCCAAATTTTGGAGTTAAATTTCAAAATTTATGTGAGTTTTACCAATTTTTTTATTTCCTAATATTTGAGAAACATCAAAGTATTCGATAATTAAATTTAATTCTATTTTTTATTCTGATTACGCTTATGGAAACGTGTTGCTAGAATCGTCTAGAAAAACAACAATAAGACACGGCCCCATGATCTTTCATATGGTACGTGGCACAATTATATGTACTTTTGCTAGAACATAAGAGTTCTTATTATAATACCGCCTACATCCTTGTTTAGTATTTTGAATTGGATTGAAATAAATAATTTTTTAATTTCAGTGTATATTGGAGATGAAAGTGAATAGTTCTTTGGTTAAGGAGACTAGGAAAATGTCATACTACGGTTTAGTAGTATTCCTCTTTACTTGTAAGTGAGAAGTATTAGGTTTGATTCTCGCCAAAGATGAATTTGAACCACATTATTACTAGTGCATTATGAGACTAAATCTACCACCTCTCCCTTAGATAATATCGGTTGTTAAAGAAAAAAAAAAATTAAGTGCAAGAACAAGTACGAAAGTGTGAACTAGTGACTAAAGTATTCTTCTTCAATCCGGTAAATAACTGATTAGTAGATTAGACAGGAAAGAAACTCATTCCTTCTAATTCTACCATTTGAGAGAATTAAAATGGATAAGTTTTACTATAATCCGAGGACTTTAAGTTTTTCATTTCTTCCACACTAATAGGTATTTTTACCACCTTCAAAAATAGGGATAAAAACACACAAAATACTTGCAAGAGAACAAGGTAATTGTAGTATAAACGGCTCAAGCAAGGTCACTTTCGCAGGGATTGAATGAATAATTTATGTTTAAAACCAACTCCTAATTAATTATTGAAAACAAAGTTTGGAAAAAGTTGATTTTATGACCTAGAATATTAAAAACGAATTTTAAATTAAAACAAATAAATAACTTGACAAAGTAAAGAAAACAAAAGGAAATAGTTTTGAAAACCAAATTGTAAAAGCCTAAGGTTCCACCGTCCCTTAACAATCATATGTAGATTTATCAATTACTTATGAATTACCCATGCAACTTTGAAGGCTATGTTTTCCTAATGCATATTCTACTCGTGGTATTCAAGCTAGAACGTATATCAAACATGCAATCCGTCTGTGGTATTCATAGCAAATATAAACATGCATGACTCATTAAGCTTTGTGAAAACCCTTTGAAAAACCATGCAACCCGTAAGACGTGGTATTCATCCTAGGTGAAATTACAACTATCAATCACAAGAGGCAATACTCAATCCCCCGGTGGTATTCCGATCGAATTGCATCCGATTACTTATCTAAACATTCTAATAGTAACTAAGAATTAAGATATAGAGAAAGTTTAATGCACAGTGATTAACAATTCAAAGCATGCATGCATAATATCATAAGCAATTAAATAAAAACTACATATTCATGCTAAGACTCCAGGCATCGCCCTAGCAAACGGAAATTAGTTACAAACAACCATAAAACAAAAGGAATTTTATTGAGATAGAAAAAAGATAGAAAACACTTAGAAAATAAACTTCAAAAACCCTCTAGAATAGTGTGTGCGTTCTCCTCCAATGTTGCCTAGAGAACCCTAATGGGCTAACAAGCCTTATTTATACTACTAGAAAATAAAACCCTACCTTGAAAAGGTCTTAGAATAAAACTAGGAAACATAATTAAATGATAAAATAGAAAATAAAAGGTTTCCTATTTGAACTAGAATTCGGAGTTCTTAGAAAATCACACTCTTGACTGGTCAAATCAACTCCGATTTGGTCCCAAAAGGTCTCTTTAGAAAGCTAAAGACATCCCCTACAAATTCTCAGAAGGAATCTTCCTCAAAATACGCCATCTTGACTTCCAAAATACTCAAAACGTCCAAAAACGTCAATCTGGAAAAGCTGCGCACTGGGCCTTTATTTCATCGCCACCAATGGCGTAGCCACCCACAAGGCTAAGGTGGGCTGTAGCCCAGGAATGTTTTCTGTAAGGGTAGTGTTATCCATACACTCATTTTTACTTCTTACACACATCTCTTAATTGCCGGTTGTTCAGATCGAATGAATTGAACATGATCACTAACAAAATATTAATAAGGCTGTGTTGGAAGTAAAATGGGTTTGTGAATAGAACTATTCTTTTGTAAACTCATGCTTATAGCCTACTCAATTTCAATACAGATCATTATTTAATGTATATTTAGTAGAGGAGAGGTAGTAAATAATACATTTTCTAATACAAATTATAAATTAGTTCTATCTTCAGTCCCCCTTTATTCTATTCTTTAAAGAAAAAGACCATTTACCCTATGTAATTTAGTTTCTGTGCTTCTTACTCAAGAAAAGATTAATAAAGTTCTTTAAATACACAATTAAATCCCTATCTCCTCAATTCTTGACTTTCCGTTGCAATTTTCCAATGAATGTCACCTTTGGTACGTTCTTAATCTCTTTATTTAATTAGTAGGTTAATTATTTATATGGTCCTTGAATTTATTGGTTAGGATTATGATTTTGAAAATAGTTTATATTATATTGTTGTTCTTTTATATTGATTAATATATAATTTTATATAAGCAAAAGAAATAAACATATAATTTTATGGTATTATTTTCAACTAGCCCACCCAAGAAAAAATCCTGGCTCTGCCCTTGATCACCACAGTCAAACGACTTGGTAGAAAAATCTGGAATTTTGATACAATCATCTTGAAAAGCACACGAACATCCTCCAATTAGAATCACTCCAAAATTCATCATTTTGATCACTTTTTGCTCGAGAGGAAATCCAATATCCTACATTGAAAATATATAACAAAGTATCAAAATTCTACCTAACTAATAAATTAATACTAAAATTAGGGTAAAATATATAGTATAATATCGACTCATCACCCACCATACTTCAAATTTGGTGATTGGTGCAATTCGACTTTAAAAACTATTAATCCGCCTTTCGATCTAATGATACTTCTCTTCCTAACGTTAAAAATAAAATTCAAGTTTGACTCCCCAAAAGCCCCCACTGATGAAACAAATCACAAAGCATAATGCATCAACTTCAGCATCTGGTTGATCTGAAACTCCATGTAGCTAAACCCACAAAAATTACAAAGAAAACAAATGACATAAAAGGGAAAATGTGCTATAAATAAAGCATTAGTTGCTGTTCGCGGCTCTTGCCCGACTGTTACAAAAAGAAAACTCCCACAACAAATACTCCCTGTCGGTGTGTAACAATACATTAGGCAAGAAATGGCAGCTCTATGACTCTAAGGAAAGCCTTTATCAACCGAATAGCAGAAGGCAGAAAAACATGGACAAGGAACCTCATATCACTGCCGAATTCATGACACTGCACATCATCCAAACGCTGGACACGGAAGCTTGTTTTCTCAGCTTGCTTTAATGTATTACAATATTCGCATTGCTAACGGCCATGCCCATAGACAGAACAGTCTCTTGCTAGCTTTAGTATATCAGTTCTCCTTTGCTCTAATGTCGCAAAACAAAACACTCAGTACCAATCCTTCTAGTATATAGTATTACTCAACTAAACGTCAGAGCACAAAAGAACAGACATTTTAAGATAAACCGAGTTTTAGCAGTTTTTGAAATCCTCAATCATTTACAATTGTATGCATAACAAAGAAAATGGATTGATAGAAAGATTTAAGCATACAAGAGGTTTGAACTGACTAAGAAATACCAGATATATAAATTTTCGACTTTCCATTCGAAATTGTACGCCCAACAGTTGTCTTTGATGAAAGAATTTGAAACACAAATATACAACAGATTCATTTAGAAACAACAATTTTCAGGTTGTGTAGATATAGAAATAGATCTACAGCAGCTGCCAATACAATAAATAGTGAGGCACCTACTTCAGAGAGATTGCATGCCTACTTGTTTACATACAAAAACGAGAACAAATATCATGATGATTTAGGTGAGCTAATGTCTGCACATCTGATACGCATAACTTTCAATGACCAATTCTTGTGTCTTCCCCACCATTACTTAAGTACTAAGTTTATTAAAAGAGCCAATGCAGTACAACCTAATTACACAAGGAAATTAGGAAGTAGCAAAACCTAAAAGCTACATTCAAAATCATTTGGAAGGGATGGTCAATATTGTGCTCGGAAAAATGCATCCAATGAATCCTATTATCTTCTCTCAATACAGGGTAAGAAATCAAATCACCTTCATACCTATTGAGCTGAATCTTCAGAGAATCTACCATCAAAAGGAGTTGACGGATGAGAATGTGCCGTACCAGCAGCAGTTCCAGAGCCATGTTGAAGTTCTATAACAAGCCATCGAACTGCTTTACTCATCTGTTCCAACCGAACCGCACTAATGGGTGGCAGACCAGTTGTGCTGTGCCCAGACTTCCCAGCCACCAAGCCAGTTGCCTCATCCACCAGGCACTCTGAGCCAATCCTTTGCTTCACAGACTCCACAAACTCCTCCGCTTGATCACAAGTGACTCTGAAAAGTTCCCACTTCTGCTTAAAATTCTCAAGAGCAGCATCCGTGGCTGCTGTTTTCTGGCCACCAGAAGTTTCCTTAGATTCGAGCACATTAGCTGCTGCAACAACGAACTCTTGGTATGCACTATTTAGGGAATCTACAATGCTGTCCATTTTGAGGCTCGTACTTCCTAATGAATATAGTACAAATGTTAGGAAATTATGAACTACTGAGGGAAGCTAATAATTTACTTCTCACTTTATAGTCATGCTGAAACAACAATACAATGAAAGAGAAAAAAAAAAAAAAATCTTTAATTTAATCTCTTTTTATCTATATAATTTGAACAAGAATTTCGTGTTAAATCACAAATCCTATGTCACTTCAAACCTGGGTTTACATTGCATACATTCAAATAACAAAGTCCATTAAATGCAGAAACTAAATTCAAAAAGGAAAACATTTTACAATATGATGGTAACATACAAAGACCGATCAACATTCACAAATCTCATAAAATTAAACAGAAAAGCAACCTAATAAAAGGAGGATAGTCAATGATGCTTCCTTTTATGGGGGTTTCCACACATACTTCGAGAAATGACACATTATTCAGCAAAACCAACGACAGTCAATAATGTTTCATGTTACATGTCTTACATTTACAGTCTTATCGTCAAAACGTATAACATGACACAATATTCAGACAACCTTACCCAAGCAGGACTCAACAAGGAAAAGGCTAAAGTAATAGCAGCTTTCTTTTATGCCACCAGATCTGTTATAAGATCCCCGATTTTATGTTCCAAGCTATGTACCAAGCATGGTTAGTACACCATTAACTACATAAAATGAATACAGGCTATTGCGCATACAGATCAATGAATAGAATAGCAAGGAATTGAGTAATTAGATCACCGAATCAGAGTCCTACCAATAGAGTAACAAAGAACACCTTTAAAAAAGTAAAGGAACATCAGAAGCCAAAGTTTAACCTAATCACAACTATTTTACATACAGACCAACGAATCATCCTCGTGTACCTATACTTTGACATATGACATACCAACATGTCAATAAGTTTGTGAAAATATACAGCAACAAGGTATTTCGTATCCAAACCCTGGATATAAGGGTCAAAAAACTATTTTATAAATGCAACAATTTCCGCGCAAATCCACTACAGCTCAATACTCCTGACTTCCTTATTCATCCTCACCTCAGAGCTTCCCCATTTCCTCCAAATAAAAATAAAAATTCAATCCCTTCTTCGACAAAAATACAAAGCAAGTCCCATAGAGATCTAATGTAACATCCCACATCGTCCAGGGAAGTGATCCTTAATTGTATATTCTCATCCCTACCTAGCACGAGACCTTTTGGGAGCTCACTGGCTTCGAGTTCCGTAGGAACTCTGAAGTTAAGTGAGAAGGGTGCTAGAGCAATCCCATGATGGGCGACCCGGGAAGTTGGTCGTGAGTTCCCAAAAACAAAACCGTGAGGGAATGGTAAGCCCAAAGCGGACAATATCGTGCTACGGTGGAGTCGGGCTCGGGTTGTGGTAGGGCCCGGGCCGGGATGTGACATCTAAGAAAAATTTAAACTCAAATGTTAATAATTACCAGTAAATTCGAAATGCTATTTTGATATCTCTAGGGGGTGGGATTAAGAATTGAAGACATTATTAATTGGTGTTTAAGCGAAAGTGCAATTATTTATATCCGAAAGAAGACCTCTTTATCATTTGTATTTGGAAGAGAAATACACAAAAATCGAAACACCCCATTTTCTTACTTTTAATTCTCTGTTTGAAAAATCCCAATTTTTCCATTTCAAATGGATCGAAAAAAATTAAGCAAAAACCAAAAACTTGTTCAAACAATGGGATCAGAGACTTTGATCATCAATGAGTTGTTCTGCTACTGCCATTATACTAATGTGCACAAATACTCACAAAAATTAGATACGAGAAAATCATAGAGCTTTCAACGGATTAAACGATAATAAAGTAGATATGATTCAACACAAAAGCTGGGAAAAGTAAAATATCATACAATCTCGGCAAAAAAAACAAAACATACTAAACCCTGAACAACGAAATTGAAAGAAATGACATTACCTGGTGAGGAAGCTGCCGATTGTTATTGAAGATTCAGAAATTCGAAGAAGCGGAAATATTTACAACTGAGAAGAAGAAACAAAGAAATTCAGAAGATATGAAGAGGGCTTGGATTCGATGGGCTATAGGGAGAGACGAACTTATTTTTTAGCTTTCAAACATAAAACTCGTTTTTAATCCTACTTTTGCCCTTGAAACTTAATAAAAGCCACGTATTATTTTCGAAACTCAAAATTCACTCAGATCTGCTTTATTTCTGATTTTCATAGGCTTTTTAACTAAAATAATTTCTGAGATTCGCATAACTCCTTACTTTGATCCTTAAGATTTCAAATCAATAGAAGTGGTCCCTGAAATTGTCCACCATCCATCATTTTGGTCCTTCCGTTAAAAACTTTATTAAGTGTCTCAGAGCTCTTGGCCGGAAGTTTGGGTAATTTTCAAAGCTTCGTAACTCAATCGTTTCTTAACCAAATTTGACCCATAATATATCAAAATGAAGATAGGAAAGTGTAGAATAAGATTTTAATATTTGGAAGCCCAATGGTTTCCGGAGATTGTTGGAAAATAGCCTCAAAGTTAGCTGGTCCGAAGGAAAACTGAAAATCCCGCCAAAAACTGGGCAAATTTTAAACATTCATAACTTCTTCAATACTCAACGAAATGAAGTGATTCAAAAACAAAAACCATACTTCTCGACGAGATGAAGAGAATGATATCTTTTTCAGTGGCTAACTCGCCGTGGTTTGGTTGGAAAATGGCTCGAAAGTGGCTGTCTTGGTCTTGAGTTAGCCAATTTTGAGCAATTTTCCAGCCAAACCACGGCGATTTAGCTACTAAAAAAGGTACTATTCTCTTCGTCTCATCGAGAAGTATGATTTTTTTTTTTTTTGAATCACTTGATTTCGTTGAGTATTGAATAAGTCATGAACATTTAAAGTTTGCCTAGTTTCTGGCTAGTTTTCCAGTTTTCTCTCGGACCAGTCAACTTTGAGGCTATTTTCCGACCATCTCTAGCAATCATTAGGCTTCCAAATAGATATAATCTTATTCTATATTTTCCTATCTTCATTTTGATATATTATGGGTCGAATTTGGTTAAGAAACGATTAAGTTACGAAGCTTTGAAATTTGCCCAAACTTCCGGTCAAGTGGCCTAGGACACTTAACGGAGTTTTTAACAGAAGTAACAAAATGATGGATGGTGGACAATCTCGAGGATCACTTCTATTGATTTGAAATATCAGGGACCAAAGTGAGGAGTGATGCAAATCTCAGAGACCATTTTGGCTAAAAAGCGTTTTTCATATGAAGGTCATATGTCCATTTTCTAATCCACGTCAGTATATTTGACTCTTTTTTTTAACAATTAAACGATAGTATTTACACTAAAAAGAAAAGGGTAGACTTAACCTCTCACTTATACGACAACGTATACCGAATTTTGAATTTCATGAAATAAAGTGGCGAATTTTAAATTTAAAAAAATAAAGTGAGATTAAAATCAAATTTCATGGTGATTAAAAATAATGAAAACTAATGAAAAGAGCTTGAAACTTTGAGTTTTAACGAAAATGACAAAATAAATTATAAAGTAAATAGTACCATGATTAACTTTTTAGTGTAAAAATATGATTTTTCGTTAAAATGAAAAGCTTTTCTTTAAAATTCTCTTAAAAATAAGCCTCTGCTTTTAAAATTGGACAACCCAAGCTATTTGGCAAAATATGCGACTTTCTTATGAGAAACTATAAGAATTTTATTTTTTTGGGCCATATAGGTGGGTTTTTTTTTTTTTTTTCTTCTTCTTCTAAGAATTAAGTATCCAAAATTCCTTAATATTTTGGTGTGATTTCAAATTAGTCTTTAATTTTTTCAAAAATTTCAAAGGGGTCCTCAACATATAGGAAATCTCGCTTTTGTTAACTACCTACATGACATTTATGATTAGATTTTTTATAAGGCTTGTTAGCCAAAATGGTCTTTGAGATTGTTATAACTCCTTACTTTAGTTCATGTGATTTGAAATCTATGAATAGAAATGGTTCATAAGTTTGTCCACCAGCAATTATTTTGATCATTCCATGAAAAATCTATGTTAGATAAGGGCCATAATGACAAAAATACCCTCAACTTAATAAGCAGTGGACCAAACTCAGAACTAGTTCTACCAATTGTAAATAACAGAGAACAAAGTAAAAAATTATGTCAATCTCAATAACCATTTTAGCTAAAAAAAATGTTTTCTAATGATATTAGATAAGTTTAACTTTTGAGATTTGTGTAGTAAATAACTTGAGTCAAACTTCATCAAATGATAATTAATAAGGTGGGAAGCAAAAGTGGACTCCATTTGGTGATATCTTACCAACTTGGTCTCAATGAGTTTGTGACATTGAAATCCCCTCACCAAACAAACACAGCCTTCAACTGTTTCTTTGTTCGATCAAGTTGAAACATTGAACACCCTAATGCAAACTACGTACAGCAAGATCACAGTATTCATGGAGCAATTTTGGTCCTTCCGGATAACATCGCGGCAGTTCAATTGAACCATGCATTGGGAAAATGCCCCATTGAGTTTTCACTTTCACTTTCCAGCTTTGAGACCTGCAAACTCCAAATGGCGAATCGCACTTTACTGGAACGGGAAACCGACACCATTTCCTGTTATATTTAAACAAACATTACACTTCGGCGCTGCAGAATGAGAAACCAACTCCCACTCCAGTCATGGGTTCCGGCCGAACAATCGCGGCCCCAAGGTAATCATGGATTCCGGCCATACAATTGCGGCCCTAAGGTAATCATGGATTCCAGCCAAACAATCGCGGCCCTAAGGTAATCCAAGTTAGGATATGGTTTTGATAGAACAAGGGCAGTCCAACACAATGTGAAAATGGACAGCGGGAAACGCAGAGAATCTCACATCACACAATGGTAAAACTGACAAGGAAGATGGTACAAGGAAAATACATATCAAAATCTTGACGCAGCAAGCAGTTTCAAGGAAAAACTACGATATGGGAAACTAAGTTGATGATGGTTGCCACCTCCTGACCCAGTCCGTCAAAGTAGACAGATTTGTCGAAATGTCTTGAATGCTATCACTCTTCAAAGGAATCACGATATCTTGAGGGTAGCTCTCTTTTGCCTCCTCGAGCAGAGTTTGAAATATTTCACATTCAATATTGTTGGAGAGCTTCGAATTCGAATACCCTCTGTCACGTCCAAAAATCCACAAAACGGGACACTCGTAAACACACGGTTGTCAACATGAAGGAAATAAAACAGAAAAGAAAGAGTGAACCAAAAACCTACCTTCGAGTCAAACGGTCGTACAAGACAGTGTTGTCAGTCTGAAGCACAACCACAAGATCAAACCATCTCTCGGGGAAGAAGTCGCAACCATGGTAGTCCACTATGTTCCCTCCTTCTTCCATTGTATCCTCAAGCTCATCGCACACCAGGTCTTCATTGATGACGTAACAGTCTAGCTCATCATCCCAGCCGTCATGAAGATTCTTCGCTTTCACCAAATCACCCACATTGATGTGGCGGAGCTGCGTTGCCTCTGCTAAGGCGGACGATGTTGTTGTCTTCCCTGTTCCTGGCGTGCCCGTCACCAATATGTTTGGCCTTGTCCTCACCATGACTCTCTAGTCTGCTTGAGGGCAAAGCCTAGATTAGAGGCGGATAACCTAATACATAATTAACGATAACATTTTTTAGTCCTATAGATAAATACAGTAACAAGATTCGCAACACAACAACTATCTAGTTGACAAAATCACAAAGCTGCAAATAATTCATAAAGCACTTTCAGATCTTCAAAAACCAACACAAGCAATCTTATAGTCTCAGCACACCAACTCAACGAGAAACCCATTTGTTACTAAACATAACAGAGCTATAGCCAGTGGTGTAATAGTCAGAACTTAAAACCTAAACAAAAAAGAAACCCACAAACAATTAAATTTAAGGAAAACTAATGAAAAACAATAAGGGCAAAATAAAGAGTAAAGTGAATAATGCTAGAATTGATTTTTTTGTGTAAAAATGTAGTTTTTCGTTAAAGTAAACAGTAGCAGAGCTTTTCATTAAAGTTTTTCCTTGAATTTAAATTCAAATTTCCGGAAGAAACCCAAAATTTGAACAAATAAAAAAGATTCCAAAATTCATGCTTCTGAGCAACAAATATACAAGGGAATATGTAAAACAAATGAAAGGGGGAAATTGTTGTCATGCTTATCACGATTAAGCTTAATAAACCCCAATTAAGCCACCAATCAAACCTAAAATTGAATCTTAACTAAACCCCTAATTACGGATAAGAAAAAAATAAATAAATAAATAAAAACAAAATATCAAAGAAGAATAGGTAGATTAACGATACCTGAAGGAGTAGGGGAGTGAAGCTTTGAGGAGGAAGCTACGAACCCTAAATCCCAATTTACAGAATCGGTGATGATTTATCAAGCTTGGAAAAACAAGATATATAGAGAAAAGTGAGAGCACGGAAGTAAGGGTAAATTGGTAATCTTCCAATGGAAAGAAAGGGTAAATTCGTCAAAAAAAGCTCTATAAACCCTAAACCCTCACGTCGGCCCTTTTCTTCTTCCTCCAGTCGACATAGCGAGAGACGAACAGCGCACAAGCAGCATCCTTTGTTCCCCGCTTTTCGCCTAAACTCTCTGTAAGTTGTACTCGTTTTCGGATTTTAGTTTTGAATTAGGGTTGTTTTAATTTCAATTTAGCTTTCTGCCACTATTAGGGTTATACATTTGGGATTTTGATTTCAATTTTGCGTTTGTGGCGTTCGTAGTAGTTCTATACCCCAGAAATTTTAAAATTAATTAATAAATTTCTAAACTTTCTGCCTAATTGTTACAAGTTGGTAATTTTAATTTTTTTTTTTTCCGGACATTTGCATTCAATTGCTTCAAAGTAAGAACTTTGCACCTTCCACCTTGAGGGCTTGATATTTCTTTAGAGGTAAAAATGTAGAAGCAAAATTATACGATGTCGGAGAGTGTTGAATCGGGTTGTCATTCAGAATGTTATTAGTGGTAAATGGTTTAGTCTGAATTTGTTGTTCTGGCTTGTGCTTTCTTTTTTCTTTTTGGCTGTTTGGCAGTAGGATTTTGTAAGAAATGGAACACGGGTCGTTGACTGATCCCAGCCAATCCACATTTTCTTTGGTTGACGAGGATCACACATTTGCAAATGCCGTCAGGTTCACTTTGAACCAGGAGTAAGTGCTTTCTAATTGTTTTAATAAACATCTGACTATTTCTTTTGGGATCAATAATCTGCGTCTTTGATGTTTTAGCTCTAATTTTACTTGTCTAAACATCAAATGTACTGAATCCTTATCAATTTTTTTTTCCCTCTGAAATCGAATTTTGCTTTATTGGTCGACATTTTAAGTAGAATGAGCACAGTGGAAAATGCTTTGAAAGTTTATTGGAACAAATCTTCCGAGTTAGTATATAAATCTTGCCATAAGATAGGTTTAAGTTGAAAAGGATCATGCAGTAATAAGCAGTAATGGTGGTAAAAATGGTGTAACGACGATATGCTCACCAAGCTGTAATGTTCTGTTGCAGTCCAAGGACAAAATTTTGTGGGTACAGCATTCCTCATCCATCGGATAACCGAGTTAATATTAGAATCCAGACAACAGGTAACACATCCAAACCTTGTCATGGACAACAATGATTTTTTTCTCCATCAACCATTTTTTCCCATAATTGCAACCTTGCACGTATTTCTGGTTTATTTTTTTTCTTCTTTAAGATAGAGATGTCATACTGATGGCTGTATGCATTTGTTTTTTGCTTATATTAGCAATGTGACAACAATGTTTTCACTTAAGCAGCCTCCAAAATACTCAATTTGTTGTGCCTTTGATGCTTTGCCAAATGCCTAATCATATCTGTGTATTGGAGCCAAGTTGTGGAGTCTGAACCAAATAATTAACTGGAGCAACTTTAGTTCCTATAGAAACAGGTGTTTAATTTGGTCATCTTAGCGTCGTCAACTCTCTGTTAATTTTTCATGGAGTTCTTACTTGAATGTGTATGTGAATCGCCCTATTTCCATCGCAAGAGTGATATGTTTGGACCCATAATATAAGTGCTTTGGTGGGTAAGCATCACCATCTAACCTTGGGTCTAACGGTGGTGGTGATGGGGGATTGAGAAAGAGGGTTTCCAACTAGTTTAGGTTATGGGTTCGAGCCCAACCAATTTATCAAACTGTAGCCGTTGTCTCTTCCAGGTAGTTATGATGCAAAACAAAATTACTTCCCCATATCACTCCATAAAAATTGAAGGATCTCGCTTGGTGTTTCTTCAAGGAATTAGTGTTTTGGAATCAGTCTTGGAGTTTCTAATGCATAAAACATTTGGTGTTTGATGAAATTTTACAGGTGATGCAGCAAAAACTGTATTCACAGATTCATGTCAGGATCTCATGGTGATGTGCCAACACGTGAGGAGCACTTTTGACAAGGCTGTTGTTGATTTTCGAATGAGTAAATCCGTAAATGGCATGGATATCGACTCAAATAACTAAACCTCGATATCGGATTAAAGTTGCCAAACCCAATGGTCGGACCAGATTGAGAATGAAACGTTGGGTGTTGCAGGATTTTTGTGTATTTAAATTTTATGAGGGTGTTGCATATGATGATACATAATATTTTCGTACCCTTTTCCTTGTCTATTTCTGGTAAAATAGGTTGGCATGCTTTCTGAAGTCAGCTTCCATCGGATTTCACATTTCCATGGTCTTTTACGTCATTGATTGATGGACTACAGTTTTGGAAGCAGAGATGCGGACGCAAAGTGGATAGGGGTGGAGTTGCTCTAAGAACATCAATCTGGCCACTCTGCTTCCACTTTTCTGCATATTTCACTTGTATGGCGCTTTTGTCATAGTCAAGTTTTGTGGCAGGATGCTCCTTCAATGTCTCCAAATATATCAATGGCTCCAAGAAATCCGAACACGTATCAAAAACATACAAATTGTTCAGCCTCAAATTAAAACAAATTGTGATCTCACATTTCGTAGCACATCTACGAGAATGTGTACTGTACATACAATTCATCCAAATAAATAGGATGGAGAGCAAGAGGGCGGTGGCCGGTGAGCATTACTGTAGCTATACAAATTTCAAAATTTAAACTTAATAAATAGGGTGATAAGTGTGGTGAGCAAAAATATTTATATATTATAGTTGAGTTTTCAAATTGGATGGGGAAAAAGGATGGTAAGAGTAGGTTGTCACTTGTAGAAAAAACTACTTGCGCAACAAAATTTTAGGCGACGAACAATATTTTGTTGCCCAAGGATGGTGAAACAAATTTTCTATTTGGATGATTCTAAGGTTGGAAGTGGCTATAAAGTTGTTCACAAGATTGATTATGCCTCCGATTAAGATCCTATCCCATTCAAAAGTGCACTTTCTGTGTTGCGGTTTGCATATCACCCGACTATTTCTGATCATAAAAAGTTCGGCAGCATCTCCCCAGGGTTCCCCAAGTGCACTACATGGATATTACAAACAAATATCCACTATGCACTTGAAGAACAATAGGAGGATACAATCGAATTTTGCACAACCGAAACTTAGCCAAGTTCATCGCAAACCCTACATACATACTAGTGCACTCCCAAACTGTCCAAACTGGACAATTCAAGATTAAGTTAGATCGTGGAGCTGCATATTGCGCCTGCACGCATGTCCAACAAAATCTCAAACAGGTCTAAGGTATATTTCGATTTTATTATACGAATTTAATCAACATAATTAACTTTGTATAAATGGAATGAAGTTATAACAAGTTCCACACCCCGAATTCCTACACTAATGCTGCACAAATTAAGTTTTCCTAGTCCACATGTATTTCAAAAACAACTACAAATTTCACATCCTACATAATTCAACATATACAGCTATCACAACTAAATAAATTCATTCTTCCTACTAAAAACTAATCATAAATAACACATTTGAAGGAAAAAATAATGACAAACTCAAAATAAACTAACCTTCAAATATTTCGAAGAGGAAGAGATGGAGTGAGATACAACGGGGGATGGAGGGAGGGAGGGGGAGAGAGAGAGAGAGAGAGAGAGAGAGAGAGAGAGAGAGAGAAGCAGTGGGGGACGGCCGGGGGGCTGCAGAAAGCACATCAATGAAAAAAGGTGAGGGGGAAATGGGGGAAGAAGGCAGCGGACTCTGAACTAAAAGGTAACCTACATCTTACCGACAGAAGCAGTCGTCGCGAGAATCCAAATACTTCGTCTCCCAACTATATATTCCCCTTTTTTTCACACATCACTTGTAGACTTTTCTAGACGACCAAAAAATATTACACGACGGAAAGGTCCGTCGGTTAACTACAATTTACGCGTCGAACAAGTTTTCCGCCCCATAAAAATCTCATTAAGTACGCGCCAAATATTTTCTTTGGCGCCAAATTTTTCCCAACAAAATATGGTTTACCCTACGAAATTGTCCCGTCTCAGAAGACTTTTTAGTAAACCTACAATGTTGAGTATACTAACCCTACAAACGAGGGATTTTATCGGGGAAGAAGCTGTTAACCGACGAAATTTCTTTTGTCCCTCAAAATTTGGTAGGGCAAGCCGTACTTTCTCGTATTGAGAGAGAGTAAACTGAAATGCCATTGTCAGCAAGTGATCATGTTGGCTTCTTCAATCCGGGAAGCAAGTTCTCGATTAGGACTTGCAGAACGGTCTGATCGGGGTTTGTTTAGGTTTCAAGTAAGATTTTCATATAGGTATTTTTACAAAATGTGTTTTATCCCAATTGTTTTTGGGTTGGACAAGGCACATCTAATTTTCAAGTTAGGTGTAGCGAAATAAATATTTGGTTCAAATAAAATTTCTCTTTAGTAAATATGACTCATTTTTCCGCTCTTTCACTCTCTTACATTACAGTTTTTACAAATGACTCATTTTTTAACTCCCACCACCACATGCATCTCATGTGTCATTTGCCTAAGTAAGCTATGAAACTCACTCAAACAAACTGAGAGAAATTGCTTCAGAAGATAAGAGAACACAAACACTTTAAAGTGGCCAATCTTATCAAATGAGATTAGCTTATTTATAACAGAATGAATTTCTAAACCACAACACTCAATAAACAAATAAAAACTAAAATTGAACGAAAGTTTGGAAGAAATTAAAAGTAACTGAACCTAACTCTTACAGATGGTACAAAAAGATGCTTAACATCCATTAATCTGGAGGCTGCAATCTTCTTGTTATTCTTACGTACTGAATAACATTGCAGCCTTGTCATCACAGGAACTTTTTGAAGGTCTTACTATTGAGTTCACTACTATATATATGATGTTGCTTATGATTGTTTTCACCACAGATCTTGGTTTGTGACCTCATTACATCGTATAAATTCTGCTTTTGTGATAGAGGTAGCAATTGTATCCTTTAGCATTACTCCATGATATATATTGCACCTCCAACCTTTAAAAAATGGTGCCCACAAGTCAATTTTCTATCGTCAACGTAGCGAGCAAAATCTGAATCTGTATAGCCTAAAACCTCAAGTTTCCCAACGTTGCAATAGATTAACATAAAAGCCCGATCGAGTTAAAAGGAAATAATGAAACCACCTTCTTTACACGTAGCAAAGTTCCAAGTTCGTTTCCTTCTCTAATCTTTTAGAGTGTATGCACACCAGCTATCCCTTCCTCCCATAAGCGGATCTTAGTCCCATAAGTTAGGTCAAGTACACGAGTCACTGGAATCTATAGTTTATATATATATGTATATATGTGTGTGTGTGTGTGTGTGTGTGTGTTGAAGTATATCCTCATTTAGGGGGTTGTATTCAATTAGGAATCTAAGGCTGTAATTATAAACTCCCACAAAATTTATGTATTTTAAATATTCGCATATAAGTGGATAGATGCATATGACTAGAATACATCAAAATCGTCTAATTCATTGAATCTTACAAATTCACTGTTTTGAATACACTCTAACACTAAAAACACTTTCAAAGCCATTCATATATCACCAAACTTGGATTGAATCCTTAAAAATCTGAATTGAATACCATTTGAAAAAATCATTTAAAGTCATAATTGGATAAAAATCTGAATTGAATACCAGTTGCATTTGAAAAATTCATTTAAAAAACATAATTGAATACGGTTTTACAATCAAATTGAATTCTTTTCCAATACACCCCTGAATCTTTGTTTCTGCTCCCTGTGTTCCATTTCTCTCCATCTTCATACCCTAATCTGATTTACTCATAATTAAGTCACCAACCATAGCTAAGTTTATTGCAACAAAGAATACAATTTTTTCGTACCAAAATAAATTACTGAATTAAATCATCACAAGGTTCTAAAGCCAGATGCAGGAATTCGAGAAATAAAATTGGACGCTAAATTTTCTTATGTACATCAAAGTATTGGAAGTTAGCGAAAATGGAAATTAAAAAACTAACCGGCAATCCGACAGCTATACTGAGAAGTGAAATTTTTATTCAGTCCAGAAAATTAAAAAACAAGAAAGCAAACTTGAATGAAATTAAAAACACACAAAATAAAAGAAAGAAATATATATGTAACCACAAACTAATTAATACAAACCTCTGCAACTAAATCAGGCTAACAAAGGAAGCAACTGATAGATTCATAGATAGAGCACTCACGCCCAGTAGACTCTTACCTCTCTCATCATTTATCGATCAAAAGGTCCTTTGGGATCGAGTTGTTTACACAAACCCAGATAGGTAAGATAAAGAACTCGATCCTTGGCACCGGTTCGATGATTTTTGGTGTGCTTACAGAAATATTTCAACTGCTCAAGCGTGCAGCAACCAAGCATCTGCCCCAACAGCAAAAACAGCCAGTTAATCACCTTCTTCTTCTCCCCTATGATCGGTTTCGCGCTGTTCTCTTGTTCGCAAAACTTGCATGCAGGAAGAACTGGGTTCATCCACACACTCGGTGCCCTATCGCGCATCGTGCTCTTGTTACCAGCAATAAAACTCCCAACCTCAAGAAACTTTTCCTTCAGATTATACTCCATCTTATATTGTCGTTCACAACGCTTGCACTGCACTTCACCTGTGATGGTAACGATTTGCCTTGAATACAAGTATTCCAGACTGTGCACCATGGCCCGCCTTGTGGTAGCCCACGGAAAGGGAGCCGGGACAGTCTCGCTCTTTCCCTCCCTCGGACCTTGGGTAGGGTTCCGCCGTGCACGCAAATGACGCGATGTGGGAACTCCGGGATTGGGCAAGGGCATGGACGGGGAGGAGGAAGATTGTAGTGTAGTCATGTAAAGTGGGTGTGAGGATGAGAGTTGGAGAGGATGAGATGAATGTTTTTGAGGCATTAGGGTTTGTATGAACAAGGGTGTTGGCTGCACTGACAGTGACGAGGATGATCGTGGTGGCACCGGCAGTGGCAACGATGCTGTTAGCTGTGTATCTACTGGTGGCATTAGACGAGGTTTTGATTGAGGACGATTAGAGTTGAGCGAGAGAGCGAGCATATCGTTTTCTTCTGCTTCGAAATCGGGGCCAACATCTTTGTTGTTGTTCTTTCTCTTCTTGTTGTTTTCTTTTTCATTGTTGTTGTTCTTGATATCTTTGTCCATGTTCTTCGTCATAGCTTTCTCAATCTCTTTCATGGAGAAAAAAGTCTAATATTTGAAAAGAGAGAAACTCGAGTAAAAGAAAATGTTGAAATAGTAAAATTGAGTTTGAACGTGTACTCAAATTTATTGAGATAGAATTAAAAAGAGGAATTGAGATAGAGTTAGAATGCTATTCAAATTTTGAAATTAAAAAACTATTCAAATTCGATTATGGTTAGGTTTCCTTAATCTTTTTACATGATTTTATCCGATGCCTAGTCTTTTTTATTTTTATTTTTTTTGGAAACTACTTTATTTATTTATTTTTGTTTCAAGATAATTTTTAGCTTATTTTATAGATACACGTCTGCTGTCCTTGGAAGAGTTATTTAGTAAGTAAAACGCTTAATATTTTGGAAGAGAGATTTTATAAACTATTCTGCATGCGGTTGAATTTCAAAGTTTGTCTAAAGCCAAATATTGTGACATTGTACAGTACAAGGGGACTAAATTTTCGTTGGTATTTTTAAAAGAAAATGAAATAAAATTCCTGTTGGTTTTAGTTACGATTCAAAGATTATGTTTTAACTATTGTTCAAATCCTATGAATCTTGGACCTAATTGATGATTAACATTGATTACACAGGGTTTGATGAAACATGCATCCTCTTTGGGTATGAACAATTAAAAGTTTTCGTCAATAATGATATGTAAGTTTGACTAATTTTCCTTATATCCTGTCTATTTTGAGCATGGAACTTATTAATTTTTTTCTTTTGGTTCGAAAACTTATTAATTAAAGTTTGATTGGGTTTGACTAATTTTTCAAAAAACTTATCCTGAAATACGATGTTAGGACTAATAAATCATTGATAAAAGGCTCCTACGAAAAAATAAATAACGCAAACAATTGTCATACTTAATAATCAAGGGCAAAATTCAAGCGGATATTATTTTAGAATCAGATCACGAATATGAACGAATATAGATTAGAATCAGTGCCATAACCTAACAGCAGAAATACTCTTTTTTGACATATAAAGTTATAAACTGGTTATACCATACAACAATATTCTAGTAAAAATTTCCAACCAGCCCACATCTTAAATGGATAATTTTATATAATTTTTCATCCCCTTAAAAAATAAGGCAAGAAAGGAAGGAAGAAGTTAGCACTGAAGCAGGACATGGCTAACGCATATCGGCAATGATAAAGTGAGAGTGTAGTGTGTATTTAGACTGTAAGTGCAGACGATGAGTTTTTTCGTAGAGGTTTGTAACTTTAGTTATGAATTGTGTTACTTACAATCACCCATTCATTATGGGTGCAAGGTAATCATATAAATAAGATAAATTACATTTTACCCCTTTAGGTTTGGGATTGATTTCAATACCTTATAATATCTTTAAAATATTTCAATTTCATACATTTACTTATCATTTTATTTCAATTTCATACCTCTATTAGAAAATCTGTTAAGTAAACCGTTAAATGATGACATGGCAAATATAAGATCCACATTTGTGCTGACGTGGCTGCCACATTTGTACCACGTGACAAAAAAAAAAATTATACATTTAAAATATAATAATATTTACCCTATTAAAAATAATAAAAAAAAACAAACAAACCCAGAAACCCCCCGACCCACTTCTCCATCTCCTCCCTCTTCACATCCCATCCCTTACAAACCATCACCCTCACCCTTCTTCTCCAGTTCACCCACGTCCCGCCGCCGCCATCTTCCTCCTCAAACTCCCATCAGCAACCACCACCACTACTACCTAATGACATCGTCATACTCCTCTTCCTCCTTAGCTCAAACATAATGAAGCAACAAAAACAAAAATCCCAAACGAAGCAATTTTTTCAGAATATGAAGGCAATCTGCTTTATTTATCCAAATCCATCAAACAAAGCAAAAGCAACACTAATTTCACATCTTTACACAAAATTCAGAAACCCCAATTAAACCCAAGCCAGAATCTCTAAATCTTATCGATCTCACCGAAAAATAGTGAGATAGTGCTTCAAGCGCGACTGAAAGAGGCGAAGTAATCAAGGAAGACAACGCCTCGGAATGGCATCGTTGCGATATGTAATCGACACTGCTGACTTGTTGGAGGCGGTGACCAGATCGGGAACGCAGTCGATTCGGAGCGGGGCCTGCGAGCTCCAGTCAATTAGGAGTAGTGGGTTGGAGGCCATGACCAGATCGAGAGGAAGGGGTTTCAAAAGATGCAGTCTTGGGTTCGTCGGTTCAGAGTTTTCAAACGGCGACAACAATGGTAGCCATTTGCTTGGGCGAGCTTCAAGTGCATGAGGTCGGAGAGCTCGGCTCGAGTTCATGGTGGTGGATTTAAGGTGGGAAGAAAAGAGTGAATTTTTTTTCCAGTTGGGCTAGGATGATGGTCGGTCGAGTTCGTTAGGGTCGGTAGGTGAAGAGGGAGGAGTGGGTCTGGGAAGAGAGAAGGGATTGGAGGTGAATAGCGAGGAGATGGAGAAGTGGGTCAGAGGGTTTCTGGGTTTTTTTTAATAGAGTAAATATTATTATATTTTAATTGTATAAATTTTTTTTGCCACGTGGCACAAATGTGGTAGCAACGTCAGCACAAATATAGATCTCATATTTGCCACATCATCACTTAATGGTTTACTTAACAGATTTTCTAACAGATGTATAAAATTGAAATAAAATGATAAGTAAATGTATGAAATTGAAATGTTTTAAAGATGTTGTAATATATTGAAATTAACCCCAAACCTGAAGGGGTAAAATGTAATTTACCCTATAAATAAATATGCGCACATGTCAACTTAATATTTACATCATTTGAATACAGTCTTACACTATTCCAATGTCTATAACATATATCTCAATATAATAGTATGATGTTAGATTGCTATATAGGATGGGGTAATTTAGACATATCATCTTATTAAACTATAAGTACAAGAGTAATAACAAAAACTACAAATGACGCTTTACCGCAGTGACATAAAGTAATCATGCCTATACACCCTAGTGCGATTCGACCCCATTGATGCCCCTCCCCCTAACAACAAACAATTTAACTTACTAACTTTATCTTTAATTGTAAGAAGAAAAAAATATCAAAAACTGCAACGGACCAAACCAACTAGTCCAATTCAACAATTTGATTCGGTTTTGGAGTCTATAGGGCCGACCCTGAGGATAACCGAGTAAACGATGAGGCCCAAATTAATGTTATATATCTTATAAGTATCTTACAAATAAGATATAACTATTTTTTTTTTTATCAAATATCCATGCCTTAAGAATTTTGATCAAGGTGTTTTGGTGCATTAGACCATGTCCACATTTTTTTTTTATTTACCAAATTAAAAATAACTAGTCTTTATTCACCTACTTCTGCAAGTGCAACAGACCTTTCTTTAATCATGTGACTTACAAACCCTTGATTCACTTATATAGCAGATTGTTTTACTTATTTCTTATTTCGCTTGAGTTTGGAATGTGTGAGAGGTTTTTAAGTGTTGCAATAATAGAACAACATATTAGAAAAGAAAATTAGAATGATTAGTTGATCACATAGTACTTTAAACTTTGAAGTGGCCATGAAGGTTAGGGAGGCTCTTACTTTTCTTCTTGCTTTTGTATGTCAATTGACAACTCTCTCCAAAGTACAATCAAATAAAAATTTAGTAAGTTGTATTTGATACAGTAGTAAATAGTTTTCATTCTAAAACTTAAGAAAACAAATTTAAATTACCAAAAATTCATTATGACCTACAAAGAATGTATTAAAAAAATCAGAGAACACCAAGAATTCTTCTGAAGGAAAAATTGTGAAAAACTAAGTTCATTAAGCAACATAATGCATGCATTTAACGATTAAATGTCAAAAGCATGTTTCTATGTACTTTAAAACAAAACTTAAACCATGAAATTCAAAGCCTAGTAGTTGTGGTGAACCAAGATTCAACTCAAGAACAAAGTGAGTTGAGAAATAGTATACCTTTGATGAATCCTCTTTGCATGACGAAAGGCTAATCATCCAAGAGAGAGGGCCTTCATTTCTTGCTTCATTCCTCCATGATTTCTTGGAGAATGATGGGTGAATGGATTCTCCAAAAGTCTCCAAAGTTAGAGACCTCTAATTAAGTTCCGACACCAAGGATGGTGAAGGAAGAAGCTGAGTGATCTTGGAAGACAAAATGCTAGCAATGTCTCCCATGGTGGTCGGCCTCTCTAGAGAGAAAGAGAGAGCTTGTGTTCTCTCAGAAACCCTAAATGAAGAAAAAGATATAAAGATACTTTTATACCTCCCTTCAATGGAGTGGCAAACTTGTAATAAGTTCAAAACCACTCCCTCTCTAAGCAAGGCCCGCCTCCCTATTGTTAGTGAGTTAATTGCCCATTTTGTTTTAGTTGTCACGCAACTTAAACCTTATGTGCCTTGTGAACCAAAACCCTTTTGAGTCCCGTAACCCGAAACTAACTTAAGGCCTAAAACGAACCTTTCGTTATTCATTAATGAACTTTTTAATTAATCCTTGCCATATACAATTAAACTATTTAATTGTCCTTATTCATCTTTGTTATATCATTCAATCATTACCTTACATGATGTGCGATCCATTAGGTTCCTTTTAGCGAGGCAATGTGCGAATAGAAGAACTATTACTAATCGATTGTGAATTAAAATTTACTTTCAATTCTCCCTTTAGTAATTATACATCTTCAAGACTTTCACAAGTCATGAGTGACACCTATCAGTATGTTATGGTTATCCAAGCTAATCAGAAGAGGTTGGAGAACCTATTCAGTTTGGGACTGCAAATGCAATATGGTCTTTCTCTAATACAATACTCTTGACCACATTGTTTGGTTTGATAGTTTATTCATGCCTACTATCCAATGTGATCCTCTTACTTATATGATTACCTTGAATGTGATTTGGAACGACTTCTTAAATCTCATTCATACTCTGGCCATATATTCTTAATCATATCATAGAGTATTTTCCTTCAACGGTTTAAAGGTTAGATACCCCTTGTTTATGCATTCACTTGCTTGTATAATTAAGTGGCTTAACCCCAACTATGTTGTGGACACCCTCTGATAGAGTGTCTTTGACATAGTCAAAGATCAAGGACCTAACTATGATGTCTCATGTCAAAGGACTACTTTGCATTATCCCGACCTTGAGTTCTCATGTGACATGAGTATGAGAACTCCTTGTTGATCGTGTTCAGTGGACTCATTCTCTATTGAGCACCTACATATTTGTCTTGGTGTCAGTCACACCATTGACTCGAGACCAATCACTCTTCTTGAGAGAAGACATAGCATGTGCTGATCTTAATGGACCGTTAATACCCAATTGACAATCATATGGTCAGGAACGTTTAGGATATGTATACGAAAGAGAATGGTCTCATGAATCTAACTTCTTTAGATCACATTCTCTTAATTACATATTCCTTAGACTTATTATTCAAGCATATAATATGTATATGAGACGACTTTAAACAATAATATTTGCCCTTATATTAAACTAGAGTAGTTTAACATGTGAAAAGTTTGTAAAATATCATCATAAGATTGGCTTTAGGCACATTTCCAACAATCTCTCACTTGCACGAGAGCCAATCAGCTTGTCATCAGTGATAGTACCTCTTCTGAATTCATTTCAAAATTAGTTGAGTAATAGGCCTAGATAGTGGATATCTATATGTCATCCATAGAAGCAACCTTGAGATTAACGACATCACCATTGTACATGATTCTCAATCACGTGGTTCAGTTTCTCAATTGTGTTCGGATCTTGATGAGACATTGATTCTCTGGCTTGAGCTATCGCCCCATTAGTATCGTAGTGTGGGTACACTAGTGACACTTTCTGGTTGGAACCAAATGGAGAGTTCATAAATGAACTTTCCCATCCAAACAACATTGTTGTAAGCTTCTATATGACGATATATTTTGCATGCATGATGGAGCACAGTAGAGTCATTACTTTTAGTGTTTCCTCCTAAATATCTCTTTGGTCATAATAAAGAGATATCCAATTACCTTTTCTGTCATAATGAAGAGATATCTAATGATAGATACAATGTTAGATTCATAATCTAATACGTTTACACTTCCATTCGTTACTCTAATTCTTCCTCATTCTTAAGGAATCTATCCTTTAGTATTTCTTAAATACGTAAGGATTCACTTGACAGTTGCCATGGTTTTGATCCTGGGCTTGCACTGATATCGTCTTGTACCGATCTTGGTACAACTCATATTAACGTTCTGCATATGCATAAAGGATTCTATTTACGCATTATGTTTCTTTGGGAGTCAAATGATATATTCCCTTTTAGAAGAACAACTTCCCAGTTTGACAGGAATTGTCATTCCATTTAAAGTTTATCATTTGAGAAACTTCCTACATCTATCGTCTATCAATAGGGATTGAGATAATCCAATTATATTTCAAAATCTATCATTATAGATTAGTATATAGACTAATTCTTCCGTGTACATTCTATCATTATAGAACATTTAAAGTCATAACTTTATCGAAGAAGAATTCCTTTCATTTTCAAAATTAATATATCATATATATGTTCAAATTTAGAAAAATGATTAACTCCCACTAATCTTTTGTAAACCTAGCAAACGAAAGATTCATTTACATCTTTACGAGAAATCAAACGATTTGAACTTTTTTCATAAGACACTTATAGTTCCTACTAGCTTGCTGAGATTCATGATGGATGGATCTCTACAACTTACACAATTGTGATTCCTAGTCTTAGATATGTATTATCAAGACTACCTTGATAATGGTTTCGGAAACCCATATTATGTCCAAACATTAAATCACGATTTAGTTGTAGCAAACAGTCTTCGAATTGATTGAAACAAAGACTACGTCAAAGATGAGTTCTTCCAAGTCAACCAATCTCTTTGATTGTAGTTACCTTAAGCTACCAATTAGCTTTGAAGGTTTCACGATTTCGGGTCAAATGGTATTATACAATTTCCTTGAGTATATGTCATACACATACTCAATGTAGTCATAAGAATCTCCATTCTTATTTCTTTCAAATTAAGTGGTGTAGATCTATGACATAGTCATATTAAGTATCGATTCTTTAGAACTAAAAAATAGCAATTGTCAAGCAAGTAAAGAAATAGTCTACTCCAATTGTAGACATCTGGAACTCTACAGGTTTGTAAACTGAATTGAGTGCTCACCATAAACAATGCTGAAATAAAAAAAATAAGGGAATAAAACCAAAAAAAACATTTTGATTAGACCATTAGGAACTTTCATGTTTTCAGCAGCAACCATGGAGAAACAATTTTGATGTGTAATCCTTAACCATATTGAAACCCAAAAAATCGAATAGTAAATTAAATTAGTTTGGATTCCTTCACACAAAAGCCCAATATGTAAAAGATAAGATATATCAAGTTTTCATTAAAAAAAATAAAAAGAGTTAAACGGAGAACAATATGAACAACGACTGAATTTGTAATTACATATTTGTGATGATGAAATTAAATAATTTATGCACTAGGTATATTCTTGAGTACATAAATTATAAATTTATGCATAATTCTTAGCTTGTAATTTTATGATTGAGAAAAAAATTAAACTAATTTATACATTTGAACCTTTCGTTATACAATAATACATAGCTTGACAATCAATTTTCATGTACACACCAGTCAAATGTTAGCTCCAAGTGTATGCAAGAAGATGGTTTTTGTGCCACGTTGAGATCAAACTTTAAGAAAATTGCAATATGCAAAATGTATTTAACATGTTTCAAATTAAAGAGACAAAAATATGAAGGTTGAACAAAATGAAAGGAGATTCTATGCACCAAGGGGAACGACTAAACATGAAGAACCCAAACCAAACGTCATCATCTTACCATACATCGATAGAATTGAGACTAATTTGGAGACGAAACGAACAAATGGACAGATACTATAAAGAAGAAAAGAATAGATATGATTATAATATTGGTGAACTGCCAAAGCAAAACGTGGAGGAATGAGAAAGATAAGAAGGTGAAACATAAGAAGGATAAAAAGGTGAAACATTCAAAAGGATAAGAAGGTGAAACATAAGAAGGATAAAAAGATGAAATATTCAAAATGCCACAAAATACCCTCACTTCATAAACAAAGTTAATCTATCCATATAAAGTGAGAATGCTGAACAGGTGAACATTCAAAATGCCAAAAAATACTTTCACTTCATACACAAAGTTAATAGATAACTGATAATAAAAATAGGTTAAAAATGTAATAATGCATATTCTACACTGCGTCATAGCTTTCTCATTCTCTGTCATTAGGGAAAAAAGTCTAATATTAGAAAAGAGAGAAACTCGAGTGAAATAAAATGTTGAAATAGTAAAATTGAGTTTGACTGTAGACTGAAATTTTTTATTAAGATAGAGTTAGAATACTACTTAAATTTGAAATAAAAAAAAACTATTCAAATTCAATTATAGTTAGGTTTTCTTAACGGTAGACGTTATAATCTTTTTACATGATTTCATTGGATGTCTAGTCTTTTTTTTTTTTTTTTTTTTTTTTTTTTTGAGAAACGAAACATTAATTAGGAGAGAAAGAAGCCTCGGGAACACCCAAGGCCTTTAGAGCAAGGTTCTAAAAAACGCCAGGCGCTAGTCAGGTGGCAGGTTAGCACCTAGCGCCTAGGCTGCTAGGCAGGGTTGGTTGGTGATTAGTTGAGAATTTGAATGAATTGCAAGCTTCTTCACCGCTAAGTCTTTCACTAACAAGGGCTGCTAATAAAGCCTTATCTTGTGCTCCATCATTGAATGCTTTGAAGTTTGGAGTGCCATGGGCTTGGTCGGCGCGATTAGGAGCCACAGGGCGAGATCTGCAAGGTTGGGAGCCGTGGTGCAAGATCAGCACGGTTAGGAGCCATGGTGATAAATTTAAGCTGCTGGGAGCCGTGGAATAGGTAGGCACAATTAGGAGCCATGCTGATAAATTTAGGGTTGCTGGGAGCCATGGAGCAGATAAGCATGGCTATGAGCGCAAAGCTGGGGCTGGCTTAGGCCAGGTTGTGTGCAATAATTGGACCACTAGGTCTGTAATGCTCAGCTACTGGTGATGTGCTGCCTCAGTATTGAATCGTCTGGAGTGTTGAGAACAAGGCATGCCTCCAGTTCTTGGTAGTTGGGCTGGTGTGCCCTTTTGATACTCGTCTACCCCCGGCGCACCATTAGGCTGAACTGCTACCTTTGTCGAAACAGAAGTAATCTTTGTATTCGACAATTTATGTAGGATAGTCTCGTCTGCTCAATCTTGTCAATGAAAGGCGACCTGCTTAAAATGGTTATGTTTCATCGGAGTACTTCGTCAGTAACTTCATTGCCCTAGAAATCGGGCAATTGTTCGGTCAAGAGCCTCTCTACTTCTTCCTGAATTTGCTTTTGTTGGGGGTGGCGGAGCTTTCAACTATCCCGGTCTTGACCTGCTGGTCTAGGCTACTATTCTATGTGTTCAGGTCGTCTATGTCGCAGCTGCGGTGCATGTGGTACGTTCTTAGCAGGCGAGCGAATTTCTCGTAAGATACTGGTTGAACTTGAGCCGGATTGAGTGACTGCTTCTCTTCGTTCGTCGTGCTGCCTACTCCGATGTAAGGTGGAAGATGCTCCTTGCGGGCCTAACCGTGAATGAACATTTTGCCTGGAAGGTTGCTCATATTGATTATCAGAGTGTGACCCCATGCTCATCCATGGGCCTAACTGAGAGTGCACGCTCATCCGCCCGCTAATACGAGAGTATACGTTATCTCAGGGGCCTAGTTAAGAGTGTACACTGCCTGAACGCTCAGTTCGTGGTTGGTTGAGTGGTTGCTTGTCAGGACGCTACTAGAGAGGTTCATCGTCTGCCTTTGTCCTACTTTGGGACACCTCGTTTGGGGCACTTTGCATCTCGGTACGCTGCAAGAGCTGATTCACCAAGGTTGTTTGCTGTGCGAGGGCATTTGTCAACTCTATGACTTGTTGAGATAAGTGTTGTTCGTCATTCGGGTTGGAAGAGCTTGGACATAATGCGTTTCCTTGAGTAGTGAAAGTGTGGTACACTTCGGGCGCGAAATTTGAGTTGGGAAATGCCAAATTCGCCGAAAAATAGGGTGAAAATGGCCTTAGTTCAATCATCGGCCTACAAATTTAAAGCCGAGACGGTTGAACCGGTCTTGGACTGGTCTGGGTTGCTTGGGACACCACATGAGTGGGCTGGGCCACGGAAGTGGGTTGGATCTCGAATTGGGCCGCATGAGTGGGTTGGATCGTTGGATCGGGTCGGGCAGCTAGCGTGGGCTGGGCCTGCTTCATCCTCGGTGCGACTTGGGCCGACTGCTGTGCGGTGTAGGCTTGGGCATGCCAGGCTTCTGTTACTAGCGTCTGAGCCTAGGCTGCTGAAGTGGCAACAATCTGGGCTGCCTTCAAGGCTTGCTGCTTTTAGGTCATGACCTACTCAATATGGGTTGGCTGCCTTGTGGCACGGGCTTGGGCCTATTGCTGCAAGGTGGCCTGCTCACCGTGGGTGGCCACAATGGTTGTTGCCGTGGTGGCCATCTTGGTGGTTGCTACGGTGGTGCCCCGTGGTGGTCATGCCACTCAACTCGTTGTCGTGTTGAGACTTGTGGATCACCGTGGTCCAAATACTTGAACATAGGAAGTTCCGTTCATCGTGGTTTCCGAATTTCTTGTCATTGAACTTTTCTTTTACAGTTATTCGAAGAATTTTTATAAAAAATTGTAGGAATAAGAATGTACGAAAAATCTACGAATGAACAAAAAATGGAAAACCTTGGATGTGAAAGTCTTCTTTGAGTGTGTGAATCAAAATCTCAATGAAAGCACCAATTTCTGGATGCAAATTTCCGCCTTCTTCTTCTTGGATGAAAATGCACCTGCAAAACAATTAACACACAAGGTCAAGGCTAAGAGCTTTACACGCCCATGATGAATGAGGGGCTTTGGCCGAAGAACCTCCGATGCCAAAGTTAGAACTTGAGAGAGAAAGTGTTTAGAGAATTTTGGGAGGAGAATGAACTTATGTTTTTGGAGAAATGAGGTGGTATTTATAAGGGTGTGGCCGACCCCCTTTGGGGAGATGGGAACTGGCCACATATGCTGGTTTTTTGGTGTAATTGTAAGATATTATGTCAAAATAATATATTGCAATCAATTAGGAAATTAATTAGATAATTAATTAATTAATTAGGAAATTAATCAATTAATTTAGGTAATTAATCCTATTTTGAATAAATATTTTTGAGGTTACCTTGTAGGTAGGATTTGATGAAGATGGATGAAATAGGTTTTAAATAAATACCTATTTTGATCACTTTTGATCTTGATTGAGTCATGATTGTCTGCTGCTTACCCGTAGGAGTTACCGAGTGTAATTTTGTCTTTTTCACCCAAGAATCCACGTGTCGCCTCTATATTTTTCTCGATTATTTTTTGCTCCACAATTATTACTTACACAAACTTTTTAATATCTCATTTGGAGATGTTCTTATCGTTTGATAAAGGAAAAATTAGTAAGAGTCCACATCATGTGCCTAGTTGTAACTCACTAACTCAACTCACTCGTGTAGCAACTACTAACTAGCAACTGTAAGGCCATCCCTAACCGAAGGGTCTAGAGGGCCAAAAATAGCCCGAAAACCATCTCCAACAGATGGCTAGGCCAGAGGGCTCGTGGGCCCCACAGAATCTGAAAGGGCCAAAAGGCTAGCCAGCCAGCCCTAGACTGGGCCAGGAATTTAAGAATTGCTATCGAATATAATTGACAGCATTGTTATTAATCCTATTGGTTATATCCGACAGGAATTCTTGAACAAATTTTTGAATCCAACGGCTAACTGATGCCAGCTACCATTGGATTCAAATTTTTATTTTTATTTTTATTTTTTTTTTGGTTTTTTGGGCCTTTTTTGTATATTTTAAATTCTTAAAAATTCTAATTTTTTTTTTCTATAAATACCTAAACCATTCATTTAGCATTCCTCACAAATTTTTCATTCCTACACCATTTCAATTCTCATATTTTCTTACTTCTTTCAAAAATTTCCTTCAATTATTTCAATAATTTTCAAATGGCCTCGTCTGCAATGAAAGGTAGGGCTTGGACCCGAAAAGAAGATGAAGCTTTTTGCAGGGCTTATAGATGGATGTCGAAAGATAGTGTGAGGGGGAGTTCTCAAACAAGTGAAGGTGTTTGGACTCGTGTGTCTAAAAAATACTTAGGGTTCTATGAAGACACCACTCCACTGAATGTTTGAAACCATGTGAGTTGTTCTTCAAGATGGAAGAAACATCTTCACCCAAGTTTGAACAAATAACATCAATCATTGTTAGCAACCGCAAGTAGACATGGAAGCGGCGCTAACTACTACGACGAAATAAGTGTTTTCACAATTTATTTTAAATATTTAATTATATTACATTTAATTTCACGAATTACTTTCCTTTAATTTTTGTAAATACATTTACTTATATTACATTTAATTTCATAAATTAATTCCTTTAATTTTTGTTATTATATTTTCTAGGTACGCCAAGCAGAGAAATTGTATATGGAGGGCAGCTCGAAACCCTTTCAGTTTCACAGTTGTTGGGAAATTTGTAAAGGGTGGGTGTTATTTGAAGATCCACCTCAACATAGAGTAGGTCCTACTCTGGTGTTCGAAACTGCACCTGTAGCTGCAGATATGAATGAAGATGGATCTCCTATGATTCAACAAAGAAAGGTAGAAAATTTGTCCTCGGGTGAAGGTTCCATATCTAGGGCTATGGGATGAAACAAGACACGAAGGTTGAAGGAAAAGGACAAGGCAAATGATGATTACGCCGCTCAACAGGAAGTGGCGGCCTCATTGCGATTAATGGCGGAGCAAACTGCCCTTGAGGTGGAAGAAAGGAATCGTAGACATGAAGAACGGGCCAAACAAATACAACAAAAGATGGATGATAATAATATGAAAATGAACACTTCGAATTACACTCCAATGAGTAAGACCTATTTTGATAAGAAAAAAAAGAAAAGAAATTATGACTTGACGACAGTTGTTTACCTTTGACTATACTCCTACAATGGCGGATGATGAAGATGATGTTGATTATGGATATTAAATTTAAGTTGTTGTAGTTTTTAAATTTAAGTTAATGTTGTTTTTAAATTTAATTTGTCGTTTTTAAATTTAAGTTGTAGTTTTTAAATATAAGTTGTAGTTTTTAAATTTAAGTTATTATTGTTTTTAAATTTAAGTTGTTGTAATTTTTAAATTTAAATAATAAATTAAGTTTGGTTCTATGATCCTCGGTTGGAGATAATTTTTTATGATAAGGTTAAAACGAGCCGTGTAAGTTTGTAACCCTTTGTTTTTTGTTAGAGATGAAAGCAAATATAATCGTATACTGTTCAAAGGTTGGAGATGACCTTGTTAGAGATGAAAGCAAATATAATCGTATACTGTTCAAAGGTTGGACATGACCTAAGTTTTGGTGACGACGGAGAGAAATTTTGAGAGAGACGAGCCCCAAAAGAAACAAAAAACATAATCTGAAGAAAAATAAAGGATTTGAATTTACAGAAAAAAAACAGAAAGCAAAAACGGGGAAGCACAATTGCCAAAAAAAGTGGACATTTCCGGAGACGTTGACAAAGACAAAGACGACTGCAACAAAAATGTTGTTTTCTTCTGCCAAAAAACCCTAATTTCCTCTTTCACTCTCCTGCATTGTACGCCCATGGAACCTTACAATCCAGCTCCAAGGCGGGAAACCTGAGGAGCTTTTCGCATTGTTCAAGCGGAATCGAAATCGACACCGAGTTTGAGTTTCTTCGGATTTTGGTTTTTGTTATCGGATTCGTTCGCAATGGAGGCGTTGATGGAGCTCTGCGACCTGATTGCGGACCACCCGGCGCAATTCACCGAGAAGCTTTCGTGGATTTGTGGCCGGTGTCCGCCTCCCGAGTTTTTTCTGGGCGGATCACCTAGGGTTTCGCGGATTCAGCTCAATGCTGTCCTCGCCGTCGCGCGCTTCATCTCCAAATGCCCCGATTCTGCTGATCTCCGCCCGAAATCGGTGGTTCTCGAGTTCCTACGCTCGGTTCCCGCGTCGTTCAATCGGTCCTTTTGGCCCCAATCGTTTGGAAACGACTCGATTGCTTCTTTCTTCTCGGATTTTTTGGGGTGCGTGTGTAAAGCTACCGAATTGTCTCCCGATTTTGCTACAGAGATTGCTGGGTTCACTGGTGAGGTCGTAGTTTTGGCAATTACCAGTGGCGGTGAAGATTTAGGTATTTGTCGGGCTTTCCTCATGGCCCTATCAGAACATTTCCTTCCAATTTTGCCTTCGGATGCGGAGAAGTTGATTACAATGCTTATTGACCAGTTTGCGGCTTCGGGACCGGTGGTTCAGTCCCCGATTACGCCAAGACGAATTGGGGCCAACTCAGAGACCTCGTCTGCGCAGAGCTCGCCAATGAATGGAAACCATTACCAAGCGAATGAGAGCTCCAGCCCCAGAAATGAGGCGAGCAATGTGTCGGGTTCATCGGGTAGTATATCGTCAAGGGGGTCGGTGATGATGAATGGGAGCAGCATTGTGTGGAAGAGTGGTGTTGATCAACTGGGTGTGAATTTCGGTCTTGGTGAGGGAGGCGGAGCTGTGATGCTTAGGCAGCAAGTTTCTTCATTTGAGGAAGAGTCTGTTGAGAATTTGGAGAAGCAAGAGATTGCTTTCAAATTGGTAGCTCATATTTTGGATAAAGTCAGTATCGATTCTGCGCTTTTGGATCGGGTCAGATTAATCGCAAAGAGGCAGCTACAGTCTACGTCAGTGTTTCTGAAGGTAAGGTCTTATTGTTTATTTGAAAAGTTACTGGTTTAGAGTGCTGTTCATTTGAAAGCCTAGAATTGAGTTTGTTGTTTTTGTCATTTGTTACATGTGGGCAGATTAGAAAGCGGGATTGGACTGAACATGGGGCACTTTTGAAAGCAAGAATCAATACGAAACTGTCAGTTTATCAAGCTGCTGCCAAGTTGACTCTTAGTTGCCTGGCTTGCTATGATACTGACGTGAAATCAGCAAAGAAGTTGGCACATGAGAGTCTGGCATTGTTGATGGATGCTTCTGAAGCCTGTTTACTCTCCGTGTGGCGGAAAATGAGAGTTTGTGAAGAGCTCTTTGCTTCTTTGCTATCTGGGCTTGCTCAAATTGCTGTCAAGCGTGGGGGCCAGGCATTACGTATTTTGCTCATCCGCCTCAAACCTGTTGTGTTAACTGTATGCGCACAGGTACATATTTTAAGTGGTGCTAAATTTTAGATATCATTCTGAAGTGTGGAACGGAATTTTACTTTATTTACTTTTGCTTTTCTACAATGTGATTTTTCAGGCTGATACTTGGGCAACCAGCCAGGCACCAATGTTTGAGAGTGTGATGAAGACGAGTTGTGAGATAATCGAATCTTGTTGGACTAAGGAGCGTGCGCCGGTTGACACATTCATAATGGGATTAGCGACAAGTATTCGTGAACGAAATGACTATGAGGAACAGGTTTGTTGTTGAATACAAGATACTAATTAATAGATTTACACGTGTAATGCATATATGAACAGTTACTTGCATCTGACTGTATTGTTTTGTCATTCTTTTAATTTATATTTCTAGATTCTCTACATGCTAGATTTACACATGCTTTTGTGTTTGTGATTATGCTTGTACTACATACTTTTCAACAAAATTTATTGTTTCTTCCTTTCTTGTATGTACTTCCTGCAAGAGAGAATTTTGCTTAATGCAAAGTTTTCGGTTCTATTCAAAAGAGTGGCACACTAAGCCATTTCTTATCTACCAAACTGTGATGCCATATAAGTAATGAATATCTTCAATTTTTTTTTTCTGTTTATCTATCTCGACTTAATCTAATTCTTATATTATCTTGCTAATTTCAGGTTGATAAAA
The DNA here is from genome assembly GCF_963583255.1 of Pyrus communis. Lineage (NCBI taxonomy): Eukaryota > Viridiplantae > Streptophyta > Magnoliopsida > Rosales > Rosaceae > Pyrus > Pyrus communis. Next base: position 7,025,062 of record NC_084805.1, on the reverse strand, counting down.
ACAAAGAGGCACTTCCTGTTGTGCAGCTTAATGTTATACGCTTGCTAGCCGATCTGAATGTTGCTGTGAAGAAGTCTGAAGTTGTGGACATGATATTACCTCTATTTATTGAAAGCTTAGAAGAGGGCGATGCTTCGAGTCCTAGTTTATTGCGACTCCAGGTATGGTATCTGTGTCTTTATGGCATGTATTTTATGATATAGATTTTTCTTTAAACATTTTTATCAAGTGACTTTGATTAAATTTAATATTATCCAGCAAAAATGTAAGATAGTGCTTAAATATTTGGTTTCTCACTTCCTTACATACCGTACAACAGCTCCTTGATGCTGTATCACGCATGGCAAGTTTAGGTTTTGAGAAGTCCTACCGGGAGACTGTTGTTCTAATGACAAGGAGTTACTTAAGTAAACTTTCAAGTTTAGGATCTGCTGAAAGCAAAACTGTGCCACCAGAAGCCACAACAGAGCGCCTTGAGGTCTGTATACTAAAGCAAAGCTACACATGATACTGTTGATTGCTTGATTGATACTATAAACCGATTCTCACTGGTTCAATCACAATCTAGACTCTTCCTGCAGGATTTCTTCTGATTGCTAGTGATCTTACAAATGCTAAATTACGTTCAGACTATCGTCACCGTCTACTGTCTTTATGCTCAGATGTAGGCCTCACTGCTGAATCCAAAAGCGGAAGGTAGAGTTCCTTTCAAATAATATATCTGCTGATTGCATGCCGTAGTGTTTTCCATATAATTCTCATTTAATTCATGACAACTTGTGCACCTCACAGGTTTTGGTTTTCTTGTACTTTTTCAAAATATTTCCATTTCTCATTGCCTGTGTTTCAAATTTTTTTCTAATATCTAACTATTGCAGGAGTGGGGGAGATTTTTTGGGACCACTACTTCCTGCTGTAGCTGAGATATGTTCTGATTTTGATCCTACAGTAGATGTGGAGCCTTCACTTTTAAAGTTATTTCGCAACCTGTGGTTCTATGTTGCTCTTTTTGGCTTAGCACCTCCCATACAGAATGCTCAGCAACCTGCAAAGCCACTTTCCATGTCACTCAATAGTGTAGGAAGCATGGGTACTATTCCACTTCAAGCTGTGGGTGGCCCATACATGTGGAGTGCACAGTGGTCTTCAGCTGTCCAGCAAATTGCTCAAGGAACACCTCCACTTGTAAGATTTTAATGAAGTATTTTTGCATTCTCTTTTGATTTGTGCTGTAAAAATGACTATGGGCTTGCTATCTGTAGTGTCACATGTTATATTTATTTAATTTTTATGTGGGGAAGGATCTATGGCACCATATTTTAGACACAAGTTTAGACACAAATTTTTAAACCATTAGATTAGCCCACAAGCAACGGTTAGGAGTTAATCTGGCACCTAATTGATTGTTATTACTTTCTTCAATCAATTTTATCAAAAAAATAATATTATTATTACCAATTAATAATTAATTGCACACTGACCAATCTAAGTGAGCATTAAGGATTAAGACTTTAAACAATACAGTCTTTCTCCATTTCTCCACCCAGACCATTAAAGCACACTGACCAATCAATGTTGTAACACACATGAGTTTGAAAGAAAACCCAGATTCCTGCTAGCTCTTCGTGATTTCTTGGAGGCTTTTTTTTTCCTCTTTGGGTCCTTTAGTATTCTTATATTTTGGTTTACTGCAGCATTAGCTGCTGGTTTGTTTTCATCTTCTTGTTGCAATTTTTTCTGCAGTTTTTGTGTCTTAGTAGACTGAAAAGATCTGCACACCATGTATGGGTTTCAAAACGTGATACTCGTGTTGAAAGAGTGGAACCCTATTAGTTTACACAAATTACAACTGAAACAAAGAAGTAATGAATCTATTGGATTGTGGAGATAATCAAATTTTTTTTAAATGAAAGAAATTATTGGTTTTGTTTCACCATATGTGAAGAAAAGGAAAAATCCCGGATCAAATTGAAAATCTAATAGGACAGAGTGCCTGCGTGGAGGAGAGCATACGCTTTCTGTGTTGGTTGCAGAAAAATGCATGAATCCTTGGCCTGCAATGGTGAACGAAAGAGGATGGGGAGCCGTTGAGAGTTTTTCTTTATTTGATTGAACACTGAAACTGGCACAGTGTACAAGGCTCAATTGATTACTGTGCATTTAATTGTTGTTTTGTATATAATTAAAAAAGGTAATAATAATTTCTTGTGAAGGGAAATTTGTAATAAGTAATTAGCTTTCGGACTAAATCTTAACCATCGATTGTGGGTCAATCTAATGGTCTAAAATTTGTGTTCAAACTGGTGTCCCAAAATATGGTGCCATCGATCCTTCCTTTTTCTGTTGTTGGGATGATAGTACAAAAGTAATCTCTCTTTCTCTGTTACACATGCACTGCATTGCTTCTTAGTTGTCTGATTCTGTTGTAAACAGGAACTTATTTGTTGATGATGCTGGTACTGTGTATGTATTTAAAATTGAATGTTCCCCTGTTGTCTCTTTAACGTGGACACTTAGTTTGGGGGGAATGCAATCTGGTTTGTGAGGAAACATAGTTACTTCAATTTTTTCCTTTCTTCTTGCTTTGATTTGGAGTTTTGCAAGGATATGTTCCCAAATTTTAGTTTTTCTTTTTCAAATTACTATTCTGGAGTTACAAAACCCAAGAAGTATGCTACACAATGTAAAATAGTGACTCATTTCTCTTCATGTTGTTTATGCCTTATGCTCTATGCATAAATCACTCTTTTGAATGGTTCCAACCACACACAACACAACCGAGGCAAATATATTCCCCTTCTATTGCGAAGTTTCTCAAATAACTTTATTTGTGGGACACCTTGTGGGAACCGATCCGCGTTTTATATCAATGATCTGAACTATATATTATTAAATCCATTGTTCAGAGATCATCCTTACAAAAAGTTGGACATGTTGGAAATCATTAAACATCAAATTGTAGCAAAGAAAATAGATGAACACGGTATTGCAAGAAAACGCCAAAATGAAAACCATTTATTTGAGTGTTTAAATGGTTTTAGGCTTTAGTGATTTTTTGCGAGGATGGTCTTTGCAGGAAGATCTAAAAACTAGACCGTTCCTACAAGGATGATCTTCGCAAGGATAATTTTTTTGCAATAAAATCTTTGAAGATTTTGTTTGAGGGACACACACACACACACAACAATATCCTTTTAGCTCTTAATCAACATCTCTGTATCTCTAAATGTATATACAACGTATTAACTCCTAATCAACACATTCTCTCTTCAATGTACCGGGGAATTCACCTCAACCAAATAAATACTTCCTTCTTGCATCTTATCTCATTTCTGCTGTCAAAAATACGTTAGGATGTTTAAACAGCTATAACTCCATGTGAATCTGTGTCTGCTGGGGCTGTTTACCTCTAGTCTTTACTAGTTTCCTTCGCACTGAGTTATTGAACTCAACTTCTGTTCAACTCAGGATGAGTGAAAATATTTATGTGCTTGAAACTGATTGTTTGAGAAATTTTACATGATAATGTCTCTTTCAGGTTGTTAGCTCAGTGAAATGGCTTGAAGATGAATTGGAACTTAATGCTCTTCAAAATCCTGGCAGTCGTCAAGGGAGTGGGAATGAGAAAGTTGCTCTAGCCCAAAGAGCTGCTCTTTCTACTGCTCTAGGAGGGCGAGTTGAGGTTGCAGCAATGAACACTATATCAGGTTATTATATTTCTTACTCCTTAGTGCTTATTTACTGCTAATGTAAAGATGTATTCTCTGTATTTGTTAACTGTCTACAATTTTGATCTTTGATTTTTGTATTAGAAAAAATAGGCTCCTTGGATTTTGTTAATAGTTACTCTTTTCACAAAAATTAAAGTACTGCTTTGCAGGTGTGAAAGCTACCTATCTTCTTGCGGTAGCATTCTTGGAAATCATACGATTCAGCAGCAATGGTGGCATCCTCAATGGTGTCACTAGTTCAGCTTCTTCTAGAAGTGCATTCAGTTGTGTTTTTGAATACCTAAAAACTCCAAATCTTGTGCCCGCTGTCTTCCAATGCTTGACGGCAACCGTGCATAGGGCTTTTGAAACAGCAGTGACGTGGCTGGTATGGTTTTGTTCTTTCATAAAGCTTCTAAAATAATGCTTTTTCCCCTTTATATCGGCTTGACTTAATCTGTGCTCTTTTTTGTGTGTGCATTTGTGCTCATGTCTGCTGCTCTTATTGCTTTTCAGGAAGATCGAATATCCGAAACAGGCAATGAAGCTGAGGTTAGGGAATCAACACTTTCTACCCATGCTTGCTTTCTGATAAAAAGCATGTCACAGAGAGAGGAACATATCCGGGAAGTTTCTGTGAACTTGCTGAGTCAGCTTAAAGATAGGTTTCCACAGGTAAGATTATACCAGTAAAGTTACTCTAATATCTATTATTTCCCAGTTCTCATTGTCATCAATCTTGCCTAGTAAAGTTGAAACATAACTACATGGATGCAGGTCTTGTGGAATTCCTCTTGTGTTGATTCCCTGCTATTTTCAATTTATAATGATTCGCCTACTACTGTTGTCAATGATCCTGCTTGGGTGCTGACAGTTCGTTCTTTGTACCAAAAGATTGTTCGAGAGTGGATCGTTAAATCACTTTCACATGCTCCTTGCTCTAGCCAGGGTCTTCTCCAGGTTGATCACTATACTTTCTATTTATGTACAGTATAAGTTCATTCTTATTATCTAATCTATGAGCATTCATGTGGTATGCCTGTCCAATAGTGGTAAATAATATAATTTTAAACAGTGAGAACCTCCTCTTGACGACAATTGGTTTTTCTTTAAGGTTCTGGATTTTGGGTAGTCATTTTTTTTTGTCTTTTCTGACATTAACTTACATCAATGGATCTTTAAGTATGATATTCCGGAGTATTTTTATTTGCAGACTCCCAATATCAGTTATCATGACCTTATGGTCTTACTTATTACAAGAAATCTTTTACCCTTTAGAGTATTATGCTTTTAAGATGTTATACCTTTTTTAATTGTGTTAATATACAACTTGTACATGTTTTAGTTGTAAGTTCAGTTAATGTATATACAACTTTTTAGGTGCTGTTTGTTGAAACTAAAATAAAGTACTGAAGACTTATCACTGAATCATACATACTCACATCTTATAACCGAAAACAAGCGCTGAATATGCTCAATTTGAAACTTATAGTGTTGGACTTCTAGGCCACTGCGTTGTACTTCTGTTGTTTTTTATTCTGAAATAAGTATATTCAAACCTGTTTGATGAGTGATGATTAAACTTTTGAAATCTTAATTCATTTTTATTTCATTTTCTTTTATATTTGGTGAATAAACAACAAATTAAAATCCAACCCAAGAAGTTTAATTGGTCAATGTTTAGGTGGAGGTGTATAAGATATGTACACTGAGGCTGGTAGCTGAGCAACATGAGATTTCTTTTAGTTAAAGTATTAGGTTGAGGGCCATGTTTATGAATATGTACGATGATATGACACCATGTGATGACATATCTCCAAGTAGTAAGATCCAGATATAATGATATTATTTATTATACTCTCAGGCCTTTTTTGTATTATAATTGAATTGCACAACATTACCTCTCGTGTCCTGATATGTATTTGTGGCTCCATGTGCCATATTTGTCATATCCAAAAGTCAAACTTGCTGTAAAGTGAACTGGATAGGAATTTGGAGTAATCAACACAAGTCGAGACTGATCCTGGATGTATCAGGGCCTTCTCCATATTATATACTGCCGTGCATTGCAAAGTTTGGAGTATTTGTGATGTTGGAGCCAAGTTCGAATTGTGATATATATAAGACTTTCTAAGTATCAAGCACTGCCTGATTGAAATTTCTTTTTTCATTAGCGCAATTTACACATATTTTCAGTCTGTTACTTTGGGGTCCTTTATTGGTTTTCTTTGAGTCTCTTTGTCAATGATCAATGTTTTGGGTGTGAAGAATTATGTTTTTTTTTTTATCAGAATTCGCAAGTGCTGTAATATGGGTCATTCAAGTGTATTAATTTGTCTTTGAGTTGCTTAGAATTAAATGCTAAACACTAAAAGCTTCTCAAGCGGACGTGTATATGTTGAGTGTTTTAATTCCTGCACATTATTTTGGCTTATCAAACATCTTAGCCTCTTTTTTATGTCTTTTTTGTCTTATTGTTCTTTTCTTTTGTTTGCAACTGCAGGAAAAGCTTTGTAAAGCAAACACGTGGCAAAGATCGCAGCATACAACTGATGTGGTATCTCTTTTATCAGAAATACGGATCGGCACAGGTAAAATTGATTGCTGGAATGGAATACAAACGGCTAATATTCCTGCAGTCATGGCCGCTGCAGCTGCAGCATCAGGAGCAAACTTGAAATTATTAGAAGCCTTCAATTTGGAGGTGCTCAGTACCGGCATCGTTAGTGCAACAGTTAAGTGCAACCATGCTGGAGAAATTGCTGGCATGAGAAGCTTGTATAACAGCATTGGTGGATTTCAATCTGGTACAACACCGACTGGATTTGGTATCGGTGCGGGCCTTCAAAGGTTGATCTCAGGAGCTCGTCAACAGACACAAGCTGAGGACGATTCATTTAATGGAATCTTACTCACAAAGTTTGTGCATTTACTACAGCAATTTGTTAATTCTGCAGAGAAAGGTGTGGAAGTGGACAAGTCTCAGTTTCGCCAGATTTGTTCTCAGGCAACTGCATTACTGCTGTCAAATCTGGTAAACATGTCCTTTTTTTTTTTTTCCTTGCTCAATTCTTAAGCTATTATGTTTGATTATCTGATTTGGTTTTTTCTTTTTCTATTCCAGGGCTCTAATTCAAAATCAAATGTAGAGGGCTTCTCACAACTTCTTCGTCTTCTCTGTTGGTGTCCAGCTTACATTTCCACGCCCGACGCAATGGAAACTGGCGTTTTTGTTTGGACTTGGTTAGTTTCTGCTGCGCCGGAACTGGGATCTCTAGTCCTTGCGGAGCTTGTTGATGCATGGTTGTGGACCATTGATACAAGACGCGGTATCTTTGCATTTGATGTGAAACATTCTGGGCCTGCAGCAAAATTAAGGCCTCACCTTTCACCTGGAGAGCCAGAACCGCAGCCAGACATTGATCCTGTTGAGCAAATAATGGCTCATAGATTATGGCTTGGATTTCTCATGGATCGCTTTGAGGTGAGGATTGTACTGATTTCATGCACGAATAAATTGTTATCGTTTCTTCTCAATAAAAAATAAAAAATATTGACTACTAACCAGTAAAGATTTGCCTAATAAGTTTGTATTTGGTAATCTGCTTGAACTTGAATGTGGGAATCATAAATTTCTGTTTTCTAACTACTTCAATGATTCTATAAAAGGCTTGCAAGATGACTATTTTTAAGTATGGTTTATGTGTAATTGTTGTCTTTTTTTATTTGGTTTTTAATGGGACAAGGGAAGACAAACTTACCCAAAACTCTAAACTCTCCTGAAACCTATTTAGCCAACCTGAAAATTCCAATGATGCGCCTCCATATTTTATCCTAAAATAATTGATGTTTGAACTTGAATCTCCTTTCTAGCACCGTCTCTTGCCTATCGTCCACCATTTTCTTTTCTCTGATTTTAGCTACTTTATTGACCCCTATCTTGTCCTACATCATTTTTGTTTATTTTGTTTTATGTATGGTGTTCCAATTGGAGAAATTATCCTCAATGGAAAAAGTTACCGTTTAAAAAATGGTCCTTGTTTAGTTATATACTGTGGCTTGTGGCTCTTAACCTGGTTTATGTGTGCTCACCTATGTATTCTCTTTGGCTGTATAGGTAGTTCGACACAACAGTGTTGAGCAGCTCTTGCTTCTTGGACGAATGTTGCAAGGGATAACAAAGATTCCCTGGAATTTTTCGCGCCATCCTGCTGCTACTGGTACCTTTTTTACTGTCATGCTTCTTGGACTCAAGTTCTGCTCATGCCAATCCCAGCGAAATTTGCAGAACTTTAAAACAGGGCTTCAGTTGCTGGAAGATCGGATATATAGGTTACTGCATTTAAGTCTTTTGCTGTGAATTTGTTCATAATTATTATATTTATTTACAGTCTATTGATCATGTTAGGGCACCTTGACTTGCATGTGGTAGTAAGGAAATAATTTCCGCACAACCCTTAAATCGTTTTGTACTCCGGCTTATTTCTGCACTTAATTAGCATTTGATTTATGCAATCCAAAGGCCATAAATAAACAGGGGAGTGCATGGGGATAACAGGGGCGTGAAATCATTTTTCGTGGTAGTACGTACCTGTATCACAATTCCTTGCCTTCGTGTATATGAATGCCTATTTCATTGATATTCATTTGGCCTAGCGATGTTTATTTATTCAGCTTTCTCTCTCATTAGAGTTCAAAGCAACCGTGTGTACCATCGATTGCATTCTATACAATTTAATAACTAAATTGTATATGCATCAATGCATTACGCTGTTATACCTCTAGGATGTGTGTTCTGTGTTTATGTCTAGTGGTTTCAGAACACTGGGTTCTATGATTTTTCTTTCACTTTTGCTTTCCAAGTTGTGGCCTTCTTGTTCACTTTTTATATAATTTTAATGTTATAAAATTTGTTTCCCATAAATAACTACCCTGAGATTAAAAATGATTTGTTGATGCTACCATATTGGTTCAACTTGTCTTAATTTTCCGAAGTTTGTAATTATCTGAAAATTACAGGAATATGCAATGTATACAAATACGTGATTTTATAGTCAGTATTCTATCTTGGATCCTTGGGAAGGGAAACTCTACAAGATGGAATTGGAACGTATTTACTCCACAAATCATGGGAAATAATTGCGAACAGAGTAGCTGTATGTTAGAGTTTGCTGTTAAACAAGCTGAGATACAGTAGATCAAATACTAGGATCCTTATTTCAACCTAACACATTGGTATGCAACTAACAGAGTGGATCTTTGTCTTGGAAATTATTAGGTTTCTTTTAATGAAGGTTCTTTTTTTATTTTTTGGTCAAAACATTAATTAAGGTTCTGTTTACCCCTTTATCTGGATTGGCTGCCAAATATGCCAAAGTATTTGGAAAGTTGATGTAGGAGTTTGTATTTGTTTTTTAGCTTGTTGGTCCGTACCCACTCCATTGCAGATAGTACATGACTGCGACTTCTGTCAATAATATGGGTACTCTTTGTAGTTTTATGGTTGTTAGCAATAAAGTTGTCCCTTTCTCCAAAGAAAAATAAAAGAGAAAAAGAAAAAGGTATTTGGTTGCAAGAGGGTGCGAAATGCGCTTTTTTTATGGAATTGGTAATTTGATTACTTTAGCATTTGGTGTATTATCTCTTGCCAATATTGATATGAAATTTATCATATTAAGGCTGTTTCAATAATAGGTTGAAACTGTATGTCCCGTGTATGCATACTTCTCCAAGTCAGTAGGTGTTCTTTTAATTAATTCTTGTTCAACTTGAATATGTTTCCATTTTCCCATTTGGTTGAAACTTTCTCTTGATCCATGTTACAGGACCTCTTTGGGTTGGTTTGCATATGAGCCTGAATGGTATGATACTAGCTATATGAATTTTTCTCAGAGTGAAGCTCAATCCATCTCTTTATTTGTCCACTACCTTTCAAATGAGCGAGTAGATGCAGCAGTCTATTCTGATTCAAAAGGGAGAGGACGAGAAAATGGGACCACTTTGGTTGATACGGTAAGATGACTATGTTTTCAGCGCAAGGATGTCTAATGCATTCTTATTTTATTTTTGCCCTGTTACTGGGTTCTGTAAGGTTTTTCTGCAATATATCCATAAAGTCACTTAATAATTGCAGAACGATCAATATCATCCTGTCTGGGGTCAAATGGAGAACTATGCTGTGGGAAGAGAAAAACGTAAGCAGCTACTTTTGATGCTATGCCAGCATGAGGCTGACAGGCTTGAAGTTTGGTCGCAACCAACTAATACAAAGTAATATTTTGTTGGTACATTATTCATCACATTGGAAAGTACTTAGAACCTTTTCTTAATACCCATGGTTCTATGTAAAAGGTAACTTACTGCTTTTGCATTTCCTATTATTCTCAGGGAGAGTGCCTCTTCACGGCAAAAAATTAGTTCGGATAAATGGATTGAGCATGCTAGGACTGCTTTTGCTGTAGATCCTCGAATTGCTTTATCCCTGGCATCACGGTTCCCAACAAACACATTCTTAAAGGCTGAAGTTACCCAGTTGGTTCAGGTATGTGTCAGTAGTCCGGAGAGTAGGAATGGTAAATTGTGGATGTTGCATATTAGTTGAGCTAGTATAGTTATTTACGAGTCTTAAATACTTGACGTGTGGAAAATTTAATTTATGAGACATTGTGCATCGTCTGTTCAGATTGGCAGAGGCCATAAGTGGTCAAGAAAAGACTGCTTATTAACAGAACAATTTGTTGTTTTTTAAATTCTGACTGACCTTACTGCATTCTTCCTGGGTATTAGGTAACTGTTGGTCACTTTTTAATTTGTTTTAAGCATTACTAATCTGTTGCTATTTGGTGTAATGTTTTCTTAAGTGGTATGAGGAAGGAGTACTTCTATAAGCGTGAGAAACGTTCCTGTGCTTATCTGTTGCCTTATATATGTTTATGAATACATGTAACTGATATACATTAGGCATTCCATGAATAGCCCCGCCTAGGCGTGAGGCGTGAGGCTTCGCCTCACGGGACCTAAATAACCTAATATATGTTGCATATATAATTATATATATATATATGGCATAAAACTTTGTAAAACAAATATAATTATAACTAAGCCAAAGATAATATCTTATTCTTCATTACTAAGTGTAGTTGTACTTGGAAATTACGTCATAGAGTCTTAAATGTTGTAATTTTATATTTTATTGTAAGCAATTATAGTGAACTTCTAGAGAAATAAGATTGAGTGGCCACAATTATAGGGAGTTTGAAAGGAAATAAAGGCAGAATGTCGCAATTATAGGCAATTCAAAAGGAAATAAAGGCTAAGTGGAGCTATTATAGGGAATTTAAAATGAAATAAAGATTGAGTGGAGCAATTATTATAGGGAATTTAAGGGAAATAATGGCTGAGTGGAGTAGTTATACGAAATTTGAAGAGAAATAAATCTTGGTTAATCAAAATGCTAGGTGGCAGAATCTGAACGGGCAATAATTAATAAAAAAACAAAATAAATAAAAAAGAGTTATTGTTAGACTTTGCCACTAGGATTTGGAGAGAGAAACTTTCTATCTTTCTTCTTCCTTGAAACTAGAACGGCACACAGAGGAATGGCAGAAACAGAGGAACGACAGAAATAGACCTGGAATTGGAAGGGAAAAAAGGCCCAACTGAAAGCCTGGGCGTGCCTCAGCCGCCTAGGTGCGCCCTGACGCCGCCTTACGCCTACCATCACAAAACAGAGGCGAAAACCCAGCAACCCCGCCTCCAAGGGCGCCTAACCGCGCCCCGAGGCTAGTTTTTTAAAACACTATGTACATCCACACGCACACGTGCGCACACAAACACATACACACTATAGGGTACAAATTGCCTCTTAGGCAGGGGTGTCCCCATGTTTGCATGTCCCCATCATGCCGGTCGGGCTTGTTAAAAATGAGCCAAAGCACCCTTTTAGTTGGAAACATTATTATCTACTAAGTCCAAAAAATTTGTGTATTTTGAATTATAATTAGAGGGTGGGTCATTCTCAGTTACAGTAATTTTGCCTTTGTTATAATTTCTTTACTGATACCAATCTTATTCCCATTTGTTGCTCCTGGGATGTTTGTACGTTATTACATCTTGCTTGAACTGGGGTTTCTTTGCAGTCACATATCGTTGATATCCGCTCCATTCCAGAAGCATTGCCATATTTTGTTACCCCAAAGGCAGTTGATGAAAATTCGGCACTCTTGCAACAATTGCCACACTGGGCTGCTTGCTCAATTACACAAGCTCTTGAGTTCCTTACTCCTGCATATAAGGGCCATCCTCGTGTCATGGCATATGTTCTTAGGGTTCTGGAGTCTTATCCTCCTGAACGAGTAACTTTCTTCATGCCACAGCTGGTGCAGGCTATGCGGTATGATGATGAGGTGAGTTAATAGAAGCTTTCAATTTATTCCTCTATCTACATTTCTTTTTCATTTAGTTTTGTATTAGGGATGCAATTGAAAAGTTTATTTGCATAGCTAAATCTCAGTTTTGCTTGATTGTATCCCATTCTTCATTCTTGTCAAATGCCCAATCAATTTTTTAGAATCCTCGACTTCTTAGTCTCATACCATGTACTCCTACTAAAGCAGCCAATTGTAGGATTCTTTTTTATTGACCTGAAGATAAGATGTATGGTTTTCTATTCATATTGGGTGAACTTACTACCCATGATTGTGCCTTTTCCATTTACGTTTGGGTTATTTTAAGTAGACAACTAAAGATGTCACAGTTATGAAACATTTAATGTGGTTATTGCATGTATCAGAAAACCAAAAACTGTGCTTTCTTGTTTTATGTTTAGATTTCTGTTCTCTTTATAATACTACTACTACTACTACTACTACTACTACTACTGCTACTGCAATTTTGAGGAGTTTCTAATGGGTGAAATGAATATGTCCAGTCAAGACAAGATCCTTAATATCATAAATTGGTATCTCAATTCATCATAATTGATCCCCTTGCCCCGAAATGACTGACCCAATAGGACATCCCAATTCATTGTAAGTCATTATATATTTGATCTCTACGTAATTTGTTTTGCAGAGGTTAGTAGAAGGATATCTGCTTAGAGCAGCTCAAAGAAGTGAAATATTTGCCCATATTTTAATCTGGCACTTACAGGTGAGGCCCGATTCTGTGAAACTAATCTACTTTCTCCCCTTCTCCGTCTCTCTTTCTCTTATACACACACAGATGCACACACAAACACGAAAGTCCACATGCATATCTTTTTCAGAGATTTTTTTTATTTTTTTGAGAAGAAACGATAACTCTTTATAAAATAAAAACAAGAATTACAAAATAGTGGATAAGAAATCCACCATGTAGTAAAGCTAGCTAAGACCTCTCAAACAGATCTGATTACAAGTAAAATAACCTCAACCATAATCATTTTACGGCTGCTAACATATCCCACACTATATGAAAAAGAGAATAATCCTTGAACTCATTCAAAACTGATGCCCAGTATCTTTCTCTACCCCATAGTTCTGCTACCCCCACTCCATTATAATCCTCAAAAACTCTTCTTTTATGCTCCAACCAAATGTTCCAAAAAACTGCCAACACCAAACAGCCCCACAAAGCTTTAGCTTTCCTCCCCTTTCCTAAAGCCTCAAAATTGGTGCTTAGAAGCTCGAAACAACCCTTTGGAATGACCCAACTAACTCTAACTTCCTGAACCAATTTCCACCACAACTATATTGAGTGAGAACAATGGAGAAAAATATGATTAACACTCTCCTCCTCAGATTTACACAAACTGCACCAATGGGGAGAAATACAAATAAAAGGCCTTCGCCTTTGAACTTGATCATAAGTGTTGACCTTCCCAGTAGCCACTAACTACACAAGAACTTTGACCTTCGGAGGAGCTTTTGATTTCCAAATCTGAGAAAAGGGTGGAAAATGTTGCACAGTTCCATTGTTGCTCAAAAAGAGCTATAGGATTTGCAAGTGAACAATCCTGATAAGTCTAGCTTCCACCTTCCGTTATCCGCTCTTGATTGAATCAAACAAACATTTTCCACCTTCTGTAATAACCTAGCCGCCTCTTCTATCTCCAACTCATTCAAATTTCTTCTGAAATCAAAATTCCAGCTCAAAGAATGAAGAGAAAAATCCACAGAACTTGAAATGCTCAGAGAATTTGATTGTGTGTTTATTAATGGCAGGGTGAGATGTTTGTTCCAGAACCGGAAAAAAAAGATGCTGTTCCTGTGAAGGTATTCCTGCAATCTGAGAATGGCCTTGTGTTTTCATTACGTGCTCGTGCTGTCAATTGGCAACCAAACTTTTGGGCATATTTAAGTTTTTTTTGTGATACCATGGAATTTGGTTCATGTTGGAAAGTTGATAACTGATACATAAATTTTTGATTCCGTTGGTTGGAATTGTGCTGAAGAAGTATAAATGATATCATAAAGTCATATTTGAAAGAAGTAGAAATTAAGAGATGCACAGAAACAGGGTTATCCGCTACCTAGTCTGCTGTCATATACTATATATCTGCCTAGGAGTTACACAAAATGTTTACAATGGCACTTTATGTCTTATTGGAGTGGAAAATATTCAGTTATAGGTTTGCATCATTTTCTGTAATAGCTTTCTATTGTACTCTTGAGTGCAAAACTGTTGGTGACCATGTGTTAAATGTGGTTTATGAGTTAATAAGTGAATTTTATGGTGATTGGTGATAGATAGTGCATTATTCTATAATAGGTCATCCCTGCATTCTGATTCAATGAAGCTGGGTAGTATGAATTTTCAGGGAACCAATTCCTTGCGTTTTTGTAGAAAATCACAACATGACTTAGATTAAACTTTTTCACTGGACTTGTAATCTAGTTGGAAGGTTCAATATGCGTAGTTGTGGCACAAGAAGTTTGTATACCAGTTTGATGTTTTAAAATTAAATAAAAATCCAAAATTGCAGAGTCCAAAAACCATTGTGTCACCAGAAAAATTGTAGTTCCATTAAGCATGTATATTTAATCTTATATGTATAGAATAGTACAAGCTAAGAGATGTTTGCATCGTTCTGTATCAACGGCGCAAACTTTAGTAAAAGGTCTTGGGTAAATTGAATACTCACATGAGTACACATGGTCTGGGTTTCTTCACCTTTTGTTGTTGAATAACTTGTACTTATTGATGTTTCCATTTCAGAATAATTCGTTTCAAGAGTTGTTGCCTCTTGTTAGACAGCATATCATTGATGGTTTCAGTCCCAAGGCACTTGATATTTTTCAAAGAGAATTTGATTTCTTTGACAAGGTTACATCTATTTCTGGTGTACTCTTTCCGCTTCCAAAGGAAGAACGCCGAGCTGGTATCCGGAGGTATGCTTGTAATGTGTGGATTTTTCTATAAAAATGATCTTTGGATGAGCTCATCTTTTGTGAATGCACACATAAGCACATGCGTGCATATATATGTGTGTCTATGTGTATGCCGTTGTATCTAATAGGCAATATGCTTAAACAGAGAGTTGGAGAAAATTGAAGTTGAGGGAGAGGATCTCTATTTGCCAATTGCTCCTACCAAGCTTGTAAGGGGCATTCAGGTAGATAGTGGAATACCCTTGCAATCTGCAGCAAAAGTTCCTATAATGATAACATTTAATGTTGTCGATCGGGTTGGGGACCGCAGTGATGTAAAACCACAAGCTTGTATGTTCAAGGTAAGCTTATCCACTTAAATCTCAAATAGATTAGACCCATGTAAAGTTGAAAGGCTTCTATTTTCCACAGAAAAATCCATTGTTATTACCCCTTAATGATGATCACTCAACCTGCCCAGCAAGCCTTTCTTCAACCTTTACTTTTGCAAAACCATGCTTATCTATTATATTGTTTTGTTTGTACGATGGGTTATGATGGATAAAGAAGTTACATTATGCAGACAATTAGATTCCTGATTTTAAAATTGTGACCTCTTGTTTATTCCTACAACAATTTGAATTATTAGTAATGTTCAAGTTTTTTCTTATTTCATGGCTTAAAAAAGCTCCCTTTCTTGAAGGTTGGAGATGATTGCCGCCAGGATGTTCTTGCTCTTCAAGTGATTTCCCTATTGAGAGACATATTTGAAGCAGTTGGAATTAATCTTTATTTGTTTCCGTATGGTGTACTCCCAACTGGCCCAGAGAGAGGCATTATTGAGGTTTGAATCTCCGTCAACTACTTTTGGGGGTCCTGGGTCCTGCATGCGTGTTATTTTGCTGAGATTTTATTCTTTAATTTATCCGATTCCATGCGAAGCTTTAGATTTTACAATCCAGTTCATTTTCCATTTTCATTATTTGGACTTTCTAGTCAATACCTTACATAGGGTGGACTAGCCAAGCTTCAGACTACTTTTTTATACGAGAAACACAGGTTTTATTGATAAAAGAGAAATACAATGTGGATGATAAAGTGTCGCCTGAATGAACACACGGTTATTCACATCTAACAAGCTTCTGGCTACATTTGACTTCTGTCTTCTAATGCCTTGGCGTATGGTTCAATACTCCAGTATTTGGAGAAGTGTAAAAAATGTATGTTTTTCCTTGAAGCTAGCTGTTACCTAATGCCAGCATTGGTTTTTAATAATCTTCTCCACATAATTTTTTTGTTTTTATCTGCCCCTAGAACATGAAGAAAAAAATAGTGGAGCCGCTTTTTCTATTTTAAATTGTCCTCCAACTAGTTTGTAAAACTAGAATATTTTTGCTGCCAGAAGAGAAATCGGGGATCAACTCTTTTCCTGCCACAAGGCTACGCCCAATGGTTGTTTGAGGGAATTGAATGGCTGCAACATTTTTCTTGTCTTTTTGTAATCTACTTGGTGGAAAGAAATCCCTTGGTTTTTGTGCTTTGGCATAAAATTTTCTGAAGCTGGGATCTATTCAGTATATTTTAAGCACGGGTTTTAGATTAATTGCCTACGACTACTGTCATCAAGGTTCTGTGTCTATGCTGGAGTAGCACAAGTTATAGACATTCTAAGACTCAAGCCAACCAAAAGTAGACTCCAACATCGATTGTATCACTTAGCCAATTGATATTGAATTTTGATTTATTAGACATTCATATCTTCAGCTCTACTGTGAATTATGAATGCCATTGCATTGATTAGTATCGAAGATTTGAAGGAGTAATCTGATGTTGGAACCGCCATTCCAAGGGGTGTATTAACTTGAGTGATATGGTCTCCCCAAGCTCCTTCCCTTGAGCTAAATGGCCGATCATAGTAGTACATGCACATTTGGTTTTTTCTCTCAATATATTTTTTATTGCAGGTTGTACCTAATACGCGGAGCAGAAGTCAGATGGGCGAAACTACTGATGGTGGTTTGTATGAGATTTTTCAACAGGATTACGGACCTGTTGGGTCTGCCAGCTTTGAAGCTGCGCGTGAAAACTTCATCATTAGCAGTGCTGGTTATGCAGTTGCCAGCCTTTTACTTCAACCAAAGGATCGACACAATGGGAATCTTCTGTTTGACAGGTACAATCTTCAAACCATTCTTTTACTTTCTTATTTTCTTATTTGTTATTTTTGTCAAATTTTGTGTTTGTAAGGACTGAGACTTTGTATGCATACGATACGAGGCACCCCGCACATATGAAAACAGCATACCAAACTCAAAACCTGATCTTCAAACCATTAATCTGAATTATTAGCCAATTACAAATGCGATACTTGAAATATAAAAGATGCACAATTTGTGAAAGTAAGGACTGATCTAAAACTGATGTCGACATGCCTGACAATGCAGCGTGGGAAGGCTTGTTCATATTGATTTTGGTTTCATTTTGGAAACCTCACCAGGTGGAAACATGCGTTTTGAAAGTGCACACTTTAAGCTCAGCCACGA
Organism: Pyrus communis; assembly: GCF_963583255.1. Classification (NCBI taxonomy): domain Eukaryota; kingdom Viridiplantae; phylum Streptophyta; class Magnoliopsida; order Rosales; family Rosaceae; genus Pyrus; species Pyrus communis. Next base: position 7,007,461 of record NC_084805.1, on the reverse strand, counting down.
GATGACACAATTATTAGACCCTTCTAGGGTTATGAAAAGCGATACCTGGAACCAATTTGTGAGGTATGAAGGGGTTTGTCCTTCTTGTTTTCTTTTGCCTCACTATGTTTCTGGATACTCTTTTTATGTTCATTCTTCTTTGGCTACATGTTTAAACTTGTGTTATGTTCTACATAATCTATCCACAGCTTGTGCGTTAAGGGTTACCTTGCTGCCCGCCGATACATGGATGGGATTATCAACACAGTATCACTAATGCTAGACAGTGGGCTACCTTGCTTCAGCCGGGGCGATCCTATTGGAAATCTTCGTAAGAGATTTCATCCAGAGATGAGTGAGCGTGAGGCGGCCAATTTTATGATCCATGTATGCACGGATGCCTACAACAAATGGACCACCGCTGGGTACGACTTGATACAGTTTCTGCAGCAGGGCATCGAGAAGTAAAAAGTGAGATGTGTTTGGAGCTTGTTTAACATGTGTACATGATTGCCTGTGTAATGGTAAATTTCATCGTCTTACAGCTGCAATTTATTTCCCGAGGGGTCTCCACTTTATAGTGTTGAGATGACTCTTGAAACGGCATGAAATCGAAATCATTGTATTCTAGGGATGGAGATCCTCGTGAGGTTTGTAAAAATACAGTTTGTGGTTATTATTTTATCAATGGAGTTCAAAATCTGCTGTTTACGGGTTGTAAAGATGCAATCGAATTAGAGAAAGCTGGAGGCATTGCAAAATGGTCAAATATCGATGATATATTATTCAAAGTAGAGTCATTTTACGAGGAATATAAAGAAGAGATCTCATGTTCAAACCAAACATTTCTCGTTGATCCGATAGTTTAAAGAGATTGTAGCACGAATGCTCAACCATTCATACTACCAGAAGTTGGTGTAAATCCTCGAACGTGAAAAATCCCTGCTTGGATGCTTCACGGTGATCCTGTGAGGCTGAGATTGTGGATATGAATATGAATATGACAAGGATCTTCTTCTTCTTTGGTTCCATAACTACATTGTTATAAATTACCATGCACTTACGGTAGTGTATATAAAATGGTTAATAAACAAGTACATATTCAAATAGTCCAGAAACTCAAGAAATAAACTGTCTCAGTGAATCCTATTAAACAAATGGACAACTGGATCCTATTTGAAAATAATTACATAAAACGAAAAGAGGAAAATAAATAAATAAATGGAGACCTAATATGGCTGCTGATCACTCACTCTATTCTTTTTTGTTGTATATGAAGGCTATAGGTAGATTTGACATTTGTGTCGTAGTTTCTGTGTTCATGTGATTTTTGTGACATATTTGATATCTTAACGGGTAGTGTCGTGTAACATCTGTTATTATGACCCGACTCGAACCCGACACATTAATATTAATGGGTAATACAACCCGACCTGTTACCCTTTATAAACAATAAAATGAAAATGTAATACTAAAAATGTAAGTGAGATCAAAGAATTCAACGATAAGGATTTAATCTAAGTTATAAATCCTATGCTATTGTTGTAGTTAGTTTTTTAATAGTTTTTTAATTAATATTGAAGTGTGAAAAAAAATAATAATAATATACAAACGCTCATAATGACAAGGGCTACAACTTATGTGAAGAGGTAATTCCGAAGTTCGCCACCATAATCCCATAACCATAAATTTAAAGTAAACGTTGATTGTTGTTTACGTTTACACTCCATTCTTCTCATCGAGTTTCCATTTTTCAAATTTTCTTTTTTGAAAACATGATCGTTCAGTGGATGCATAAAGATGAACGTTTGGATTATTCATATCACGTTCAAATTTTTATGGTTAATGAAAATATTGCCTAGATTTTATAAAGTCTCTAGAAACTATATATCAACTCATATTTCAGTTAATCATAAACACCGGAATGTGATATCAACGATTCGAACTGTTCATTTTTCTGCAGCCGCTAAAAGATTATGTTTTAAAAAAAGAAAATTTGAAAAACGAAATCTGGTGAGAATAATAGAGCATAAACAACAATCGATGGTTAAATATAAATCTAAGATTTATGAATTATGGTGTCGAACTTTGGAGTTGATCTTTTCACAAAATTGTAAAGCTTGTCATTATGTAATTCTTTCAAGATTATATCGCAACAATATAAATTCAGTTCAAATTAACAAGAGTACTCAAAGAGGCAATTTATACCAAACATATCTAGAATACAATGCCTTGAGATCAAGTACATACTTTAGCCTCATGTTCTTTCCTTGAAATCTTTAATAAACTACTTCATGGCATTTTCTTACTTTAAGAAATTGTTTTGAGATACTTTGAACACAAGTCATAAGTCTCACGTTTTAAAAGAAACTGTACTTATATGTGGCTATATTTACAATTAGAGAACATACTACGAAGCCTTATGCCATATTTAGTGATTTTATTTCACTTCATTATAAACATCCAAGAATAACCTTTGAGGTTCAAATTATAGGTTCACTAACGTTTCTTAAGAGCAACTCCACCGTTGCTAAGGCCCTCTAGGGCTATTCACTATTTAATCTATCCAGTGGATAGTAACTGCCTTTTGCATCTCCACCCCTACACTGAATAGCCTTGGCAATAGGCAATAAAATATTAGTATTTTTTTTTATTAAAATAATACAACATAATTTTATTTGTAATTTCAGATCAGATTTTTAATCGTTCTCGTTGCGCCGCGTGTCATTATCCGAAAAGACAATTATTGGTGATGGATTTTGATAAGATTTTTATCTAATGTTGTCGTGCCACGAGTCGTTACCTTTTCAGAATCGTTGAGGATAGATTTCCGATAAGATTTTTAACCAATAACGTCGCGCCACGTGTCATAATCTGTTTACAATCTTTGAGGATAGATTTCGATCAGATTTTTAAAGAATGATGGCATGCCACGTGGCATTATCTACAACCTAATCTTTTCCTGAATCCTCCATATAATCCACCATCCATCCTCAGAAATCTCACACCAATTTTCTCAAGATCTTTATCATTATTCATAGCTTCTGCTTGCTTCTTCACCAAAATCAAAATCTGTATCTTTATTCATTGTTTCTAGTTCCTTCTTACAATGTCTTCATCTTCAAGTATGATGTGGGAAATCAATCAGCAAAAGGAAGAATCGTTTAACCAATCAGAAGGAATGTTCAATTTCCAGGTGGCCTAAAATGAGATGGAAGAGGATGAGGAGCGTAGAAGGAGAGATGACGAAGCAAGAATGGCAAGAGCCTTATATTCTCGTCGAGTCACCCAAATTGTGGCTTAGATCTACAGGCCCACCCGTACCAAAAACCTTGATAGAAGTAGGCAACGACGAGGTACAGATCTCTTGGACGATTATTTTGTCCGTAACAGTGCATTCCCTGATACGTACTTCAGACGTCATTTTAGAATGGAACGACATTTGTTCAAAAAAATCATGATTGCTGTTTGCAACCATGATTCTTACTTTGTGCAAAAGAAGGATGCTTTTGGTGTTATGGGTCTCATTCTTGAGCAAACAATTACTGCTGCCTTGCGGATGCTTGCATATGGAGCATCTGCAGACCAAGTGGATGAGATAGCAAGGATGGGGACATCACCCATTCTTGAGTCCCTGATGAGGTTTTGTGGAGCAATCAAATCTATCTACACCACAGAGTACCTCCGGAGACATACTGAGATGGACTTGCAAAGGCTTCTGAAGAAGGGTGAGATGCGAGATTTTCTTGGGATGATTGGAAGCATCAATTGTATGCACTAGACCTGGAAAAATTGTCCAAGTGCATGGCAAGGTGTTTATGGGGATAGAAAAGAAGTAAAAAGTATCATTTTGGAAGCGGTGGCATCTTTCGATACATGGATTTGGCATGCCTTTTTTGGGGTTTTGGGAGCTCAAAATGACCTCAATGTCCTTGCCCAATTCCCAGTGTTCAATGATGTCCTGCAAGGAAATGCACCAAAAGTCACGTACTAGGTCAATGGACATAAGTACGATGGGCTATACTACTTAGCAGATGGCATTTACCCAAGGTAGTCATCCTTTGTCAAAATAGTGCCATGTTTGAGAAGTGCAAAGGAAAAAGACTTTGCAAGCTGTCAAGAGGGGTGCAGGAAGGATGTGGAGCGTTGTTTTGGTATCCTCCAAGCTCGATGGGCGATTGTCAAGGGTGCTGCCAGAATGTTTGATTTAGAGTCGCTTCGATCCATCATGATGACGTGCACCATTCTTCACAACATGATTGTGGAAGATGAGTACAATTATGATGCTGTTGATGAATATGAGCCAGACACGATGAACAATTCCAGAACACAAATATATTGTGCTCATGACGCCACCGAAGAACCCGTGCAACACGAGCCATTAGAAAAGGATGAACGTTACAATGAAAAGCTCATTCAACGATATACTGTACTTCAAAGGCCATATATGCACAATGCCTGGCAAATTGACTTGATAGAGCACTAGTGGGAATTGAAACAAGCTTAGGATACTTAAGTTCATTTTGTGTGTTTTTTTTATTTGGTGTGTTTTTTAAGTTCATTTAGTGAGTTTTTTATTATTTGGTATGTTTATGTAATTTTATTTGGTGTTTTTATTTCCTTTGAATAAGGATTGTCTTAGTTTAAATAAATTACCAAATTAAATAAATATACTCTTAGTTTAAATAAAGTAAATAAGAAATTTCAACCCAAAGTGATTGGAAAATTATGGGCATCAATTACAAACAAAGTGATGGGAAAATTATGGGCTCGTGAATGGAAAATCATCACCTAACCAATTTTGTGGTGCTAGGATAATCTTCTCTTGTGGTGTTAGGACCATCTCCTCTTGCTCTTGCTTTTCTTGCACGCCTCCTTCGCACCACATCTGCTTTCTCCGAATTCCAAAAATATTTAGAATTTGGAGACTCCCTTCTAAAGGCGTGTTCATAATGTCAAGATCTCGTTGAGCCCTTCTTTCTTCTCTAATCTCTTCCCTTTCTTGCCTAAGTAGCTCTCTTTCTCTCTCATTAGCTTGAAATTTTCTCTCAACAATTGCATCATTTGCCTTTTCTCTAGCCTTATCAGCCTCAAATTTCACCATTTCCTATGCCAAAGTCAATTCACCTTGGTGAGCAAGTTCTTCCATATACTTTGCTTAATCATTCTTGGAAGCACTCCCTTTTCTCTTTGAAGCCTTTTTACCTTGAGGCCTAATTGGATAACGGGTCGACCTCAACGTTTGTTTAGAGTGGGGAGTTTCCGGCACTTGTTCTGTGTCATCTTCATGAACATGTGAGGAATGATTGGGCGTAGAGTGTAGATGGGTGTTGTTCATGACAACTTCCGTGGCGACAGGCACAACTCTGAATTTAGGACAATCTTTGACAATATTCCAACATTCCTACTGGGTGAATGATTGCTTTTGGTTTTTGGATTTGGCATTATACCAAGATTGTGCTTGAAGTGTCTACAGAATGCGGGAGAAGAAATAATTATAATCAAAGTAGCTAATGTAAATTTGGGTATAGTACAAACAAATAAATAATATATTGTTACCTGATCCGCTAAATTTCCCCACTTCGAAGATTACTACTAGCTTGTGCCAAGGCGTCTCTCCACATACTAAACGATTGGCTAAGTATTTTCCAACAACTGGACATCGATTCTTTGGTTCTTTTCCCACCAATTTTGTCACATCTAGGCCCAGGCCCCTACCACATCCTAGGCTCAACTCCATCGTAGCACGATATTATCCACTTTGGGCCCCGACCACGCCCTCACGGTTTTGTTTTTGGAAACTCACATGAGGACGTCCCAGTGGGTCAGCCATCCTGGGATCGCTCTCGCACGAACTCGCTTAACTTCGAAGTTCCAATGAAATTCGAAACCAGTGAGCTCCCAAAATGCCTCGTGCTAGGTAGAGATGAGAATATACATATAAGGCTTACATGATTTGGCGATGTGGGATCTTACAATCCATTTCTAAAGATTGCCCCATAAATCTACAAAATCTGCAGAATCCGGCGAAGTTCCATTAAGGTCTGCCACTTGATTAGAATAGTAATTGATGATCCAACTGTTGGATCGTCACCAAACTTTAACACATTATAGTACATAATATTTGAGGACCATAAGAACTTACGGATCGGGGATCCGACATACGGATCTTCCTGAATTGGATTTGTAAGTTCATAAAATAAAACGCTTACCGCCACTTGAAATTATAATTGGCAGAGATCCAACCGTGGGATCGTAATGAAACTTTAGTATGTTGTTCTAGAAGCTTAATGTGGATATTGGGAAGTTACGGATCAGAAATCCAAGGTACGGATCTTCCAGATCAAGTTACGTAGGGTTATGGACCCTACCATCGATCTTTGACCGACGGTTGACTTTTGGTCAACGGATCTCAAATCATTTTGAGCATCCTTGGGGATGTGTTTTATGTGAGTTATGTGTGTTATTGAGAAGGATTATGAGATGTGGTTTGATAATTGTTCTAGGCATCGATCGTTCGTGATGCCTCGATGCTTGTGCTAGGGAGTTATAGCGCGGACTCCAGGTGAGTGGGCATTTGCTTTATATATATATATGTGTGTGTGTGTGTGTGTGTGTGTGTGTGTGTGTGTGTGTATTTATGTGTTACGGTTACCCTTTTTCTTAAATGATTTATGCTTTGAATGCCATGTCATGCTTGCATTTCATTTTATTATATGCATTGGTATGTATATGCATACTATTGTATGACGTTGCGGAGGCTAGGTAAGTTTCAGGTGAGTATTGTATGATGTTAGTGGTTGCATTGGTTATGGTTATACGTAGAGGCATGTAGAGCTCATTATCCTGCACCCCGGTGTTAGTGCTCTCGCCCGTGGCTAAGGCATAGTCCTTCACGTGATGTTCACCTCCCGCACCGCACGCTCACCTTGGATCCAAGTTTGGTGCACAACCTTGTCATACAGACCACATTAGGTGGTTCCGACTCGTAGGTGACTCGCGATTATTCGTATAGCTTTCACGTGATCATAGCACTTGAGTGATTTATTTATACCTAGCCTTGTCGTATAGACCACAATAGGTTGTTCCGACTTGTGTGCAAGCATATTTGATGAGCTATAGGTTCAGCCGTACAGTTCACATTAGATGACTCCGGCTAATAGATCATTTATATTGATTTATTTCACCTAACTTACTTATTTCATTGCTGAGATACTTAACATGGCATATACTCGGTTTTCATTACTCTTGAGCATGATTTCTACATACGTATGTATTACTATTTTTTGGAAAATTATACGGGGTTTTACAGTGAGGGGTTATTATGTTCAGAAAAGAGAAATGTGTTTTCAAACGTTTTGTTTTTGCCCACTCACCCTTCTGTTTTTCGCCCCTCCAGGTTTTAGCCGTTGAAAGTTCGTATCAACGAGGATTATGGGCAAATCTTAGTATAGGTGGCGGTCAGAACAACTCGATTTGGAGTCTTAGTGGACATTCTAGGTAGGGATGTGTCAAATTTTCTCAAGCTAATTGTTATGAATAAGACACCACATTTCTCACAACTGCATCTCAGTATCCGTAATCGGATCATGAGTAACTTCAACCCAGCTAGTACACAATGCAACATCTTCAATAAGCGTCCAATTTGTACCTACATCATTAGTCATTTTGTTGGAGAAAAATTGGATTGAAACTTTGAGAGAAAGATAGGAATGTGGTTGAAAGTAGTTGAGAAAATATGAAATTGTGGTGTAAGGTAGAAGATAATGAGAAGGTATTTATAGAAAAGTAAAATCAAATTTTTTTTTTTTGGATTTTTATTAATTTTTTACATTTTTATTCACATAATTAATCTCTGCCGTTGGATTAAAAAAAAAATTTGAATTCCAACACTCTAGATGGCACACGTGGCACAACGATAATATTTCAGAATTTTAAATTGTTTTTGTTTTTTAATTTATAAGGGCAAATAACGTGGACCGTTGATCTCAGATCCAATGGTTGAAATTAAATAAGGTTTTAAATTTTTTTTACCGTTGGAAATCCAACGGTCAATAAATTGTTGCCGTTGAAATCCAACAGATGTGGGGAAGCCACGTGGCCTCCCCCACGGTAACTTATTTAGAAACGCACCCCGGGCCCTAGGTCTGAAACCTTGTCGGCCGACGCGCGCCCACACGCACTTGAAGCGCACGTGCCTGACCCAAAAAAGATATAAAATGTGGTTGACGTCACTTGATGTCAGCCTTGCGTCACGTGGCCTTCAGGCTCTTGGGCCGTCTACTCATGTCGGGCCTCTCCCTTGGGCTTAATCGCCAGCAAACGCTGGATCTCCTTGCTCAGGCTATTTGGCCCTGTTTGATAGACAGTCCATCGGGCTACAAGCCCTACTGGAGCTTCTCTAATGGCACTCAAAAATGGAATTTTTCGCTTTCCAATTTGGCCAACCCTTTTACAATTATCGACATTTAATGGAAAAGTGTGACCAAATAGCCTTTGATGATTGAGTAGCTACGATAATAAAAAAACTATTAATTATCATCAATTCGCGATCCAACAATTCTTATTCGTATAACAACCATGAAGATATTTTACTCATTTTTAGTCCCTATATATCCTAGGGTGAAGTGCTGATTTAGTCTTGGAACTATCACCTTAGTGAAAATTAGGTTCCTTAACTATTTTTTTAGGTTAAATAAGTCCCTAAATTCATTAAAAATTGCTAATTTCATCCATATTGTTATATTCAAGCTATTTAATCCAATTTTTCATCAACTTAAGTCACTTGACACACTTTAGAGTGCAATACCATCATTTTCTCGTCTATGAGCCTTTAACCTTTCATATAGGTTGCGAACCTGATGTCTAATTTACCCTTGAAAGTTAACTTCATACACTATTTATTTATGAAAAATTACCAATCTACCCTCCAATGTGTATCACATCCAAGTAACGTGACTTAAGTTGACAAAAAATTGAATATAGTAGTTTCGAATCTAATATTAGAGATGTAATTGGTAGATTTTTATAATTTTAGGGACCTAATTTTCACTCAAATAATAATTCAAGGGACTAAATTAACAATTCACCCTATATCCTATTATTTAGAAAGCCACATGGTTTTCTAAGGAAAATGAGGTTTTGGCTATAGGCAAGGAGAAGTGTTGTGCATGAACAGTAACGAAATAATTCAAGGGACTAAATTGACAATTCATCATATATCCTATTATTTAGAAAGCCACGCGGTTTTTTTTAAGGAAAATGAGGTTTTGGCTATAGGCAAGGAGAAGTATTGTGCATGGACAATAGCGAAATGATGATGAGCCTATCAAGATATCTACACAGAACTCAGGATGTTGTTTAAAGAGACATGGTGCAAACCGGAGGGTCAACGGTTTTGCCTTAAAGCGAAGTACACCCTTGTTTGGGCTGTTTACGGTTTATGATTAATCTTTGGATGACATTTGAATTAATCCCGTAAGAAGTTTGAGTTCAGAATCCTAATTCAAGTCGAAGAAATAATATATGGTGGTGACAGGCCCAGTTTAGAGATTTTTGAGGTCCGGGACGATGTAAAAAAATGTGCTCTCACTTTATATAAGAAAATTATTTATTTTCACATGTAAGATATCAATAAAATTATACTTGAAAAATCATTTCAAACTTAATAATTTAAAAACACGGAAAAACTAATTTATTTTGAATCGTGAGAAGGAAACAAAAAAACTCCGAGTTTACAAGTAGATAGATATGAGTTTTGTTTTTCATCTGAACTTTTAAAGTGTTTTTGTATAAATCGTGAGGTGTTTTTTCGTATTTACTAACCTTATAAATATGGGATTAAAAAAATAATGATGTTTTTGAGTCTTTAATTGATATGTATAAGTAATAAATGGGTACTAAATTAAACTTTTTGATGACACATCATATGATTTGCAAATTTGGTCAACACATTAATCTTTGTTGAAGATTAGACTTGAATTGGAACAAATATTTAAAAATAACAACCTACATAGCTACTAGCTACTAATTAAAAATAAATTAACAATCAAACAAAAATTCATAAAAATTGAAAAGAATAAACATGCACTTAGCATTTCGAACTTAGGACCTCTAGTTAATTTTAAACAACAAAAACCATTGATTCTAATTAAACTTCTTGATCATTTAGCCAAATTTTATATATTTATACTCTTATGAAAAGAAATTTGTAAAAAAAGAAAGGTAAATAAGAACACATGGTGTTTTGAACCCAAGACCTCCTCATTAATTTCAAACAACAAAACCACCAATTATAGTTAAATTTCTTTGTCATTGAACCAAATTTATAAATTTATATTCGCATGAAAACATATATAAATATACCACCCTAATAATTTTGGTGCCTCCAATTATTTTAGACCTCAGATGGTCCTCCTGCCAGCACTGGGCCTGGGTGGTGATAGAGTTTTGATGGAAGGATGATTTGTGAGTGCATTATATAAACAAATGATCTTGCAAATTTTGGGGACCTTCAACTGAATACACAAATCCACGCTCTACACGAAACCCTTTCACACCATACAAATCCATGCTCTACACGAAACCCTTTCACACCATCTTGTGAAAACTAATTGCTTCACTAACCATCAACATAAAATTTGACTGGATAGACAGGTTTGGGTTGGTAGCCGATGATCGACTAGATAGATAGGGTTCTTCAGAAGCAACTAGAAATGTGATCGACTAGATAGACGGGCCAGAGTTGTAGAGTCAGTTTCGACTGATTTTGCGTCCTATTTTACCAATATAGTTGAGGCTGCTAAACTTGGTGCATAGGATTCAGAACTTCACAGTGATTTGCATAACCTTATCTTCATGTTTTAGAACCCAAGGCCAAGAGTATTCTCTTCTCGGCCGAAGTCGCTCGATTCAGGAGTTAACAATGCAATTTACCACATCACCATATCAAGAATAGCTCGCCCGGTAGAGCTCGGCGACGAGTTGGCACGCCTACATCAGCATTCAAGACACTTAGGAACCTAGTTAGCTTTTAGCTACTCAGTATGCACGCCACTTAGGTTGTGCAATTTTTAAGGTCAACAATATCTCAATGTTTGGGTACCAGTGCCTCTTTGGGTCTCCTATAAGATGAATTACATAGTTAGAGAATTTGTTCGTAACCTCCTTTGAAGAGTTATTTAAATTGGGCTTGAACTTTATGTATCTCCACTTTTGGGGAGTTTAACGTTTGGAACCTATATATCTATCATGCATCAACATGTAACAGATTAATATACGTCACTTATGAGACAAAAATGGATGTTCAATGCTAATTCACAACTTTCTTGAAAAATGTTGTTTCTCTCCCTAATGGAGGGTATAATGTCTCATTAAAGGACAATTTGAAACATTGCAGTTGATATGAGCACACCAAGATTTTAAAAAAAACTTGAAACCCAATTTGGATGGATGAACCATTTTGTGTACATGGTTACTTGTTGGTTGGAAATTTAACCCCAACCGAACTGATGATGATACATGTGATCAAGATGCATCTCCTAAGAAGAAATTAACTGAACTAATGATGATGATGCATTGAAATGAAATTAGCGTTTCGAGTTAAGGATTTTGAAAAGGAATTAGGGTTTTGATTTGGGGATTCTGAAATCGAATTAGGGTTTTGCTTTGTAGATTTTGAATTGTAATTAGTGTTTCGATTTGGGAATTTTGAAATTAGTTTTCAATTTGGGGATTTTGAAATTAAATTCTGTTCTGATATAGTTTTACTAATTCTAAAACTTTAATCATCTAGGCTAATTATTTTTAAAGGAGAAGCTTTCTTGGAGCAGTTGAAGCGAACCTTATCCATTGAGTCCTCCTCGCACAATAGAGGTATTTTCGCCCATTTTAGAATGCTAGTATGAGATGAATTATGGTTTTAATTTGTAATTGTGAATTATTGGGGTTGGTGATGTTTTTCATAATTTTAGAATTTGTGATTGTGAATTAATAGGGTTTTAACTTGCTTATAATTTGAATCTCTAATTGGAATTGTGTGAGATATATAAATGGGAATGGTTGCTGCTATTTATTTTGGGTTTTAACGTCCTATTTATTTTAGGGTTTTTTTTGCTACTATTTATTTTGGGTGTGATAGATTATTTTAACGTCTTATATATTGAAAGTTGAAATCTTTGATATTGATATGTTGAATTGATCGTTGTGATATATTATTGTGCATTGTTAGGATGGAAGAGCTTAGCAGTAAACTAGTACGCCTACTGTCTTCAGTATCTGAAAACATAAAAACCAAATTCCACCTACAATCTCTCAAATAGAAACTCCCTCAAACACCTTTTCCCAATCAAGTGAACACTATTTCCATGATGATTTTGATGAAAATGGCTATCACGATGATCCTGGTGTGGATGGCGATAAGGGGCTAAGTTTAGTGTGACAAAATGCAACTAAGCTGGAAGTAACTGATGCTAGTAGGGTGAAAGTATGGTTAGCGGAATGCACTATTTGCAAAGAGAGAGGACCAATGGATTTCGCAACATGGGACAACAAGAATTATGAATCACTGGAAGAAATGCCTAGGTTCTATTATCTAGGAGGCTCCCAAATCGAAGTAACCACTGTTCACATAAGCGAAGATGAGGAGTTCGATTGACCCCCAGACTTTCAATAACAAAGACTTTATTTGAAGTGTGTGAATTATAATATAAAGGTGGATCTACCTTCTAGGGTAATTGATCAAGCGGACTTTATAGATTGGACCTATGACTTGAATCCAGAGTATAAATTTTCTAATAGGCACAAGGTGGCGGCGGCGATTCAGACTTGTTTTTTATTTTTATTTCTATTTTTTAAGGAGAATGTAAAATCATGAGTCTGATTGGTGGATTGAGAGTGAGAATTATTACCGATACTTGGACATCAATCTAAAATATTAATTATGACCGGCTTTTTTTGGACAATCATTGATAATTCCATAAGGCAATCTCCAAATGAGGTGGGAAACAAAAAAAAAAAAAAAAAAAAAGGCCAAAGTTTGGGCCCATAACCTCTCCAATACGTGTATTTTAGGGGTGGGAATTTTGGGATTTTCGGTTTAAGGGGGAATTTGGGGTTGTTCTGACACACGCCGACCCAAAATGTCTACTAGGATTCCGAATCGAGTTGTGCTGGCCGACACTCGGAGGGTGACGAAGCCATAAAGTGTAGTGATGTGGAAAATGCGAATAAATTTAAACCTAAAAGTGCTTAAAGACAAGAGTGCGCTATGAGTGGGGATGAACCCATTTCACATGCGACGTCAGAGCATAAGTAAAGTACAGTAGTGTGGGTAAGGATCATACCCTCAGAGGTAGCCACCTATACTGAGATTTGCCAAGAATCCTAGTCGATACGGACTTTCAGCAGCTAAAACTTGGAGGGGTGCAAAAACAAGGGTGAGTGGGCCTGAAAATAAAGTTTTTAATAAAAACCTTTTGAAAACATTATAACCCATTACCGTAAAATCCGTATAATTTTCCAGAAAATAATAATACATATGTATACATAAATCATGCTCGAGAGTGGTGAAAACCAAGTATATGCCATGTCAAGTATCTCAGCAATAAAATAAGTAAGCCAGGTGAAATAAATCAATGTAAAATGATATGCCAGCCGGAGTCACCTAACGTGACCTTTACGGCTGAACCTATAGCTCATTAACCAATTCATGCACACGAGCCAGAACCACCTAATGTGGTCTGTACGACAGGCTGGGTGTAAATAAATACGCTCAAGTGATACAATCACGTAAAGGCTGTGCGAAGTATCGTAAGTCACCTGCGAGTTGGAACCACCTAATGTGGTCCGTACGACAGGCTGGCACCTGCCTTGGATCCAAGGTGAGCATACGGTGCACGAGGTGAACAATCACGTGAAGGCTGGCTTTGGCCTCAGGCGGAGCACTAACACCGGGGTGTAGGATAACGAGCACTAAATGCATCTAAACATAACCATACACACTGCAATCACTAACATCAATATGTATTCACCTGAAGCTTACCTGGGCGTCTGCAACATCATGCAGTAAAATGCATATCTATACTAATGCATATACTAAAATGTAATGCAATTAACATGGCATTTAAAAACGTAAATCCATTTAAAACAATTTATGGGAAACATATATATATGTATCTATAGAAAACCAAAAGCCCACTCACCTGGAGTCCGCATACAACTCTCTAGTACAAACATCAAGGCATCACGAACGATCAGCACCTAGAACAATTATCAAATCATGTCTTAGAATTCTTATTAATAGAACATGTAACTTACATATCCTATTCGAGAAGATCCGAACGTCGGATTCTTGATTCGTAAATTTCTAATATCCTCAAATATTACGTATTATAACGTATCAAAGTTTGGTGACGATCCAACGGTTGGATCGTCGATTGTTATAATAATCAAGCGGTGGACCTTAATGGAACTACGTTCAAATGATGAAAATTCGTTAATCGGACTTCACCAATGGAACCAGGGTATTCAAATTTAGCCTAGGAAGGTTAGGGGACATCTCGTCCCACACGCCGCCACACGCGCCGCCGCAGGTGGCTGTCGGCTGCCCCGACTCGTCGGAAAATTTAACTATTTCTAAAAATTCTCAAACTTCACAGAAATGAAGATCTCAGTGAATAGAGCAACTTTCATACCTGTGACTAAGGTCAATTTGGCTGGAAGACACTTGAAATCCACCTCGATCCGTCGAAAACCCTTGAAATGGGTGTTCTTGATGATTCAACTCTAAACAAGCTCCGACGCCTCCAAGGTTGATTGGGCTTTGTTTCTGGGTTCAAGGAGAGTTTAATGGTGGTAGAGATCGAAGGACTTTGCTTAAAAATTTAGCAAATTGCAACTAAGAACACCACGGTGCCGTTGGTGCCATTCTCACAAAACCAAGACCAAATCTTGTCCAATTTATGTGGAAAATCGAAGAAGGAAGGCTGGTGAGAAGTTCCCAGGTGATAACTCGGCGTAAATCGTCGGAAATTGGTCAGAAAACCATCGAAACCCATCGGGTTTCACAGTTTCGGCGGGTCGGGTCGTAGAAAACCAGTAAGGGATCTATGATCCCGTGCTTCTCACCTTTCTCCTTTCCCCTCCTTTCTTCTTTCTCCATTGGTCACTCACCATCTCTCTCTTCTCCCTGTTGGCTTCACATCCCCCTCATTTCTCTCCTTTATAGCCTATCTCCACCGCCCATCTTTTCTTCTTTAAATCTGGGCCACACACGTGGCTCCACCAGATTTTACTCCAAAAATCTGGAGCTTTCTAGAAAATAACCAATTTACTAAAATGCCCCCGACTTTAAACATTAATATCTCCTTCGTTATAACTCCAAATCACGATCCGTTTGCGCTCACACGTTCGTAGCGATGAGTACTATGAAGATATGCCAAAAATGAACCTCACATGACATGACACGGAAATCAACAAAAGTCAACACTTTACCTCGAAGGGCATTTTCGTAAATGGAATATGAGCCCACACGAGGCTAGCAGCAGAGGCCAACCCACGTGAAGACCAGCCTACGCGAAGACCAGCCCACGCAGGCCTCTTATGAGTCAGCAGCTTGGGGGAGAGATTGGTTGTGGACAAGCAGACCAATAACACGCTTTCTATGACCTAGATTGGCAGGCCATTGCATCCAATGGTTGTCGCGCCTACTGAGTTTTAATCTAGTGTGGCGCGCTCATCTACATCATTTTTAAATCCAATGACTCAAATTCAATTTAATCAATTTTATCGATAATAAAAAAAAAAATCCAATGGCCCAATTTTAAATCCAACAACCAAAATAATATTATTTATCAATAAAAATCAGATCTGACACCAAAACTCATTCAAAACTCTATCAGTGCACCTAATTTGTTCACTAATCCATAAAAAATCAATTTTCTCAACAGTTTTTTTTTTCTATGGAATTCGAATTCCTTTACATCAAAATGTCCGTAAAAATAAATCAAGGTAGATTATACAAAATTAATCTCAAATTATTAGCAAAAACTCAACGAAATACAAAAATTTAACAAATTATAAAGTTGGGGGAATTAGAAATATAGGTCCCTTCCCGTTGGAGAAAAAATTGGCTTACCTCATAGGTATAGGTGAATGTTGAAAATATAGGGCTAAATTTTGGGATTTTAGCCCTTGGGTTGGAGATAGCTTAAGTGTAACATCCCGTCCCGAAACTAACGAAACGTACATTGAAATTACAATTTTACCCCTAATCTATTCGTTTACGTGTATATTTGTGTTGTGTGGGTGGTGGGACCACACACAATCATACATTTTTTCTTTTCTTTCCGGGATTCCCTCCCTCATTTCCTCACTCTGTCTCTTCTCTCTCTCTCTCTCTCTCTCTTCCTCCCCGAGTTCTTCTTCTTCTTCATACAAACACACGGACAACACACACATATACTCAAATCTTCACCAATCGAGAAACCAAGACCACCATCGTGTTCGTGGAGCTGAGAGGAGTCCAGTGGTACCATTTTCAGGTAAGGATATAGTTGTTTTCACGTCGATATCGCCTTGGCCGATTTGAGCACTGTTCATGCAAAATTAATCTAGCTTGTTTTTGGAATTTCTAAGCTTATAGATGTGTTTGTGAGGTCCCAAGGAGCCTCGGAGTGGTTCGTTGGACGAGTTTGGACGTCGGGATCGTCCTGTGCAAAGTTGGCCGAGTTTTGACTTTGAAGACAGGTATAATTCCTTAATTTTTAGGCCTTAAAAATAGTCCAACGTGATTCTACTAGTCCTAAGCTTCATTTTGGCGTTTGAATCATGGAAATTGGTTGAAAAACGAAGGAGAAAACTTAGTTTGAAAATTACCCAATTTTCCGGCGCCGTCGCCGGCGCCGGCGTCTCGCCGGAGAAGAAAGGGGAATATTCCGTTAAGTCTAACGGAATATTCCTAACGGCAGTGGACGAAATCTGGTTAGATTTAACGGAATATTCCTGACGGCGTCTGTTGACACCGTCAGTGTGCAGTGCACGTGGCCGCGCGTGGGAGGCGCGTAGGTTCGTGCCTGTTCAGGCGCGTGGGGGCGCGTGCGTGGTCCAAATTTTTTTCTAAAAATATGGGTGTGATCCTGAGGTTGTGTAGGTCACGTTGGTATATTCAATTGTCCAATTTGAGCAATGTATGAGAAGTTATTACGAGAAGTTGCTTAGGTGCTTTTAAATTAACGTTTTCGTAACTTTGTCGCGTTTAGGTGATTCGTTTTCCGAGGACGAGCGTTCACACTCGAGGCAGGGGGGCTACCACCCTTCTAATTATCAGTGAGTGGGCTTTTGTTTTCCGTATATACCTATATACATATTAATTCCCAGAAATTAAATAAAAAAAGGTTATATGTATTATGCCATGCATCATTTGAATTTTTTTTACGCATCATCGCATGTATTAGTAGTGGCATACATATATATATATATATATATATATATGTGTATTTGGTGCTGTGGACGCACAGGTAAGTGCCAGGTAAGCGGTATTCATGTTGTTATGCAATGGTAATTTGAGAGGTTTAGAGAGCTCATAATCTGCACCCCCGGTGTTAGTGCTCCCGCCCAGGGCCAGGGCACAGCCTTCACGTGTATGTTCACCAGCACCGCATGCTCGCCTTGGATCCAAGATAGGTGCAAGCCTGTCGTACAAACCACATTAGGTGGTTCCGACTTGTAGGTGACCCGCGATTATCGCACAGCTTCACGTGATCGTAGCACTAGAGCATACATATATATATTACACCCAGCCTGTCGTACAGACCACGTTAGGTGGTTCCGACTTGTGTGCAGATTCAGTTATTGAGTTGAGAGTGGAGCTCTAGATGCAGCCGTACAGGTCACGTTAGGTGACTCCCGGCTGCCAGATTTTATGTTATGGATGTGAATTACGCTTGAACATTTATAATTGATTATGAGATTCTGAATGGCATATTATGAAGCATGAATGGCATATTGTGGAGCATGATTGGCATATCTATACATACGTATATATGTTCATTTTCTGGGAAGTATACAGGTTTTACGGCGAGGGGTTAGAATGTATTTTGCTAAAGAGTTTTCAAAGAACTTTGTTTTTGCCCACTCACGCTTTTGTTTTTGCGCCCCTCCAGGTTCTAGTGGTCTAGCAAGTTCGGTGGTTTATCCCAGAGGGCGTCCCGGCATTTCTGACAGACATTCACCATTGTAGGGTCACCTTCGGGTGTACATATGTCGTATCTTTCCTTTTCGACTGCTGTAGACTTGCTCTAAATTGTGTCTCACATACACTAGTACTTGTATGCTAGTTAGTTTTTAATTATTAGTACTTTTATATTACCTTCTTAATTAGCTTCCGCACGCGCACATGGCTACGTCACCTTCGTGTGACGGCCAGCACGCCCTGATCTCGGTCGGGGTGTGTCAGCTTGGTATCAGAGCCTAGGTTTGGCAGTCCTGTGTCTTTGTGAGTATTCTAATAGTTGGTGTCTTCTGTCAGAATCATGCCGTCTCGTTGGGAACCACGTCGCTCAGATGAGTCTAGTTTCCCTGATCTTACTCAGTTGGGGGAAGTGATTGCTACAGCCCTTCAAACAGTGATGCGCCCTCCCCAGAGGACTCCTCTGGAGACTATGTATAACCTGAAGTTGGAAAAGTTTAAAGGTAACGAGGGTCACGAAGGCGCAGAACGTTGGTTGGAACACATAGAGAAGACTTTCCGTGTGTTGCATAACCAGGGGAACCTTCCTATGGAAAGGTGGGTCGAGACAACCTCTTGGTTTCTGGAGATGGAGTCGGTAGCTTGGTGGGAACAAGAACTTCGTAGGTTGACTCCAGCTCAGAGGACCGATTGGAATGTTTTCAAGGACGTGTTTCAGAGGAGATTTGTACCCCCTGAGTACATCGATCGTAAGAAACAGGAATTCACTGAGTTGAAACAGCGAAAGATGACGGCTAACGAGTATTATCGTCAGTTCACTGATTTGTCTCGTTACTATCCTGATGTCGCTGGTAATCCGGCGGAGATGCTTCGTCGTTTTCGCTTGGGCACTAGGAAGAGATGGCGTTCTATGGCCACTACGACTCACTGTGAGTCCTACCAGGAGTTCTATGAGATACTGTTGAGGATAGAGGACTCAGAGAATATGTCGAGTGACAGTGATGAAAAGAAAGATGACAAAGGGAAAAGTCAAGTGTCGCTTGGGCCTCGCCAAACTCAGAACTTCAAAAGGGGTGGTGCCAGTTCGAGTTCGTCTAGTGGTGGTTTCAGTGCCTCTGGACAAGGACGAGGAGGTAGGTTTTATGGAGGTGCTCGAGGCCAGAGACAAGGTGATGGTGGTCGAAACCGAGTTCCATTTTGCCGTAGGTGTAATAACCGACACTTCGGCGAGTGCAGGCAGATTAGCGGTAGTTGTTTCACATGTGGACAGGTGGGACATAGAGCGGTGAATTGTCCCCAGGGTCAGCAGCAGAAGCCGCAGCAGACCTTTATGCCGCCACCTGCACCGATTCGGCAAATCCAGGGTCCGAGTAATTATGGTCAAGCAGGTAGAGGTGGTGCCTATCACTATCAGGGTGATGCTATTCCCTATGCTCCGGGACCGTATCAGTACCCCCAGGACCCGTATTCACAAGGTGGTTATCCCCCGTATCCCAGCAACTACATGCCGTATCCTCCAGCTCCGGTAGGTGGTTCTCAGTGGTACCAAGGAGGACAATATCAGCAGGGTGAGATTGCCACTAGTAGTGCAGGGTCTTCGAGACAGTTGGGTCAGCCCAGTCAGGGGCGTGGAGCTCAAGGTCGCGGTGTTCAAGCGAGCAGAGGTCGTGGCGGACGACAGCAGGGCCAGGGGCGTATTCACAATATTTCCCTGCAGGATGCTCAGAACAACCCGGACTTGATTATGGGTACGTTAAACATTCTTGGTTATTTTGCTAGAGTCTTAATTGATTGTGGAGCTACACATTCCGTTATTTCTCATACATTTGCTCAAGTAACGCAACCTCGCCCCACACCTCTAGGGTACGATTTAGAGTTCGCTATGCCTAGAGGAGAGAGATGTGTTGTAGATTGTATGTACCCAGGATGTCCATTGATAGTAGAGGGTGTTGTTATGCCCGCTGATCTTATCCCGTTAGATATTGTCGATTTTGATGTGATATTGGGCACAGATTGGTTGCACTTCTATCGTCCCAACATTGATTGTTACGGGAAAGTAGTTACGTTTCACCGTCCTGGATTACCTGAGGTTACTTTTGTGGGTGAGCAGAGTGGAGTAAGACATGGTGTTATTTCGGCTTTGCGAGCGAAGAAGTTGTTGACTAAAGGTTGTCAGGGGTATCTAACTCATGTTGTACTAGAGGAGACTGTTCCTAGCAGAATTGAGGATGTGAGAGTGGTCAGACACTTCCCTGATATTTTTCCTGAAGATTTACCTGGTTTACCCCCAGATCGAGATGTGGAGTTCAATGTTGAGTTGCTTCCAGGTACTAATCCTATTTCTTTAACTCCTTATCGTATGGCTCCTGCTGAGTTAAGGGAATTGAAAGTGCAGTTACAGGAATTAGTGGACAAAGGATTCATTCAGCCTAGTGCTTCACCTTGGGGCGCTCCAGTGTTGTTTGTGAAAAAGAAAGATGGGACTTTGAGGCTATGCATCGACTACAGATAATTGAATCGGGTGACGATTAAAAACCGTTATCCATTGCCTCGTATCGACGATTTGTTTGATCAGCTGAGAGGTGCTTGTGTATTTTCTAAGATAGACTTGAGGTCTGGGTACTATCAGCTGAAGATTAGTAGGGATGATGTTCCTAAGACGGCGTTCAGGACTCGTTACGGTCATTACGAATTTCTGGTTATGCCGTTTGGGTTGACAAATGCACCAGCAGCTTTTATGGATTTAATGAACCGGGTATTCCAGCCTTACCTGGATAGATTTGTCATTGTCTTCATTGACGATATTCTGGTGTATTCTAAGTCCAAAGCGGAGCATGTTCGACATCTTACTTTGGTGTTGAAGAGGTTGAGAGAACACCAATTGTATGCTAAGTTTAGCAAGTGTCAATTCTGGTTAGATCAAGTTGCATTTTTGGGGCACATCATTTCTGCTCAAGGTATTCTGGTTGATCCTCAGAAGGTTGCAGCTGTGGAGAGTTGGGAGCAACCACGAACCGTCACTGAGGTGAGAAGTTTCATTGGTTTGGCGGGATATTATCGGAGGTTCGTTAAGGATTTTTCGGTGATTGCCTTGCCACTGACGAGGTTAACAAGGAAAGACGTTAAGTTTGAGTGGAATGATAAGTGTGAGCAGAGTTTCCAGCAGTTGAAGCATTGTCTTACTAATGCACCTGTTTTGGCACTCCCGGACGATAGTGGTGATTTCGAGGTTTATAGCGATGCTTCCTTGAATGGTCTGGGATGTGTATTGATGCAGCAGGGTAGGGTGATTGCTTATGCTTCGCGGCAGTTGAAACCCCATGAGATGAATTACCCTACACATGATTTGGAGTTGGCTGCTATCATCTTTGCGTTGAAGTTGTGGAGACACTATCTTTACGGAGAGAAGTGTAGGATCTTCACAGATCACAAAAGTCTTCAGTATCTCTTCACCCAGAAAGAACTTAATCTTCGTCAACGGAGGTGGTTGGAGTTGCTCAGCGATTACGATTGCACGATTGACTATCATCCTGGTCGTGCGAACGTAGTAGCCGATGCACTTAGCAGGAAGTCACATGGCCGTATCAATGCGTTGTACGCTAGTCGTATTCCTCTTTTGGTGGACTTGCGTGCTACGGGAGTAAGGTTAGAAGCAGAAGATCGAGAAGTGGCATTACTTGCTAATTTTCAAGTTAGGCCAATCTTAGTCGATCGGGTGCTTGAAGCTCAGGTAGCTGATGAACAGATTCAAGAACTAATTCGAGCTCGAGATCAAGGAAGGAGGCGAGATCTCAGAGTTCGTGATTCTGATGGCATGTTGATGTTAGAGGGTAGAATGTACGTGCCTAGTAATGCGGATTTGAAGAAGGAAATTCTAGATGAAGCACATATCTCGGCTTATGCCATGCACCCAGGGACAACTAAAATGTATCATACCATTCGACCATTTTACTATTGGCCGGGTATAAAAAGGGAGATAGCTGAGTATGTGAGCAGTTGCGCTGTTTGTCAGCAGGTTAATGCAGAAAGAAAGAAGCCGTTTGGATTGTTGCAGCCGCTTCCCGTTCCAGAGTGGAAATGGGAAAATATCACTATGGATTTTGTGTACAAGTTGCCGCGTACACATAATGGCTTTGATGGCATTTGGGTGATCGTTGATCGGCTCACTAAGTCGGCACATTTCATTCCAGTAAGAGAGAAGTACTCTTTGAGCCGGTTAGCGGAATTGTTTATCTCAAAAGTTGTGAAATACCATGGTGTCCCTGTAAGTATCGTCTCAGATCGTGATCCACGATTCACATCGAAGTTTTGGGTAGCTTTTCAGGAAGCTTTGGGTACGAGACTACTTTACAGTACGGCATATCATCCACAGACGGACGGACGGTCTGAGAGAACTATTCAGACCTTGGAAGATATGTTGCGAGCATCGGTGTTACAGTTCAGTGATGCTTGGCACCAGCGGTTAGATTTGATGGAATTTGCTTACAACAACAGTTTCCATTCGAGTATTGGCATGGCGCCATTTGAAGCTTTGTATGGTAGATCTTGTCGCACTCCGTTATGTTGGTCAGAGGTTGGCGAAAGAGTCTTAGTAGGCCCGGAGATTGTCGAGGAGACTACTCAGAATGTTCAGGTAATTAGGTCTAACCTGAAAGCAGCTCAGGATAGGCAGAAAAGTTTAGCAGATCGACATGCTACGGACAGAACGTATGAGGTCGGAGATTGGGTATTTCTAAAGCTTTCACCGTGGAGAGGTGTTGTACGGTTTGGAAAGAAGGGGAAGTTGAGTCCCAGGTATATCGGACCGTACCTAGTCACAGAAAGAGTTGGTGAGGTAGCTTACAGGTTGGAGTTGCCTCCGGAGTTGGCTAAAGTGCATAACGTTTTTCACGTGTCTATGCTCCGACATTACGTTGCTGATCCATTGCATGTGATACCTCTTCAACCGTTAGAGATAAATCCAGATTTAACGTATGACGAGGAACCGTTAACGATCTTAGATTGGAAAGAGAAGGTTCTGAGGAACAAAACGGTGAATTTGGTGAAAGTCTTGTGGAGGAATCACTCGGTTGAAGAAGCGACATGGGAGACAGAAAATAGGATGAGGGATTTGTATCCTAGATTGTTCTTCGATTATTAGGGGTTATATGTGGTTGTTTTGAATGTCGGGACGAAATTCTATTAAGGAGGGTAGGTTGTAACATCCCGTCCCGAAACTAACGAAACGTACATTGAAATTACAATTTTACCCCTAATCTATTCGTTTACGTGTATATTTGTGTTGTGTGGGTGGTGGGACCACACACAATCATACATTTTTTCTTTTCTTTCCGGGATTCCCTCCCTCATTTCCTCACTCTGTCTCTTCTCTCTCTCTCTCTCTCTCTCTTCCTCCCCGAGTTCTTCTTCTTCTTCATACAAACACACGGACAACACACACATATACTCAAATCTTCACCAATCGAGAAACCAAGACCACCATCGTGTTCGTGGAGCTGAGAGGAGTCCAGTGGTACCATTTTCAGGTAAGGATATAGTTGTTTTCACGTCGATATCGCCTTGGCCGATTTGAGCACTGTTCATGCAAAATTAATCTAGCTTGTTTTTGGAATTTCTAAGCTTGTAGATGTGTTTGTGAGGTCCCAAGGAGCCTCAGAGTGGTTCGTTGGACGAGTTTGGACGTCGGGATCGTCCTGTGCAAAGTTGGCCGAGTTTTGACTTTGAAGACAGGTATAATTCCTTAATTTTTAGGCCTTAAAAATAGTCCAACGTGATTCTATTAGTCCTAAGCTTCATTTTGGCGTTTGAATCATGGAAATTGGTTGAAAAACGAAGGAGAAAACTTAGTTTGAAAATTACCCAGTTTTCCGGCGCCGTCGCAGGCGCTGGCGTCTCGCAGGAGAAGAAAGGGGAATATTCCGTTAAGTCTAACGGAATATTCCTAACGGCAGTGGACGGAATCTGGTTAGATTTAACGAAATATTCCGTTAGTTGACGGAATATTCCTGACGGCGTCTGTTGACACCGTCAGTGTGCAGTGCACGTGGCCGCGCGTGGGAGGCGCGTGGGGGCGCGTGCGTGGTCCAAAATTTTTTCTAAAAATATGGGTGTGATCCTGAGGTTGTGTAGGTCACGTTGGTATATTCAATTGTCCAATTTGAGCAATGTATGAGAAGTTATTACGAGAAGTTGCTTAGGTGCTTTTAAATTAACATTTTCGTAACTTTGTCGCGTTTAGGTGATTCGTTTTCCGAGGACGAGCGTTCACACTCGAGGCAGGGGGGCTACGACCCTTCTAATTATCAGTGAGTGGGCTTTTGTTTTCCGTATATACCTATATACATATTAATTCCCAGAAATTAAATAAAAAAAGGTTATATGTATTATGCCATGCATCATTTGAATTTTGTTTACGCATCATCGCATGTATTAGTAGTGGCATACATATATATATATGTGTATTTGGTGCTGTGGACGCACAGGTAAGTGCCAGGTAAGCGGTATTCATGTTGTTATGCAATGGTAATTTGAGAGGTTTAGAGAGCTCATAATCTGCACCCCCGGTGTTAGTGCTCCCGCCCAGGGCCAGGGCACAGCCTTCACGTGTATGTTCACCAGCACCGCATGCTCGCCTTGGATCCAAGATAGGTGCAAGCCTGTCGTACAAACCACATTAGGTGGTTCCGACTTGTAGGTGACCCGCGATTATCGCACAGCTTCACGTAATCGTAGCACTAGAGCATACATATATATATTACACCCAGCCTGTCGTACAGACCACGTTAGGTGGTTCCGACTTGTGTGCAGATTCAGTTATTGAGTTGAGAGTGGAGCTCTAGATGCAGCCGTACAGGTCACGTTAGGTGACTCCCGGCTGCCAGATTTTATGTTATGGATGTGAATTACGCTTGAACATTTATAATTGATTATGAGATTCTGAATGGCATATTATGAAGCATGAATGGCATATTGTGGAGCATGATTGGCATATCTATACATACGTATATATGTTCATTTTCTGGGAAGTATACAGGTTTTACGGCGAGGGGTTAGAATGTATTTTGCTAAAGAGTTTTCAAAGAACTTTGTTTTTGCCCACTCACGCTTTTGTTTTTGCGCCCCTCCAGGTTCTAGTGGTCTAGCAAGTTCGGTGGTTTATCCCAGAGGGCGTCCCGGCATTTCTGACAGACATTCACCATTGTAGGGTCACCTTCGGGTGTACATATGTCGTATCTTTCCTTTTCGACTGCTGTAGACTTGCTCTGAATTGTGTCTCACATACACTAGTACTTGTATGCTAGTTAGTTTTTAATTATTAGTACTTTTATATTACCTTCTTAATTAGCTTCCGCACGCGCACATGGCTACGTCACCTTCGTGTGACGGGCAGCACGCCCTGATCTAGATCGGGGTGTGTCATTAAGAGGATCCTAAACTTTGTCCAAATTACGTCTCACAAAGGTGATGACACTGGGTGGTGTCTGGATATGTGTGTAAATGAATGGGACACATACAAGGTATTTAACATTATTGTTGACAATGCTAGTGCAAATAACACCCCCATTGCATATATAAAGAGAAGGCTATAGTCGAATGAAACTCTTTTACTTGATGGGGCTCACTTTCACATGAGGTGTGCTTGTCACATTCTTAATTTGATAGTTAAGTATGTAATGGCAGATCGTTGTCACGAGATTGAGGGGATAATAAATTGTGTCAAGTTCATTCACTCATCGTCCGCGAGGTTGGATGGTTTTAGGGAGTATTGTGTCTTGATGAGAGTTGATAAGATGTCAAATATCACTTTTGATGTTGCCACAAAATGGAATGCCACCTATGAAATGCTTAATAATGCTTTGAAATTTAAGGAAGTGTTTTCTAGGATGGCTTTTGAGTATGACACATTTGTCTCTTACTTTGAAGAAGAAGTCTCTGGAGAGGTTAATGAGGAGATGACCAAAACCAAGCAGGTGGGTGCACTGAGGGTGGATGATTGGGTTGCAAGTCGAGATAGAAGAAAAGGTTTTATGATGCCACCATGACACTTAGTACAGCCCTAACTACAACATCAAATTTAGTACTCGGCACGGTGATAACATTGCAAGTGGAGATAGAAGAAAAATTCTTAATTCCTCTAATAAAACTTTTGGAAATGTGGTTACTTCCATGAAGCTCAAATTTGAAACATATTGGGGTGACATTGACAAGGTTACTATAATCTTTATAGCTCGAGTACTCGACCCGAGTACAAATTTAAAAGGGTAAATTACACTTTACTACCTCAAATTTGGGGTCGATTTCAATTTCTTACAACATCTTTAAAATATTTTAATTTCTTACAACATCTTTAAAATATTTCAATTTCATACCTCAAATACTATTTTATTTCAATATAATTCATCCATTACGTTTTCCATCCATTAATCCGTTAAGAGCTAACGTGGCTGTCAAATGTGTGCCACGTTTTTTTTTATTTTAAATCTTCCCAAAAAAAAAAAAAAAAAAAAAATGCAGAACCCACCCTGACCTACCCCGCAACCCCTCTCAACGATCTCCCTCTCCTTCACCCTCTTCACCTCTCCCCCCATCCAAAAATCCACCCCACCCCCACCTTACCTGAGCCCTTTCTCCTCTTCACCCCCACCCCTTTTCTCCCTTCTCTCACCTGCAACCCCACCCACACATGCCAACCCAGAAAACAAAAACCATCAAATCACCAAACCATACACAAAGAATAACAAAAAGCACCAAACTTTAATTCGAAAAGATAAAAAAAAAAATGAAAAGAAAATTTAAGTACCTAGCCGCAAAAATTGCCCCCTCCCTCAGTCATCATCCACCACATTCTGTATCTTCTCCCTTTCAATACCTCCACGACCCACCGGAGTTCCGAACACGGCAGATCGATCGGGCTTCCAGAAACCCGATGGCAACATCGGAACTTTTCCCAGATTTGTTTGCTTCCCCCGATCCTTTTATCGCTAATCAGGCAAGCTGAAGCTTCCATATCACGGGGAGAAGAGAATCAACAGATCAGAGATGCCTAAGAATTTCCAAAACTATGAGCTTTTTGTTGGGTATTGGAGGAAAAAAAAAAAAAAAAAGAAAAAGGGAAAAAAAAAAAGAAAAAAAAAAAGGAAAAAGACGGTTGGGCAAAGGAAAGCTAGTTTTTTTTTTTTTTTTTGCCATGTGGCACAAATGTTGTAACTACGTCAACTCTTAACGGATAAATAGATGGAAAATGTAACCGATGTATTATATTGAAATAAAATAGTACATGAAATTGAAATATTTTAAAAATATTGTAAGAAATTGAAATCGACCTCAAACTTAAGGTGGTAAAGTGTAATTTACCCAATTTAAAATGTTGGAGACAAGCTTAGAGGAACTCAAGTATTCATTATAAAATAGTTGACTTGAAGGCAAACATCAAAAAAAATTTGACCGATTTGTATAGGGCGTATAGGGAGGGAGAAGATTGTAGTACAAATATGGAGAAAAAATTAAAAAGAATTTGACCGATTTGTTTTAGTTGCATGTAATGTAAGTAGTTTGCTAGTGATACGTTGGTGGTAAATGTTAAATACTAGTGACTAGTATAGTAAGTTAGTACCCCAAATGATAACTGTGTCAATATTTTGAAGCAAAGTAGAAAAGTCCATAAAAATTGCCCAAAATTAAGGTTCTTGAATTTTGTATGTGAATTGGCCGAAAGAAATTGAAAAGATTAAAAAATGGGCTTTAAAAAAGGATCATAAATTAGAAGCCCAACAAAATTGGGTTAAAAAAAAATTGGGTCTTTACCTAACCGACCTGAAATCTTAAAAATATTTTGGTTTTATCAAATTCGATAAATTCAAATAATTGTTTTGTTTTCAGTTTTCTTCCTTTTTCGGTTTTGATTATCGATCCGAAACCACGTCTAGCTTAGAGAAGAAGGGAGAATGTAAATATAAATCAAAAGAAAAAAATTAGTTTCCCAAAATAATTACTAAGGACTGTTTCTTCCAACTGCCATGTATTAGGGGGGACTGTTTCTGCTTTTAATAAAATTACTAGCGGCAAATGGCTGAGAGCCCTCACAGCCCAGGCGATCATTATTCTGCCTCTAATATATATTATTAGAGGCGTCTCTATTTTTCTGCCCCTAATTGTCATTATCTTGGTGGTGAAAGAACTCAGTTTTGGGGCTGTCCTTCACAAATTTCTTCCATGATCTCATACTTTTTCACTCCCACTAACTTTAGTCAGCTTCTGGAGGGAACTGGAAGATTTTCTTTGATCATAGAGTCTACTTTTAGTACTTTGATGAATTCCAAACGTGGAAAAATGCTTTCCACATATCACATGTTCAGACTTTAGTTCATAGATTGCTTTCCACAGTACCATAACAAATCCACTCATTTGATCGATTGATTCCATCCACTTAATTAGTCCACTGAAAAATCGTTGCAAATTTGCTCTTTAGAAGGTAGATAGAGAAGGAACGATATTCTCCTATCATTCTTACGATCTCTACAGACAGACGCTTTGAAGCATATATGCTTTTAATAGATATTTGTATGAATGAAACTAAAAATGTTTTTCTCCAAGTCAAATACAAATGAGATAAAATAGGCAGTTGCTTGCTCATAACTACTATCTGACACAAAATAAACTTACTAAAATTATAGGATAATAAGGCTTTATGACTATTTTCATTTCTTTTTCTTTCATTTCTCTTGCGTTTTATGCGTGTGAATTTTTAGATAATCCTATTGATAATTTGGTCTAATGGTAGCTAGTCTTCACCTTGTTAGAATTCTAAAGTCAAGTTGCATGCATTTGAGATTGTCATTATTCAATTAAAAATACTTTGCTAGATAAAATCTCAACAGTTACGTAATTTTTGCTTTAGAAAAAGAATACCAAGTTAAACCCTACATGTCCTAGTTCAATGTACGAACACTCAACAACTTCACCTATAATTAAATAGCTACTTTCTCTCAGTTTCAAACACCAACTATTTTCTAAATCTACTGTAGAGATGAGAACGTGAAATCACCAAAGTGCATGAAAGAATTATGCGGTTCAGTTCACACTGAACTTTGACCAAAATAAAATTCACTCAACAAATCTTTTACGCATTAATAAACAACGAAATATACGCCAATACTCATTGAAAGCTCATTTGGAAGTATTTTTTTTAAATGATTAAAACTGTTTATGGTAAAAGTGCTTGTAGGTTCCAAAAAAACATTTGAAGTGCTTAGTATGTTTTTCAGTATTCACTTGTATTTTTACCAATAATTGATTCTAAAAACACTCTCGTTAAAAGTGTTTTCAGTTATTTTAAAAAGCTTTAAAAGTCTCTCGCAACTGTACAAAGTCATTATCCACAGAGCAACAGTATTCACATCAAATTTGTCATCATAGCAAAAATGAACCTTTCAAATTCAATGGCTTAGAATTTTCCTGAGAAAGTGATAAACATTAGCATCATATGGTCAGACCATTCCGGCGAATTGTAAGATTACATTCATATGTGGCTCTCTGACTAAATACGCCACCCTTTTACCAAAAGTTGAACGTGGAAAACAACATAGCCAATAGGCAATGACCTTCCAAAAGACCCATTTTACTTTATTGATCACATTACTAATTTATTTTTGTTTTTGTTTTATAACTTAATGTTATAATGCAAGTTGATATCATTGTTGTGATGCGTGCCACTTAATTAATTGTCTTATTAATTGATGGCTGTTTAGTCAAAATGATCTTTGGAATTTGCATAACTCCTCACTTTGGTTCCAGAGATTTCAAATCAATAAAAGTGGTCATTGAGATTGTCCACCATCCATCATTTTGATAATTCCGTTAAAAACTCCGTTAAGTGTTCCAGAGCTCTTGGCCGGAAGTTTGGGCAATTTTCAGAGCTTCATAACTCAATCGTTTCTTAACCAAATTCGACCCATAATATATTAAAATGAAGATAGGAAAGTGTAGAATAAGATTATACCTATTTGGAAGCCCAATGGTTGCCGGAGATTGTCGGAAAATAGCCTCAAAGTTGGCTGGTCCGAGGGAAAATTGGAAAACTCGCCGGAAGCTGGGTAAACTTTAAATGTTCATAACTTCTTCAATACTCAACGAAATCAAGTGATTTAAAAACGAAAATTTCCATTCTCTTCATCTCGTTGAGAAGTATGATTTTTGTTTTTGAATCACTTGAGTTCATTAAGTATTGAAGAAGTTATGAACGTTTAAAGTTTGCCCAGTTTCCGGTGAGTTTTCCAGTTTTCCCTCAGACCAGTCAACTTTGAGGCTATTTTCCGACCATCCCTGGCAACCATTGGGCTTCCAAATAGGTATAATCTTATTCTACACTTTACTATCTTCATTTTGATATATTATGGGTCGAATTTGGTTAAGAAACAATTGAGTTACAAAGCTTTGAAAATTGCCCAAACTTTTGGCCAAGAGCTCCAGGACACTTAACGGAGTTTTTAACGGAAGGACCAAAATGATGGATGGTGGATAATCTCAGGGACCACTTCTATTGATTTGAAATCTTAGGGACCAAAGTGAGGGGTTATGCAAATCTCAGGGACCATTTTGGCTAAAAAGCCTTAATTGATTTCCCTTTCGAAATTATCATTTTGTCTCATTTTTTTACCTTCTTAAATTAGTTTTATCTCACTTTGTCCCCATAAAGCTGACATTTTCCATCTCATTCAATCTCAATTCACCATATTTTCGTCCATCCGTTGGATAAGCGTTAATTAGAGGGTAGAATAGACAGTTTATTATTGACACAACTCTAATTCAAACCCCGTCTGTCTCTCTTGCGGATTGATGCGTAGTTATAGTTGCAGCCGTTAGATTCAATCAGTGGCTTGAATTAAATTTTGAAATACAACCCATTACTTGCTTTTCCCAATAGTTGCAGCTACAACTCCACGCGATCCACAAGATAGACAGACAGGGATCTGGATTAGAGTTATCAAAAATGAAATTGAGATTTTTTATCAGGTAAGTTGGAGGCAAAGAGGTGTTAAAATAAAATATCCACACTACTCTTTAATTTAACGTTTATTTTACAAAATTGGATGAACTAAGACTAAATGAGACAAAAGTGGCAATTTTAGGGGTAAAGCGAGACAAAATCAACTCTATGGAGTAAAAAGTGACAAAATGATAGTTTCAAAGGACAAATCATTTAATAAGTCTAATTAATCAGTTGTTGAAATTGAATTCAACGATAATGTGTTCGTCTTTTTGCAACGTGTATTCAGCAAAATATAATGTGATATCTAATTTAATAAAGTAACCTATATTATATAGGAAGAAAACCACGAAGTACTACTACAAACTTCTTTATAAAACAAAACTAAAGTTGACTTTTGTATACTAACATTGTACATTACTACATTATTAACTCGGATTATTGATTATGAGATTTATTATTTGAATATGTAAAGAGTATTCACCAATTTTTGGTTTTATTAGTAGTCTCTCATGTATATATGGACGGTTGTTAGTTGTTAATACATGGATATTTTTACATAACGACAAAGGTTGCCCAAATTTTTACTTATCAAACTAAACTGTAGCTCTCCCAAATTAAACTCAATAACTCTAAAACCACAGATATTCAGATTACTTAAAGAGATCAAGCTCGATTCTACTAACAAGACATACCATCCTATATAAATTCTTGACCATGAACGCTGTTTATTTCTATGAAATGCATGCATGTGTATATATAAAGATCCATATTAATATAAATCAACAATGAACAATCGTCTATTTTCTTTTCAATTCACTTTTATCTTGATGGTTTACCATACTAGAAAAATAATTGTAACTGAAATAGAATGGTATACTCCGGATGAATACAAAATGAAAGCCCACAGATATATATTCTTCTTCTTTTTTGTAAAGGAAACAAAGAAAAAGAAGAAGAACTATGTGCTCCATTCCATGGACCAAAAGAAACAAAAAGTAATCGAGAGAACAGGTACAAATTTATATTGTGGTGCACATGACAAGTTGACTTTACAGAAAGAAGCCAGCCAACCTTGGATTTTGGTGGGCATGCACTCAAAATCTAATCGAGCCGCCCTTGAGCTTGTCCCCTTTCTCTTCGGGGTGTCTTTTTCTTTCTCAATTTCCAATAGTCAGCTGATAATCAACATGGGAATCCTGCATGGAATACAACAATAGATCCAATCTGTGATGATTACGAATATTTTGCAGAATCTTGATCAGGACTGTGCTAAATATATCTAATAAACGAAATGGTGCGCGTAGATAAGTTGACATGTATTGTTAGTGGAGATATATGTATTTCGTTATTATGATACAAAAAATATTCAAAGAAACACATCATTTTTTAGATAATATCGGATTAAAGGTCAACTTCTTATTCGAAAGTTGAATGTTTGAGTCTCTTTGGTGGAGATGTCAGTTTCCTCATCCTGGATCAATTTTCAAATCCACCACTAATATCGCATAACATTTTTGTGATAAAATTCAACACTTGATAATAAGAATAATTAAGATTATAACAGTGATGTTATTAATAGACCAAGCTGAGCCTAAAATGTTTATTACTTTAAAACACAAGAGAAATATTAAAAAAAATAAAAAAACAAATAAACATCGTGACAGAGGTTAATGTTGAAAACTCTTTTGGCAAATGAATAAGCAAATTGAAATTTAAGACGGATATTAACCAATATGGCTGTAGACTACTAGTTATTTTCTTTAGTTAATCGCTTACATGGCATCTTCTTTCTAGTTAGCCAAATAGATTCTTGTTTGTTTTGACGCTCCTAGCTGCACCTGCATGATCAATTCATCACATAAAACACAAAGGAAGAGTGATAATAATGGAAAAATGCATGTGACATATATATATATATATATATATATATATCCTATTATGTAACTCCTTAGTGTGTTCACATTTTAAATATTAATTTAAGGTCTCTGATATAGGAACGTTACCATATGGGTTTTCTTTTTAAGTTACTCGGAATATTTTAGGTGTTATAGGCTTAGTTTTTGTTTTTCGGTTTAATTCTTCTAGAACATGTTTAACAAAATATATTATATGCACTATTGCAATATAAACAAGTCACCTGGTTAGTATATTTTAACGAATTAATAACGGTGCTGATAATTTATCTTTAATCTTTGTTTATCATTTGTGCATGTGCAATTTTGCATCTAGAAGTTTTAGTCTATTTTTCAAACAACTTTTAATTTCTCAAAAGATAAAAACGTGGAAATCGAATTTTAAACGTATTATATTTTTTTGTGCATCAAATATTAGTATCATGTGCATGTGTCTAATATCGTAGTAAATAAGATGTCAGGTTTCCATCTTAAGCTTTCTGGGTTCGAAATACTCCCTCTCTTAAATCATTGTTATAGTTTCGAAACTTCCCTCACTTAGTAACAATAAATTCAAAAAATAAATATAAGTCTCTCAACTTTAGCCAATACCAATTACGAAAGAATTATAATTAATAAGCCTTCAAGTATTTGACAAAAAAAAAAAAAAAAGCCTTCAGAGTATCATTTGTGTAAAACAGTTGTGTTGTATATTTATATATAGCAAAGCAAATTAGGATTCATGACCACATAGATTATAAGCTACCCGCGAGGGTGCCACTGGAGATAAACAAATGGATGGTGCAAACCCTAGTTAATGGTGTTTTATTTCATATTTTATACAACATGTGAGGACATTTGACATAAGACTTTTAGCTGCCAACACCCTGTCATACAAAATCTAGAACCTGTTATGTCACCCAATTAACAACCCACAATTTTAAATAATATTTGCAGTAATCTTGGAAGGTATTTCGTGCTCTGATCTTGAATGGAACGTAATTTGACATAATGACTCAATAAGATAATCGAAATGAGTGCTTTCACTGTTAATTATCACATACACCTCCAAATATAACATATCAACCCACCTGGATTTTGTTTCCCACGTCATACGTGTCGGTAAGTCCTCAACCTATGCTAAGTTGCCTTTCTGTTTTTAAAGACAAAAAGATATCAGTTTTATTATAATTTTAACAAAAACGTAAAAGACTAATTTGGATAAATTAGTCGTCACCGTACTGGTTGATTTGAGGGTGAGATAGGCTTGAGATTAAATAAGGGAACGCTTCCTAGTCTTTGAAATTATCCACACCTAATCTTAGAGTACTGATATGACATTCTAAAGCAAAAAAACTTCATAATGAAAAGGTTAAAAAAAACTTCCCGATTCGGCATCTGAGAACTTGTAGGCACAAAACCTAAAGTACATAACGAATAGGAGGACACTTTTTGACAACGAGAGAAGCGCAATCTGAAGAGGAACTGACAACGAAACAACTTATGTCCATATCAACATGAATATTAGATGCAACATTTTCAAAGAAGATACCGATTACAACAAAATAGATCCATAATAAGCTGATAACGCACCAACCCAAAATTAAAATACTCAATAAGAGAGACTCACAAATAACCTCATCAAGGAGGCACTTATTGACGGAAAAATTAAGGCAAAAATTAGATATGCAACAATTCATTGAAAGATGAAGGAGGAAGGCTGGAAAAATG
Source organism: Pyrus communis (assembly GCF_963583255.1). Classification (NCBI taxonomy): domain Eukaryota; kingdom Viridiplantae; phylum Streptophyta; class Magnoliopsida; order Rosales; family Rosaceae; genus Pyrus; species Pyrus communis. The sequence continues at coordinate 6,972,684 of NC_084805.1, read as the reverse complement.
GGTAGAAGCTTCCACCTGCCCCAAACTGAAATAAGAGGCTGGTGAGTATGGGGTTTGTAGATTTAGGATTTGGTAAAAGTTGTCACTTTTATTGATCAAAAGTGTTTAGTCTTTACTATTAAACAACGACAATATCCTATCACCAATTGTAAATAAACAATAATGTAGGTTAATAGAATTCCGTTTTCATTTGTGCCATGAAAAATAGACCAAAATGCATATCATGCTTATATTCTGAACTTCACAAATTAATTGAGCTAACAAATGCATGTAACTTGGCTCCACATGGATATCGAAGATTTTAGGAGAAGATTATTTCAATTTGGTGAAACTGCTATTTCGTATGTCCCTAGAAACTATAATCAAGTGGTTGATTGCTAACAAATGCATGTAAATTCTTGTGTTGTATGGGTTTTCTTTTTCTTAACTGAAATAGCATTACTAAGAGGATCCTCAACGGATCCTCAAAACCGTACAAATCACACATTATGTAACAATATTACATGTGGAAAATTTTAAACCATATACAAGTGATCGTAGTTATGAACTAAAGAAGCAAACACATCTGTCGCCATATTAGCTTCTCGATAAGGGTATGTGATACAGAACTTTTGAATCTCCTTCAATATTAATGTTTGCAAAACAGATTCCTACCGCCCAATTTAAACCCCTCATGGTTGATGTCTTACCTGTGTGTTGGTAACGATGTATCTCTTACTTCCTTGAATGAATTCTCTTTGTTCGCCAAAAAAAGAATGTATGTAGGTTCTTTTCAGTTGTTGATGTATGTAAAATACTGTATTTCATAAAGGGAATTGTTATTAACACTTCAATAATCTCATTTGACACTCCAAACTTTCTATAATTAGAAAGAAAAATACACTTGTGAGGAGTGTAGAATGAGATTTTTGGAGTGTTAATAATAGTTCCCTTTCATAAATAATCTTAGGGTGAGAATTCAATTGAATTTTTGAAGGTTTTTAAAGGGTTGTATTCAATTAGGGGTTTAAATGGTTTTAAAAGAGTTTACAAATACAAATGTATTCAATCAAGATTTTAAATGAATGTATTCAATTAATAATTTTAAAAGAGTTTATAAATTCTATAGAAGTCCGAGTATATTCATTCTAGATTTCAAAGTATTTTATAAAACTCCATGTGTCTAATAGAGATGGGCCTTATATGTGTTGGTGAACCCTACTTCTATTAGAGAGATGGTACAAATGGTGGTACAAATAAATGATACACTACTCTCCCTTGTCACTTAGTACTATGGTCTAGTGGTATTCCTCTTCACTTGTAAGTGAGAGGTAATAGGTCTGGTTCTCGCCAAAGGAGAATTTGAACGTCATTATTGCTGACCCATTGTGAGGCTTAGCTCACTCCCCCACCTAGACTTGGCAATTTCTTACACGACCTGTTAACACGACACGTAAACGACATGAAAATAGCGGGTTTCGGGTCAACACGATAACTAATCGAGTCGTTATAAGGTCACACGATAAAAACCCGTTAATAACAAATACTTAAAAGGTTTACACAAGACTGACACACAGATAACCTGTTACGACACGATAAGAAAAAAGTTATTTTGATGATTTTAATTTTTTAAACCACTAAAAAAAACCTTACTATAAAATACAATAGCTATAGTGGATATGTATATTTGTTATAAACATTGTATTAAAGTGTGATTGTGTAAATCTTAGATTAGATTTGATACTAAATATTCTTCCTTATTAGGACTTGTATTCCTTGGAAGAAAATGATTCTACCCTCCCTTATTACTATAAATAAAGGCATTGCGTAGGGGGAATAACACATCTTTTACACAACCCTACAAACACATCTCTCTCTGCTGCCACGCCTCTCTCTCTCATTTGCAAATAATATAAGCCATAACACGTTAACAGCACGCTCCTACTGCTGCGCTTAGGAATCTAACGTAGAAGTTTTCTGCATCAAACCAATTCATCAATATCATCACACAATCAAGTTCTTCTAAAACAACAGTTTTTATCTTGATATTTTTGTAGCCTTGATAGCATGAACATTCACCATAATGCATGATCCAACTTTACGTTTTTCGAATTTTAGATTCCACATAAATTGTGTATGCATTATATTAATAATTGTTGAATTATGTGAATTGAGATTGCCATGAATTGCATCAAATATATATTCATGCATTGAATTATATGTTGAATATGCATGAATTATATTGAATTATAATCTTGAATTGAATTAAAACTGAAAAAAATTATTAGGGTTTTGTTTTTTATGAAACCCTAGCGAGCTGCGGCTATCAAGCTGCCTTGCCCAGCCTGCCAGGCTAGCAGTATGTGCCGCTAGAGTCGAGCCTACATGCGAGCCTTTGAACCACGATGCACTGAAGCCCAACCCTTGTGCTCTATCTGAGAATACGACGCCGTTTTTGGCATCGAACCTAAGAACCCAGCACCGTCTGCAGTTGGCCACAGCCTCACTGTCATCTTTCTTGGGAAACCACGACTTGCAATCATGTTTTGGGACCCAACCATCGTCGGTGACGATGGGTTTCTCAAAAAATCCGATAAATATAGTTGAATTTTTTAAGGATTCTTCAAATCCTTATGGTTTCTTAGACCCCTGAAGTCAAAATTTTGTTTTCCGTCCAAAATTAGGGTTCCAGTTAAACCCCCATGCATTGCCGTGCCATAACCGACCGAGGGAAGCTGTATGCGGTGGCGCCGGAGATTTTCCTGGTTTTTACCCAACGCCGTTGAGGTGTTATGGGTTCTCGACCTAAGCTTTAGTAGGCCTCGGACCCTTGTGCTAATGCATCCATGTCCCCATAGCACCAGATCAACGCCTTTTTTTAGGCCTCTGTCCTTAGGCCTGCAGCCCCTAGCCTGCTACCCGTGCCTATCCCAGCCCATTTTTGGGCTTGGACCTCATGACACTAATTCACTAAATCCACCCGTGGGCTTTGGCCCACTATTTTGGGCTTCGAATTTTAATCGCCTATATTTTTTAGGTACTTTGGGTTTATAATTTTTCTCCCAACCTTTAATTTTGGCCCAAAGTTCAAATAATTAATTCAATTATAATCATATGCCCTGAAGACCTATTTGCTTATTTTTGTTACATATTTATGTATATATATTTGTGTTTGTCTACAGGAACATATGAACCTGAAGTTCATAATTCTTTCGAAGCCTGAAGTTTTTCAAAACATAACTTGTTTTAAAACCTGAAGTTTTTCTTAAAACATCACCTATGAAACCCCCGAAGTTTTTTCATGTAACTTTAAACCAATAAATGTCTATTAGAACCTGAATGTTCTACTTCTATGTGAATAGATTGATTTGTCTCCATTACACTAACCGCATTCTTGTCCATTTATTTTGTGATAGGGATATGTTGAATTTGAATAAACTCGACTTCACCGGTTTAGAAATCTCTAGAAGAAACTACCTCAAGTGGGTCTAATTTTTGAAGCTCCACCTCACCGTAAAGAATTTACGTACAACTATTAAAGTGGAGATGGATAACCCGATTGGCGAAGTTGAGAAAGCTCCTTCTATGATCTTCATCCAAAGACATATTAATGATGCACTGCATGCCGAGTACCCTACTGAGGAAGATCCATTAGCACTTTAGGTCTCTTTGGCCAATCATTTCGATCACCAAAATGACATATTCTTGCCTGAAGTAAGACATGACTGGTAGCATTTGCGCTTCCAAGACTTTAAGTTAGTGAATGAATATAATTATGAAGTTTGTCGAATCTGATCACTTCTCAAGTTCTATAACGAGGACTTGACCGAATAGGATCTCCTGGAGAAGACTTATTCGACATTCTCTGCTACCAATATTGTCCTGTAGCAACAATATAGGGCTCAGAAGTTCACTAAGTTATCAGATTCGATCATCAAGCGAGAACTGATGAATAAAACGCCAACATAGGCGTGGTAGGGGCGGCCATAAGTCACCCTGTCAAGGTCAATAGAGCCAAGGCCCACCTAAAGGAGAAAACCGAGCCCAGAAGCTTTTTAACCTTGCTCCCAAAGCCTTGAACTTCAAGAATAAGGGCAACACACTTGATACCATAGATTCGGATATGTGCTACTGTTGTGGTTCAAAAGACTATCGGTCTCGTGTTTGTCGTGCTCCCCCGAAGGTTCTAGCTGAATATCATTCTCGTTGTAAGAAGTTTGAATCAAACTTTATGCAAGTGGATGAACTGGAGCGTATGAAGTTGGAGGTTTTTGATTTTCAAGAGGTTGTTATACTATGGAAGATTAGAATCTTAGATATAGACCATTTTTTTAGTTGAATTTTATACCTCTGAGGCTGAATTCCACAAAGTGGGCGAACCCCCCTTGTTTTTTGGTTTAAGTTTGAACAATTTTCCTTTATGTTTGGATTAATTGTTGGTGATTTGTCTTAATTTTTGGATATAAAGTGTATTAATTATCATCCTTGAATACTTAAATAATTTTGAATGGATATTTTTTTTAGAACTTTTATGCATGTGACCAAGTCAAATTAATTTTATTTCTAGGTATGACTAGTGGGAAAGTTAGTTGTCTGGCAAATAGTGCAACCACGCACACTGTTTTGCGTGAACGCATCTATTTCACTAACTTTGTACCTAAGAATGCACCTCTGACAACCCTCTTAGGCCCATCCAACCTGATCAAAGGATACGGTAAGACACGTATAATGTTGTCTAATGGTACAATCTTAACCATTGATGAGGCACTTTATTTTTCACGATCCAGAAGAACGTTATTGAGCTTCAAAAACATTCGAGACAAATAATTATCAAGCTGAAACCTATGTAGAAAACGGAGTTGAATTTCTATGCATCACTTCCTACGAATATGGCCAGATGCTTATTCTAGAGAAGATGGAATGTGTCCCAAGTGGTCTGTATATAATAACCATACGTTCTATAGAAAGCCACTATGTGGCCGGCCCTACCTCAGGGACTGCACACAAAATTACATTTTGGCATGATCGTTTAGGACACCCTGGACGAACAGCGATGCATCGTATCTTCAAATCTTCATACGGGCATCCACTAACTTGAAGTTTATGTTCGATTCAAGGAATCACATGTCAAACCTACTTTATGGGAAAACTTATCATTAAGCCTTCTTATAACAAAATTCGCTCGAATTCTTCTACTTTCTATAATTCAGGGGGACATTTGTGGATCGTTTATCCTCTCTGCGAACCCTTTTAGGTACTTTATGGTATTGGTTGACGCATCCACAATTGGTCACACGTGTACTTGTTGTCCACAAAGAATGATGCCTTCTCCAAACTGTTGGCTTAGGTTATCAAGCTCAGGGTTCACCACCCTAATTATCCGATCAAATTTATTCGATTAGATAATGTTGGAGAATTCACATCTATAACTTTTGATGATTATTGTATGTCAGACAGGGTTGAAGTTGAACATCTTGTACCCCATGTTCACACCAGAACAACAAGACAAAGGCATTCATTAAGAGCTTACAAATGATTGCTCAATCGTTGGTCATACGTACCAAGCTCCCGATCGCTGCTTGAGGCCATGCAATATTGCACACAACCATGTCGGTCCGCCTAAGGCCTGTTGTGACCCAATCTTATAGTGCCCTTCAGTTGGTTACTAGATACAAACCCAAGATATCGCATTTATATATTTTTTATTGTGCAGTCTATGTGCCGATTTCGCCGCCCTTACGTACAAAAATGGGGCCTCAACGAATGATGGGAATTTATAGAGGATATAATTCTCCTTCAATTATTCATTATTTAGAACCTTCGACAAGCGATCATTTTACCACTCGTTTCGCGAATTGTCACTTCTATGAGACAGTCTTCCCATCGTTAAGGGTAGATAAGAACGTCCTCATTCCTGCAGAACAATGCGAATTATCGTGATCGACTCCCACTTTGTCTCATTTAGATCCCCGCCCCACTTAGCCTAAAACTGAAGTGCAATGCATATTAGATCTTTAGAGCGTATCTCAGAGCATGCCAGATGCTTTCATAGACTTGGCAAGAGTGACAAGATCATATATTCCAGCTACAAATGTGCCTGCAAAGATGGATTTACCAAATGTACGACGGACTTCCCTCATGGAGGCCCAGGATGCCAATTCGACCGATCCACATACATTAACAGCTAACCAATCCTCTGCCCTTACACAAAAGCATGGCAAACCTCTTGGTTCAAAAGATTCACACCCTCGGAAGAAGAAACCCACGACACAGGCCACTAAGCCTACCGTGAATCCAACCATTGCCTACTTATACTATACAACTCATGAGGAAATTCTAGATTACGAAAGTGTCGTTGAAGAGACGAATCCACCTCCCGAGAATTGCTAGATTTCAGTCCATTATGCTAGATTGGATGATGTTTGGTGTAGAAATGAGATGATAATCGACGATGCATTAGAATATGCAGTAGCTACTAAGATCATGTTATACGATGACATTGAATCCTGTTCCATTGGTGAATTTCAATGTAGAACTGATTGGTCAAACCAAAAACAAACAATCCAAGTCAAACTTGATCTGCTTGCGAAACGTAAGGTGTTTGGACCTATAGCTCCGACTCTTCCACATGTGAAGTTCGTTGGCTATAAGTGGGTTTTTCGTGCGGAAGTGTAATAAGAAGAACGAAATTGTGCATTACAAAGCTCGTCTTGTTACACAAGGCTTTTCACAATGCCTTGGGATTGATTATGACGAAACTTATTCACCTGTTATGGATGTGATTACTTTTTGCTACTTTATCAGTTTGGTAGTTTTCGAAAAACTGAGTATGTATCCTATGGACGTAGTAACTGCGTATCTATATGGGGATTTATATGAAACTTCCCAAAAGTTTCGGAATGACTCACGTTGACTGGATCAAATAGTTCTAAACCTCATAACACACTCTCAATTAGGCTGAAACGTTCACTCTATAATTTGAAGCAATTCGGAAGGATGTGGTATAACCGTTTGAGTGTGTATTTGACTAGTCGGGGATATACGAACAACAAACTATGCCCTTGTGTGCTCATTAAGAAGTCACATTTTGATTTTGCGATTGTTGCAGTTTATGTCAACAACATAAACCTCATCGGAACTCCTGAAGAGCTCAAGAGAACTGTCGCACACCTGAAGTCAAAATTTGAAATGAAAGATCTAGGAAAGACTCGATATTGTCTTGGTCTGGAGATAGAGCATGGTTCAGATGGAATCTTAGTACATCAATCGAATTACACCCAGAAGGTGTTGTGTCGCTTTAACAAGGATAAAGCGAAGCCTTCGAGTACTTCTATGGTCGTTCGATCATTAATGCAAAACAAGATCCCTTTTGTCCAAATGAGGATGAAGAAGAGATTTTGTAAACCAAAGTTCGTTATCTAAATGTCATAGGCGCTTTATTGTACTTAGCTCAATGCACTAGACTTGACATCTCCTTCGATGTTAATCTTTTGGCAAGATACAGTAATACACCAACACGTAGACACTAGACTAGTGTTAAAGATATCTTTTGTTACCTTAAAGGTACTACGGATCTAGAGCTTGTTATATCCCTACAAATCCTCGAGTGATGTTGTAACCCCTTCGGTTCTCGTGTTGATTCTCATCTTGTTGGTTATGTCAACCCCAGTTCCTTATTTGACCCACATAATGTGCGCTCTCAAACGGGTTACGTCTTTACTGTTTAAGGCACTGCAATATTTTGGAGGTTAACCAGACTAACCTTATTTTCCATTTCGTCTAACCATGCTGAAATACTTGCCTTACATGAAGCTACTTGAGAATGCTTTTGGCTGAGAGCAGTTGTGGGCCATATTCGAAACTCCTGATATCTTTACCACATCGTTGACGTCCCCATGACAATCTTTGAAGATAATGCAACTTGCATCCAACATCTCAAGAAGAGACACATCAAAGAAGACAACACCAAGCACAATGTACCGAAGTTCTTCTTCTTACACTGGCAACAAGAGCATCAGAAGATTGAAGGTCATGCAAATCTGTTCAGAAGACAACTTGGCGGACCTCTTCACCAAATCACTACCGAAGGCGACGTTTCATAAGTGATAGGAGCATATTTATGCTACTTAGTTGTGTTGTTTCCTTGTATTTAGTTAGTTAATTACTACTTATTATAGTCTTTTAAGCTATTTTCGTATGTTTTTAGGTCCTAATGGCAAAAGGAGCAAGAAAGTGCATTTTGAAGCCATTTGGAGCAGTTTTGGGCATGAATTGGATAACTTAACTATGGAGCAAAGTGGATGGACGAAATTGAAGTCAAGAGAGGCTAGGAAAGGCTACAAATCTGGAGAAAGAAGTTCAAATACAAAGAAGATAAGGAAAGAGTAAGAAATAAGGAACATTATCCAACGTTATCTTATCCTATCCTAACCAACCTTATCCTATCCTATCTTATCTTATCCAAATCAGTTTGTGCCTTAATTCTAGCTATTTAGAAAGGATTAGACATACATTTAAACACATAACTCAGATTCTAGAAGCCTAATCCTTTATTGTGCCACATATATGCCATTCCTTGAAGGTTTATGAGTTGTAAATCCCTTTCCTACAAAGGTGCCGCACCCCTTAGCCTAAGTTCTTCTAGAAATCTGCCCTTTATCCCTTCTAGAAGTTTAATTTCTGCCATAAAATACCTAGTTTCTAGAAGCCCTAATTTCTGGCAAAATTCCCTATCCCTTTCCCCTTTGGTTTCTGCCAACCTTTTTCCCTTAGGATTGTGCAATCCTTTTCCTTCAGAAATTGTGCAAAACCTAGCCTATAAATACAAGCTTATGCCGCACCATTCATATCATTCATTCATTCATTCATTCATACATTCAGCCATCAAACACCATAATTCACACCACATCGCCCTAGTGCCGCAAGCAAGGAAGGAATAAGAAGAAGACTTGTGCAATCTGCCATCCAAGGAGGGTTCGAAATCTGCCATTGGAGTGTGGAGTGTTTCTAGGTGTATTCTATCCTTAGTTTTAGTTCAATGTTTATATTAATTTGGTTTTCAATTATGATGAACATGTGGAACTAATTTCTTTTTAGTTGGAGGTGAATTCGAAGCCATGATTATATGTTTTATATGAATTGATTATATCCAGTTATTGTTTCTTGAGTCTTGAATGTGATTTGTTTATCTAAGTTATCAAAACTTGTTTATGTATGTTGGTTGAGAGTCGACACTTAATTTGCATGCATGAATTTGATGCTAGAGTATAAAGGAGTTTCACGTAATAGTTATTCACTTATATTCACAAGTAGTGGAGGTTGCTAGTCACAATCGTGTTACGTGAATCCTTGGTATAAGTCTCATGCGTTTCATAGTGATGAATGCCTTGTCAATGCTTATAATTTTCATAGAACTTAATGACTTTTGATATGTATCTCTATCATGCGTTTCATATAGGGAGCTTGAGAAAGATAATTTGGTTGCGATGCGTATTCCATCTAATTCAATGAAATAAGGAAAATCTGATAGTTGATTGTGCGATGCAATTAACTTGGGGTGTTGTCATTCATAGTCTAAAGGAATAATAACTAGAAATTGGTTTATATGCATATGTCATGTGTGGATAAGGACCTCTAACTAACCTTTCACCCATTTAATCCACCCAAATTCGTTTTTACAAAGTGTTTTATACAAAGTTTCTGTTTTAAGTTTTAAATTCTAAAAACAATTCCCCTTTCATTTAGTCTTGTTATATGAGTCAAAATCTGTTTTCTTTTAGTCTTTTGAGTCAAGTTAAGTTTCATTTTCGTCAAAATCACTTGTTTGGTCTAGAATTGAGTCTTTTTTATTGTTTGTTGCTGTTTTGAGGGTTTTAAGTTAGTTTTGAGTCTATGGAGTCTAAATTAGTGTTTTTAAGTCTTATTTGCGTTGATTAGCATCCCTAGTTAATCCCCAGTCTAGAACGATCCCTACTTGCATATATACTACAATTGTCACAAATAGGGTTTAATTTGTGTGTCAAGTTAATTTTCACATCAATAAGCTTGTTCAAGGAATAGGTATGCGTAAACTTTCTGAGTTGTAACATTGTTAGTTCTCTTTGGAATTATGTCAAACTCTGAGGGAGTATCTTAAAATATACTTGTTTAATCTTAACATACTTTGTTTTCCTATGATTATGAGAATTTTTTCCACTAGGTTTTTGCTACCTAATGAGGTTTTGACAAGGCAGGTACCTTGGGCTGATCATATCCCTGATGACGTTCTGTAAACGTTTCATTTGACTTTGCATTTTCTCATGCATTTTTACTTAGACTATAGGTTTTGTCCCTACTCGGGTTTTACCATAGCCATTGGGTTTTTTCTGAGACTTAGTTCCATATGCAAGTTCCTTATTTACTTGAGACCAGCGTGTTCCTATAATCAGTGCCGACAAGTCGACTTCCTCAACTCTTCCTTGTCAAAGAAAATAAGCCACAACAATATTGTTTATTAAATATGTATTATTGTATTATTATTCTATATAAAATTTTAAAATTTAAAATTTATTTATTTATTTATTTTTATAATATACTATAGGCAAAGAGTGAGATAGAAAAATTATAAAACACATTAAAAATAAAAATATCAAGTAATTTAAAAATACCGAACACATTAAAAAAATTATAATACTAAATTTACAAATGTGAAAAATGTAAAAAAATATGCAAACACTCATGATCGCTTCCTCTACATTTTGAGGATGAGTACATCGTCATTTGAATTTTTAAAACCATACAAACCCTGATGAATAGTATTTTTAAGGGAGTTCAAAATAAATAAAATTCATAATCAGTAATGTATAAGTCTGAAAAATGTGAAATCATATATAAACACTCGTGATTGCATCCTCTAAGCTTAGACGATGTTTACCTGGTTGTTTAGATTTTTAAAACCATCAAAATCTCATGAATGGTGTTTTTTTATAAGATTGCAAAATTAATAAAATTAATAATAATTATTGTAGAAGTGTGAAAAATGTAATATACACACACACACACACACACACAATTATTCGTAATGACAAGCTTTACAACTTTCGTAAAAATGTCAACTCCGAAATCCGACACTAATCCATAAACCTTATATTTAAATTTAACCGTCGGTTGTTATTTACATTTTATTCTACTCCCCGAATTTCATTTTTGAAAAGTGATCGTTTAACGGATGTAGAAAAATGAACAGTTCGAATCGTTGATATGACATTATGATATTTACGATTAACTAAAATTTGAGTTGATATTATATAGTTTCTAGAGACTTTATAAACTTCGAGCTATATCTTCATTATTGGTACACCTTTGCACATAATATCAACGATCTAAATCATTCATCTTCCTGCATCCCCTAAGAGATCATGCTTTCAAAATAGAAAATGTGAAAAAACAAAATTTGGTGAGAAGAATAGAGAGTAAATGTAAACGACAATTACGGGTAAATCTCTATTTATACTTTATGTGATTATAGTCCTAATCGAATACAACACTTTTTTTTGTTCTCAAGCTGTCTTTCCGCGTACCAAACGTAGTTACATAGCTCACGATGGAAAAGCCCAAAAGCCATTTTACGAAGAAAAAATAAATAAAAAAAAAAACCAAAAGCCAGGGAAACAAGTACTTAAGAGGGTTTTGCTTTTCATTGGAGGGTCACAAGTTCGGCCAAATTGCATTTGTCTCTCAAAATATAAACTATTAATGTAAGCTGCCTATAAAGGGTAACGGGTCAAGTGGCCAGAGAGTTTCAGAGTTGTAAGAGCCGAGGTTTTAAAATATAGCGTGTGTTCTCTTCAGTTGGCCAAGATGAAGTTCTCCATCTGTTGTTTTCTGCTAATTCTGTCCTCCATCCTCTTGGTAAGCAAGTTTCATATCGATCGAATTCGTTCATCAATTTTAAACTTAATATAAAACTTTGATTTAATTCTCAACTAATTAATCCTTTGTTAATGGAACTTATATAGATGTCCCAGAACAGCTATGCAAGAAAAGACTCGGGAGACTACTGGAAGAGTGTGATGAATGACCAGCCCATGCCAGAAGCCATTAAAGACCTGTTTGTCCATCAAGAACATGAACATCAAGTGCCGTCAAAAGAAAAGAGCCATTTTGTTAAGGACTTTGACATGAGGCCGAATGCTATAATATACCATGGTGCTCATCATCATCAAGTGCCGTCGACAGAAAACAGACATTTTGTTAGGGACTTTGACATGAGGCCTAATGCTATTATATACCATGGTGCTCATCATCATCATCATCAGGATCAACCTGCAGAAAATAAGCCCTTTTTCAACAAAGCATCATACATTCAAACAGTCAACCATGGCTAAATCAGATTTAGGATGATGATGGGGAACATGTTTTCCTGTGCTATGATCTATATATTAGACCAAGTTTGAAATAAAAATAGATCTCTCTCTCTCCCTCTCTCTCTCTCTCTCTCTCTCTCTCTCTCTCATTTGTACTATATATTCATAGCAGTGTTGAATTTCCATCACCTTTGATTTGTGCTGAATGTCTCAGGTTACAATTATTGAAATTATTTTGTGTGCTTTTAGCCATCTTGCCAAAGGCATCTAGTAACTGTGTGAAAGATGCATAATTAACAGTAGAAACTATTGCTTGTTAGTATCATGGGTTGAAGAAGTCACATCTAATGGAAATTTTGGCTTTTCCAAATATCAGATCAAGAGGGCTGAGATTTCAAGGATCTATTTATTATATACCTTTATTTATTTATTTATTTTTTTTGACAAACGATATTATATATACTAAGAAAAGATGATGGATTAAGTTTCACAATGGGTTAATAATAATATAATTCAAAATTATCTTTGATAAGATGAATATCACTATATCATAGTACTAAATGATTACTTTAAATGATATTTTCTAATATCGACGACGATCACAAAAGATGACATTTCTGTAATTAAATATCAAAGAGTAATCATTCCTACTTGCCCATTTTTTATCAAAAAGGCTAGCCGTTTGTGGCAGATTATCAAAAAAGCTAGCCGTTTGTGCTCCCCTGTTGAAATATTGTTCATTCATGTATGTTTAAATAGCAAGTACGGTAGAAAGAATCATGAACAAAAGAGGCATGTCTTCTCTACATTTTTTAATTATTATCACAAATTCCAATCACTCATATAGAACCTATGAATGACAGATAATAGACTATATAAGTATCACCGACACCATGTTAGATAATCACTGTACTCCAAATTATAAACTTTCGAAAAATGATTCAACAATATATATTCAGCTCATAGTACCCTTTGGAGATATGGCGAAGAATAAAAAAATTTGAAAAAGCACCTCAAGATTGTAATTTTTATACAAAACACTTCAAGAGCTCAACTGGAGAAGAAAGAAAGAACATTTTATATGATCAATTTGTCATGTTTTAATTTGATTATTAGTATCGTAAAATCTTTTCGCCGTTATCAAATTATTTGGTCTTCTTTCTTCTAAACTATAAACTATTTGATACTAGGTTTTTTGTTCTAAATTTTACATGTGATATGCCCTAAAAATTTGATGATAAGTTTCACTTCAAAAGGGAGACGTGATTAGCAAATATCTCTAATTTAAAATGGAAAGTAAAGACGAATTGAACCATATTATTGCTAGTCTATTGTGAGTCTAACCTTCCCTTTCTCGTTAATATAGATAATATCGTATGTTAAAAAAAAAAAAAAATAAAAACTAATGTTCTCAAGAGAACTTTAATTTATATGTGAAACTAGTCAACTATTTGTAATATCTCTCTAATAAAAGTAGAGTCCATTAACACATGAAGAGATAATACAAATTATGGTACACATAGATAGTAAAAGTAACATTTTTAACGTGAAAAATCCTTAAAAAGTGATTTAAGACAAAAATTAACTCTTAATTATGAGCCGTTCAAAAATAAAATCAAGGATGAGTTGAAGGGTTTGAGAGAAACTAGAGGTGGGATCAATTGGAACTTTGTAGTGTTGGGACGCTCGATAAAAAATTTGAGGCTCTTTGAGACTGAATGTTCTCCATTGTCAGTGCTCAATTATTCGTAATTAGACCAAAAAAATTAATTCAAATGCATGCTTCCAAAGGCACTGACTGACTGACTGAGTTCACTAGAAGGAGAAATTTTTATGGGAACTGGCTTCTCTGCTCTTCCAGTTCCCACATAAACTTTCATCCTTTTTTATTTGTGCGGTCACGGTTAAATCATGTTTACATTTTATATTACTATTTTTTTTTTATCTTATTATCTTTATAAAAAAAATCAATATAAAATGTTGACGTGACTTAATTGTGATCGCGCAAAATAGGAAATGATGAGAATGTATGAGAACTGGGTAATATAATACTTAGTATAATATAAGTGGACGAAGGAAAATAATTACTTCTTGCATGTTTGCCATTTGCTAACGAGAACACAGCCTCAAATGCTGAAAAACTTATGCATGTTTTCCATTTGCTCACCATGCGACTGCCTCAAACATTGAAAATTTTCTGCATGGTTGCCATATTTCAGTTTTTTACTACATTTCATAACAAATTGTTGTTGACTGAAACTGCAGGAGACGCATTGTTGTTTGTGCCAAGAGTACTTATCTTTACGTGGAAAAGGAAATCAACAAGAGACCTAGAATTTTTTTTTTTTTTTTTTTTTTTAGTACAACGCTATATTTTACATTAAGAAAATGAAAGAGTTCGATAAGCCACACAAAGGGTAATCTAATTTGATATCAAATTCGTCATTTACGACATTTAAATCTAAGACCTCTTACTTATAAATAAAAAGAAATATCATCAGACCGTAATACTGAGTGAAAACAAGAGACCTAGTGTCACATCCCGGCCCGGGGCGGATCACTTCCCGGGCCCGACTCCACCACCGTAGCACGATATTGTCCGCTTTGGGCTTACCATTCCCTCACGGTTTTTTTTTTGGGAACTCACGAGCAACTTCCCAGTGGATCACCCATCATGGGATTGCTCAAGCCCCCTTCTCGCTTAACTTCGGAGTTTCTACGGAACCCGAAGCCAGTGAGCTCCCAAAAGGCCTCGTGCTAGGTAGGGATGGGAATATACATATAAGTATCACTCCCCTGGGCGATGTGGGATGTCACAATCCACCCCCCTTAGGGGCCCAACGTCCTCGTCGGCACACCACGACCAGGGTTAGGCTCTGATACCAATTTGTCACATCCCGGCCCGGGGCGGATCACTTCCCAGGCCCGACTCCACCACCGTAGCACGATATTGTCCGCTTTGGGCTTACCATTCCCTCACGGTTTTGTTTTTGGGAACTCACGAGCAACTTCCCAGTGGGTCACCTATCATGGGATTGCTCAAGCCCCCTTCTCGCTTAACTTCGGAGTTCCTACGGAACCCGAAGCCAGTGAGCTCCCAAAAGGCCTCGTGCTAGGTAGGGATGAGAATATACATATAAGTATCACTCCCCTGGGCGATGTGGGATGTCACAATTAGAATTGAAGACCCCTAATTCGTTTCATTTTCCAGTTAGGAATTTTTCTATTTTCAGTAGTTTACTGTGTCCTTGATACATATGCATTTAAACCCAATTAGACAGCCAGTCTCTTGCATTTCTAACTTAATTCGTTTCGTTTTCCAGTTAAGAATTTAAACCCCAATTAATTAGACAGCTAATTCTCAGCCTCTTGCATTTCTACCCTAATTCGTTTCATTTTTTCTGTCAGGAATTTCTCTATTTTCCTTATAAATGTATTTAAACTCTAATTAATTAGACAGCCAGCCTCTTGCATTTCTACCTTAGATCGTTTCATTTTCCTGTTAGGAATTTAAACTCTATTTAATTTGACAACTAATTTTCAGCCTCTTGCATATCTACCCTACTTCGTTTCATTTTTCAGTTAGGATCTTTTTCTATTGAAATTTCATTGTGTCACAAAATTGGACTGTTGACAAATAAGTCGTTCAAAATTCCCTTTTACAGTAAAAAAAAAAAACTCTTAAAACATTGCTTATTTACTGTAAATTAATGGTTTATTTTCTTCTCTGTATATATTTTGATTGTTTTCACTAACATTGGTGAATTTTCAGGAAGAATGAAATCAACAAAGAGTAATGCATAGGAAACCAAAATTTTAATTCAAATTTGCAAACAAAATGATATGTTACCAATAGAAAATAAGCACCTTAATCAACGATTATGTAATAATCCAATCATCAACAACATCACTAAATTTGTAAATTTAATTTAAAAAATTTGATCTTCCTAGCATTATCCATGAACAAATAATGTCACTTGGTGGAAATTCAACAAACTCCAAAGAAGTTTAACCTTTTAACTTTATTCAAATTACATAACATTTTAGCATAAACTTAGTGAGAAAAAACCAACAGACTCCTGCATTAAAATTAAAATATTACATTGGAGTGGATGTTGGAACCCACACAAGATTATCAGCAGGAAAAAAATGGCACACAGGCGAAGACCCTGGATTAATCTTAAGCACATGAAATGAAGCATGATTAGGGCTCCACTGAGAGGTGTCCATGTGGCAAACAGCAACAGCATCTACTCGATCTCCATCCTCACCACCCAATAAAACTTTGTAAACCTTGTTCTTGCTTTCTTGGCTGTGACAGTAGAAAACTGCGTAAGGGTAAGGCAAGGTGTGACAAGCTACCATCTTTGTGGCGAAAATCTCCTTAGTCTCTTCCAAAATCGTGTAGTTTTGGAAGAGAGTAGTTGAATTGGTGAGATGGGTTGTGGCTACAACACTGAAACGGTTGTCGAATCCGAAGACGCCGCGTGCAAAATCAAGCATGGATTCTAAGGAAGTAGCACAGGACTTGATCTCTCCTTTGATGGGTGCAGTTTCACAATGTCTAAGAGTATCTTCCATGGCTTTGGCTTGGGGAGAGTCTTGAGAGAAGGAGAAGAATTGAAGAAGGTGGTGGAGCTGTTTTGATGAGAAGGGAATTGAATCGACTTCTTCTCTTGGCAATAAGGGGGGAGATTTTGAAAGGTTTCTTTTTGGAAAATAGATGGCCATTGTTTTCCCCAGCTTTAGGTCCTTCAAGGTGAAGAAAATCATATGTGAAGGGTCCATGTGATCCATGTGAGATGATGGATGAGCATGAACATGCTCCGTATGTGTTGTTTCCCACTGTTTTTCACTCATCTTCCTGCCCTCAATTCCCTGAGCACACTGCATAAATAAATGGAAGAGAAAATAAGACATGAAAATTTGAAAACTGCAACTAATTTCTAATAATTCTTTTGTAATTCAACAATACTAAATTAAAGAGAGAAAAAAAACTAAGGGAATGAAGTAAATATTACCATAACAAGCAGTAGCAGCAGAAGTAAGGCGGTCCAGAAAGCAAGTCCAGAACCCATGTTTCTTCCCTCACTAAAACTCCTTTCCGTTCTTTTCATCTGCTAATTCTGAAGGATCACAAAGATTGACTTGGAAAGTCTTTACTCATTTAATGGGTGAAAGGTGAGCATGTTTAATTTATTGTGGGAAATGCATCATTGACTTTAGGTGTTGGGCCCAATGGCTACCCACTTGTTATTGTCTCTTTATATTCTCGTCATTATATTTATCCACTCGAAATTTTCATTATGGTCTATATTCCGTGAAAATATCAATAAAATCAGATAAAAATATGAAAAGGGAATGACGTTTAAACTGCACAAGATTCGAAGTCAAATTTTGATGAAAATCAACAAATTTCGACGATACTATTGACATATTGATTAAATATATATCAACAAACTAACATATGATATTCTCTTCAGTTTCATTTTAAATGTTCATGTTTTTTTAGCAAATTTCATCATTAACTTCTATCGAATGCAACCGATATTAATATATCAAACAATATTTTACACATTTACATATCGATATTTTCACTAATATTAATATTTGTAGACACATACCCTTCTATCTTTTACTCTGTATATCACCTAGAATATGGTGTCTAATTATTAAACATACCAAAGCCCTAAGCCCAAAGCCCTAAGCCCAAAGCCCAAATCTCCAGAAAGAGTTGATCTGTTTATGCTTTATTAAGTATACAGCTAAATTTATGATACATGTATACATGTATAGACTAAGAGCTCTTTTACATTCGTGTATTTCACCTAATCAAACCAATTTATCTTAAATATTGCAGATTCCGCTTGTAAAACAGAAAATATTCCTAAATGAAAAACATTTGCCAAAATTGTATGACCAGAAGAATTTCTGAATTAATAAAGAACTGTAAATTTCGTTGTTGTGGTCATGTTTCCAGAACCATCTGGAACGAAAGGATGAAGAATTTAGGAAGAAGACGAAGATGTATACACAATCCAACCATTCATCAGTAAAACCCAATGGTAAAACAAAGAACATATTTTATCTAATTTTTGGTTCTCATCTTTACTTAATATAGAAAGCATATCTAGTTTGGAAGCCTTCCAAAATTTTGGAACCCTTAACTTGATTCTTCTCTATACTGTGATATGTAGGAGTGGGTTCGGTTCCGCCCGGTTCAATTTTTTCTTCTTCTTTTTTTTTTCTTTTTTTTTTTGTTTGACTACTGTCCGATTTTGTCAGCTCGATTCGAGTTCAGTTCATTTTTGTTTTCCTAAAACTCCTTTGCCCACTATCAATTCAGAAAATGGAGACCAAGTTAAATAAGTACTAACGTTGCAGGTTACACTATCACTAGAGAGTTTCCCGAGGTTTGTGTGCTGCTAAAGGTTGACCTACTTGAGGACGTCGATGCATGCGCCAAGTTTGTTGACAGTGTTGGGAAAGTTGTCATCCACTCAAACTCTTTTACGAAACGTCCTGCCTATTCAAGAAGGTCATCCCTGATTGCTACCATGCATAAGACCTTAATCCTGGTAGTTGAGTTTATACGAGTTCATCAAGATGCTGTCAAGTGTGCTAAGAAGGCCGAAGTGGCATTGGTGGCTCAGCTTCACTCGACTGCTGAAAATATCGAGAATCTCAAATCTGAACTCGCCGTTTTGTAAGGGTCTAATGTCTTTGCCCCCACTTCTTTGCAGCTGGAGATTGCTTATCAGGAGGTCGCCCATTTGAATGCTAGGCTTAGTATGACTCAAGCGATGTTGGAAGCTGCAGAGAAGGAAATCAGTCGTGTTTCTCAGGTGGTCGAGAACCTTGAGTGTGTCAATTCGGAGCTACAATCTGCTTGCTTTACCAAGGACGATGAGCTTATCTTCATGCATGCTGAAGTGTCTCATCTCAAGAAGGTTGCCAGTAAGCTAGAGTCCAAGGAAGTGGATCTGCAAGGTGCGCTGTCTGCTAATGAGAACCTGAAAAAGAAACTAGATGAGCTGCAGGGCGCTCACACTAGGCTTGTTAAAGAGAATGTGCAGCTGAAAAATAAGAAAGCTGGTCACGAAGTGGCGCTTGCTTCTTGTCAAGCTGATTTCTACATGCTTGGCTATGTAGGCCACCTTCAGGGAGACCATCAGATTATGAGTTTTTCGAGAAGGACTTCGAGACTTTTTCCATTTCTCCAGTTGATCTGCTTGATTTCTCATTTGAGGCTACCTTTGGTATAGCAGCTGAGGGTCAGGCAGTCCAGGCAGGGACGGGTGATGATGAGCAGATGGAAGCTTTGGCTGTTGGGAGTGGTGCGGCTGCTGAAGGCGTGGCAATCGAGGAACAAGTGGTTGCGTAGGCTACCAAGAAGTAGTCTTTTTGCTTAGTGATGCGAGAATTATACGCACACAAATTAAACCCTCTTTTTGACAATTGTAGTAAGTATGTAAGTAGGGATCGTTCTGGACCGGGGATTAGGAGGGATTGTTAATCACTTGGATTTGACTCAAAAACGCTAAAAACACAATCTAAAACACTATACTAGACTCAAAGAATGCAAAACTAAACTTTAAAACACTAAGACAAACCAAAGACTCAAAATGCTTTAAAGCATAAACTAAATTGATTTCTAACTAAATTGAACAATAAGGTAAAGGGGGATTTAGGTTTTGATTAAACTAAATGACAGATTGTAAATTAAAGCATAAGGAAATGAAGTAAACACAAAATGAATGAATCAACAGCTAATAAAAAGAGATAGCACAAATGGAGATGAAGCTAGAGATTCGATTTCACCATTGCTAAGCCAAGTCCATGCTTGTTAAGTCAGATTATACTCATCCCTCTACTTATTTCTTGGGTTTGTTTCACTTAGATATGATCAGCCATATGATGTGTGGATTTGATCAAATGTCTCTAATCATGAGCCTAATTGTGATGTGCAACTTTGGTTCCTAATCAAGACTATGTAGTGCACAAGAAACTTTCACAAAACCAAAGGGAACACTTGGCAGGATGTTTGCAAAACATTCCCTTCATTCATTCACATATCTACCAAGATTATGCATGATGTGTGCTTTAATCTTGGCTAAACAACATGTGGTTAATTCAAATGATGATCAAGCATTAAAATCAACACACTAAGTCACAATTAAATCGGAGAATGAAACAAGAAATAGATAGATTAAATGAGAATTCCGAATTAACTACATGGCAATCTTGCAAGGCTACATCGAATCCCTAGAGAGAGATTAGTTACACTTCATGTTTACAAAAGGTTTGACATAAAAATATATAACATGAGTGAACATAGGATTAAGAAGAAAGAACCCTTGAAGCAAAACTGATGTCGAAATCCTTTAAGAAATGGGAGAGTGTATCTAATGGAATGAAACCGAGAGGAAGTTCCTCATGGTACAAAACAAAGAGAATCAAAGAAACACCTAAACATTCCAACAACTCAAACTTGAATTGTATGAACGTTTAGGCCCTCTTATCTTCCTCTTCGTCGTAGCACAAGGTCTAAGGGATGTTGTTGGTGTGTTGAATGGATTGGGGAATTATGGAAATGGATGAGGAGTGGTGTTTGGATTATAAGGGAATGGTAGCTCACGGCAATGAGGGAAGATTGGATGTGTTTGTGATGTGTTGTGTATGAAAATGAGATGTGATTTTTGTGTATGAATGCATGGGTTTTTATAGGGGGAATGGGAGAATATGTGGATGATTGTTTAAGAGTGAATGTGGTTGTTATGATTGAGAGTGCATGTGGATGAAATAATGATGGAAAAAGAGCTAGGTTGTTGGTGTGTGAATGCATGTGTTGAATTTGTGATGCAATGATGAAAGAGTAAGTGCATGTGTGTGTGAATGGTGGTGCAATGATGAAATGATGAAGTAGGAAGGTGGAAATGCATGTGTTGAATTGGTGGTGCAATGATGAAAGAGTAACTGCATGTGTGTGTGAATGGTGGTGCAATGATGAAATGATGAAGTAGGAAGGTGGAAATGCATGTGGCTAAGGGTTGTTGATTGGGCTAGAGGTTTTGCATGGCTCAAAGGATTGTTTGATTGGGCTAGGCCCTTTGTTTTATGTCCAAAGTGCATACAAGGCTTTCAAATTCGTCCAACACTTTGGCTCCAAGCATATGCTATCCATTCCAAGCCCAATTTTGCTCCAAAATGCTCCAAAATGCATCTTTTTGCTTCCTTAGCCATATGAACCTAAAAACACACGAAAATGGCTTAAACTACTAAAACAACTATGAATTAACAACATAGATGCACGAAAACAAGCTAAGTAAGTCGCCTAAATATGCTCCTATCACTTAGACTTAGGAATTTTCTTCTTTTCCTTTTTGTTTTGCTTTATTTGAGCTTTGCTGGCCTTTGAGCCAGTTTATCAATTTGCTAAAAATTTAATAAACAATTTTCCTTGTTTTGCTTCAATCCTTTTGTTTCGCTATGTTTTTGCAAAACTCTATCTTATAACGATCGGCGGGGTGAGCTGCCTCAATGAAGCAGCTGATCCCATGTCATCACTTAGGTTTTACCTTTGGCTTCGGGGCTTCTAGAGCTTTACCTGTAAGAAGAAAAAGTGTGAGATTTCTAACTTATAGAGCTGGCGGCCGAACTCGTTGCCTCCATAGGAAGCAAGTTATATCATGTAGCTACTATAGTTATGAGTTTCAGCTTTGGTTGGCTTCATGAGCATTAGCCCTCCCAGGGCGTATTGCGAAATTTTTAACCTATAGGGCCAACAGTCGAGCATGTACTTCAAGTAGAAAGCAGAGAAGTTCGTGGGGCCACTATGGTTGTATTCCAGCTTTTAAGTGGCTTCTTAAGCCTTGGCCTTCCGGGGGCATGTTGTGAGCTTTTTAACTTATAGAGCCATCGGCCGGACTCATGCTTCTTATAGGAAGCAGATGAGGTCTGTGTAGTTGCTATAGTTGTACCTCAGCTTTATCCTAGCAAAACTTAATCGTAGACAGTCGGCCAGAAGCACTGCTTTTAAGTAAGTAGGCGAGTCCGCATAGTTATAGCGGGCGTAAATCTTGGCTTACGGATTGCCTTGGGCTGCCAGTTGTTGGGTCGTCGGCTAGCATTTTACTTACAGAAGCAGACAACTCGCATAACCACCCCAGGCATCGTCCCTGGCCCTTGGAGGCGTTTTAGGCGTGAGGTGCAGGCGAAATCGCGCCTCAAAGGCCATATCCTTCCGAGTCGTAACTTTGATTACGCATGTTGCTTAACTAGTATTGCAACATTTTAAAACCAAGTCATTTCATGAAGATTTGCACATTAAGGACGGACCATCTTGTCACGCGAATTATTTCTTGGGCAGGGTCCTACACTTGGCATCTCTTCCGGTTAGAGACCCGAGATCCCGCGGAATTGAATCCAGGGGAAGGATTATCATGGCCACTTCTGGGAGTCGTCTGGCGTAGGTAAACATTGTATTCAGGAGAAACTGAGCAGTCGTACCACCCATCCACGTCTGGATATTCCGGATTAGCTTACCCTCTTGTATTGGAGAGTACATGCCATGTCTGAACGGGCAAAGGGCGTCTTCTGCTTGTCACAAGGGTAGTTGAGGGATTAGTTTAACCTCTTACGCTGGATCGCTTACGCCATGTCTGTAAGGCAGCATGCGTCTTCTGCTTGTCACAAGGTTGGTCAGTTTGTTTATGCATTTAACCTAGGCTTGTGAATATTCAATCTTCATTGAAAATAGAGGATTTTATTAACTTTGCTCGTAGGCAGTAATGGCATAACAACTGATAATCCTCGGCATGTGAGGTTTTGTTCGTCAAGTTGCTTGAGTCTTTGAACTTTTTTTGCCCTGAACAGGGTCTAAGGAATGGTGGGAGGTCACACGTAGTACTTTGTTAGGTTGTAGGCATTCCACTGCTTGTCGATTTCTTTGTCGCTCATAGTGGTGAGGGTGTCGCTGCCCTTGCCGCCTACTTGGCTGATTTTGTACGGACCTTCCTAGATAGGAGTCATATTTTTGGAGCCTTCCCGTCGGACGATGATGAAGGCTTTTTTTAGGACTAAATCTCCTGGCTGGAACTGTCGAATTTTTGCCCTCTTGTTGTAGCTGGAAAAGAATAAGCCGCAATGCGGGTGATAACCTTCTCGCGCTCTTCCTCTGCCAGGTCTAAGTTTATGGTCATCTCCTTTTTGTACTGCTCTAAATTTGGTAGTACAGTGCTGGTGCTTGGCATCGTGATATTGGGAGGAATGATAGCCTCAGAGCCATACGCTGGGGAGAATGGAGTTTCGCCAGTTGCTCGTCTATTGGTGGTACAATATGTCCATAGAACACTGGGGAGCTCATCTGGCCACTTGCCTTTCTTGTCTGAGAGGGTCTTTTTAAGGCAGTCGAGGATAGTCTTGTTGGACATCTCGGCCTGCCTGTTGCCTTACGGATATCGAGGCGTGGACATGTGCTACTTGATGCCATATTTTTCAAAGACCTTCGCCAAGTCTTTGCCCATAAACTGCAGACCATTGTCAGTGACAATGGAGTGTGGGATGTCGAAGTAGTAGATGATGTTCTTCCATATGAAGCACTCTATATCCGTCTGGGTAGTTGTAGTCATGGGTTCGGCTTCGACCCATTTTGTGAAATAGTCAGTCGCCACAATCATCATGCATCTGCCCCCTGTAGCAGGTGGCATTGGTCTTACCAGGTCAATCGCCCACTGCATGAATGGCCAAGGGTTCGTCTGCGGTGGAGTTCGTTGACAGGTAGTGCAGGCACGGGCTTAAAGCGCTGGCAACTGTCGCACCTTTGTACATATTCCTTAGTGTCTTGATGCATAGTTGGCTAGTAATAACCAACATTAAAAACTTTTTGCGCCAGGGAACAGCCTCTAAAGTGGTTTCCATATACTCTTTCGTGGATTGAGTTAAGAATCTTCAGGTCGTCGAGAGGCGATAGGCAGGGAAGATGTGGTCCTTAAAAGGATATTCGAACGAGCATGCCATTCCACATATAGTAGCTTGTTGCCTTCATTTGGAGCTTCCTGGACTACAGTTGTTATGCAGGGAGTGTTCCATTGATTATGTAGTCGATGATAGGCTCTTGCCAATCCGGTGTCGTGCAGATCTGCGCCATCTCGATTGCTGGTTCCTCATCTATGCTTGGATTTTCCAAGTACTCGACTGGGATAGAGCGCCTCAACTGATGGTCTAGTGCAGAGCCTAGGCTTGGTCGTGCGTTTACGTTGGCATTTTCTACTTGCGAAACCTGAGTGAGTATATACACCTGGAACGTCGCTCGCTGTTCTCGTACCTTCTCGAGGTATCAGGCCATCCTTGGATGCTTTGTTGCGTACTCCCCAGAAGTTTTGTTGGTGATCAACTGGGAATCGGAATAGATTGCAAGCTTTTTCACCGCTAGGTCTTTTGCCAATCAAAGACATGTTAGTAGGGTTTCATACTCTACTTTGTTGTTTGACGCCTTAAAGCTTAGAATAATCGTTTACTCAAGCATTGAACCGTCCGACGTAGTAAAGACTAGGCTTACCCTCGATCCTTGGTGGTTGAATGATCCATCGACTTGCAAACGCCAACAATCTCCATCAGGTGAGGCTAGTACGGCTATGGTGTGCTCGGCTACCTCCGAGGCATTTTTAGGCTGTGTTGCTGCATCCTTCAAGCTTGGGTGAATTCTGCTATGAAGTCCGTCAACGTCTGGGCTTTTGTCGCTGTGCGGGGTTGGTATGCTAAGCCGTATTGGCCAAGTTCCAACGCTCACTTCATCACTCGTTGAAAAGCGTTTGGACTGTGCAAAATTGATTGCAGTGGGTGCTGGGTCATGACGATGGTTGGATGCCCTTGAAAGTAGGGTCTGAGCTTCCGAGCTGCAACAACTAGCGCCAAAATTAATTTTTCAATCTTCGGCTATCTAGTTTCCGCATCGATAAGAGCTTTGGATGTATAGAATATAGGCAGTTGGGCCTCCAGCTCTTCTCGTACGAAGGCAGAGCTTACTGCTACTTCTGATATCGCTAAATAGATGTACAGGTTTTCTGCTGCTTCTAGCTTGGATAATAGTGGAGGTGATATCAGGTACTGCTTCAAGTCCTGAAATGCTTTCTCGTACTCATCATCCCATTTGTCCTTTTGCGTCTTTTTGATTGCCTTGAAGAATGGCTTGCATCGGTTGATGGATCGCGAAAGGAAACAATTAAGTGCGGCTGCTCGTCCGGTCAGACTTTGGATCTCCTTAAGAGACATGGGCGATTTCATGTCCAGGATCGCTCTGATCTGCCTTGGATGAGCCTCGATTCCTCGTTGGGTTACAAAGTACCCTAAGAATCAGCCTGAGGAGACGCCAAAAATGCATTTGGCTAGGTTGAGCTTCATATTGTATTCTCGGAGGATGGCAAAAGTCTCTACCAAGTTGCAAATGTGGTCTGACCGCTACTTGCCCTTCACCATAAACTCGTCGACGTAGACTTCCATGGTGACTCTGATCTGCTTCTTGAACATCGTGTTTACGAGTCGTTGGTAGGCTGCTCATGCGTTTTTGAGGCTAAAAGGCATGACCTTGTAACAGTATATGCCTCACTTGATCATGAATGTGGTATTCTCTTTGTCAAGCTTGTGCATGGCAATCTGATTGTAGCCTAAGTACGCGTCTAAGAAGCTGAGCAGCTGGTTTCCGGATGTTGAGTCAACGAGCCGGTCAATTCAGGGAACCGGGTAGTTATCGTTGGATCAATACCGGGCATGTCAGAGGGTGATCATGCGAAGATGTCATGATTTTTCCTAAGGAAAGCCATAAGTTCTTCATTCTCTGCTGGGCTCAGACGTAAGCCGATTCTAACCATCTTTTTCGGCTAGTAGAGGTCAACAATGATGTCATCGGCATTCTTTTTGGGTTTTCATCTTGATTCATCTTCTAGGGCATTGTCGACCTTGACGCCATCTTCTTGACATGTCTACTATAATTGCTATTTGGCGAATGTGGAGTCATCTTTCTCCACTTCAATTGTTACTGCTGAGGCGAATGACTTCTTCTTTGATTCCTTCAGAATTTGTACAGTGCATCTCTTGGACATAGCCTGTCGCCTTTGATCTCTTCGATGGCTTCTCCCGAGATACGAAATCGAATTTTGTGGACATAGCATGGTCGCTGACGATCATGAAGGTATGCGATGAGACCATCGGTGGACTGGTTACATCAAGTGTGATAGTGTCAATGGCAGTTGAGGTGAGTCCGTTGACTTTGATCAAAACCTCTGCTTTGTGTTGGATGGTGTTTTCCAGGCCCATCCTTTAGATGACTAACAGTTATAGGATATTGACTGAGTCGCCGTTGTGCACCATAATTCTGTCAACGATGGCGTGGGCCAGTTATACAGAAATCACCAAGGCATTGTCGTCGTGGGGAAAGTCTACTCCCTCAACGTCTTGCTTGGTGAAGCCGGTAATTGGTCCAGGTACAGCATATATGGCTTGAACTTGATAGACTAATCTCGTTTGCTGGATCTTCCTCTTTTTGGAGTTGTTGGTGGCCCCTAGATTCTCATAGTCAACAAATATTTCTTTGATTCAGATTATCTTGGTTGGGGGTTTGGCATCGACGTCTGCTTCTCACCTTGGCCAAGCAGCTGGTCCGTTGATATACTGGTCACATTTGCCTTCTTTCATGAGATGCTTAAGGTACCTTTTGCATGTGGTGCAGTAATTGGTTGTGTGCCTAAGGCCTCTGTGGAATGCACAATACTTAGTCTGGTCCATTTTAGAAGTATCACCCATTAAGGGTGGCGATGGCTATAACTATGGCTTGTCCTTGAGGTCGCGAAGGATCTGGTTGATTGGGACTGAGAACTTGGTGTACGTCTCGGGCACTATGCCTCCCTTTGCTGGGGACTGGTTCATACGCTTGTCTCCTAGCTTGTTTTTGTTATTGAGCGGTTTATCGCTCGCCTTCTTCTGAGCCAGTTCTGCTTTTTGGCACGGCTGCTTAAGCAGCTTCTAGGAGGGTTTTTCCTCATCCTAGAGTGAGTGCTTTTCTGCCAAAGCATAAGAGTTTAACAGGGACAGGTTTTCGCCCATAATCAATTCTCCAAAAAGTGGGTGATCTACTAAGAGGCCCTTTCAGAAAGCTGAGTATGCAATGCTGTCGTCGCTTCCTACAATCTTCACCTTCTCTGCCTTGAATCTCTTGATGTAAATGCGGAGTGACTCATTCAGGTCATTCTTCATGTTGAAAAGGTGGTCAAACTTTTTTTTGATTGAGCGGTAGGACAACCTTTATGAAAACCAAGGAAAGTTCGTCGAACTTCCGGATTGAACTTGGTGGCAGAGTGTGGAACCAGTCTTTCCCTTGGAGCATAGTGGCAAAGATTTTGCACATGAGAGCGTCATTGTTAGCGTAGAGGGTCAAAGCGCTTCTATAGTGCATCAAGTATCTGTCCGGATCTTCATCTCCTTTGAACAAAGTGAAATGTGACGGGTTGAACTTCCGCGGTGACTCCATTTGCTCAATGTCGTCTTTAAATGGTGACCTACTCAGGTTGGCCACGTCTCTACGGAGGGCATCATCGACAGTGTCAATGCGTTGGAATCCACGCTACTGTTCTGCTACCAGCCTTTGTACTTCCTCTTAGATTTGCACTTGGTAGGGGCAGCGAAGCTTCCTGCTGCCCCTGGTGTTGACTTGTTGGTCCAAGTTGCTTTTCGGCATATCTTGCTCATTTGTGTCGTCGCGATAAACGTGGTTCGCTTTATGTTGCCCACCGTCACTCTAGGCGGAGGCTGCCAGTGGAACTTGAGCTGGACTGCTCACATGCTCTTCTTTGGGTATCAAGCGGCTGCCCATTCCATTACCTCGTAGGAAGATTTACTTGTGGGCCTAGCCTTGTATGGACGCTTCTCCTGGAATATCATGAGTGCTCGTCAAAGTAGGGAATGAACGTTTCTCTGTGCATCTAGGCAAGATAAGAAGTTTGCCCGAGGGCCCAAACGAGAGTGCACACTACCTGAATGCACAGTTAGTGACGGGCTAAGCGATTTTTTACCGAAATGTCGTTAGAATGAGTCACGTTCTTCTGCCCTTATCCTGCTTCGTGACACGTCGTCTAGGGTGTCCTTCATCTCGATGCGCTCGAGGAGCTAGTTCACTAAGGTGGTCTGCTAGACAAGGGCATTTGTCAAATTGGCGACATGCTGGGGCAGGTGGTGCTTGCTATTTGGATTAGAAGAGTCTAGATAATGGGCGCCTCCATGTGTGGTAGAAGTATAATGGACTACAAGTACAAAACTTGAGCCCAAAGCGAGCATTTTTGCATAAAAATAGGGTGAAAGTAACTTTGAATCGATCGCGGGACCTGTGGTTGGAATTTGGATCACTGGAGGTGGCCTCATAATGGATTGGGCCACGGGCCAAGTCGTTGGGTCGGCGCCTGCTCGCCTTAGACCTGCATGGCCGTTAGGCTGCCACATCATGGCCTACTGGCTGGGTAGCTTGGGCTTGGGCCCATTGAGCTAGGCAACAATTGCTGCATCATGGGCTCGGGTTTGAACCTACTGTCATAATGGGCTAGGCCTCCTACCCTGGGCCTGCTATGGCAGCTGCCAAGTTTTGGGCTTCATGCCTATGGGCTTGGAAATAGACCTGGGCCTCTTACCTAAGGCTTGGTTGGGTGCGGCGCTACAAGGGCAGTAACAGTAGGAGTGGTGCCGTGGCTTGATGGCCTTACCGTGGCTACTAGCTCACGGTAGTGATGTTAGTGGCGCGACTCCACGGCGGTGGAGCTCTTTATGCCGTCGCATTGAGCCTTGAGGACCTCCATCGTGGGGCTATGTCCTCGTCTCCATTCTCTGGTCCAAATCCTTGCACGTACAGGGTTCCATTCATCATAGTTTCTGAATTTCCTACCATTGTATCCTTTCTCCAGGGATTGATCGAGAAAGTTTTCTAGGAAAAATTAATTGATAAGACGTGTGAGAAATTCAACGTAATAGAAAATTCAAAAAACTAATGCGAGAGCTTTTTTCGAGTATTTTGAATCAGCTCTCAATGAAAGCACCAATTTGTCGATGCAAATTTCTGCCATCTTCAATCTTGACGAAAATGCACCTGCAAAACAATCAACACCTTTGATCAAAGACCTAAGCCTCACGCTTCCACGAGGTGAGAGGGTTAGGTCAACGGATCTTTGATGCCTAAGTTAGTTTCTCTGAGAGAGTAAAGTGTTTAAGGCTTTTTTAAGGTTGCAAAAGCTCTGAAAATTTGGTAGAATATGGGGTATTTATAGGGATAGGGCCGGCCATAGTGTTTAATGGAGAGATATTCTCTAAATATTCCCAAGATATTTAATAGGAAATTATATTTTGAGATAATGGTGTAATTATCCCTACTTTATTTAAATTAGGATTACTTACTTGATTGGAGTCAATCTTCAAATGGGAATGTATTAAATATAGGATTTGGGCAATTAATCCTTATCTTTAATTCATTGCCAAGGGCAGGTGAGTTGTGGGCAGTCGTATTTAGCTGCTGAGACCTTCAGGAATGTGAGCTGCGCGTGGGAGCATCTAAGAAGCCTGCCCATTTATTGAGGGCAATCTTGTCTTCCTTGAATAAAAGCCCACATGTCGCCTCTAGAATTGTTTGGATTATTTTAGGCTCCACATCTTCCATGAGAGGAAATTTGGTTTCTATTAGCAAACTCATTAAGAATAAGTTTTTTTCCGAATTTTAATGAAAATAGTTTTGATATTAGTCATAAGTTGTATTCTATTGGAAGTGGTTTGTTTAAGCTAAATTGCAAGGTTCCTTTTGTCTCCATGAACACGTAAGAATTAAGAGAATGATTCAACCAATGAAACTTTATCCAAGTTATGGCAAGCGTTTAGGACATATATCAAAGGAACAAATGCAACTTTAAAAAAACTAAAATTTTGCCACCACTTGATTATCAAGACATGGATGTTTGTGTTGAATGTATAATAGGAAAAATGGTTAACACCAAGAAAAAGGATGCAATTAGAAGCCAAAATCTGCTGGAACTTATTCACACTGACATATGTTATCTGTTCCTACACTAACACATGATGGTTTTAAGTATTTCATCACCTTCATAGATGACTATTCTAGGTATGGTCACATGTGTATTTTTTGGCTGAAAAATCTGCTACGTTTAAAGCTTTTAAAATATAGGATGAACTGCCAATTTAGTTTTTGAATTATTACCTTAGTGAAAATTAGGTCGCTAAACTATTTTTTCAGAAAAATCAATCATTCCATTATAAAAATCTACCAATTACATCCCTAATATTATATTCGAAGCTACTATATTCAATTTTCCATCAATTTAAGCTACGTTACTTGCATGTGATATACATTGGAAGGGAGATTGGTAATTTTTCATAAAGAAACAGTGTATGGAGTTAACTTTGGAGGGTGAATTGGTAGTTTTTCATAAAGAACTAGTGTAAGTTAACTTCGGAGGGTAAATTAGACATTAGATTCACAATCTATATGAAATGTTAAGGGCTTATAGGCGAGAAAATGACGGTATTACACTCTAAAGTGTGTCAAGTGACTTAAGTTGATGAAAAATTGGATAAAATAGCTTTGAATATAATAGTAGGGATGAAATTAGCAATTTTTAATGAATTTAATGACTTATTTTACCGAAAAAATAATTTAAGGACTTAACTTTCACTGAGGTGATAGTTCAGGGATTAAATCAGCACTTCACCCTAAAATATATAAAGCTGAAGTGGAAAACAAATTGGACTTAAAGATCAAAGTTGATAGATCCGATAGAGGTGGGGAATACTATGGCAAGTATGATGAAGTTGGCCATCGCCCTGGACCTTTTGCACCATTTTTGGATAAGAATGGCACTGTAGCACAGTATACTAATCGTGGAACACCTGAACAGTATGGAGTTTCAAAAAGACGAAATAGATCTCATAAAGATATTGTGAGGAGTATGATATGCTGCACAAGGTTGCCAATGTTTTGTGGAGTGTGGCTACAAGGACAGTGAACTACATCTTAAATAGAGTTCTCAGCAAATCTATTCCAAGCACTCCATATGAATCGTGGTACAAGAAGAAACCAAGTGTATTTCAACTAAAAGTTTGGGGTTTACAAGACAGAAGCAAGAGCTTATAATCCATTGGAGAAAAAGTTGGACCCAAGAACCATTAGTTGTTTCTTCATTGGATACCCGAAAAGAAGCAAAGGCTATCAGTTTTATTATCCAAATCACACCACAAGAATTATTGAATCTAGGAGAGCTAAGTTTACAGAAGAGTCTATTGGTGATTTAGAGGTTGAAAGCTTAAGCTTTGAAGAATAAAAGGAAGTTAATCAACAAAAGGTTGTTCTAGAAGAGGATATTGTTGTTGTCCCCACCATGATAGCAAGTGAGGAAGTCCCACTAATGCTCACGTAGAAAATGAGTAGTAAGAAATAACACGTGATGATCATGACATATCAATTCAAGCGAATGAGCCTATAGCCCCTGCTAACAATGTCGACAACCAAAACCAATTTAAGAAAATCCTAAAGAACTAGAAAGCCTGCAATACCGGATGATTTTCTTGTTATCTTCAAGAATCTGAATTTAAACTGGGAGGGCTTGTTCCAATTACATTCAAAGAAGCCATGACTAGTTTACAAAATGAAGAGTGGTTGAAAACCATGAAGTCGAATCAATGAGTAAAAATGGAGTTTAGGAGTTGGTCCAATTACCAAAAGGGTGCAAGGCTATAGTATGTAAGTGGGTATTCTAAACCAAAAGAGATTCTAAGGGAGACATAGAGTGATCTTAGGCTAGATTAGTAGTCAAGGGTTTTATACAAAATGAAGGAATTGACTACAATGAGATATTCTCTCCAACTTGTACCAAAGATTCATTTAGAGTCATAATGGCACTCGTAGCTCACTTTGACTTGTTTCTACACCAAATGGATGTAAAAACCGTATTCTTGAATGGAGATTTAGATGAAGAAATTTTCATGAAGCAACCTAAAGGGTTCATTCAAGAAAGAAGAAAGAATTTGACATGTAAGCTCAAGAAATCCGTTTATGATTTGAAACAAGCCTCAAGATAATGGTACTTGAAATTTGATTGAGTTATCCAAGATTGTGGTTTCATTGAAAATCCTTTTGACAGGTGCATATATCTAAAACTCAATGTTAGGAATTTTGTAATTTTGGTCCTCTATGTAGATGACATATTGCTAGTTAGCACCAATCTTACCCTACTCCATGAGACAAAGCTTTTCTTGTCTAATAAATTTGAGATGAAAGACAAAGGGGAGGCATCTTACGTTTTCGGGATAGAAATCACTAGAGATAGGAAGAATAAAATACTTGGCTTATCTCAAAAAGCTTACCTGAACAAATTCTTAAAAGGTTTGACATGCAGGATTCCAATGGTTGTGACATTCCCATGGAAAAGGCAAACAAGCTAAGTAAATTCCAATGCCCCCAAACTAAAATTGAAAGGGCAGAGATGGCTAGAAGACATTATGCTTCTCTTATAGGCAGCCTCATGTACACACAAGTGTGCACTAGACCTGATATTGCTCAAGCAATTGATGTTTTGTCTAGATATTAATCTAAGGTTTCACTCATTGGATGGCTGCAAATAGAGTATGAGATATCTGAAAGGGCCTAAGACTTATAAGCTCTGTTATAAAAGGACCAACAATCTTGAGTTGATTGACTACTTGGATTCGGATTTTACGGGGTGTGCAGATTCTCTCAAGTCTACTTCCAGCTATGTTTTCATGCTCGCCGGAGGAGTTGTGTCTTGAAAAAGTATAAAAGACAGGAAGTTGATACATCTACTATGCAGGCTGAGTATGTAGTTTGGTATGAAGCCACTTAGCAAGCTGTGTGGTTGAAGAACTTCATATCTGGCGTGAATGTTATCGAATCGATTGTTAGGCCTATACACTTATGGTGCGATAACAAAGCCGTTTATTTTCCATGCTCGGAATAAGAAAAGGTCTAATAGAACTAGACATCTGAATCTTAAGTATAAGATGATTCGCAAAGAAGTCAAGAAGCAGCAAGTCAAAATAGATTACATTGATCCTAAATCAATGTTGGCGGATCCACTCAATAAAACTATTCCTAATGTAGCATTCCATATGCATGCGAAGAACGTTGGCTTAGTTTTCAATTTTGATGCATTGGATTAGTGGGAGATTCATGTTTTCTAATTTAGTTAGTTCTCTTTTGCATTCATTTTGGAGTTAAGTCACTAAGACTATTATATTGTTTTCGGCTAGTTCGTGAGTTTTGTATTATAAGTTTGAATCATTTTCAGTTATTTATTATAATCTTGTTGAATATATGTTATATATATGTGACTGCTTGAATGCAAAAGTGAAAAGTAAATTTATATCTTTAAGGTCATAAGTATTTACTGTTGAGGAAAAATTAAAGCACACAACTCTAACACAAGTGTTGGAGAGACAAAACAAGTAAACAAATTACTTGTATTACACACACAAAATATTACAACACACAATCTCAAGGACACACTTTAGAAGCTATGACACTATCTCACTTCTAGAAACACACTCAAAACCACTCACACTTAAAACAAGACTACTCACTTACAAGGCTTCTCACTCTCTTACTTAGCTCTCTCTTGGTTTGCTCTCTTACTTCTTCTTGATTACAAGCTTACAACACCACACCCATATTTATAGGTGGGCTTGCCGACTTTCCCCTTGCTTACCGACATGGGCTTTACATGGAAATTAATCTTCTAGTTCTTTCTACAACAGCTCACCAACATGGGTTTTTACTTATGACACATTTGTTACAAGCTTCTAGATTTTTCTAGCAAACAAACCTATATGATATTATAGTTAGAATTCTCTAGCTTGCTAATATGCATCCATCCTACTGACATTGCTTGCTAGAATTCTTTAGCAAAATCCCATGCATGATTCTTCTAGAACACTAGGATTTTCATAATGGGTTAGACCTTAATCTTTGGGCTGGTGTTATACTTTTAACACTCCCCCTCAACACCAGCTCATTTTTTTTCTCCACGTTGAGTTGACAACGAAACTTTTCAAACTTGCCGGTACTCAAAACTTTTGTGAACAAGTCCACAATTTGATCATCTATATTGATCTGTCTTATCTTAGCAAGACCTGCTCTCTAATGAAATGATAGTGTACCTCCACATGCTTAGTTCTCACATGAATGACTGGAGTTTCTGCCAAGTTAATTGCCAATTGGTTATCACAGTACAATGGTACTGCATAATCTACTGGTTGATATAGATCACTCATCAACTATACCAACCATGCATTCTTTTGATGCTGCCATTGCTGCTGCTTTATAATCTGCTTCCGTGGTTGACAAAGACATTGTTGGTTGTCTCTTGCTGCACCACGAATCTACTCCATACCCAATTCTAAAGACATACCCAATGGTCAATCTCCTGGTGTCATGATCCCCTGCAAAATCTATGTCATAATAGCCAACCAACTTATGGTCTTCACCTTTATTGTACAACAAACCATAGTCAATTGTACTTTGTACATATCTCAATATCCGTCGAACTGCTTTTAGATGAGGGTCCTTTGCCATGTGGCCTTCTTTCCACAATTGTAACATTTACCCTCAAACCTTTTATTATTCTGGGACTGACCACGATTGTTGTGATACGTTGGAGCTCCCTCTGGCCGAGAACTCCCACCTCCTTGATGACCTTTCACCTTGTCACCATTCTTTTAGATTCATTACCAGCATGCTGCTTGAATCTACCTTTACTTTTGTTGGTGTAGAGTGCTTCCTCCTTACCTCTTGACGAGACCTTTCCCATTTGCTTTTCCAAAGCTTCTTGATTGGCAAGCAAATTCTCAAACTCAATAAATGATGGTTGGGTCAGCCAT
Organism: Pyrus communis; assembly: GCF_963583255.1. Taxonomy (NCBI): domain Eukaryota; kingdom Viridiplantae; phylum Streptophyta; class Magnoliopsida; order Rosales; family Rosaceae; genus Pyrus; species Pyrus communis. Next base: position 6,937,429 of record NC_084805.1, on the reverse strand, counting down.
CCTTGTACAATGGCAATGAAGCCTTAATATTTGGGTCTCAACCTATGGATAATTATTCTTTTTATCCTGCATTCTACTATGTCAGCACTAGGATCTAATTTAGAAATTTCATAGCTAATACTTTACCTTGTGGAAATATTGGGCAATCGTCATGTCCCTTTGGGCCACTAATAATAGCTTATTATCGAGAAACTGTAGTTTTGTATCGTTCCTCTTTGAAAAGAGTGTGGCAAAGGTGCCCCACGCTTCTTTCGGTGTTTTGGCTTTCCTTATGTACTCTAACATGTCCTCTTCAATTGTGGTTTTTAGGGCGAACATGGCCTTCCCTGCCTTAATCTTCCGCTTCCACAGAGCGCCCTGGCGCCTTCTTCCGGCTGCGTAACTTCATTACCGTCGACAATCTCCTAAAAATCTTAGCCTTGTAGGTAAGACTCCATACACATCGCCCATGTGTTGTAATTTTTGTTGTTCAACTTCTTAATTCCTCCAACGACTTGAAAGTCACTCATCGTGTTGGCAGAACGTCGATACGCCGAACAAGATTAGTTAACAATCTTGCAAAGTACTACTCACGATTCTTGGAAGCTTCACTAGAGACGGTCTCTGATCATAACTCTGATACCAATTGTTAAGGAAAAATTAGAGCACACAACTTTAACTGGAGAGACAAAACAAGTAAACAATTACACACACAAAATATTACAACACACATTCTCAAGGACACACTTTAGAAGTTATGACACTCTATCACTTCTAGAGACACACTCTAAACCACTCACACTCTTCACAAGACTACTCATTTACAAGGCTTCTCAGTCTCTTACTTAACTCTCTCTTGGTTTGCTCTCTTATTTCTTCTTGATTACAAGTTTACAACACCACCCCCATATTTATAGGTGGGCTTGCTGACTTTCCCCTTGCCCACCAACATGGGCTTTACATGGAACCTAATCTTCTAATTCTTTCTACAACTGCCCACTGCTTCTATATTTTTCTAGCAAACAAACCTATATGATATTATAGCTAGAATTTTCTAGCCTACTAATGTGCACGCATCCCACCTACATTGCTTGCTAGAATTCTCTAGCAAAATCCCATGCATGATTCTTCTAGAACACCAAGACTTTCATAATGGGCTGGACCTTAATCTTTGGGCTGGTGTTGTACTTTTAACATTTACAAGAAAATATGAAGAATGTTTTCAAATATTGTTTTCATTAAAGGTAGAAAACTAAGTTGTTCTAGTACAGTTACAGCAGTCGTCATGCTAGCACCGACTGGCTTTTGGACATAAGGTTTCAGTCATCATTCTTCATTCCTTTGAAGCATTAGGCAGACTTACATGGTCTGATCAAAGAAGACCTTAGAAATTAAAATATCAATATATTACATCAAGTTTAATATTTATATTTAAATCTTCTCAATTATTGGTGTTTCATGTGATTAACCATGCTTACATATGTGATTATGAAAACTGTGGACAGTAGACGTATCTTCCCATGTGAAAGGTCTCATGATCATTTTATTCCTTCAGGAACTGCTGGAATTTTAGTGCTCTGCCCATCTTCAGTGTTCAATTTAAAAAAAAAATGCATACTTCCATAGGCACTGAACCATTTGACTAGCTTCAAAGAGAGGATAAGAGAAGCAATTGTTTTTTCGCATGCTTATCTTGCAATTGTAATTGCAAGATTTATCTTGCGGTTTTTCTTGACGTGAATTAATCAACTCATTGAACTATCCATACGGATGAGAGTCTTCACTGCCCAGACACAGACGAGCGGAATAAAACGTAAGAGAATATGTTCGTACGTAGTTTAGGGAGCTAGAAAAATCAACAAGTTCCGAAGAACATTGACCTTTATTTTTATAGTCAAACACTGTGCTGCATTAAATGTTACACAGAAGTGGAGGTTGGAATCCATACAAGATTATCAGCAGGAAAGAAATGGCACACAGGGGAAGACCCTGGCTTAATCCTAAGGACTTGAAATGAAGCATGATTAGGGCTCCACTGAGAGGTGTCCAAGTGGCAAACAGCAACAGCATCCACTCTATCTCCATCCTCACCACCTAATGAAACCTTGTAAACCTTGTTCATGCTTTCTTGGCTGTGACAGTAGAAAACCGCATAAGGGTAAGGCATGGTGTGACATGCCACCATCTTGGGAGCTAAAACCTCTTTAGGTTCTTCCAAAATAGTGTAGTTCTGGAAATGGGTGGATGAGTTTGTGAGATGGGTAGTGGACACAACACTGAAAGTATTATCCAATCCGAAGATGCTGCGTGCAAAGTCAAGCATGGATTCTAAAGAAGTAGCACATGACTTGATCTCTCCCTTGATGGGTTCAGTCTCACATTGTCTAAGAGTATCTTCCATGGCTTTGGCTTGGGGAGAGTCTTGAGAGAAGGAAAAAACTTGAAGAAGGTGGTGGAGTTGTTTTGAGGAGAAGGGAAATAATTCAGCTTCTACTCTTGGCAACAAGTGGGGAGATTTTGAAGGGTTTCTTTTGGGAAAATAGATGGCCATTGTTTTCCCCAGCTTTAGGTCCTTCAAGGTGAAGAAAATCATGAGGGAATGGTCCATGTGATGCATGTGGGATGATGGATGAGCATGATGAGCATGATGAGCATGGTCATGATGTATAGTTTCATGGCCATTATCACCATCTGTCTTGGCACGAATTCTTCGATCCATAAAGTCTCTTCCTTCGATTCCCTGAGGACACTGCATAATATATAACAAATTGGTACGATTGCCATTGTTGCAGTATCATGAGATTTTTCTAATTTAAAGTATAAGAATTAGTAGAGAGAGAAATGAAGTGTTACCATGACAAGCAGTAGGAGATGAAGTATGGGGATCAAGAGCACAAGTCCTGTCTCCATGTTCCTTCCCTTGAACTTACTAGTGCTTACCATTAATTTCTTCCACTAATTTTGATAGAGCACAACACAAGTGCTGAAAGAGAACAAAATCTATAGGTTTTCCGCAGCAGCTGGCACACCGTGTAGATCAACTTTTTAGATCACATTTGTATATTATGTTATGTATCACTAATAAAAAATAAATACGTTACTTTATACTTATATTTAAATAATAATTAAATTATTAATCGTCACATCATATAATTCACAAAATATAGCTTAAATAGATAACTTTCATAACATTATATCATAGTCTAAATACTCAATAATTAGCGGGAAAAAAAATGTACAGTTTTAAGTTTCACCTTTTAATTGTGGCAAATGCATTATTGACTTGCAAGTGCTGGCCGGTTGGCCATCCACTTATTGTCTCTTTAATTTGTCTTGTTATAATTATTGTTGTTCTTATCCACTAAACAATAGACACATGCGTTTTTGTTTTCTTGTTTTCTTGATGTCCATGCATTCCATGTGATTGTGAGCCCTTTTGCTTCTTGGATCCTCTTCTTTCACTTACATGAAGCATCGCAATAATTGCGTTTCATGTAAATAATAAAAAAATATATGTGAATTTTTATTTACATAATATAACAACATAAAACAATTAAAAGTTGCAGTTTACTTGTATCATAGTAGTTGTTCTCCCAAAAAATCCAACGAAGAAAAGTCCCAAAATAAAATGTTAAACGAGTGACTGGACTAGTGGGGGGAATAGAATTCACAAGACTTGGGGGTTGCAATATAAACATTTTTGTAATAAGTTTAGCATATAGATTTTTTTTTTTTTTTTTTTTTTTTTTTGGCCCATATGGTCAGGCACCACACCTTTGTTTTAATATGGCTCCTATGGTAGAAAAAGCTGTTATTCATGACCTTGTAATCAAGTCTGTTAGCAATACCGATCCAATATGTAATTTTCTTCGTTCTTTATTAAATCTCTGTTAAAGATTTAAGAGCACATATGTCCTTCGTTCCTATTGGTTGTCTCAATCAATCATAAACTACCACATAAGCGTGTATGTTTTTTGTAATCAAAGAAAAATATACTCAAAAATCCCTCACACTAATCTAGTTCTCAAGAAATAAAAATGGCAGCCATGGAAGGTGTTCTTCAATGAAGAGACTCAAAGATGTCGTGCAGCAACAGCTGAACCTCGACTCCGTCAAAACTCGAGCCATAAACCTCTTCAAAACTCAAGCAGGCTCTTCAACATCGTTGACGACATTTAGATCTCTAAGGCCTTCGTTGTTCATTCCAAGAAGGTAAATGCTGAAAACTATACAATTGTTGCCCGTGATGCGACTGATGCATTGAAGCTATTGCCTGAGATGGCGTTGGAAGAAAATTTCAAGAGAGAACTTTCTTTATGTAATGTTGGAGATGGGGATATTTGAGGAGGTAGATGAAGGTGAAGTTTCTTCCTCAACATTTCAGAGTTTTATCGTGTATTTGGCAACCAGGTTCATGTAATATGGTGCTCAAGGGCTTTGCTAGTTATGTTCGCCGTAAAGGTCTCCGCTGATAGCAGCAATAATGAATAATAGATTGTCACACATAAGGATAAATATTTATATATATGCATTAGTGGATGTTAAAAAAACCATTTCTATTTCAAATAGAGAACCATGTTTAAATATTTTTCTAAATGATAAACATGGACATTGAAGAGGATGTTTGGGATTGTTGCCAACTAATCCAGAATTTGTCTCTCTAAGGGGGAATAAAAATGAAGTTTTCAATTTTGATTAAAGAGCTAAAATTAGAAAGGTGTGTAAAAATTAAAAAGTCAAAAAAGTTTTGCATAAATCACTCTTATTTATCAAACATTTTAAACCCCCCATCTCTAAAAGAAAAAAAAAATCAAGAGGTTGATAATAACCTCTGACGTTAAGTAGAAAATTGTTTCCAACATAAAGCTCATTTGGATTAGGATATTCACCCCTAACATTTGACATCATTTGTTTAACTATGAATCCATACGACATATTCTAACAAGAATCTAACTAATCAATGGTCACAATTTGAGAACATAAGCATTTTATATACGTTATAATTTCCAAACAAAAGTTCCAAATATTTCTCCGTTAAATTTCTATTTATCTGAAGATTTGAATCAACTTCATAACGCTAATAACATATTTCCTACTCTAATTGTGTTGTATGTGGTGCCATGTGACAGAAAGAACAAGCCTTATTATTATTTTGGTTCGTGTTTCTCTCTCTCTTTTGGATCAGTTTGCTAAAACTATTGAATCAAGAGGAGGTGTAGGAGAATACTGGAAAACTGTTATGAATGAGCAATCTATGCCCCAAGCAATTGGAGGCCTACTTGGTGTTGTTCCTGATTCAAGACAAAAAAAGAAAGCCGACAACTGCCATGAAAACATGAAAAAACCATTCGTTGGGACTGAGGAATTTGAGCCAAGGCCCAATGTTTCATCGTACCATGATGGTGAAAGCAAAGCAGAGAACTCTACCAAAGACACTGACTCTCTTCCTAAGTCTCAGGCTTACCCTGACAAGAAGTCATTTGTAGCAAAAGAAGGGAAGCAGTCATCATTTGATGAAGATTTTGAGCCAAGGCCAGACGTTAATCTTTACAATGAGTAAGAGAAACATGAAGTGAATTCGTGCAAAAGCTGGTCCATTTTTAAAACATAATAAGATTGTGATTACTGATAGTGAGCACTGTGATGTATGTTCAGTTAAGTTTCTGTTGGAAATCTTTCCCACATCTTCTATGTATCAGAAAATAAGAAGGCCATTGGTCCTGAGAGAAGTGGTTTTATGACTGTAAGATATGTGTGGTTTGGTGTTTATGTGTCAAGCTAGCTAAGTCATGAATGTAATTTGCCCCAAAATTAAGAAATTAATAGCTTTGTGCGCAATTCACTGTGGTATACTGTCTCCTCTTAAGGAATAATCAAAATAAATTATGGACGGGGTGAGAGGATTCAACGGAAAACTAAATGGTAATGACTATCCAGATGAAAACTTTTAGTATATACAGCGGTGGGGACTGTTAATTAGAGCTTATCTTTGGGGCTTAATTTTCTGATATCATTCTTCTCATCAAGGAGGAAAATATATAATGTACAAGAGTGATTTACAAGGAAAGAAATAAACATCAAATAACCTAATTACAATCTGATTATAAGGACTCACAAAAAGGTAACTAAACTAATTACAAAAAGTCAACTCTCCAACACTCCCCCTCAAGTTGGTGCATAAATGTCATTCATGCCCAACTTGACAAGAGAGTTGTAGAACGCTTGACTTGCAATAGCTTTAGTTAAGATATCCGCTAATTAATCCTCTGACTTTACGAACGGGAATTGAATAATAATCCCATCCAACTTCTCCTTAATGAAGTGTTTGTCAACTTCCACGTGTTTTGTGCGATCATGTTGAATTGGGTTGTGTGAGATATCGATAGCTGCTTTATTATCACAAAATAAATCTGAGGCTGAATTCAAAGGATACTCAAGTTCACCAAGTAACCTCTAAAGCCATAATAGTTCACATACTCATTTTGCCATACCCCTGTATTCCGTCTCTGCACTTGATAAAGCAACCACTTTCTGTTTCTTACTCCGCCAAGTCACTAAGTTTCCTCCCACAAATGTAAAGTAACCAGATGTGGACCAACGATCAGTAACGTTGCATGCCCAATCTGCATCGGTGTAACCCTCTATTCGGCAATGATCATTCTTGGAAAACATGATACCTCTACCTGGTAAGGATTTTAGGTATCATAGGATGCGTTCAACTACACCCATATGTGCCTCACTCGGAGAATGCATAAATTGACTAACAACACTTACTGCGTATGCAATATCAGGTCTGGTATAAGATAAATAAATTAACCTCCCAACTAACCTTTGATAACAATCTCTGTTAGTGGGAACTTGATCAGGGTGCACAGCAAGATGATTTTGGACTATAGGGGTGTCAGCTGGTTTACAATCAAGCATTTCGGTTTCAGCTAACAAGTCAAGAACATATTTTCTTTGAGATAGAAATATACCCTATTTAGATCGAGCTACTTCTATACCCAAGAAATATTTCAATCCACCAAGATCTTTCATCTCAAACTCAGTTGTTAAGTAATCTTTCAGCCTTGAGATTTCCTCTTTATCATCACCTGTAACAATCATATCATCCACATAAATAATAAGATCCGTCAATTTACCCATTCGACGTTTCAAGAAAAGTGTATGATTGGAATTGCTCTGCCTGAACCCATACTTCCTCATAGCCATCCGAAACCTACCAAACCATGCCCGAGGTGATTGTTTCAATCCATACAATGCCTTATTCAACTTACACACCAGTCCGGGTTATCAAACCGATGCATAACCAGGTGGAATATCCATATACACTTCTTCTTTAAGATTACCATGTAAGAAAGCATATTTCACATCAAATTGTTGTAATGGCCAATCCAAGTTAGCTGCCAACGAAAGTAACACTCTTACTGTATTAATCTTTGCTACCAAAGCAAATGTTTCTGTATAATCAACACCATACGTCTGAGTGTATCCTTTGGCCACTAATCGTGCTTTGTATCGTTCAATCAACCCATCAGCTTTGTACTTGATGGTGTACACCCATCGACATCCCACTCTCTTCTTTCCTCGAGGTAGCATAACTAAATCCTATGTTTGATTTTTCTGAAGTGCATCCATTTCTTCCTCCATTGCCTTGGTAAATCGATCATCAGATAGTGCCTCCTTCAATGAACTTGGTATGCTATCATTGGATATTTGTTGTACAAAAGCTTTGCCGGGTTTTAATGATTTATGTGATGACACATAGTTGGCAATGGGATATTTAGAGCCTTTCGTTGTTTCCGATGAATATCGATTGGGTGGCTTTCCCTGGTTGTGCCTAAAAGGTAACTGATAATTCGGAACATCGGATATATCAATAGGGATAGTAAATCTTACCTCAGGAATATTCTCTGGAGTATGGTCATCTGGTGGTACTATATTTTGAGACGAGGGGGAGTAGTATCAGTAGAAGTCTCAAGATCGGTAAGTGGTAGCATTGTCCACTAGTTCTGTGGGCAGCGATGCTGCTTCTATTGGCTAGGCTAGCAGTGCAATCACTCCGGGCTCGGCTAATAGTGGCAAAGGAAGATCAGTGGTAGCAGCAGCCATGGTCCAAACCTACTCGTCATGCAGTGTCTCCCCCTGAAGAGGAAGGTTGGAAAAAGCCGAAGAGTAATATATCTCAGACTTGGAAAAAGTAACATCCATGGTAGTATACATCCGACATGAAGGAGGGTGGTAGCAACGGTACCCTTTCTGATGTAATCCATACCTCATGAAAACACACTGGAGAGCACATGGGTCAAGTTTTGTCCGTTGATTTTTATGTAGATGAACAAAGGCAACACATCCAAAAACTCGCGGCGGGAGCACCAAAACAGACGGTAGAGGCACGAATGTAGCAAGAACTTGCAAAGGTGTAAGAAAATTCAATACTTTGGATGGCATACGGTTGATTAGATAAGTGGCAGTCTGAAGAGCAACATCCCAAGAGAAGCAGGGAACATTCGCCCCAATCAATAGCGATCGAGCTGTTTCAAATAGATGGAGATTTTTGCGCTCAGCCACCCCATTCTGTTGAGGAGTCTGAGGACAAGTAGTCTCATGGAGGATTCCGTGATTAGTTAAATAATGTGTAAAATCATTATTAACATATTCACCACCATTATCAGAATGCAAAATTCGGATTTTAGTAGAAAACTGTGTCTGAAGCATGGTGTGGAATGTCTTAAATGCCAGCAACACATCACTTTTATGCTTAAGAAGGTATAACCATGTCATCTGTGTGCAATCATCTATAAACGTTACAAACCACCTAATACCAGATGAAGTAGTAATCGGAGATGGTCCCCAAACATCCGAATAAACAAGACCAAAAGGAATATCACTTTTATTAGAATTCAACGGATAAGAGACACGGTGACTCTTGGCAAGTACGTAAGTGTCACAGTTAAAGTTTGAAACCGAACAACCAACAAATAAATCCGGAAACATATGCTGTAAATAACTGAAAGGCGGATGACCCAAACGGTGATGCCATAACCATATCTGACGCCGTTTGTGATCAACGGCTCTTTGGGTGAGATTGACCCATCCTGTACTAACATCGTCCACAAAATAGAGATCCCCCCTCTTAGTACCATGACCAATTATCTCCTTTGTGAGAATATCCTGAATAAGATAAAACTTCGGATACAATAGTACACAACAATTCAATTGCTCAGTAGCTTGGCCAGGAGACATTAATTTATGCTTTAGTGAAGGTACAAGTAGTGTATGCGGCAAAGAAAGGGTAGGCGTGAGGTGTACAGTGCTAGCAGTAGTTACCGGTGAGGTGACACCATTAGCATTAGTAATATTTCGTCGAAGTGGAACAGTATTACAAGATAAATCAGTGGGGTCATAGGTCATATGATATGTGGCACCAGAGTCAAGAATCCAATCGGACTGAGTATCACAATTATTCATATTAAAAGCATAACCATAGTTACCTCAGGACTCTGAAGGCATGTCGGAAGAACTCAAAACATGAGGGTTCATGGTAGGGTCAGTTAGGGTTGTAGTGTTTAGTATAGGGGTAGGATTGGTTAGGATGAAATTGTTTCCATCGTAGAGTGGTGGTAGGTTCTTCATGGGAGGGTCGAGTTTGCTTGAGGGAACGGGCAGGGCAAAAATCCTAGGATCTCTGCTCTAATACCATGCTAATTAGAGCTTATCTTTGGGGCTTAATTTTCTGACATCATTCTTCTCACCAAGGAGGAAAATATATAATGTACAAGAGTGATTTACAAGGAAAGAAATAAACATCAAATAACCTAATTACAATCTGATTATAAGGACTCAAAAAAAGGTAACTAAACTAATTACAAAAAGTCAACTCTCCAACAGAGACAACATAGGGTTATTGTTTGCCCTTGACCCAACTTAAAAAAAACCCATGTATATTTGTTGTGTTTTGTATTTGACTCCTATAAACAGCTAAGACTTACCACTTCATCCTCTTACTTATTCTTTTTTCTTCTATCATATTTGTTTTCTTTTTCCTTCTTCTTGTGTGTGACTCTATTGTGCGCATCATGTGCTCGATGAAATACGTTACTTGACAAGCCTTGACAGTCCTTAACTTTACTCCACAGTATCGTGCATCCACCCTCGACAAGCCACTATAAATAACAATGGTTGTCAACATATGTTGGCATAAGCCTTCAACATATGTTTGCAGGAATTGGTAGGTGCCTACTAGGTGCTAGACAAAAGGGCCCAATCAAGCTCTTTTGGTTAATATTATGATCCTATTATTTGAAAATCTTGACTCCGCCACTGAATATATATCCAGGACTTCCATTTCTCGTTGTGGGAAACATGATACTTTCAAGATGATTACAAATGCTTTACTAAGAATCTTGAGCTGACGTAATCATATAATTATTTGCTAGATTGTTGATGTTCATGTGAAGAAAATTGATGAGCAGCCCAATTTCTTATAAGCACATGTAAGATCTCTTTTTTCTTCGATGTAAGATTTATAATCTTAATACGCCTGCTCACATGTGGCAAATTTTCCAGTCTAACACGTGGACAAGACTAATCAGGTGACGTGTTGCACGTATAGCTGTTAGGCTTCACACATGGGACAATATGCTCTGATACCATGAAGAAAGTTGAGGTTCCACCATAAAACCAATTAGCAAAATAGGAAGTAGCCCTAATTAATTATAAGCACACGCAAGATCCTTTATTTCTTTAATATAATGGGATTCATAATCTCAACCAGTGTTCTAAAACTGGCTTAAGAGGCGCCTAGGCGCTGGGCGGAGACCAACTGCCGCGATTAACTCGTAATCGGTTGCAAAATCGGAGAAAGTATTAGATAAATGTTGGGCGATATTAGACGGGTCTAGACGAAGCTATGCAAGTCTGCACGAGGTTGGACAGGGTTGGGCGGAGTCTAGTCGGCCATATTTAAAGACGCCGGAACCAGGAAAATTTTCAAATCTGGAAAAGTTATGTTGCAGAGTCGCGAGGAAGAAGATGACTGGTGGGTACCACCATTTTTTTTTTTTTCAATTTAAAGGGATGAATTAGGTCTTTATGGTCCCACCATCTCTGTTTGGTTCCACGTTTCCTGATCTCACTATTTTATGTTCTTTTATTTCTTTTTATTTTTTTGGGTCAAATTCTTTTGTTTCTTTTCTCATCCAAATCATTCATCATTTTTTATTTTTTACATATTTTTGTATTGTTTTATAATTCCTTTTCCTTTTAAGACCATTTATATTAAAAACCCTAACATTACATATATATTATTAAAAAAAACATATTATGTATATAATAAATTTAAATTTTATATTAAATTAACTTAAATCCGCCTAGCCGCCTAGGAGCTAGGCCTCTTTTCACCGCCCGACTAGCTCCTAATATCTTTTAGAATCTTGATCTCAACATCAAGGCTTATCATTTTCCCTCTTTATGATGGCAAATTTTATGGCACATGTATAATGTTTGTTCAATATGACGTCTCATGATTTAGTGATACAATATTCTGGCAATGTAATTGTTATATTGTAGGTAATAGTTTATAATACAACGTGATAGTGTCCATTTTCAAGCAAAGTTAATTCTCACCATATAGAATGGCCATTGGCTTATTGAAAAGTAAAAATGTATTTACAAAAGCAAATCCCTTGTTTTGGATAGTTGCTGTAAAGAACGATGTGGATGTTTTTGGATTATTGCCATTAAGAACATTATAAAGGGGCTTAAATATATCATGCGTGAAAAATATGTGTGGGACTTGCTTGATAGAAAAGCAGATCTCTATCATAGAAACTTCCAAAATTTGATGATTTGATCAAGATATGCAAACCAATTTTTCTTCTTTCCTTTGGCCAAGATATGCACCCAAGTTTGTCTTCAACCTTGAAGTTTGGATAAGAGATCTCAATTCGGGTAGACCATGATAAGACAGCCAACGTGAAAGGATTTCATTCGAACAATATGATTATTCAAAGAAGAATAATGTAGCAGAATGTGAAACTCATAATTTGAAATGTATTTTTATATTTTTATATACAAAAATATTCTTGTAACAAGTATTAGAATTCTTGTACCGAGTGGTGAGATTTGGAACCAATAGGAAATATTAGTAACCTTGTGTAATATAGTAAGTTAACCTAATCTAATTGAGATTTAGCTGAAATAAATATTTGGAGAACACTCTCCTAATATTGGGCGTGGCATGGAGTCATCAAACGAATTCATGGGAAATAATTTTCTGATTAATTTCCCAGTGAAATTGTGCCCGTCTCCAAAAGTACTTAAATTTTACAAACTTAAGTTAAAAACTTTGTCTTTGAAAATTTAAGAATATAGTCACACTCGCTGGCTGAGCCGATGATTCTGAACGCTTGACTTTTTTGTAGCCTCTGAATGTTACGCTGATTAGTCTCATGCACCTGAGCCGAGCGGGGGTTCTTTACGCTGACTTGGCTTGCGGAAGTAAGGGATGGAAGGTATGGTCTTGGACAGGATCCTATCTAATCAAGGAGTAATTTCGGGCATCATGAATATTCACATTTAGCTCAGAATACTTGCTCTTTTTAGAATATTATATATTCAATCAATTGTGACACTTCCATTTATTAGAATAGCATTCGGTAATGGATGTAGCCCATGATTGAGTGAACCACTCAATGCATGGTGTTTGTTACATTTCTGCGTTCCCAATAGCTCCTTAGAAATTCCCATTATCAGGTTTGGGCATTTGGATCTCGTCTCGTACCAACGACTTTGAACGTCGACAACTTTGATTCTATTTCTTGATATGGTTATAGAATCGCTATTTAGAGCTTATACTTTAGGTTTAGGATTATAGTCTCGAAATGGTTTTCTGCTTTTTCTTTTCTTAATTATGGACTCCGTCCCTTGAATAATTAACTATGTCAATAAGTGAGATCAAAATTCTAAAATTGGTTAGAAGAGAAAATTTCTTGAACTCCAACAACGATGTGAGAGAATTTACTATTCACTTGTAAGTGGGAAGTTTAAGGTTCGACTTCTGTGGTTGGAGAGTTCATAACCAATCTTTTATGGTTGTCTTATTGTGTGACTTAACGTAAATTCACCACCCTTTACACTACATTTAGAGAATGCAATTTAAGACTACTAAGAATTTTTAAAATGATGGAATTCAAACTGACGAATTTGATAAAATTTGCGAAATAGAAGTTAAATACGAAATTTAATGTGTTAGTCAATAATTGATAGGTAGTAGTTGGCAAATATGCTATTGGCAATGCCAGGATCGATGTTGATAGTGGGTGGAGTGGCAGTAGTGTTGGTAGTAGTGGTGGTGAAAGCAATGATGGTGGGTGGGAATGGGGGTGATGACAACATGGTGGTCGAAGTGGAGTTATCTAATGCAAAAAAGACAATATTTGGGTTGTAAATAAAGAGTCATTCCTTCAGAATGATGGCATGACATCATTTTGGTGCCTAAAAACCATCAAGCTTACGTGGCGCGCATGCTGAGTAACTAATAAGCTAACTACGTCTTTCGGTTATGTGCGGGGCGTGCCAACTCGTCGGCCGAGTTCGATCGAGGAGTAAAATATGTCGATGTGGCGGTGGACACGCTGCTAACTTCTCGATCTTGCAACTGTTGCCGAGGAAGAAACACGTCTTAGCCTTTGGGTTCTAGAGCCTGAAGACGAGGCTGCTAGTTCTGTGAAGTTCACAAATTGTCAGCGCCGGGTTAGGTCTCGTAATTATATTCGTGAGAGTATAAGTACGCCGAACTAGCACCAAGCTATATGGACACAAATACTCGAAAGAAATAAATGTCTTAATGGTGAATGTGGTTCGGCCATCAAAATGCCGAACTCTAAAATGTACTTGTGAATATCATAAAACTCGGCGTTCAATGTGCCGAGTCTAATAACCTGTAACACATCACTTCGTCGAGAAGGCGAACAAGATGACATCTACCAACAAGGACTCAAAAATCCTTATCGACCGAGACTTGGATAATAACCAGTCGGCCTCGAAGCAATGCTGTCTATCCAAACTGAAGGTGCTCCTCGATCAGCTAATTCTACAACTCTAGTGCTATCTATCTAAACTGAAGATGTCGCTGGTTGCCTTCATAGTGCTATTTATCCAAAATGAAGATGTGTTGACAAGAAGCAAAGGGAAAAAGATAAAACCTCAAGGTTGTTGAGAAGCTTTGCGCAGGGCAATTTGTGTGTTGATTTGAAGGGACTTTCAATGATGCAGTCTTTTCTCTATTTATATTGTACCCCTTCATGGTCGAACTAGAAATGTATTCGGATTAGAATTCCTCAACCCAATCTAATTAGGTTTCGGCCAATCCTAGCTCCAATAGGATTTTGAACCAAACTCCATAACGAACCAGATTCATCCCCTAATTCTTAAGCATCTTCAGCTTTAAGACTCCTTGTTGCACTAGGGTTCGACAATCAACGGTTCGGTTTGGGGACGGAAATACTATATCCATCCCCATAATCACGAAAATTAACCATATCCATAACCGCAAATTAACCATAGAGGATTATCCATAACGAAGTTGTTCATGATAACATGCACCAATTTCTTGACAGCGAGACTCTTGAAGAGAGATGAATCTGATAAACTTGTAATATTTGATAATTGATATATAAAATGATTCAATGAATTAATTTGGTTGAGTGTAACAATAAGTGAATTGATGAGGTTGTTGGTATGCCCCATGCATGATGTTTGGTGCATAATAAAGATAGTATAGGGTTTGATGCATGCATAATGAATTAGTATAGGGAGAGTTCGGTAAGTTGAATAAAATTATATTATATATCAAATATATATATGTATATTCGGGTCGGATTCGGGGACGGACACGGATTGGGGACCTCTATAACCATATCCAAAACCATAACCGAATAAAGTTCACGGTTTTTCCCCATATCCATACCATACCCGAATTTTCATATCCAAATCCAATCCATTCGGGCGGTTATCCACGGTTATTGGGTTTAACGGTTAGAATTGCCATCCCTCACCTTTATCTAAACCAATCCTTCTTACAACAGGATTCGGCTGACCTTGACTGGATGGCCCATAACAAGATTCTAGACGAATGCTACTGGGCCGAGCATGACTCTAAGCTCGGCCCAAAATAATTTTTTGGGCCCAACAGGTTGTAAAGCCGAGTCGGGGTTGTAAAGTCGAGTCAAACCGTATATCATTGTGCTTTGTTTGTTTTTATATTTTCAAACTCGAGCTAAGCTTGGCTTGCTTCTTAAATGAACCGAGCTTAAATTTTGGAGCCAAATACAGAGCTCAAACTGTTTCAAGCTATTTCTTATAGCAAGTTGGTTCGATTGTAAAAAATTAAAATTAAAATTAAAAAATTAATAAAAAAGAATTGCATTTAGCCATGCATGTGAAAAATAACATATAAGAGATAAACAATGCAACACAAAACTTTCAAACGCATTGCTTTAAGGAAAAAAAAAAAAGCCTTTTTGGTTTCCCCTTTTGATAGCTGAAACTCAGTGGGAGGCTAAACTATCACATCTGTAGGGGTCTTTCGAAACCGAAAGAATACGTAACACATAATGTCTTGAAAACAATCTAACTAAATTTGTCAATCAAACTTAAGAAGTTTTGAAATAGATACAAGCATGAAGAGAAATCAATAATTTGGCAAATAAGACTTTGACAGTATGCGTTTTTATTTAGCAACTTGAACTCCTTTTTACACTATTTCTATCAATAGAAAAACCCTTCGAACTAATCTTTTTATATGGTTAAAGAAAGAATAAAAATATCCTTTTTAGTTTTTTTTTTTTTTATATTGTTAATTAAATTAGTTGAACTTAAGCCTCCAAATATATATTGGACAAGAGTTGAGTACATGTATTGTTTTAATATATAAAATATTATTAAGTGTCGAGCTTGAATGATCGAGTCGAGCTCAAGCAATCAAGTTTATTATCTTGAACTGATTCGTAAAAGCATTTGAGGTGCTATCGAGTTTTACAAGCCGCACATGCTAAAGTTCAAGCTTGCTTTGTTTCTTGATCAAGCCAAACTAGGTTTGGCTTGATTGTTTCACAAGACAAGTTTCGATGAGCCAAACACGGACCAAACCCGATGTGAGCTCGATTTATTTTGAGCCGATTTACATCCATAATTTTACAGTACAAAAGTCACAATCGAAATTGTTTTATTTAATTTGGAGATCGTTAAGTCATCTATATATATTGATTGTTGAACAAATTGACAGTTATGATAACAAGTAACATAGGATAAATTATCAATTGTCAAATTCATATAGATAATTAAAAGGAATGAATGGTTTCTATTGTAATGTTCGTATAGCAAAATAATGTTACTTTGATACAAAAGAAAAATTATAAAATTTAGAACCTATTAGCACGCTTGTGTGACTAATAAATAGCATCACTTGTGTACATTTTAAAGTATAACTATGGTTCGCCGTCTAGTATTATAATTTAATAATATTATACTTTACTTATAAGTTTGAAAATTTTAGGATTCAATTCATATTATTAATAGCGAGTTCCCATCTCTTTCGTGGGCTGCCAAGATTCCTTACACGAGGATGTGAGTATATCGTTGTATAACAAACAAATAAAAAAAATAAACTCGAATCATGATTAGATATCGGAGTCATATCACATGAGAAAACCTATTAAATGCATCCCACCAAATAAATAAATGACTGTGTCAGACTCTACTTGATTTTTAAAAAATATAAACTCGAATCATGATTGGATATCATGTCGGAGTCACATAACATGCGAAAACCTATCAAATGCATGCACAAAATAGTGCTAGGATGTTTTTTTTAGGATTTCGTGATCGTAATAGTATACCGTATATCGATGAGAAATTATTTAAAATTTAAAATTAAATATGAATAGTACTTAATAAAAATTGACTACACGATGTATAATGAACAGTCACGATCACATGATTACTAGGATCCTAGGAAAATGATCCGGTGAGGATCCTTTTCCCACAAAATAAATAGGGGTGTGATATCCACACATCTCATTTTACTTCCCACACACCTATTTAATTTTCGGTCGTCGGATCAGATGAATTGAAGAAGATCAACTGATAAAAATTATCAAAAGTGTGTGAAAAGTAAAATAGGATGTGTGGATAACACATCCTAATAAATAAACCAATTAGATCCTCTGCGCATCCTTTTAGAGATGATTTTGAGGATTCGTGAATCGTGTTTGTTTATCGTGCATCGTACTATCAATATTTATCAAATATTTTTTATATTTAATTTTAAATAAAAATAATTTATAATCATACGATATGCGATTAAATAATAGAATTGACGGATCTTCAAGATGCTTACATAAAAAACCCAGCAAGAATCCGGATTCCAAAATAAATGACTCTGTCAGACTCTACTTAATTGAGAAACCTATCTATTGGAAGCCTTCAAAAATCTTAGGGCCCCTAGTCGTACTCCACCGTTAGTTTCTTGTAAGTATGAAAATCATTTATCTGGTGGGAATTGCCATGATATATTAGAAAAGGGATCCTCTTCCTTCTAATTTATCAAATTAGTGGATTAATATTATTAAAATTTGATTCAATAACAACAAGCATGGATTTCATTTTAAAAGTTATAATAACTTTAGTTGTTAGATTAAATTTTAATGACACGAATTTACTGATTTAATGTATTAAAAGAAAAAGATTAGGAGAATCCCTTTCTGATATTTTATTCAGAATCGTTGTCATCACCAACCCCAACTGAAAATTACCATGTTCTGCGTGGAGAGATTACTCTCCTCCCAAATTATCTATAAGTAGTCTGAGTTTTCATCACATTAAACATACGACTACAAGCATTTCTTTTGAATACAATTCAAACATGAAGTCCCTTTGTGCCACCTTAGCTCTCTTCTCTATTCTTTTGGTAAGCATTTGTATTATCCTTAATGTTGTTGCTTAAAATATGTTACGTACCAAATTTTTTAAGCCAAGAAGTTGGAATGACAAATTGAACTCTTCTATCATATTTACGTCGAAAATGTTCTTTTACTACAAAATTGTGTAATGTTTTCTTGCTAACTTATATTGTTTAACTATAAATCTATATATAAATTATAATAAGAATCAAAATAATCAACAGTCACAATTTGAGAACATAAGCATTTTATATATGTTATAATTTCTTAACAGAAGAACCAAATATTTCTCCATTAAATTTCTATATATCTAGAGATTTGAATCAACATTTTAGAACGCTAATAACATCTTTCATACTCTAATTGTGGTGTATGTGTGTCATGCGGCAGATAGAACAAGCCTTATTATTATTTAAACAGGATACAATCATTCAAAAGCGTGGGAAATTAAAATAACTTTTGTTTGCTCTCTCTCTCTCTCTCTTTGGATCAGTTTGCTAAAACAATTGAATCAAGAGGAGGTGTAGGAGAATACTGGAAAACTGTTATGAATGAGCAATCTATGCCCCAAGCAATTGGAGGCCTACTTGGTGATGTTCCTGATTCAACACCAAAAAAGAAAGCCGACGACTGCCATGAAAACATGAAAAAACCATTCGTTGGGACTGAGGAATTTGAGCCAAGGCCCAATATTTCATCGTACCATGATGGTGAAAGCAAAGCAGAGAACTCTACCAAAGACACTGACTCTCTCCCCAAGTCTCAGGCTTTCCATGACAAGAAGCCATTTGTAGCAAAAGAAGAGAAGCAGTCATCATTTGATGAAGATTTTGAGCCAAGGCCAAATATTTCTGTTTACAATGAGTAAGAGGAACATGAAGTGAATTCGTGCAAAATCTGGTCCTTTTTTTAAAATATAATAAGCTTGTGGTTAGTGATAGCGAGCACTGTAATGTATGTTAAGTTTATGCTGGAAATCTTTCCCACAGCTTCTTTGTATCAGAAAATAAAAAGGCCATTGGTCCTGAGAGAAGTGGTTTTATGACTAAGATATGTGTGGTTTGGTGTTTATGTGTCAAGCTAGTTAAGTCATGAATGTAATTTGCCCCAAAATTAAGAAATAAATAGCTTTGGGTGCAATTCACTGTGATATAGTGTCCCCTCCAAAGGAATAATCAAAATAATTTATGGACGGGGTGAGAGGATTCAACAAAAAACTAAATGGTAATGGCTATCCAGCTGAAAACCTTTAGGGTGTGTTTGTTGCATCGGACTATCTCAGACTGGACTAGTTGTTGGGATTAAGGTGGATTGGCTTAAACTAGACTAAGTTGGACTAGTTTAGTGAAGTGTTTAGAGCAGTGTTGGACTATAAAACTGAATAATAAACAAACTATAATATTATATTATTTAATACATATATTATAATATTTTATATTATTTAATGTATATATTGTAATATTTTATATTATTTGATGCATACATAATAATATTTTATTATTTATTCAACCTTTTAACCTTTTTTTCTCCTGGAAAACTATCACTCTGGAATCATCTCTTCTTTTCTCCTTCTGGCTCCGTCCATTTCTTCTTTTCTCCCTCATTTTCCTGCACAACGCAGGTGTGAAGCTCATCACAAATCCTTCAAAAACAAGCTCATCATCTTCACCCTCTTGCCACCATTAAGCATCTCCACCTTGCTCATCCTTTTTTCTTTCTAAAATTTTCGGATTTGATACATGCGTTGGCTTTTCCGCCTGCAAAGCCATCTCGGAATTTTCTGGCACGCGGTTGACTTGGAATTTGGTGGTTGGATTTGGTTGTTGTTATTGTTTTTTGTTTTTAATTTTGTGGTTGGATTTTGAGATTTTGGCAGCGGATGAGGCTTTTGTTTCAGATCTGGGGGGTGGGCAAACGGTGTTGTAGAGAAGAACGCTTGCAGACGATGCAGTATGTAGATGATGCAACGGGCAAATGAAACAGATTTGGGGACGGGATTAGCAATCCCATACCTATCGGGGATCCCCGCTAAGACGACCTAGTGAAAGACTTAGTCGGTGCGAGTCCGACTTAGTCTCATTAACGGTAGTCCATGTTCGCATCAAACACTGGCTAGCAATCCCAGCTAAGCCCTAAACCCTAAGCCAGTCCAATCCAAGGAAGTTTAGTGAGGGCAAACAAACGCCCCCTTAGTATATACAGCGGTGGAGACAACATGGGGTCATTGTTTGCCCTTGACCCCAACAACTTAAAAAAATCATTTATATTTGTTGTGTTTTGTATTTGACTCCTATAAACAGCTAAGACTTACCACCTCATCCTTATGCTTATTCTATTTTCTTCTTCATATTTGTCTTCTTTTTTTCCTTTTCTTGTGTGTGATTCTATTGTGTGCATCATGTGCTCGATGAAATACCTTAGTTAACAAGTCTTGACAGTCTTCGACATTACTTCACAATATCGTGCATCCACCCTTGACAAGCCTCTACAAATAATAGTGGTTGTCGACATATGTTGGCATAAGCTTTCAGCATATATTAGCAAGAATTGGCAGGTGCATACTAGGTGCTCGACGAAATGGTCCAATCAAGCTTTTTTAGTTGATATTATGACCCTATTATTTAAAAATCCTAACCCTGCCACTAAGTATATATCCAAGACTTCTGTTTCTCCTTGTGAGAGACATGACACTTTCAAGACGATTACAAATGCTTTTTTAAGACTCGTTAGCTGACATAATCATATAATTATTAGCTAGATTGTTGATGTTCATATGAAGAAAGTTGATGTTCAGTCCAATTACTTATAAGCACATGTAAGATCTCTTTTTTCTTCGATGTAAGATTCATAATCTTAGTACGCCTCCTCACATGTGGCGAATCTTCCAATCTAACACGTGAACAAAACAAATCGGGTGACTTGGAGCACGTATAGCCGTTAGGCTTCACACATGAGACGATCTGCTATGATACCATGAAGAAAGTTGAGGTTCCACCATAAAACCAATTAGCAAAATAGGAAGTAGCCCTAATTACTTATAAACACATGCAAAATCCCTTCTTTCTTCAATATGGAATTCATAATCTCAACATCATGGCTTATCATTTTACCTACGATAGCAAAGTTTATAGAAAATGTATAATGTTCAATGTGACGTCTAATGATTTAGTGATACAATATTCAGGCAATTTAATCGTTCTACAATAGGTAGTAGTTTATAATACAACGTGAGAGTATCCCTTTTCATGCAAAGTTAATTCTCACCGTATAGAATGGCCATTGGCTTATTGGACAAAAAAAAGTATTCACAAACGGAATTCCCTTGTTTTGGATTGTTTGCTGTAAAGAACGATGTGGATGTTTTTGGATTATGGTCGTTAAGAACATTGTAAGGGGCTTAATTATATTGTGCGTGAAAAATATGTGTGGGACTTGCTTGATAGAAAAGCAGATTCTGTCGAAAAGGAGATCTGCTTGCAGACTACAATTTGAATTTTTAATGATAGAAATCGTTCAGTTTTTCGATTTCTTTTTAAGGATTATTTATATAAAAAAATGGACTAAATCCGCAATTGCTTGGTTTTTTTATTATCAAAATTTATATATCAGTTTTATCTAATGAACTGCGTTTATTTGTCATTTTTGATGACCAACTATTTTGAATTTGAATGATTTTTTACAAGGTGACTCTTAAACGAGTACTAAAGATATAGAAGATTTTGGTCGTTGAAATCTATTGGAGGGTAGCCTTAAGAAGAATTTCCACAACTTAAGAAAGTTATGGACATTCTTAACGTAGAAAGCCTATTTTAATATACGTAATTATGATTTGTAGTTAAGAGAGAATCTCTCCTTTTGTGATGTCTTCGCTCTGTTCGATCTTTCCTTTTGGTAAGTATATGTATCCCCTTCCTGGTTGCTTACGAAGTCATCAATATTTGAATTAAAGAGGTTAAGAACTTGATCAAGTCACCAGTTTTCTTCTTTCCTTTGGCCAAATATGCACACCAAGTTTGTCGCCAACCTTGAAGATTGGATTAGAGATCTCGCTCATGTAGACCATGATAACAGACAGCCCACGTGAAGGAATAAAATATAGTACTAATTCTTCATTCCAACAACTCCATTATTCGAAGAAGAATAATTTACAAAAATATTCTTGTAATTCCCACATGACCGAAGTAGAGGGGCTTTGAACGATGCACTTCCCTTATATTTATAGTAGTAATTCCCACATGACCGAAGTAGAGTTTCACTCTGACTATAATTCCTTGTTCAAATCTGAATGGGCTTCGGCCAGTCCTAGTTCATGTAGGACTGTGAATCCAACCCTATTATCCTTCAAATTCAACCCTTAATTCTCAGCATATTTCTTTACTCAAAGCATAATCGGCATCCGAGGACTCCTTGTTATATCAGGACTCAATCAGCCCTCATATCCAGATAAGATTGTTTTCTGATAGGATTTGGCCAAACCTCACTAGGTTGGGCTTTCTCTAGGAGTATTTTGGGATGCCCAACATCTTACATACTGGGTCGAGCCCATGATCATCCTCGGCCCAAAACTGTCATTTTGGGTCTAAACATAAGTAATAGAATTCTTGTACCGAGTGGAGAGATTTGGAACCAATAGGAACTATTAGTAACCTAGTGTAATATAGTAAGTTAACCTAATCTAATTGAGATTTAGCTTAAATAAATACTTGGAGAACACTCTCCTATTATTAGTTGTGGCACGTAGTACCAGTTTGGTACCGCTTAAATTATAAATAAAAAAAAATAAAAAAATAAAAAATAAAAAATAAAAAAAAGGTATTGAAAAAGGCGAGGAGCTTTTTTGTGTTTTGTATACATTCAAATTCAGTTTTTTTTCCCCCTCACAATTTTGGGTGAAAAAAAAGAAAAAAAAAAAAAAAAAAAAAAAGAAGAAGCCAAAAACAGGAAGCTGCAAATCCCAGCTTTCAAAAAACCGGTTTTTAATCCCAAGAGGCGGGTGAACAGTAACATTCAATGAATTTTTCAAATGGCAATCTTGCCCTCTCTTCCTCTTTCTTCCAGCTTTGCTCTCCATCATTGAATTTCTAAGCTTCTTTGGATTTTTGGGACAACAAAGACGGGAGGTTCGTCAAATTTCTAGGCTTTGTCGAATTTCGAGGCCTCTTTGTTAGATTTCTGGGCTTTGTCAAAATCTAGGTTGCACAAAGAATGCCAGATTTGCACCCTTCTGCTTGACACCCAAAATCTCAATAGAACGGCCTCGACGTTGTCCGTGTTAACTATCCCGAAATCAGAGTCCATCCTTCCTCCGTGAATCAGTTGATGCAACCAGTCTTCTTTTCCCCACGACCCAACCTTCCTTAGGATCTGGCAGAGAGAGATAGAGAGAGAATGGGGGAGAGGGAGTGAGTGGTGCAAGATAAAATATTCAGAGGTTCTGCAAAAAAAAAAAAAAAAATAGGGATAAGGTAAAGAAGAAACGACCCCTTGGAGAAAAGAATAAAATAAAAAATTATAAATATCTTAAATATCATATAATAAATAAAAAAAGTAAGTAGAGTTGTTTAGTAAATAGTTTATATAAATATTATAAATGTCATAATAATATTTAACATCATATCTTTTTTGGTTATTTCACGCAATCATAGCTGTTTTACATAAAAAAATTACCAAATACTATAACATTGATTTTTTTGGTAAAAGCACTTTTACAAATATAGTTTACCATACACGTTACCTCCTTATTACACAACTGCTTATTCTCAAAGTACAGCAGAAATAGATTTTTTTTCAAAGCACAACAATATCAAACTAACCCATAGTCATGGTTAGGGGACTTTTAGGTCGAGGTGGACTTGGGCTTTAAAAATGTCCTCTTGTCTCCCTTGGTGCAGATTTGCAACAAGTCTCGCGATATCTCAAAAGAGATAGCTTGTCTTAGGAAACACCCCAGTAACATCAATGACTCGAAGATAGCATGAAAGATCAAGATAATGACTTGCTCGAGTGAAGCGTGGTGTGGAAGCTAGGAGATTATCAGTTTACATGCGAGAGAAGGGATTTGCATGGTTGCATGGCATTCTTTGCTGGATAATCTAGGCTTTCCTAGGGTGATAGTAAGTTTTCTAATGACTGAGATGTTGATGCAATGCTATGGAAGTTACTAAGGTTGCATGGATAATGATGCTTAGGGCTTGGAGTATGCTTCTGAGCTAAGTGGAACTCTCTGAGCTTCTTCCTGGGTGGTTCTTTCTCACTACACTTTCTCTATCTCCCTTTCTGTGTTCTTCTCATCCCCTTCTAATGGCTTAGCTCCCTCATTTGGTAAGTGAAGGATTATTCTCTAGGTTTCAAGGGAATATCCCTTTATGGCTTGTTCTTCCCCTCCTTTCTCCCTAGCTATCTTATTATTCCCGTTTTGGTGTAAACTAGCTGCACTGTTGAGACCTACAAATTGCTACTTCCAAAGGCGCGGCTTTCCTAGGACAGCAGTTCGCATGTGCTAAATCTGGTAGCACGTTTCATGGGTTTTGAACGTTAGCTGTCTATGCAAACTGGGAAGGGAAAGTCAACATTAAATGCTTAACTTGTTGGGCTTAACATGCATTTAATGCAAGAATTTAATTTAATCCTAACTAAAGGGGTTGGCTTGCTAGGGAAATAGATAAACTAGGCTAGTTCTTTCTCAATGAAGCCTGCGTGAAATACAAAAGGTATAGGCTTGGATCTTTGGGATCCTAAGCAGCCCAAAGTCTTCCATGACCCCGATACCACGTAGGCCCAATAACCTTTCGGAACCATCCACACCATCATCCACTTGGCAAGCCTCGAATATGTGACTTAGGCTTAGCATGATTTGTGGCTAAGGAAGCATGGCATGATGAATATGCATGAGCATGGCGTGGCATGGCATGCTTGTAAATATATTCCTCGTCGATCCTATGTCTTAGTGTGTGTTTGGGCTTAAATGTAGGCTTTGCATGGCAATTGGGCCTTGAGACTTGGTTGGGTTGGTGTGTAACATTTTTGGGCTCCAACATTAGCCCCCTTGATTATTTGGGCTATGAGATACTTTGAGTGGGCTAAATAATCAACCCCAGGCCCAAAAGATTTCTTCAATTTTTTTTTTTTTTTTTTTTGAAATGTAGGCTTCCTAATGGGACTCTTTTTCTTCCCACGTGGTAGATGATCACTCCATGCCGTTGTGTCATCCCATTCGTGCTTCCTTCTTCAATTTTTTCATAACTGCTTTTCTCTCCAAACTTTTCTCTGCTCTTTGCACTGGGTAGTGTCATCCCATTTGTGCTTCTCCGTGCTCTGTGACAAGGTTTTCTTCAGGTAAGGAAAATTCTCCCTTGACCCTTTTTTGAATTTTTCTTTTGCTTTTGTCTTCTCTATTTTCCATGGTGATGAAATTAGGCATGCATCTCTCCTTTTGATCATGTGTTTCAAAGATTTGGGGTTTTAGCATAGACGCACAAGGGTTGCGGGCCATTCCTTTGGGAAATCGAACTCCAGTACTGGGGTAATCTTGCTGCTTCGAAATCATATGTGTTTGCCCTCTGCAATTTCTTTCCTGTTTTCCATGTATATTGTGCAATTGTCATTTAGCCTAGCCTTTTTGCATGTTGATGCGTATTTGAACGAGATCGATTGATTAGTTGCATTGATCTGCTTAGCATGCTTAGCTTAACTGCATATATAACATGTATTTTTTCTTAGGTACAAGTATTGCATGCTTTCACTGGCTAGATCTTTCAGGGCTTTGATAGCATGGCATATGTAAGGAAAGATGTATGTGTTTTGCGTGATAGCATGTAGGGAAAATAGTCTCATGTTAAAGTCTCAAACTTTTGCATGAAAGGCTTAGAATTTTATGAACATACCCATTTGCTTTCCCAGGATGCATTTGTTTGCTTTCCTTGGCTAGATTCCTTATCGTGTTTCACCTTGCATACTTACACGTTTCTAATTCTTGCATGCTACACTGGCTTGTGATATCTATGGTTTGACGCTTGCTTTCCATATATGCATTATGGATGCGGAATTACCAAAGTACCTAATTGCGATTGATAGGTCCTTCACTACTGAGGACCGACTTCGACGAGGCAAGCCGCGGCCTCCTCTTGGTTCTCAAAGCAAGGCTTTCAAGGAGGAAGAGCCTTCCCTAGATTCGGTCCCTCCTATTGATCCCAGACATATTTCTTGGTGTTGTATCGAGAGTGGGTTGTTTCCCGCCATGTCAATCCATTTAGAGTTCTCATGTGGTGAGGCCACTGGCTAGGCAGATTTGGTGGATACTGAGCTTAGCTTTGCTAACTAGTTCGCGACCTTGACCAGGGCCAAAGTTTTGAATGATGTCTTCATGCATTTCATGCAAGAATCTAGTTTAATCCTAACTAAGAGGGTTGGCTTGCTAGGCTTAACATGCATTTAATGCAAGAATCTAGTTTAATGGTAACTAAGAGGATTGGCTTGCTAGGGAAAGGGATAAACTAGGCTAATTCTCTGTCAATGATGCTTGCATGAAATACAAAAGGTATGGGCTTGGATCTTTGGTCTCCCAAGCAGCCCAAAGTCTTCCATGACCCTGATTCCATGTAGGCCCGATAACCTTCCATAACCATCCACACCACAATCCATTTGACAAGCCCCAAATAAGTAACTTGGGCTTAACATGATTTGTGGCTAAGGAAGCATGGCATGATGAATAGGCATGAGCATAGTGTGGCATGACATGCTTGTAAATATATTCATCGTCGATCCTATGCCTTGGCGTGTGTTTGGTTTTTATGTAGGCTTTACATGACAATTAGGCCTTAAGACTTAGTTCGTTTGGTGATTGACATTTTTGGGCCCCAACAGTCATCAACCTTATCACTTTTTATTAGGATGTGTTTTGTATGCGAAAAGGAATTCATGGAAAAAAAAATCTCTAATTAATTTCCCCACGAAAGTGTGCCCTTCTCCAAAAGTACTTAAATTTTACAAACATAAGTTAAAACTTTGTCTTTGAAAACTTAAGAACATTGTCACTCTTGTTGGCTGAGCCAACAATTCTGAGCACACAATTTTTTTGTAGCCTGAATCTAAAGCCCCTTGATATTTTTGGATGATCTCCTGATTAGTCTCGCACACCTTTGCCGACAGTCGAATGGGGGTTCTCTACGCTGACTTGACTTGCAAAAGTAGGGATGGATGATATAGTCTTGGACATGATTCTATCTACTCTAGGAGTAGTTTTGGGCTCAAGATCATCATCATTCACATCCAGCTCAAAATACTTGGCCTTTTTAAAATATTATATATTTCAATTAATTGTGACACTGTTGACCTTAAAAACTACTTAGCGTACGTGGCAGACATGCTGAATAGCTAATAAGCTAACTATGCGGGGTGTGCCAACTCATCGACCGAGCTTGGCCAGTGACTGAATGAATGTTGATATGGTATTGGGCACGCTGATGATTTTTAAATCATGCGATTATGGCTAAGGAAGGAACACGTCTTGGCCTTCAAGTTCTAAAGCCTGAAGACAAAGCTGCTAGTTTCTACGAAGTTCACAAATCATCAGCACCAGGTTTGGCAACTGCAGTTATAATCGTGAGAATATAAAGAGGGCTAAATCAGTACTAAGCTATATGGACCCAAATACTCAAAAGAGATGTGTGTCTTGATTGTAAATATGGTTCATCATCTGAATGCCAAATTCTGAAATACACTTGTGAATATCCAATCATAAAATAAGTTTGACTTTTAATGTGTCGAACGTCGTGACCTGGTAACACTTCACTTCGCCAATAAGGCTGATGAGATGACCTCTTCCAACAAACACTCAGAATTCCTTGCTGAACGAGACTTGAATAGATAACTAATCGGTCTCAAAGCAGTGCTGTTTATCCAAACTGAAGATACTCCTCGGTCAGCTGGTTCTACGACTTCAGTGTTGTTTATCCAAACTGAAGATGTTGCCGGTTGCCTTCACTGTGTGGTTTATCCAAACTAAAGATGTGTTGGTGGAAAAAAGGGTAAAATAAAAATATCTCAAGATGTTTGAGAGATTTCCTTAGAGTGAGAGTTTGCGCTAGGTAAATTTGTGTGTTGATTTAGAGAGGTCTTTATGTTGCACAAAGTCTTGTATTTATAAGACTAGGACTTCGATAGCCACATAGCAAATTTTTGACTTGAATCCTATATCTACTATAATATTCTTGAGAATATTGTATTTCAAAGCAACCATATCCATGCGGAAGCCATCTTTATCTCCTCACTACGGAAATCAATATGCATTGATGGCCTCCTAATACCACATGCTGGAACCAAAGCATGCAAATTTATCTTCTAGCCATGCATTTCAACCAAGGCATCAAGACTATCAAATCATCTTGATCTTTCGACCAAGTCTGTCCAGGTGCAACCATGCATGCAAAATGAATTGCAATTTAATTGCATCAATGTTTACTTGCTTTATCCCATCTTTCTTTCCAACTAAATGCAAACCATCCATTATCACACAGAGTCCCTTGTACAATGCAACTATAAGATAATTACCATTTTAATAAATTCCTAATAAAATGGTAATATCAAATATGGCATCTTTCATCGAATGACTTAAAGTATACAGGATCGAGTGCTTGCAAAATCACGGCCTCTTAACATTCAAAGTCATTCAACGGCCTACAATTTTACTCATTCAACGGCCTAGAATTCTGCTCATTCAATGGCCTCGATTACTCAGGCCGATAATGTAAAATCGCGTACAAACAAACACTTCCATTTATTAGAATAGCATTCGATAATGGATGTCACCCATGATTGAGTGAACCACTCAATCCATGGTTTTTGTTATATATATGCGTTCTCTATGGCTCCTAGAAATTCCCATTATCAAGTAGGGGCATTTGGATCTCGTCTCGTACCAACAACTTTGTACGTTGTCAACTTTGATTCTATTTCTTGACATGGTTCAATGTTATAGGATATAGAATCGTTATTTGGAGCTTCTACTTTAGGTTTAGGATTATAGTCTCGAATTGGTTATCGGCTTTTTCTTTTCTTAATTTTAAGTTTTATTATGGACTAAGTCCTTTGAATAATTCACTATGTCGAAAAATGAGATCAAAATTCTAAAATTGATTAGAAGAGAAAAATTCTTCAACTCCCACAACGTTGTGAAAGAATCCTCTTCAATTGTAAGTGGGAAGTTTAAGGTTTTACTTCCGTGGTTGGCAAGTTCATAACCAATCTACTATGGTTGTCTTATTGTGTGACTTAGCGTAAATCCACCATCCCTTACACTACATTTGAAGGACGTAATTTAAGACTTCAAAGAAAATGATGGATTTCAAAATGACGAAATTAATAAAATTTGTGAAATTTCTTGTTTGGCTAACATAAAAGTATAATAAAAGTTAAATATGGAATTTAATGTGTCAAGCAATAATTGATAGGTAGTAGTTGGCAAATGTGCTAGTGGCAATGCCGGCATGGATGTTGGTGGTGGGTGAAGCGACGGTAGTGTTGGTGGTGGGGTGATGTTGGTTGCAATGATGGTGGGTGTGAATGGGGGGTGGTGACAACATGGTGGTCGAAGTGGAGGTGATGGTTATTAAAATATCATGGTGGTGACATGTCAGCGGTTGGTGGGGGTAACTATTGCAACAACGAAAATGGTGGTGGGAACGAGAGTGGTGGTGGTGACATAGTAGTAGATGTGTTTGTAATGGCTAGTTGGTGTGAGTGGGTTGATGGTCATGGAAATGTCATGATGATTACAAGGTGGTGGGGGTGGTGGTAACGGTTGCTGTGATGACTCTAATGGTGGTGAGGTGGTGGTAGTGGTGGTGGCTGTGATAACAACGACGATGATGTTGCTAGGCAGTGGCAATGGTGGTGGGCATGCAAGAGTCAAGGTGGTAATGGAGCACATGGTTTTGTTTTGTTTTATTTTATTTTATTTTTGTGCTTTAAATGTTGTCACTCGTGACAACTATTTACATATAATTTAAAGTTAGGAATCGATACCTCTAAATTTTACGGGTTATTTATTTATTTATTATTTTCACTAAGAAAGTTCTATAATTATGAATTCAAATAAGGAAATTAGTTTATGTCAATTTGGTAACCAAATTTTACCGGCCCCAAAGAGGACGCCATGTGTACTAAAGCAAGCCAATATGGCAAAATTACCCATAAGGTTACATTAACATGTACCCCTTGCATAGTTTGAGAGTTAATGCTAAAATGGGATGTCTTCCCGTGAATCACGCCCAACGGAGATAGACACCTCTACTAGGTCAACATGTTCTTCACACTTCATTTGATGGACTCGCATAATCAAATATGCTAGGGCACACCACTCTACAGAGTTTGTGGGTTTAGTTGGTCATGCAAGGTCAAAAAACGATATCATGAGCCTAGAAGGACTCACAAACAAGGTTAGCTCGAAAAGGTTGGATAAGGCAAGATCGTGCATGATCTCAAAGCATTAGCTATCCTTATAATCGTGCTCAGACATAGGCCATGATCACCGTTGTTGTTAAGAGTCATTCGCAAACAGGATTTCTAATTGGTGCCTCTCATCACTTCTCCCACAGTCAATTGTTACTGGCTAAATGAGCGGGATTACATGAGGTTCAAGTAAACCACTTAGGGCGTGCCACGCATGCCCTATTGGATCATCTCCAAGCCTATGCATGAACCTATATGAAGACATGTTCATTTCTATGAAAAGGTAATTGTTCCTTAGTACAGTCAAGTCTAACTCTGGCTTACACCACAACTAAGGTTTCCTCTGTCTTTTCTTTCTTAGTTGCACGATACCAGAGTAATTCTATACTTGTATGCAATTCGTAATTTATAATCTTCATTTGGAGATCACTCCTAAAAAATCATTCGAATTGGAGATTGTTTAATTATCCAAACATATCAAATAAATGAATGGTTCATCGTGAATATAACACTTGGTAGTTACACCATTAATTTGTTTTATACATTTAAATAACTAAATAATTTCATATTAAAATAATTCTTTGTAGGATGTTACTTTCAAATAAAGATTAAAAAATTCAACGGTTCCAATTATGAAATTTGTATGGTCAAGATACATTATTCCCGTAAAGAATGCAAATATTATCCCTCCCTAATACAATAATTGACAGAAGAATTAATACTATTGGTAAAAGCATTTTGCTTGAAGTGCTAGAGAAATCATTTATTTAAACCTTATTTTATAAATTATATAACGTGATTTTTGATTAACGTACTTATTAATCATATCAATAATAACACATCATATAATTTATAAATTTTATCTGAAAAATTAATCTATCAAAGTTACTCTTTTCCATAATCCAAACGGGGTCGAAGAGAAACCAAAGGTAAATACCTTTTCTCAAGTTGGAAGCCTGACGTGTAAGAGTGGCAGTATCAATCAACAGCAACAGTGCGAATCTGTGTAGAGTGCCGCGCAGGAGCGCATAAAAAAGCCCAAATTGGCATACCAAACCCTCCCAATCAACACGAACAATAATCCATGGAAGAAAAACGACGTGACGCCGCCGGAACTCAGCCGGCTTCAAATGCCGACTCTCCGGCCGCCGAGCCGTCTTCTACTCGGCGCCGCGGCGGAGCACAAAAGCGAAAGGCAAGCAGTCTCGGCGGCTCAACCTCTTCATCCACGCCGTCCAAACGTTTCGCTCGCGAGAAGCCTTTGCTTTCTCACACTCCGATCCACAACGGCCCGTTGACCCGGGCCCGTCAGGGCCCTAGCAGCCTCGCTTCGGCTTCGGCTGCTGTGAAGCCGGCGGCGCAAGCCAAGCGGCCTGACCCGGTGGGGGAGGCTGTGGCTGAGCTGGTGAAACGGGAGAGCGAGTTGGAGGCTCAGGAGGCTTCTATGGAGGCTGAGTTTGAAGCCATTAGATCTCGCGGTGCCAATGCTCATGTTGTTCCTAGTCATTGCGGTGAGACTCTTTGGCTATTGTGAAAATTCTTCCTTTTTATGCACATTTTGATTAGAATTGAGTGAAAGTTTGAATCTTTCGTGTCGGTTTTGGTTGCGATTCGGTGTAGTGTGTGGTTTGTGTTTAGTGAAAGTGAGAGGCTGAGCTAAATTTCCATTTGCTCAACTTGTTTGAAGCTTCACATTGAAATGTTGCTTAAATGAAAGGACTTAGGGAAAATACATTGGGCGAAAGTCGTTAAGATGAATTTAGTCTGCAGGCATTATTTGATGGAGCTAAGAAAACATTAGTGTTGAAACTATGTGTTCTTAAAAGCATTGTTTTCAATCTGTGGAGCGGAAGCCTTTTTGGTGTTTTTAAACTTGCATCTTGATTGGATTATTGTTCTGGCTTCTAGGTTGGTTTTCATGGACAAAGGTTCACTCCATTGAGGAGCAAATGTTGGCGTCTTTCTTTAATGGGAAGTCTGAGACTCGGACTCCTGATGTATACTTGGAGATACGTAATTGCATCATGAAGAAATTCCATGCAAATCCGGGCACATTTATTGAATTAAAGGACTTGTTGGAGCTTGAAGTTGGAGAATTTGATGCTAGACAAGAAGTACTGGAATTTTTGGACCACTGGGGTTTGATTAATTTCCACCCATTCCCACCAACATGTTCTGCTGTGGCCAGTGCCAGGAGTGATGGGGTGGCGGAAAAGGATTCTTTGGTTGATAAGTTGTATCACTTTGAAGAATTACAATCACGTTCATCAGTTGTTCCCAAGACTAATATAACAACCCCAACATTGCCATCTGGGTTGTTTCCCGAGTCTGCAATTGCTGAAGAGTTGGTGTGGCCTGAGGGGCCATCTGTTGAGTACCATTGCAACTCTTGTTCAGCTGATTGCTCACGTAAGCGATACCATTGCCAGAAGCAGGTTGGTTCTTTTAGAACTATTGTTGATTTTATAATGAATTTTGTAGTGGTGCTTGGTTATGGAAGGATACACCTTGCTGACCATTTTTTCTGACTGTTGCTCTCTTTAATTTTTAATTGTGCAATATTCCTGTTGGTCCTAAACATGAAGATTATTGTTTAGTTAGAAAAGCAAGTCATTTTGCCAAACCTTTCAATGATTCGTATTTGTTATGCCCGAAATGTGTGGTTAGTATGCGGTCAAACTTTTGTTTATTATGAAGCTATATCTGTTAAGATCAGAGTTGTTAGGTCTGTGATTATTTTCATCTCGGGGAGGTTTGCAGCTATCACCTGCTGACATTAGATTGTTAATACTCCCTGGTGATTGCTTTTTGCTATTGTTTTAAAGTAACTTTCTGTTATTTATAAGGCATTCCACCTCGAGAAGCCTATCTAGAATAGTTTTCATGTCAGGGTGATGGAAGTTTCTGTTTGATGAAGTGGATGTCATCATTATATATAAATTATCTTCTTCTTATTTCCATTCCCTATTTACTTTTATTGCGTTTGCTGATTACATTCATTTTAACAGGCAGATTTTGATCTATGCACTGATTGCTTTAATAATGGGAAATTCGACTCTGGCATGTCTTCATCAGATTTCATTCTTATGGAGCCTGCTGAAGCTCCTGGGGTTAGTGGTGGGAACTGGACAGATCAGGAGACTCTCCTTCTCCTTGAAGCATTAGAACTTTATAAAGAAAACTGGAATGAGATTGCTGAACATGTTGCAACAAAAACAAAAGCTCAATGTATACTGCACTTTGTTCAAATGCCAATTGAGGACACTTTTCTTGATTATGAGGATGGTTTGGAGGGTAGTGCCAAAGAGACTGCAGATCCAACTTCAACTGGAAATGATTTATCGGCCCCCAAAGATGCCCCTGAAACAACAGAGAATAAGACTGCTGTTAATGAGAGTGACCCCCAAACTTCCCCGATGGAAACTTCAAAACAAGGGACTGAAGTAAACGTTGGAGAGGATACTTCAAAGCCAGAAGATTTGAATGAAGTCAAAGATGGTGAGGAAACTTCAAAATTGGAAGATACCTGTGAATTGAAAGTTGATCAGGAAACAGATGAGAACTTTGCACTGAAGGCGCTTAAAGAAGCATTCGAAGTTGTTGGTTATCCTCCAATGTCTGAAGGCCACCTTTCATTTACAGAAGTGGGCAACCCTGCCATGGCATTGGTAAGTTGATTGCTTATGTGAGGATATATGGTACATATGTGGGTAGTTAGTGACTCGAGTAAGTGTGTTGAACTTGTCCCACAAAGATATAAATAAATTAATTAATAAGTAACTTGAGAGTGCCTAGTGATTTGGCAATTGCTTTCCATATTATATTTCAGATTAGCGACTTCAGGTACATTGAGAAATTTTTTGCGTATTGGCAAAAGTTGCGATATGACTGAAATGTAATTTGTAACTGCTCACCCTTTTCTGTAGAAGCATTTGACTTGATCTGCTATTGCATTATTCCTTTTCATCTAGGCATGTTTAATTGGATGTATAATGTATGTGTGCATGTATGAGTGCATGCATGCATGTGATGTCTTTTACGGTTTACTGAACCTGCTCTCATATCTTGGGGTTGAATCACCTTGCAATAAGCAAAAATATAACTAATACTTTGGCGTTCAGGTATTGCTAATGTGTCACTACTTATAGGTTCCACTCTTTTTACAGGCAGCATTCTTAGCACGTTTGGTGGGACCTGATGCTGCTATTGCTTCAGCACATAATTCTTTGAAATCAATATCTGCCAGTTCTCCTGGAACTGAGCTGGCTGCAAGGCATTGCTTTATTTTGGAAGATCCACCGAATGACAGTAAGGAACAGGCTGGTCCTGATAGGTATGTGATTTGGTGTGGAGAATTTATCCTCTACCAGTCTTTGTATATTCTATCTGATGTCCGTGATGGAATTGCAGTGTTTCTGCTGAAGGGGACACGCAAAAAGACAAAGTTCATGAAGACAAAAGCCAGAAAGCGGATAACTCCACCTCAGGTTTGGATGATAAAGATTTATCAAATGATAACAGTGACAAGAAACTTGAAAAACCTTCTACTGAAGAAAAGTCGCAGTCTGCAAAAGAACAAGATGACATAGTTTCTCATGAGGAAGTAGGAAATGATAATTTGAAGAAATCGGACAATTTAGAGTTACCAAAGGATGAATCGCCAACTACTGTGGGGGAGTCAACTGACTCAAAAGTGGAGACAGGG
Organism: Pyrus communis; assembly: GCF_963583255.1. Taxonomy (NCBI): domain Eukaryota; kingdom Viridiplantae; phylum Streptophyta; class Magnoliopsida; order Rosales; family Rosaceae; genus Pyrus; species Pyrus communis. The sequence goes on along the minus strand of NC_084805.1, from coordinate 6,902,335 downwards.
CATCAAACAAGTTCTGAGAAGGAATCAGGAGAAGGAGCAGGAAAGCCTTCTGAACCTACAGAGGCAGTAAGGGATGTGGATATGTCTGATTCAGTTCCCTCTACAAAAAATGAGACTCAACAGCCAGTTACATCAAATTCAGTCGAGGAACCTCTTCAATCTGAAGAAGCATCAAAAGATGTAGATGTATCTAATTCTCTTGCTACAGAAATAAATGAGCCTCAGCCACTGGTTACTGCCAAATCACAAGAACCCCCTGAACGTACAGTGGTACCAAAGGATGTAGATATGGTGTGTGATTCTCAGACCCCACAAAAGGACGAGCCTCAGCAACCAGTTGCATCAAATTCGGTAGTTGAAAAGGGAGCAAGTACGTTCCTGTCTCCTCTTGTATCCTGAATTATTTATTATTATTTTTTTATCTGGGAATGGTTTTTTTGCATGCCAGTTATGGTTGGATAATTAATACTGTGTAACACATGAGCTGAAAAAAGGAAACAGTTTGTTCAACAAGTTGAGTTTCATGAATTCCAAGTTCAATGCCCGTGATATAATGATCTCCAGTTTGTTTATACTTTCCAGGTGAGGATCAAACTAAAGATGGTAAAATAGAAAAACATGACAGTACGGAGACAAAAGTGGGTCAGAAAATTGATAAATTAAAGCTTGCTGCAGTTTCTGCAGTGTCAGCGGCCGCAGTGAAGGCAAAGCTTCTAGCAGAACAGGAAGAAGATCAAATCCGACAACTTGCAGCAATGTTGGTGGAGAAGCAGGTCATCTAAAATGCCAAACCTACCTATTGTTTGTTTGCTATTAATTATAGAAGTTTGACTTTTTGAAGGTTTCTTCTGTATAACTGCAGGTGCATAAATTGGAAGCCAAATTAGGTTTCTTCAACGAGATGGAACATGTTGTAATGAGGGTAAGAGAGCAATTGGACAGGTCAAGACAGAAGCTCTACCATGAACGAGCCCAGATAATTGCATCCCGCCTTGGCTTACCAGGTTCATCTAGAGGCATGCCATCATCAATGCCTGCCAATAGAATGGCCATGAATATGGCAAACTCAAGTCCAAGGCCCCCGCTAGGCATAACTTCCCACAGGCCACCTATGTCAAGACCCACGGGGGCAGTAGCCCTGACTTCGAACCAGTTTTCAGCCACAACATTGGCAGGAAGTTCACTACGGCCTCCTAGCCAGGACAAACTTTAGTCAGTTGGGTCCAAGTAAACACCTGAGGGCTTATGAATAGATATTAATTATTCTCCTGCAGCCGTCATCAATTATATTTTGTACCGAGAGTGAGTTAGAGATGGGTGGACTTGTGGTTGCTCTGCTGCTACACTGAAACAGCCTTTGCCCACGCTGCTGACATTGCCATTTAGAAAACAGACAAGGGCTTTTCGGGGCAATCCTCAACAATCCACTTTGCGCTGTTTTGGATATTTCATTTCTAACCATGTAAACCTTATGAGGTGACAAGCTAAGCAAAGAGAAAAGGAAGGGTAAGTTGGGGAGGAAAAGTGTCTCATTTTTTATGTATGTCCACCGACCACCCTAATTTGCTTTAGGTATCAGTGAGCCTTGTGTATTTGAGTTTCTAATGATTTAGGGAATGTGTTGCAAAGTTTCTCTCTTCATGGCTTGACACCATTGACTTGTTTATTGTAATATGGAGACCAAAATATGCATTTAGAGTTTGTTATCTACCCTATGTAAGCTTTCATTCAAGTTAAATGCTGTTCATGGATTTCTTCTTGACTTCTACGGGCTTTCAGTGCCAACACAATTGACGGTCGGATTTGATCCAATGGGTCCTCGGCCACTTGGATCAAATCCGGTTAACTATGCGGATCCAAATCCGGTTAACTATGCTCCTCAGTGCATGTAGTGGATACTCAAAGCCTGTAGGTACTCAAGAAAAATCGTTGCTGCAATTGACTATTGGCTTTACCTATAGCATTGTTGCATTCTTGTCATTCACTAAAGTTGTTATGGCTACTAGTTTGCCCCAAAGCTCCCTTAAGTAACCTATAGGGGATACCATAGTTACCTGGCTTTGGAGCGGTTTCTACGTGTACAATACTCAAAATATGACTTATTGCGGAAGACAATTTTTTTGGAATCTCTAGAGCCGTGCTCGAATTTCCTCAAAGTGGTTAGAATCCCAAAGCTCTGTTTGGAACTTTGGATGATGAATTTCCAAAGTTTAAGGAGATTGATGAATTTCCAAAGTTTCAAGAGATTAAGATCAGGCTAGTATTGAATGGGTCACGAAACGTTGATACGAAAATTAGAAAAAGGCTAAATAGCCAAAATGGTTCCTGAGATTTGTACAACACATCACTTTGGTCCTTGAGATTGTCCACAATCCATCATTTTGGTCCTTCTGTTAAAAACTCCGTGAAGTGTCCCCGAGCTCTTGGCCAGAAGTTTGAGCAATTTTCAAAGCTTCGTAACTCAGTCGTTTCTTAACCAAATTCGACCCATAATATATCAAAATGAAGATAGAAAAGTGTAGAACAAGATTATATCTATTTGGAAGCCCAATGGTTGCCGGAGATGGCCGTAAAATAGCCTCAAATGTGACTGATCTGTGGGAAAACTAGAAAACTCGCCAGAAACTGGGTAAACTTTAAACGTTCATAACTTCTTCAATACTCAACGAAATTGAGTGATTCAAAACAAAAATCATACTTCTCGGCGAGATGAAGAGAATGGTAGCTTTCATGATTGCTAATTCACCGTATTTTGGCCGGAAAAAGGCTCGAAAGTGGCTAACTATTTTCGAGTTAGCCACTTTCGAGCCGTTTTCCAGCCAAAACATGGAGAGTTAGCCGTTGAAAAAGGTACCGTTATCTTCGTCTCGTTGAGAATTATGATTTTCGTTTTTGAATCACTCGATTTCGTTGAGTATTGAAGAAGTTATGAACATTTAAAGTTTACCCAGTTTTCGGCGAGTTTTCTAGTTTTCCAACGGACCAGTCAACTTTGAGGTTATTTTCCGGCCATCTTCAGCAACTATTGGGCTTCTAAATGTTATAATCTTGTTCTACACTTTCCTATCTTCATTTTGATATATTATGGGTCGAATTTGATTAAGAAACGATTGAGTTATGAAGCTTTGAAAATTGCCCAAACTTCCAGCCAAGAGCTTCGGAACACTTAGCGGAAGGACCAAAATGATGGATGGTGGACAATCTCAGGACCATTTCTATTGATTTTCAATCTTAAGGACCAAAGTGATGTGTTATGCAAATCTCAATGATCATTTTGGCTAATCCATGTGAACATTACACCAATAAAAGCCATGTACAAAAGCAACTTCTCGTAAAAAAATAAAAATTGGCACAACCCCTTTCGCTAGCCCAAGTGGTGAAGGTGGATTGGAAAATGGGTTCCTTTCACGCTATCATGACCGTAAAGTAAACCATTCCACATGAGAGATCTAGTTTGGGCAGGGAGATGGGTGTTGCAGACTAGCCGGAAATTCTCTCAAATTCTGGCCAGAGTTCGTATCATAACGCCGGAACTTTTCATTAAGAGGATCCGACAGGCATTCAGTATTTCTTGGAATAGAGAAGCCTGTCATCAACTATTTAAGATTATAGGCATCAAACCAGAAACGTGTAATCAATCCACGAAACTCATTACGATTAATGAAAACTGCATTATTCTCCTGAAAATACATGTTGCAACACCGTACCAGTTCTAACAATAATTGGATATCAACGGGCTGAAATCAAACATAACTTGGAAGGAAAGGCACCATACAACCTAGCTGAAAGAGAGCACTGATGAGGAGACCAATTTGTTTCCCACACAAACACAAATGTACAGTGTCACCCCATGCATACCAATAAATATACTTCCAAAGATGACTTATTTTTTACTGGAAAAGAATTCGGGTACAATATTTAACATTCGCATCCGCTTGACCTTGGCTGATTGCTGCTTCCAACGTCAATCGTATCCGGCAAGTATCTAAATGAAGCAAAATAAAAGAATATCAACATATGAGCACTGGAAAAATTATAACTCTCAAGGGTTGAATTAATCAGAATATCTACCCTCACACTTGCTAATACCAATGTTTAGCGAATGAAGTACATTACTATATACACTAACCATAAGTTTTCCAGAATATAGCACTCACAGAACTATAAGATGAAACGAAAGGACATCATGCAACACCAATTTTGATTATTTGAAACATTTTATATGTCAGTGGGACAGCTGTTATATTTGAGAATGTTAAACTAAGTTTTAAGGAAACCAACCAAATCAAAAAGGTTATCTGCAAAAACTAACCGGCACATTGCCCCTATGTTCAATTCCGTGGGAAAATATTTGCCTAGTATTAGATGATTCAATTTGTGATGCAAGTAAATGAAATGAACTATCAAAACACAAGCGGCATGTTCAGGTGCATTAGCATAATGTTCCTAGTTCAACTTACATTTCTTCCTCTTCCCCACTCTTCAGAGCATCCGTTGCTATGCACTGGAAAGCTTCTTCCACATTAATGCCTTCCTTAGCAGAGGTTTCATAGTATGGAATATTTCCTTTTGATGCACACCAAGCTCGAGCCTTTTTCTCTGAAACCTGGAAAATAAACAAATAAATGACATGTAGACTTGAAGCACATGGGATGGTTAATCAGATGTTCACGAGAGCTACGTGTGTGTGTGTGTAAGAGAAAGAGAAGATGAATTTTCTTTTCCAATTAGGGATGCATACCACTCTACTATTTCCACCATCTACATCAATTTTGTTTCCAATAACAACAAATGGGAAGTTTTCTGGATCTGAAGGACTTGCCTGCAAAAGACGTCGTCATCATCATAAGTTCAATTCCTATATTTTTATTACTAAATGGAAATGTAAGTTATCCAAAAAAAATGACATTAACAGGAAGAATTTGAAAGTTATGCAATTCTTAAGGAAGAAAAGAGTGAAAAAACCAGACACACCTGAATGAGAAATTCTTCCCTCCAGTTGTTAAGGTTATCAAATGACTTCATTGAATTCACATCATACACAAGAACACAGCAATCAGCACCACGGTAAAATGCTACACCAAGGCTTTGGAATCGTTCTTGGCCAGCTGTATCCCAGATCTGACAAAACAACAGAATATGGTCCGACTGTTAGGACGCAATTAGCCGCCAACTGATCCAAGAATATAAAAACATAAAAAAGAGTGCTGGAGAACATAGTGGAAGAAGTGGTTAGCTAAAATATTTTCTACAGTACCTATGAGGTTAGGGGCTTAACAAACACTCCCGGGATAAAATCATGATTAGGATAATCAACCAAGTGCTGAAAACATGTATTCTTTACATGAATTCTACTTGGTTACGCTAAAAACAAACTTAATACCTAGATTACAGTCTTCACCCAATAGCCATACAAGACCACTCATTTCACAGTGATTTCAAGAAATTAACAAACAATTCATCTCTCTGATAATCTGATTTCCATCAACGAACAGCTTGAAACCCTTTTTCTAATGTTCAAATCAATGTACTAGAGGAAGAGAGCAAGCAGAAGGGAGGGAGGGAGGAGAAGACAGAGAGAGGTATCAATTTACAATTAACGGGTCTATACATAAACTTAATTTGGTCAATAGATAAAAACCAAACCAGACTTCGTCTTTTGATATAAAAAAACCATAATATTGCCAACCTAAAACTGAAGTTAGGATATGCCAGCACATATAAACACGTGAAAATTTTATAGGAAAAGGAATAATTGAACAATACATGGCAGTCAACAATTATCAGGAAGGCTAACACATTTTAATAAGTGTGAAAATCTTAACCATGGTAACAGTTCGAGGGGAGAGAATGAAGGCATGGTGACAGTTCAGCTTGCTATATTAAAAATAGGGGTGAAAGTTCAGCTTCCTCAATAGTGAATGCAGATTAATAATTAATGCAATTTCTAGTCTTTTAAGGACAGAAGAATAAAAAGCAGTTTTAGCGAATCCTTCTCTACAGTAGCAGTAGAGAAAGTTTTGGATTTTACTTTCAGATACGCATCTAAAGGCATTAGAACTAAAGAAAACCTGTAAGGTGAAAAGCCTGTCTTCAAACTGCACTTCTTTGGTCAAAAAATCAGCTCCGATTGTCGCCTTGTACTGATTGCTAAACTTCTTGTTTACATATCTATACGAATCGTGTTAAAGGCAAACCCAAAATCCACTAAAGCAAAATTACTTCTACTAAACAACAGAAGCATCTTGCACAAAATTAGATAACCAAATACTCAAATTCAACATCCAAGCTGCCAAAGGATACTGATTCATCAAAGAAGTCTTCCCCACCCTGCAAATCACAAATCAAACAAACCCTTTTACTTTACCACAAAAACAAAAGGTAATTTTTATCCTAACAAGAATTCACAATTCAATTTCACTACACACCATCCAATTTCCCAGTTTAGAAAAAAAATAAAAAAAATTACTCAATTCCTAAATTGTACTAAGAGACCAAAATTAGGGTTTGAGATCACAGTGCATAAAGTAAGATCCAGAAAGATCCGCCCAATTTCAAAACATAAAACCCTAAAACGCACAAATAATTCAAGCAAAAAGAGAGGGAGACGGAGGGACACTGACCCGCTGTCGCCGAGGATGATGACCTTCAAGAGCGTTCTTCTCCGGGACGGCATCGTTTTGAGAAAAGAATTTGGAACGATCTGAGGAGTTGGGATGGTTCTAGATGTTTCTCTCTGTCACAGAAGAAAAGAGAAGATGGTCGGAGCGCGCAAGTCTTGTTAGACTTCCCTGGTCATACAAACCTGGAGCTGACCTGTACTTCTTTGTGAGCGATCGTTTATTTTCTTATTTATTACTCTCTTTTTCGGAATTTTGTTTTAGGGGTTTTAAACTTTTAGCCGACTTAACCTGGTCATAACTCATCTTCTTTAATTTTTTCGTCACATATTTTGACATAATATATAAAGTACTGGACTTAAGTTCATTTTAATTGCTCACAAGCTATCCTAACCAGCTCATTAGACAAGGTCTGGGTGTATTTTTGCTCACCATCTTAAAGTAATAGTGAGGCTCACCACTCTATTAATTACAGTTAGATTATTTAAGTTTCGAGATTTATGTAGTAGATAGATTAAATCAAATTCATCCAACAGTAATCAATAAGGTAGTGAGCAATATTATCACTTTACTGTGATGAGCCGGTACAACTTTGTCAATTTTCAACTTAAAACTATTACCCACACTATTGTTCTACTTTTTCACCTACTTTTTCATGAAAATATTAATGACATATTTATCCTTCTAGAAAAAGACTTTTAGACCTTTTTTCTTTTCACATGCAACCAAACACCCTCCTCTCTTGCCAAATATCCATAATCCAACAACAAAAAGTAGCTTGTTTGGAAACGGCTTTAAAATAGTTGAAAGTACTTTTTTTTTTCTTAAAAAAAAAAAAAAAAAAAAAACGTTTTTGAGTTCCAAAAACATTTGAAGTACTTCCTGCAAGAAGTACCGATTATGGGTTTATTGCACGAAACATTTCAGGTATTTTTTCTCGATTAGCTTGTATTCTTATTAAAGATTGGTGCCAAAAACAATTTTATCAAAAACGTTTTCAACAATTTTAAAAACACTTCCAAACGAACTCAAAAATCTCATAGACATGAGTCATGCCTAGCGACCAGCCATCAATCTGGGCTTTCCAAATATAATTTTGATAAATGAATTTTTAGAAAATATGACATTTTGATATCTAATCTTTGAAACCCATGTGTATTGTTGCTTCTAGTTTATTTAAAAAGTCAAGTTTGGTTGATTAGGTGAAATGATTGATCTGATTCCTCGAAGGAGTGGGGTCAATGACGAATCTGACGGAGGAGAAAGGAAGGAGGAGGGGGATGGAGGTTTTGGCGGAGGAGAGGTTCGACTGAAGAGAGAGTTGGGTGAAAACATTCGTGCTAGAATCGACGAAGAGGTCGAAGGAAGGGATGAGTGCGTGTTTGATGGAAGAGATGGCCCACAAACTGAAAAATAGACTAGACTTCCCAATCCCATACCCCCACAGTGCCCACACTCTTGCTCTCTTCGTCCCCGTTTCTCTCTCTTCCTCCCCTCCCATTTCTCTCTCTTAGAGGTTATTTAAGAAGTAAAAGTGGGTAAGGAAATAGAATTTCAATTTTTTTTTCTTTTTATGGTTAGTGAAATTATATGTGTGGAGAAAGAAAACAATGAGGTGAGTTTAGTTGTATTCTTTTTGGATCTGGCCCAATGCTACGAATGTTTTAGTTGTTAGATTTAATTTTCATAATTATTAGATTTTTTATTTTCAAGTTTAACCATTCACTTTCCTCGTCATTCAATACTATGTGCCATTGAAGGATTTTTCTTATTTTTATTTACCTTTGACAAAGAAAAACTTGAACGGTTAGTTCAACCAAATTTTTATAAATAAATTCTCCCTCAGATGTCGACGGAAATAAGATCTTTCACCTTATTAAAATTTATTGTTGCAAACTCAGTTTAGTGTTTCACTCCGGTGAGAACTCATTTAACTGTGGCAAAAATGACGTATTGTATTCTTATGTTGCTCACGAGATAAATATGAATAAAAACGGTAAATTACACTTTTATACCTCAAGTTTAGGGTCTATTTCAATTCATTACAACATCTTTAAAACATATCACTTTCACACCTTAACTACTATTTTATTTCAAAATAATACCTCCGTTAGATTTTCTATCCAATGGTCTGTTAAATGCTGACGTGGCTACCACATTTGTGCTGATGTGGCTGCCACGTGGCAAAAAAAAATAATTTTTTATACATTAACAATATTATAACATTAACCCTAAAATCAAAATTAAAATAAAAAAATAAAAAAACCAGAAAAACCTAAACCCAGATCCCCTTCCCCGCAACCCCACATCCCACCCCCTTACCCATCTCTCCCACTCTTCTTCTTCCTCCACACCAACCCCAACACGCTCCCTGACACCCTTTTTTCAATTCCCTCTTTCCCTCTCCCTCTTTAGGGGTTGAGTTTCGAATTCCAACCCTCTCCCGCCTCTTCCCCCACCACCCTCCGTCTCCCTCCTCCATGCGTCTCCTTCCCCCAAAACCCATATCCCCATCCACCTCTCCCACCTCAAAGCCCCCACTTTTAATCACTTCTCTGCCTTTTTTTTTTCACTGATTTTCTTAAAAACCCCTGCAACCCAAATACCTGCAAAACGACAACCCAAATACTTGCAACCATCGCCCAGGGGAAGGGAAAGTGGATCATCGGGGGGGGGGGGGTGGGAAAGGAACGGACGGGTTTGGTTTCTTCTTCTTCTTCTAGGGGAAGGGATTTTGTAAATAGGAGTTGCAAAGAGGTGAGGGGGAAAGAAGGGGATCTGGGTTTTGTAAACAGGGAAGAAGTTCAATGTTGGTCATGGTAGGGAAGAAGTTCAATGTTGACAAGGTAGCAAGGAGGAAGAATGGCAGCAAAGTCATTGATTTCGGGGCTTTGTGGGGCTTTAATGTGTTGTTGAACTCGGGGATTGCTGAAGCTTGAGGCTTCGTGGTGGCTGCAGTGTGTTGTCGAAGGTGAAGGCAAAGAAGATCCAGGGGCTGATGGATAGGGTTGGTGACGGGAGAAGGGGTGGGTGATGATGGGGGATGGGAGAATGGGGTGCTAGGGTGGAGAAGACAAAGTGGGTCGGGGAGGTGAACAGGGAAGAGGGAATCGGGTTCAGGTTTTTTTTTTTTTTTTTTTTTTTTTTTTTTTTAAATATTTAGAAGATTTAGGTTTATTAAAAAAATTTAAAAAATTTTTTTTTGCCACGTGGCAGACATTTGGCAGCCACGTCAACACTTAACAGATCAATGGATAGAAAATGTAACGGAGGTATTATTTTGAAATAAAATAGTACGTAAGGTATGAAAGTGAAATGTTTTGAAGATGTTGTAAGGAATTGAAATAGTCCTCAAACCTTAGGTATGAAAATGTAATTTACCCATAAAAAAATGGATAGAAACTTGAAATTGTGAAGAGGGGAGAGTTAGCAATTTATGAAAATTAACAAAGTTAATTGGTTAAAATAAAAGTTTAGGGTGGAAATTGACAATTGCTTACAAAACTCCAAAGGTAAAAATACTTTATTTTAATAACTATATTGGTGCATGTTCAATTTGAGTGACAATTTTTTAGTGCATCAACACAACGCCACATAGTATCACTAATTCTTTTATAATATTAACACGTAAATGTGTTAAGTATTGTCGTGCCTTATGCAATAGATTCATCTACAACGCTCATGCCCAACGCATATGGTTTGACAAAAGGATTTCAAGGGTGTTTCCGATCGACATGCAAGCGACCAAGTTCCTAACGAACTTTTGTTTAAGATTCACTAGAGATGGACACAGAATTCAGACTGATAAAGAAGCCTCATCTTGGTGACACATTAAGAATATTAAAATCCTTTGACTCAGAATGAGGTAAGGTGAAATAATAAATGGAAACAAAGTTATGGTCAACTTTTCATAGCAACATTTAGATTAATCTTTTCAAATTATGAACATAAGGATTTTGACAAAATATAACCTGATATGGATCTCATTCCTAAATTTTTACAAGGCATTCTATTTATAAAAAATGCAGCATGTGTACAAAACATTTGAAATAAATGTGCCTCTGACATTAAACTAAGAATTGTTTCAACCAAATGTTTATGTTTCCTTTTAGCAAGACCATTTTGTTGAGGAGAAGACTAAAAACATCTAATGGAAGCATTGAAATGATTAACAATAAATGCATAGAACTTGACAAAGATCTTAAAAACATTTGATTTACAAACCATTGAAAAATCCATACAAATCGAGAAAGTTCACCTACAAATCGAGAAAGTTCACCTATAAAGTTCCCTCTATAGATTTCTATGAGAATGACCCCACACATTTGAATAGATCTGTTGAGAAGTCAATGATATCATCCCTGATATCTTGGCTTAGTTTTAGGAAACTATTTTGTAAATTGTTTATAATTGATTTGTGAATTTCTGTAAAACCTAGAATGTAGGATAGGTTACCTATTTGGTTAGGTCTCTCTTTGTATAAAGACTCTCAGAAGCAATAGAAGAAAAATATCTTCTGCAAAATATTTGTAGTACGATTTTACATGGTATCGAGAGCTAGGCTGAAACCCTAGTTCCTTCCGCTGCCCTTTGTTCTTTGCTATTTTCACATAGCCTTTTCCGTCGACCTCCATGGCTACCGACGCAAGTTCTGGAAGCAAATTCAATGCTAAGGCTGATGCTTCCAATCCTCTTTTCATTCATCATTCTGACCATCCAGCCATGATGCTGGTTTCGAAACCCTTGAATGGGGATAACTATTCAACCTGGTCTCGTGCTATGAAGATCTCGCTGAGTGCCAAAAATAAACTTGGCTTTGTTGATGGCACTGTCCTGCAACCTTCTGTCAAGACCAATCCGGACGATCACGCTTCGTGGCAGAGATGCAACGACATGATCGTTGCGTGGATTATTAATTCTATTGACTCGGATATTGCTGATAGTATCCTATATATGACTGATGCTCATGCAATCTGGGAGGAATTGCGTGAGCGATATTGTCAAAGTAATGCTCCCCGAATTTTCCAAATACAACGGGACATTGCTTCACTTACACAAGATCAACTTTCCATTGCCGCGTATTACACGAAGATGAAAAGTTTGTGGGATGAATTGTCGTCCTACAGTGAATCTGTTTCTTGCACCTGTGGAGCACAGAATGAGAGGAACAAGTTGATGCAATTTCTTATGGGACTCAATGACTCCTATAGTGCTGTTCGAGGACAGCTCCTGTTGATGAATCCTTTACCTACGGTTCGTCAAGCCTATGCATCTATTTCCCAGGAGGAGAAGCAACGAAGCCTTGCTTCTTCTCGAGTTACTACAGACGTAGCAGCTATGGCAGTACGTCAACCTAGTTCGAAGTCTTCTAATCGCAAACCTTTGCATTGCACTCATTGCGATCAAGACTACCATACCATTGATACCTGTTATCAGCTTCATGGATATCCACCAGGACACCGTTTGCATAAAGTTAAACCACAGAAAGGAAACCAGCGACAAAAAAAAAGATCGGGGATCTTCCTCGGCGAACCATGTCTCGGAAAATGCAGCCACCAAAGAGGAGTTGCAGTCCGTCATGTCTGGACTTTCTGATGCCCAGTTTCAACAGATTCTACAAATCATGAATGGTCAGAGCCGTGAGGAACAGCCACAGGCTAATGTCGCTAAGACAGGTTTGTCGAACTCTCCCTTGCATCTCCATCGATGGATAATCGATAGTGGTGCAACGGATCATATCACTTCTTCACCAGAATTGCTTACTGGTGGTGTTAAAAATAAGAATATGTCTCCTGTTTTGTTACCCAGTGGAGAGCAAGCCCGCATACTTTCCATTGGCCATGTCCCTCTGAGTTCTACTTTTAAATTGCAAGATGTGTTGTGTGTGCCTACTTTTAAAGTAGATTTGATGTCAGTAAGTCGTATTACGAGTGGCTTACATTGTTCAGTAACTTTTTTTCCTTCCTGGTGCATTGTGCAGGACCTAACGACGAGGACGGTGATTGGTTTGGGTAAGCAAAAAGGCGGGCTATACTACTTGGTGGCCTTGGCTCCTGATCAGTCTAAGTTTCCTCGACGGTTCTGCAACCTTGTGCTTTCACCAACGGAGCTCTGGCATCGGCGTTTGGGTCACTTGTCATCCTCTCGTCTAGATTTCATGTCCAAACAGTTGTTACATTTCCCTTTTGCATCTAATAATGCTTGTGATATTTGCCCTTTAGCCAAGCAACATCGATTACCTTTTACTGTTAGTTCAATTTCATCTAATCAACCCTTTGTTTTGATTCATTGTGACATCTGGGGACCTTTTAAAGTTGCGTCTACTTCTCGAGCCAAATATTTTTTAACCATTGTCGACGATTATTCTCGCTTTACATGGATTTTCCTTATGCAACACAAACATGACACACAATCTCTTCTCAAGGATTTTTTTTCTTTTGTTAAAACCCAATTTAATACTTCTATTCGTAATATCCGTGTTGACAATGGTGGGGAATTTTTTTCCCTTCGTGATTTCTTTAAAGATCATGGAGTGATTTACCAACACTCTTGCGTTTATACGCCTCAACAAAATGGGGTCGTCGAACGCAAGCATCGTCATATACTTGAAACTGCTCGTGCCTTACGTTTTCAAGCTAATCTTCCCCTCCATTTTTGGGGTGAATGTGTGCTCACAGCCGTTCATCTCATTAACCGTCTTCCTACACCCATTCTTTCCAAGCAAACACCGTTTGAACGTTTGTATTCTAAACCTCCTACCTTTTCACACCTTAGGGTCTTTGGTTGCCTCGCTTATGCCACTGATGTCAATGTCACTCACAAATTTTCTCCTCGTGCCCACAAATGTATTTTTTTGGGATATCCCATTGGTCAGAAAGCCTACAAGTTATATAACCTCACCACTCGCCAAATTTTTACCAGTCGTGATGTTGTCTTCCATGAAAATATTTTTCCTTTTCACACATCCCCTTCTTCATCTTCCCCTCAACCTGTGTCTTTCTCCAACCCACTTCTTGAACCTCCTTCACCTGATCCCGTGTTACCCTCGGTCATCCACCCCTCTGACCATATACTCTCTGTTGAGCCGACCTCTTTCGCTGATGCCGAGTCTCCCGCGCCTCCTTCTCCTGCACCGCTACCTGCATCTGCTGTTCCTGACCTCACGCTGTCCGTGTCTGAGCCTGCACCTGCACCTGCTCCGGCCCCGGTGCTCCGTCGTTCCAGCCGCCATTCTTCTCCGCCACCCAAGTTACGAGATTATGATTGTCCTACTCTCAAGCTTACCCAACCCCATCCTCCATCGTCTTCGTCGTCTGGTCGCACTCCAGGTACGCGGTATCCACTCGGTAATTACCTTACTTACCATCGTTTCTCACCCACACAACAATCTTTCCTTGCACATATTACTCAACAGGTTGAACCTCGGAGTTATGAGGAAGCAGCTCGTTTTCCTCATTGGCAAGCTTCCATGGCTTCCGAATTAGCTGCATTGGAAGCCAACTGCACTTGGTCTCTTACTCCCCTTCCCCGTGGCAAAACTCCCATTGGTTGTCGTTGGGTTTACAAGATTAAGCATCGTTCTGATGGCTCCATTGAGCGTTATAAGGCACGTTTAGTTGCCAAAGGATATACCCAGCTTGAGGGTGTTGATTTCCATGACACGTTTTCTCCCACTGCCAAAATGGTCACTGTTCGCTGTTTGTTGGCTCTTGCTGCTTCTCGGCAGTGGTCTCTTCATCAGTTAGACGTTCACAACGCTTTTCTTCATGGTGACCTTCATGAAGAAATTTATATGACTCTTCCTCCCGGTCTTCGGCGACAGGGGGAGAACTTGGTTTGTCGCCTTAGTAAGTCTTTATATGGGTTGAAACAAGCCTCTCGTCAATGGTTTGCGAAGTTTTCTGAGGCCATTCAATCCGCTGGTTATGTACAATCCAAGTCCGACTACTCTTTATTTACTCGGAAACAAGGCAAGTCCTTTACAGCTCTCTTGATTTATGTTGATGACATTTTGATTACGGGAAATGATTCGAGTACTATTGATGCCCTTAAACAATTCCTTAATGGTCGTTTTAAAATCAAGGATCTTGGTGATTTGAAGTACTTTCTTGGGATTGAAGTATCACGTTCTAAGAAAGGGATCTTTATTTCCCAACGGAAATATGCTTTAGAAATATTGAAAGATGGAGGTCTTTTGGGAGCTCGCCCCGTCGACTTTCCCATGGAACAGAATCTTAAATTATCAGACAATGGTGCAATCCTCAAAGACCCGGCAAAATATAGAAGATTAGTGGGGCGTCTGATATACCTAACAATCACTAGGCCGGATATAACCTATTCCGTGCATGTGTTGAGTAGGTTTATGCATGAGCCTCGCACACCACACATGGAAGCAGCTCTTCGGATTTTGAAATATATCAAAAATACACCTGGACAAGGTTTGTTCTTCTCTGCGGAAAATGATTTAGTCTTAAATGCATATTGTGACTCGGACTGGGCAGGTTGTCCAACAACACGAAGGTCAACTACGGGGTATTGTATTTTTTTGGGCGCTTCATTGGTTTCTTGGAAGTCAAAGAGACAAAAGACTGTGTCTTTGTCATCAGCAGAGGCCGAGTATCGAGCCATGGCTGGAGCTTGTTGTGAATTATCATGGCTACGATGTTTACTGAATGACCTAGGTATACTACATCAAAGACCGGCTCTGCTCCATTGCGACAATAAAGCAGCTCTTCACATTGCTGCTAACCCAGTTTTTCATGAGCGAACCAGGCATATAGAAATGGACTGTCACTTCATCCGGGACAAGATACAAGATGGTTCAGTTGTCACGAGATTTGTTCCTTCCTCCAATCAACTTGCAGATGTACTCACGAAGCCATTAGGAAAGGATACTTTCTCAAAGATCATTCACAAGTTGGGAGTTCTCAATATCCACTCTTCAACTTGAGGGGGAGTGTTGAGAAGTCAATGATATCATCCCTGATATCTTGGCTTAGTTTTAGGAAACTATTTTGTAAATTGTTTATAATTGATTTGTGAATATCTGTAAAACCTAGAATGTAGGATAGGTTACCTATTTGGTTAGGTCTCTCTTTGTATAAAGACTCTGAGAAGCAATAGAAGAAAAATATCTTCTGCAAAATATTTGTAGGACGATTTTACAAGATCAACAAAAAAATTTACTTTTATTGTCTTACAGAAAATGGCATGTAATTTACTCAGTTTTCGATGAATACAAGCAGAACAAATCGAAGGATAAGAATTTATACGAAGGAATTGCGCAGTCTGCAACACTGCCTTCAACACTTCTTCAGATGGATGTCCCACCCTTTTTGTGCCAAACTGAAGCGTTGACCTTCTTTCTAATAAAGGCAACACATCTACCCAAATTTGCAGCAAACGAATTGGAAAAGATATTAACTAGAATTTTGAACAGCTCCCCCATCATCACTCATTCTTTGGTTCAAAATCACTCAAGTTGCCTTGTCTTGTATGAAAAACATCACATCATCACAAATAAACCATAATCCATTATCTTTGCATAATGTCTTAACAAATAAGAGATTCATATTGATTGGCACATGTTAAACTTTGTGTAATAAAAGAAAGTGAAACCTTCCTCACTACCAACAGTTATTTTGACATCACCACTATAAAGTGCAACTTAAATCAGGACATTAACGTTTGCTATCATATGGTCAGTTGCACTTGTGTCGACTACCCAAGTATCAAAAACCATGAATATTAGGAATAAATTTAGAGACATTTTTAGCAGTATTAACACCATTAGAATTGCGAGCAGCCATTCCAACTAGAGATGTAGGTGGAGCAGAACCTTGGTATGGGTAGTTATTTCTGTGATAACATTCTAGAATAATGTGACCTTTCTTTTCAAATATTCGACAACCACATAGCTACCAGGAGAATGACTACCATTTTCGTATATAATTTAGTGTTATATGGCCCCTTTTGAAACATGTTTGACATGCAGGAAACATTGGAGATTTATAGTTGATACTAGAAATTATGTCCGCGCATTGTTGCGGGATTGAAAATTATATGAAAGATTATGTTTAAAATATATAAAAATGGTGTTACAAAAGATTAATGATATTTACATTAAAAAAGTTGAGTAGATTGTTATATCAAAATTTGACCACAGGTAGACCATGTGGTTTTGGATCGATATTAGTACACTTATATACGAAAAATTACGAAATATTGTGCTATTTTCCACTATTCAAATCGATGCATAATAGTTATCGTTAACAGAGTTCAAATAACGTTTGATTCTTCAATGTTTCACCCATAAAATTCCAAATCTATAAACACAAAAACGCAAAACAAAGAAAAATTACCCATAAAACCGATGTGTGCAGCCATGCTTCTCTGGCATCTTTTATCAAGCAGGTGGTGGGCACTAAAGCATTCAATTCAACATAATTGAGCCCATCTACACTTGTTTATCCACTGAACAAAAGATACACTATGAATGTAAATGTTGTTTTTAAACTCAAATCGACCGCGTAAAATTACATTCTTAACATGTTTCGGAAATTTTATTTCATTAAGTGATTTCAAAATTCAAAAAATTGAACAAATAAGAACAGAAAAAAAAAATATGAAAAATTACATTTGGAAGAAGTGGAAGACAAAATTACGTTTTTAGGTGTTTGTGTTGCCCAAATGAAGGAATAAACATACCATCCCAGGAAACTCGTGCATCCTGTCTATGAAGCTTGCTGGCTCTCTGTGTTCATCACCTGTAATTAAGAGTCTAGACCCACTACTTTATCAGTAAACAAATAAACATAGTAAAAAAACCAAAATTACCTAATTGGAATAATGGCAACAATTGACAAACAGAAGAAGCCGTAATGATTCAACAGTTCAGCGTCCACAACCTGAAATTTTTACTGAGTTCATATAGCTAAAGGAGCAATCAAATTACTAAATTGTAAAGAAAAAATTTCACAAAAAAGTATCCAATAGCACATCAGATAGTAAAATTGGAATTAACTATTGCATTCTACAAGATGGCATCAAGATAGATGTGTAAACAATATGATGGGCTTTTGGAGAACCTGCAATCCTTAGAAATTGTTGTAATTCAAGCCCAAGTAGTTAAGATGCTTCAAATGGAGCAAAAAAAGAAAAGAAAAAAAGATTTATCTTACCACCCAGCCAAGTATTACTGTTGTAGAAATCCCAATCAGAAAGGTGGAAATCTTGCTGAAATCTGGGATTAGTGAGGTGAAGTTGAAGGATCTTGATCTGCCAAACAAAAATTGAAATGGAGATACATCCGATATCTTTGAGAGTTTGTCTGTTTGTAGTTCGGAGAGAATAGAGTCATTGTCTTTGGGGTTTAATAATCTTTCATGCCATTTTATAGAAGATCATGTTAGAAAGTTTAGAAATTTAAACCACCTTTATCTTTTTGGAAGTTCAATATCAGGTCTCATCCCAGTTTAATAGAACTCTTCCAGAAAGTATTGGTCAACTCAAATTGTTGATTGAATTAGATATATCTCGTAATTCATTGAAAGATAATTAAGTTTGATCTAATCTTTGTTATGTGATATATTAAGTTTGATCTTGAAAGCCTTCAGATCTCAACTTATTTCTAACAAAGCCTTCAGACCTCATCTTATTGAAGTGCTTCAATGCGTTGTCTGAAAGTAAAATTGCAAGTGCAAGCCCCTCGATTTTTGGCACCGCTGAAACACAGACAAATCTTTGTACAATTGGATTATGAACCAAGTGTAAAAATTGGTGAAGAAGAAAATGAACCTGTTTTATCACAGGACTCAACACAACAATCTCAAACTACACTCAAATGTTACTCCTCAGCTTCATAGACGCGAAGAAGCCTTCCAAATAGACCCAAATCCTAGACTTAGACACAGAAAGAGAGACAAATATTTGGAAATTTTTTAGACAACAACGTTTTGGGATGACGACTCTCACAAAAAAGAGAACACCGTTTAAAAGCGAGAGAGCACAAAGCAAAACGAAAACGAAAACGGAAGTTAAAACGAAGGAAGATGCGGTCGAAAACGTTTGAGAAAGAGAAAGAGAAAAGAATTTGTGTACTAAATCAGCTTCTTTATGAGCAGTGTGAAATTAAGTCTTTAGTTGATTTAGTCGAAATATTGACATAGATACAAACCTCTCTTGTAAACAATTCCAAGCTTCTTAAGAAGTCTTGCACCCAATGACACGATCCATTGCTTCATTCGAGTGTGTAGCGATCAACAAACTCTACAATGCTAAGTATTTTTTAATTTATACAGGATAAAGTACAAAAAACTACCTCAACTATTGGTGTCACGACACTTTCATACCTCATCTTTTAACATTGACAATGTCATACCTCATTTTTAGAATTTGGTCCAATGTTATACCTTCCGTTACTTGGCCGTTTACTTTTCAGTTAAATGCTGACATGACTTGATTCGGGACCCACTTTCTATTAAAAATTTAATAAAATATTATTAAAAACTAAATCCCTCTGTTCGTTCGTTCCTCCTCTCTCTCTCTCCCCCCATCTTCATCTTCTTCCCTTCTTAATCTCCAACCAAAAAAATAATAATAATAATTGAAAACCCATCAAACCTCCCGGTGGAAGAAGAAGAAGGAGAAGGAGGAAGAAAAAAAAAATTTTGAAAACCCACCCCCCGGGGAGCGTGCGCGGAGGAAAAAGAAAGATAAGGAGGAAGAAGAAGAAGAGTAAAAAGAAAAAAAAAAAAAAAAATCTAACCCAACCCAGAAAGAAGAAAAAAAAGAAGAAAAAGAAGAAAAAAAAACAAATCTAAAGTGAAACCATTTCGTCCCCCCCCCCCCCCCAACCCAACCCCCTGCCAACCCTAAATTCACCATTCTCATCCATTCGCCACATCATCTTCAGCACCCATCCTCCACCTTCTCTGCGCACCCATCTTCCCATCGACGGGATTTGGGGTTTTTTTTTTTTTTTTTTTTTTGGAGGGGGGGGGAGGAGAAGATGAAGATGGGGAGAAGAGAGAGGAGGGGGAGGGGGAGGGGGATGGGGAGGGCAGGGTTATTTTGTTTTTTTACTTTTTATTATTATTTTAATATTTAAAAAATATTAATAATTTTTTAATAGAAAGTGGGTCCCGAATCAAGTCACGTCAGCATTTAACTGAAAAGTAAACGGCCAAGTAACATAAGGTATAACGTTGGACCAAATTCTAAAGATGAGGTATGACATTGTCAATTTTAAAAGATAAGGTATGAAAGTGTCATGACACCAATAGTTGAGGTAGTTTTTTGTACTTTACCCTACTTTATAAGCAGCAATGATCTCTCTAGTTATTCCAAAATTGAGACTAATGTAGTACTTTGGTGGACTTTGTGACTCACCATTAAAAAAATAAAAATGATTATAATCTCTAAGCGTGGATTGGAACTAATAATTCCATTTAACAAAACTAACATTTTGCAACTTAAAGGTGATCATACCCAACAAACTTTCAATCTTAATAGTATTAGAAGCCATAATGACAACAACTCTAACAAAAATTTGATTAAAGAGATGTCTTGTATAAGAAACAAATGACTCAGAGAAAATCTTCACAACACAATCAATTACAGTTCAAAAATTGCATCAAGAAATTCAATCTTCACATTTCTGGCTTCAGCCTTAATAATGTGTGAATCAAGACATAAACCTTAACAAAATCCTCAAGAAATAACAAAAAGAAATGGTATAGGCCATCAAATCTTTCAGGAACAAACGATCAATGGTGGAATTGACCTTAAAATTAAGAAAACATAGAATGAAATATTCACTGCGACATTTAATCAAACACCTTAATGCAGAAATTATGATAGAACCTAAGAAATACTTCTTAATCAAGAACCCAAATCCTCAAACCTTTGAGAAACCACAACGTCAAACCATCTTGACATCAAAGAAAACACATAGAAAAGATTGACACCGAGAATCGACTGTCGGCGAGTGATACCAGGATAAAATGTATCAAAAATGCAAAATCGAGAAGCAAAAAAGCTATGGAAGAAGAAGAGGAAGAAGCAGAAAGAAGAAATGAGAAACTACACTTTTGTTATTTCAATTGATGATGACTCTGTACAATTATAGAGTGCTTGAAAGCTTTCATAACTCCTAAGCAAGTTTAACAGCTTCTAACAACCTTAACAGATTTAGCTACAGTAATAACAAAATTCTAGTAGACTTTAGATGATGTGGCAGCAACCAACTACAATCGACACATAAGAGTTAGTAATCAAAGGTATGCTCGTATTGGTGACGTTATTGTTGTTGTACTCAACGAAGCAGTACGAAGTAAATCTCTAAAAGAAAGATCCTACTTTTACAATTGGTAGGTCACCAGGTTATTCAAATAAGTTGTACTTTCTATGATTTTCCCATGTTACAACACACGAACTCATACATTGGGATAAACCTTCATCGGTTTAGAGTTGGAGGATCTAAACGATCTTAAAAAAAAATCTTTTTGTAGTAAATTGACTAAAAAAAGGAATAAATTTCAATTTAAGTTATATTTTATTTTACAAGTAATGACAAATGGTGGAAAATTTTGTAAGACCCTTACGTGAACTTGCATGCCCTAGCCTCCACACACGTGCCGATGTCCACTCTGGTCCTATTAAATGTGTGCATATGGAAATTTTAAAAGAAGGAAAATAAATAAATTTGTTTGTTGTTAGAATGAATACGTTCATAAAAAAGTTCATGTTAAGGACATGAAATCAAATTGTATAATAAATGTATTTCAGTGTCAAAGGAAAAGTTTCCATAGTAATACCAATTTACTAATAATTTAATTGGAAGTGACAATTGTACAATTTACATATATAAGTATGAAAGTTTGATTCTAAGGACTGATGTATAAGAAAGAAAATATTCCTAGTCAAATTTCTTTGGTTTCATTTCAACTCCCAGTTGCAAGTTTCAGAGTTAAAGCACAAGCCGAGATTAACAAAGATCACTAGAAGCTCTTGCCAAGGTATGTTTTTCAACTTTTTTTTTATTTTTTTATTTTGAATGTATTTCTTTGAATTTATTCTATTTCTTGTATTTTTAGTATGGACAATATTGTCTCGAACATAACTATGTAAATACTCTTATGGCGTGTTTACCAAACGGGTTAGGAATGGGGAGAAATAGAATTGCACGCTTTCCCAAGCATTCTAACATTTACTAACATTTTGGGAATAAGAAAATATGTGGGGTCCGTCTATTGAGATTTTGTTAGATTTTAATGAATTTATAAATTCACGGATTTTGATAGAGTTTAATTGATTTGTAGAGATTTCATGTAAAATTCTGATTCAATTCCCTCGAAATTTCATGGGAAGAGACAAGATTTATGGATGTTTAAAATACACTACGAATCTTCAATTCCCTCAAATTCCTCAACTTTTTAAAGTTCTCTAAAACAAATTCCTAATTGAATGCACCTAGAATGTTATAAACTTCTCTATCATTCTGATTGAATACATCCGAATTTCTAGGATGTTGATAAATTATCTTAAAATCCTTATTGTATACAAGTTAAATTTCAGAGAATCACTTAGAATCTCAATTGAATACCCTAGATTCATTAAAAGAATTAAAATTCCTTAAAATCTCAATTGAATACATCCTCTTGAATGAATGAGGTATTTCGATTCCGAGGATAACGCTCCATCTGGAATCAAACCTTTCTTCCCAAAACGCCATCATTTTCTCGTTGGCTCTGCCATTCTCTCCAGCAGCTATCTACTCCTCTTGTTCTCATCATCTAACACAATATCCCTAGCTCCCCTCCTCTGCCTCCTCTCGCTTCCCCACCTCAAAATCCTCCACATCCTCCTCCATCGGATTCGGCGAATCATCACAAGAGGATCCAGAGGACTCGCTGTCACTGACAACCCCTTTTTCCTCTCTACAACAGTGTGCGGTCCACTCTCTGTAACAACGCCTTCATCGAATCCAACTTCAATAGCAAGTTCATCAGTGTCTTGTTCACCTTCAACCACTCCTTGGTATCCCTCCTCATCAATTCCATTGCCTCCCACTTCAAAATCTACTTCTTGATCTCATCAATCTCTACTCTGATAGCCGCGATTAGATTGGATTAAAAAGGGGTAGGGAAGATAAAGCCGGGGTCAAGTCCAAAGACGTGGTCACAAACTTGATTAAAAAGGATTAGCACATAAAATAAAAAGAATAAAAAGGTTTAATAGTTGGGGAGATAAGGTTAGAGACGAGTACTTCTCACAAACACAAAGTAATAAAAATAAAAGAATAAATTTTTTATTAAAACTCAAAAATAATTAGCACATAAAATAGATTATTTAATAAGGGATGTTTTAGTAATAACATTAGTTTTCGTTTTGATGCTTGTAAGTTAGTAAACAGGTTATATTGTTCAATAGCATTCATACTTTGATTCCAGACAGTTTTAGTAGACAATTTCAACAAGAATGTGATTCTAATGATTCCACCTCATTCCTATTCCTCCTCAATTCAATTCCTCCAAATCTGATTACAAATTAGTAAATGAGCCACTAGTGGTATGAAAACTAGTCAATTTTAAGTGTGAAATTTTATCTTAAAAGGCAGTAATTTGCAATGTGACCCCTATTTTCAAGTGTAGACTATTGTGTCCTTTGATGTGGAACTACTTTGCACATCTTTTTTTTTATTTGTATTAAGCCAACTTGCACCAACACCCAAGCCAAGGTGCCATCATTTAAAACAAGTTCATGTTTGAACCCCTTGTTGCACCTAGTATTCCACCTCTAGGATGTCTTTAAACCATGCTCCACTAGAAACTTAGTATTCTAACCTTAAGATTTCCTTGAGCGCTGCTCCATAAGATTGATCCACCGTTTTACACTGATCAAGAATTTGCTTGAGTTTACATTGAGCATTAGAGTCTTTTTCACCATGTGTCTTCCACACCTTGAGCATGTGTACCTTAGCCAAAACCAAGATTTGATACCAAATGTCGTGTACTATAATAACCAATGATATGTGGAAGTGACATGTGGCATGATCTGGTGTGTCAATGTTGTTATAAAGTAGTTAAGATAGGTATAAGGATTGAGTTTGTTAAGAAGGATAAAAGTGTAATTGTATGAGTTAGTTAGAAGGGTATTCATGTAATTGTGGACTGTGAGTGGTTTCTAGATATAGCCATTTAGTTCTTACTATTGTAAGTAAGCTTTGTGTAATGAAACATTCCTATCGAAAATACTGTTACATTCATCTCTTTCTCTCTCTTCTACATTTCTCTTTCTTCTTGCTCTCTAAAGCTTGATTTCTTAGTTTGTTAAAGTTGTTCATATGGTGTCAAAGTTGGGAAGGCTTGTTATCGCCACTGATCTCTAAGTTTCTTTCACTGCTAATCAATTTCTGACGTTCTTATCGCATGAAAGTTCTAGGTTTTCAAGTTTAGAGGTTCCAGATTACAGAATCAAGGTTGGTGTTAGTTGATTGGTGTTCATCGTATGAATTGGATTTCTCTCAGGTGACAGTGTTTTGATTTCTGAATTGATTGTTGTAGTATTAAAGAATTCAAGATATCGAGTTTGCTAATTGAAATTTAGGGATCTTCTGTGATTCAATTGGTTATTATAAACTAGTATGCAGTCTTCTTTGTGATTTTCTTTCAAAAGAGTATCATTCTCTCATAATTTGTGCGAAAGTATCATTCTTTCGAGAATTGTTGATCGGTTGTTGTTATCAGTTTTCTTAAAAAGTTCATTTGTGAGTTCTTGTCAACAGAGTGTCGTTCTCTCATATTCTGGGTGAAAGTATCACTCTTTCAAGTCTCAATAAGTTACGATTTAATTGTTGAGTGTTATTCTCACTGTGTCAAGAAAGTATCATTCTTTATTGATCAAGAAAGTACTAGTTCAAGAATTTGTCTGTGATATCAGAAGATTTAATCATGGCTGTTACAAATGTTAAAATTGAAAGTTTGCTAGGAATGCTTACTATAAAGTTGAGAGATGATAACTTTGCTAAATAGTTATTTCAATTCAAGTCAGTTATGAAGGGATACAAATTATGTGATCATTTTAATGGTAGTAATGTGTGTCCTCCAAGATTTTTTATTCATATTGATACCAGGGGTGACTTATGAATTAACTGCTGCTTATGTTGCTTAGGAATCTACTGATTTGGCACTACTTAGCTTATTGCTTACTACCTTATCAGAAGAAGCTATAAAATATGTTCTTGGTTGCAAAACTATTGCAGAAGCATGGTCGAATCTTGTCGATAGATATGAATCTGTTTCTAAATCTCAAGTTAATCATCTCAAGACTGAGCTTCATGCATTCCAAAAAACAGTTGATTCAATTGACAGATATTTCTTAAGATTGAAGAGTATCAGGGAATAATTGAATGTTGCAAGAGAAAGTGTTTCTGACAATGACATTATCATTGTAGGTCTTGCTGGACTACCAAAAGAGTATGCAATTATTAGAACTATAATATTGGCAAGAGAGACATCCATTACTTTAAAAGAATTTCAAGCACAACTTCTTGGTGCTGAGAAGGAAATTGAAGGAGAAGCAAATATGATTTCTTAAAGCTTCTCTACCATGTATGTGAATGGTTCCAATTCTGTCTCAAGAACATCTTCTGGTTCATGTTCAGGTTCTACATCCAACCTATAGGACATAGTCACATTTCATCAACCACTGGAGGTACTATAATTTAAGTTCCTTATAATGGTCATCCACAGCCGTATCCATCTGCTCCACCAAGTTCATACCCTCAATCATATCCACCAGATTCTATTTCATTTTATCCACCTCCTTATGGTTATGGGTTTATGGGAAACAATGCTAGTCCAAGACCTCAGTTTGGGTCACAGCCTTTCAATGGTGGTTCTAATTACAAAGGGAAAAACTTTAGATCAAGTATTGGTTTCAAACGAAATAATTATAACTCTAGATGATCATCTAGCTTTCAATTGGGAATTCAAGGCAAAATAAATCAAAAGTGTGGTATAGTAATACTGAAACTGGATCAACATTGGTGATTGAATGCCAAATTTGTAATAAAAGAGGTCACACAGCTGTGAACTACTTCAGAAGGAACACAAACACTTCATCTTCTGGATTTGTTGTGGAATGCCAAATTTGTGGGGAAAAAAGACATTCAGCTTTGGAGTGTTATCATAGAGGCAACTATGTTTATCAAGGATAACCACCACCATAGTCATTCAATGTTATGGCAGCACATCAATCAACTGAATTTATTCCTCATGATGCTTGGATTCTTGATTCTGAAGCACCACATCACATCACTGTAGATGTCAATTCTCTCAATCAAGTGACACATTTTGAAGGTTCTGAAACAATAACAATTAGGAATGGCATTGGCCTACCCATTGCTAACATTAGTTCAACTACTCTTGAGACTAAGTCTAGTGAACTTCTTCTTAAAAATGTGCTACATGTACCAAACATTTCAAGGAGTTTATTATCTGTGCAACAATTATGTGATGATAATCATAGCTGGTTCATTTGTGATTAAAATGTATTCTTTGTGCAAGACAAAAAGATAAAGGAGATTTTGTATCAAGAAAAGAGTAGTCCAAGACAACTGTTTCAAATTCCTGTGTTCAAGAATTCAAAGGGTTTACAATCTTCAGTACAAGGTTCATCAGGCTATCTTGGATAGTTGGTAAAATCGAATCTCTGGCATCAAAGAATGGGTCATCCAACAAATGAAATAATTGCTGCAATGTTGAAAAAATCTGGTATATCTGCTGAGTTAGACAATAAACATTGTATGTGTGGTCAATGTATCAAGGGAAAAATGTCTAGACTTCCTTTTACAGTTAGGAGTGATAAATGTAGTTTACCCTTTAAGACGGTTCATACTGACATTTGGGGACCATATCCTGTAAAGTCCTTGGAAGGGCATAGATATTATTAACTTTTGTAGATGAATACACAAGATATTGTTGGATATTCCCACTTATCAATAAGTCTGATACATTTGTTGTGTTTGTGCAATTTTACAATTTTGTATTGAATCAATTTGGCATCTCTACTAAGTGCATACAATCTGATGATGGAGGGGAGTATGTCAGTCATTCTTTTGAGTCATTTCTTGCTGCAAAAGGAATAGTTTAGATGATCAGTTGTCCTTACACCCCACAACATAATGGTTTAATTGAAAGAAAACATAGACATATAGTAAAGACGATCATTACCTTGCTTGCAACTGCTGGATTACCAATTGAGTTTTGGTATTATGCTTGTACTCACTCAGTTTTTTTAATCAATAGAATGCCATGTAAGACACTCTCAATAATGTCATCATATCACAAACTGTATGCAAAGCCGCCAGAGTCGAAGTCTTTGAAAATCATTGGTTGTACAATCTATCCTTGGTTAAGACCATACAATTCAAATTGCAATCAAGCTTTGAAATGTGTATATTCTTAGGTTATTCTATGGGTTACAAGGGAGTTATTTGTACAATTTCAAATCCAGAAAGTCATTATATCTAGACATTGTTTTTTATGAGACTGTATTTCCTTATACAAAGTATTATTGTCAAGATCAAACACAAAAAGGTGATATTGGTGTTTCTAGTGCAAGGACAATGGCCATTCCAGTTCCAATTCCAGTAAGGTCTTTGGTTAATGATACCACAAGACATCAAAGCCATTATGTTGATACACTATTTTCATTTCCTTAGTCTAATGACAGAGTTGTAAATAGTTTAGCATCAGCTGGGGTTCAAGACAGACATTAATAGTATCTAGAACATCATATGGGATTCAGGCTAATACAGAGAATTCTCCAACATCAACTTTAAGAATTCAGGAATTTGAAACACATCCATCAACAAGTCATACTCTTTCCAATCCTAGTGATACATCTCCTTTGCTTTATGTCCTAGATTCATCACAACTACAGGTAATCCTCCCATTTTCAGCAAGTACTACAATCATTGATCAGTCTAATGCTCAAGATAATTGCATTCATACTAGATTATAGACATAAGTTATATCAAGGAGAGATTATTCTTCTTTCTTAGCAACTTTACCTGAGTTATCATCCTTGCACTTTGACAATTGTGTTGAATATGATATGGGAATCAATACATGTGGTTTTTCCTTCTTGGCTGATATAAGTGAAGTTGAGGAACCAAAACATTTCAAGCCTGCATCCAGAATAGTTCAATGGCAACAGGCAATGCAAGAGGAATATGATACATTACAAGCTCAAGGAACATGGAAATTAGTTTCTTCTCCATCCAACAGAAATGTAATAGAGAGTAAGTGGGTATATAAATTCAAAAGAAACCCAGATGGTAACGTGTCAAGGTATAAAGCAAGGCTAATGGCACAAGGCTTTAGTTAACAAGAAGGTTTAGACTATTATGAGACTTTTAGTTTTGTGGTTAGGCATACAACAATGAGGATTATTCTTACTTTGGCAGCTCAATTTAACTGGGACTTGAGACAACTGGACATTAAAAATGCATTTCTTCATGGTGATCTAGAGGAAAGGGTGTATATGAAGGTGTATATGAAGCAACCAAATGGTTTTGTAGGTCCAACACATCCAAATCATGCTTGTAGACTTATCAAATCCTTATATGGCCTAAAACAAGCACCAAGGGCATGGAATTAAAGTTTACAAGTTTTCTTCCAACACTTGGTTTTAGAGCTGCATTATCAAACTCCAATTTATTTGTGAAGAGTGATGGTGAAGATGTTATTCTACTTTTGTTATATGTAGATAACATTATTCTAATTGGTTCAAGTACATCAAAGATTCAATCTGTAATCACAGATCTTCCTTCAGTATTTGACCTCAAAGATAAATTAACATATTTTTGGGGCTGCAAATTTAGTATAAACCTGATGGTTCATTAGTGGACAATCAATCTAAGTATGCAAATGAGTTCTTAAAGAAAGCAGGAATGGAGACATGTAAACCAATATCTACTCATCATGAGGTATTTGCAGGGAACAACATAATGTGGTTTCAAGTATACTAAGTTAACTGATTTCAATGTTGAAGCTTATTCACATTCTGATTAGGCAGCACATAGTAATACAATGAGATCCATTACTGGTTTTGTTGTATATTTGGGTTCTAATCCAGTGTCATGGCAATTCAAGAAACAATCTACAGTTTCACGGGGTTCAATAGAGGCGAAATAGAAGGCTCTTGCACATTGTGCAGCTAATGTATATTGGATTCAATCTTTACTCAAAGATATTCATCAGTCTATTGCTATACCACCAAAATTGCACTGTGATAACTTGTTTGCTCTAGCATTGTGCTCTAATCTAGTATTCCATTCCAAAATTAAACATCTTGACACTAATTTCCACTTTGTCAGAGAGAAAGTTCAAAAGGGAGATCTTGTAGTTCAGTATATACCTACAGAGGAACAGGTTGCAGATCTGTTTACTAAAGGACTTCACAGTCTAACATTTGTCAAACATTGTAATAACTTGAATTTGGGAGTAGTGCATTCTTCATTGCAGAAATCAGTGCCTTCTTCATTACAAAAATTCTCAATTCATAATTCCACTTCAATTCAAGACTCAAGTTCAACATCTGATCAAACTCAGCTTCACACCTATCTTCGTTTGAAGAGGGAGTAATAACCAATGATATGTGGAAGTGACATGTGGCATCATCTTGTATGTCAAGGTTGTTATAAAGTAGTTAAGGTAGAAGGGTATTCATGTAATTGTGGACTATGAGTGGTTTCTATATATAGTCATTTAGTCCTTACAATTGTAAGTAAGCTTTGTGTAATGAAACATTCCTATCGAAAATACTGTTACATTCATCTTTCTCTTTCTTTTCTGCATTTCTCTTTCTTCTTGCTCTCTAAAGCTTGATTTCTCAGTTTGTTAAAGTTGTTCATATACTAAAGTTGAACCATGAATGATATCGTACACTTTTAACTTAACCACCTATTATCAACAAACTTTAGATATGGAGTTATATTTTAAAAGACACCAATGTAGATACCACCTCTTATCGATGGACTTTGGATGTTGAGTTAAAAGACATCGGTGGCATACTTCCCTGTTAAAATAACTTTTACTTGTCTTGCTAGTCTTACTGTGCATTATTGCTAATTTTTTACTAATGTGCAATGACACACCCCGATCGAGATCAGGGCATGCTGGTCGTCATGTGGAAGTGACGTAACCATGTGCACAGTTCGGAAGCTAATAAAATAATAATATAAAAAAGTACGAATAAATAAAAACTAGCTTTACACAAGGTAATAACGAACAAGTGCAAGCGTAAGTGTGAACACTAAGTTCAGAGCATGAAAGCCTAATGCAGTCCTGGAGAAAACGACACAACAAGAGCACACCCGAAGGTGGTCCTACACTGGTGGTGGTCTGTCAGATATGCCGGGAAAATCCACAAGGAAGCCACCAAACGTGCTAGCCAACTAGAACCTGGAGGGGCGCAAAACAAAAGCGTGAGTGGGCAAAAACAAAGCTTTTCGAAAACCATTTAATAAATAAGTTCTAACCCCTCGCTGTAAAACCTGTATACTTCCCAGAAAATAGAATATATATATATATATATATTTATATATATAAGTCATGCTCAAGAATATGCTATGCCAAAACCTCAAGTAAAATGCAAGTGCTCAGGTAATATCGCATCAATATCATATAATCTGTCAGCCGGAGTCACCTAACGTGACCTGTACGGCTGAATCTAGAGCTCAAATCTCCATCTCACTAGCTAGACCTGCACACGAGTCGGAACCACCTAAAGTGGTCTGTACGACAGGCCTGGGTGTAATATAAGTACGCTCAAGTGCTACGATCACGTGAAGGCTGGGCGAATAATCGCGGGTCACCTACGAGTCGGAACCACCTAGAGTGGTCTGTACGACAGGACTGTGCACCTAACTTGGATCCAAGATGAGTGTGTGGTGCGAGAGGTGAACATCATGTGAAGGACTGTGCCCAACTCTGGGCGGGTGAACTAACACCGGGGGTGCAGGTTATGAGCTCTCTATGCATCTCAAATCACTACTGAATATAAACATAAATCACAACTCACCTGGCACTTACCTATGCGTCTGCAGCACCAACATACATATATATATATATATATATATATATACATATATATATGTATATGTGTGTGTATATATATATATACACACAATTAACAATGCATAAACAAGCGGCAAACTATAGGCATGGCATATAAACGAATAAACGTTCTAAATCAATTTCTGGGAAAAGTATAAGTTTATAGGTATATACGGAAAACCAAAAGCCCACTCACTGGTATGTGGAAGGGTCGTAACCCCTTTGCCTCGAGTGACCACACTCGTCCTCGGGATAGGTATCACCTATATGCGAAACAACTATAAAAACGTTAATTTTAAAACACATAACCAACCTTATGAAATAACTTCTCATACAATGCTCAAATGGGGTGTATGAATACACCAACGTGATCTACTGAACCTCAGGAACATCCCCAAGGCACAGCCACACGCACCGGACACGAGCATGCACGTGCCTGGCACGCTGACGGCGTTAGGAATATTCCGTCCAAACTAATGGAATATTCCGTCGTCTTCTCCGGCGAGGCCCCGGCACCGTTGCCGGCGCCGGAAAATCAGGGAAATTTCAAATCGTGATATCTTTTTCGTTTTTCAACCAAATTTCACAAAATTGGTACCAAATTGAAGCTTACAACGAGAGGAACAAAATCATACCACTTTCAAGTGCTAAAATCCACTGAATCTCGTCGGAAAAATACCCCCAACTCCGGCCAACCTCGAAACTCGCGATCCTGACTTCCAAAACCTTCAAACGAACCACCCCGAGCCTCCTAAGGACCTCACCAAGCTTCCTACAAGCTTGAAATTCCCAAAAACATAAGAATTTACGTGTGCATGAACAGTACCAAAAATCGGGCATCCCGAGTTCGACGTGAAAACGAAGGTATCCTTAGCCTGAAATGGGTATGGTTGAACTCCAATGGACCTCACGAGCATGGATATGTACTTTGTTTCTTCGATTTGTGAAGATTACAAGGGCTTTGGAGTGTGTCCGTACACATGGATATGAAAATGGGAAGGGAAATGGCACGGGACAGGTGCAGGGATAGGGGAAAGGGTGAGGGAAAATATGGGAGAGTGTGTGTGTGGTCCACAATCAGCCACACCAAGCTCAAAAACAACCACACAACGAAAATTCACACTAGGGACAAAATCGTCTTTTCGCACGTACGTTTTAAAATTTTCGGAACGGGCTGTCACATGCAATACTTTAATTTTCTACTAAAGAAGAATTTCTAGCATAATTTAATAATTCTAAAATGTTTGAAGTTACTTTTTATCTCTAATTGGAAATTGTATAACTTCTAGTGTAGAATATTGTTCTAACCAATAGGACTACTCTTGAAAACCTTCTTAGTTTGTATCGAGCTAACTTACATAAAAAATATGAATATTAATCTACCTATAATGTTTTACCAATGTAATTAATAATAAAAAAAATGTACCTAATCAATCAATGGGTTGTTTCCCCCTTCCACAGTTATTGTAGGAATAAAAATGTAAATTAAGACAAAAAAAATTAAAAAATGAAATTATTCCTAGTAAACCCTGATACATTTTGAATTTAGATCTAAGCTTGCAACTCGTAGGGGTAAAACAATTTTGTTGTATAACGAAAATAATAAACTTTATCATGTATGTTATCATTGTTTTAAAATATATATATTTATAACTGATCATATTTGGAATTACTTGAAAAATAAAAATGAGAAAAAAAAAATAAAAATCATATCAACTTTCTGCTAGCTAGCTTGTCTTCTAGATGGCAGATATGGAAACAGATGAGGGGAGGGGAGACTACATTCAAACTCTCACATGTTAGACTACGTGATCAGTTATTAATTGAGACTAAGGTCCACCAAATTTCAAGGAAAGACAAGAGACCATCCAACTCAAAGGGATGAAACAATTTTTGTTTTTCTAATAACTAATTTTAGATTGCCAATATCTTTTAATGTGTACGTGTGTCGTTAAAATAGATTAGGGGACAGATAGGAGGACATGGTCAATGAGGGACAACAATTTGAACTTCCTTAGGCCAGTTTTTACCAAAGAATTAAAAGTGCAAATCAAAAATAGCAAATAGGAGAAATATCTGCAAAAAAAATAGAAGTTGGGTGGAGAAATCTTCCTCATTTGTCGGAGGAACATTTGTTTCCTCGAATTATTATCATACCACTTGTTTTCCTCTCCCTCTGAGAATCCTCCCCGGTTGCATGCCCTCCTCCTTTAGGTACAATCTCCTTAACTATCTCTCTTTGTCTCTCTCACACACAACCCTATGTACGTAGCTAATTAACTAGGTACACCATGCAAACAACAACATAATTACGTGCATGCATGCATGCATTGAATAACTTTTTTTTTTTAATTTGATTGAATAACTTAGCAGGTTCTGTATTATTCTTTACATATGGCATGCATGCGTGATTCGAACATTTTTTTTCTGTTGTATTGGATTGTTTTGTTTTTAAAATCATGACTAAATTTTGTTTGCTTGTTTATACGTTTGACTAATGTTAGGAATAGGGGTCATCAATAGGCACACCTAACAAAGGAGCGGGGGTTTCTCCGGCACAGACCCACGATAATATTGGTCGAAAACTCCTCCCAAAATGGGGTCCTCTGACGACCAGAACTCGTCATCAGATTCTCCACCGTCTGACTCTTCATCATCTTCATCGCCAACTCCCCCATCATCGTCATCGTCATCGCCGTCGTCATCATCGTCGTCATCATCATCCCCTTCTCCACCATCATCAGATTCAGGTAATTCGGATTCAGGTTCAGGTTCAAGTTCATCACCCCCACCATCTCCTCCAAAGGACTCATCGTCTTCAGGTGACTCATCCTCCTCAGGTGACTCATCGCCATCAAACGGCTCGTCAAACAGCTCGCCGCCACCGTCCAATAATTCGAACAACTCATCGCCTCCCTCCGATAGCAATTCGTCCAACAATTCAAACAACAACTCGAGTAACTCATCGTCTTCCAATAGCTCAAACAACTCGGATAACTCATCGAATAATTCATCGTCTTCCAACAACTCGAAAAACTCGCCACCTTCCAACAACAACTCGAACAATTCCAACGACAACTCCAACAATTCCAACAACAACTCCAATAATTCCAACAATTCCAACAACAACTCCAACAATTCAAACGGAAACTCAAGCGGCAATTCCAACTCAAACGGCAACTCAAACGGCTCAGACAACAAAAATAACAGCTCAAACGGCTCGGACAACAAAAATAACAACTCAAACGGCTCAGACAACAAAAATAACAACAACTCAAATAGCTCAGACAACAAAAATAACAACTCAAACAACAACTCGAACAATAACTCCAATTCCCATAAATCTCCCCCACAAAACTCCAACTCCCAAAAATCTCCCTCTTCCCAAAATAATGGAGGGCAAAATGACTCTCAATCTCCACCCAAATCATCCCAAGGGAATTGGTCACCGAAATCGTCTGAGAATTGGTCACCCCCAGCACTTGGATCATCAAGCAAGTCACATCACTCATCATCGTCGGACAATGATGGATCGCCGCCAACTTCGCGCTCAGGAAGCTCCATGCCTATAATTGTAGGAGTTGTAGCTGCAGCAGGGGTGTTGTTGCTTGTCTTTGTTTTGCTCTTCTTGGCTTGTTCTAAGAGAAGGAAGAAGAGACAGACTACTTCCCACCTCATGGAGAACCCTGATCCATATCATCCAAATGGTAATTCTCCAAAGTCTTTTTGTTCTCCTCGCACTTGTACAACTTTTGATTTGCTTTATGGTTTAATTAACATTTATGGAACTTTTAAATTGATTGAATTCTAGATAACATATGCTAAATAAACTATCTACTTAAATCATATTTTGTAAATTATATGATGTGGTGATTTAGATTTTTTTTTTTTTTCTTTAAATCACTAAAGAAAGAATCTAACAATCAACTGCCACATCAAGTAATATACAAAATATGGTCTAAAAACATGGTCTCCATAGTAATTTTATAACAGTATATACAAAGTAATGCTAGGGAGACCACATTATTATACCACATCAGTGCATCCGCATTTCATATGGCAAGTGAAGCATACAATCAACATCCAATAAGATATAATCATTAATTGACGTGGTATGTATACATTACTTGCCACATAAAATAGTACAAAATTATGGTAAAAAATATGATCTCCTTAAAAAATTTCATATATATGTGTGTGTAGTAATATTTATGTAATAATATGGGTACTGTGCATGGGCAGGAAGTGGTGAATATTGGCAAGGTGGACCTAAAAGCTCCGAGCACGTTCTTAATATGCCTCCTTCTGGCCGTGCGCCCAATGGAGGTTGGACTATGACATCCGGTGGAGCACCCCCCATGATGAGCGGCGATATGAGCTCATCCAACTTCTCCGGTCCACACGGTCCCCCTCTGCCACCTCCACACCCTAATGTGGCATTCGGGTTCAACAAGAGCACCTTCACCTATGAAGAGCTGGCGGCTGCAACCTCAGGGTTTGCGCAAGCCAAGCTAATAGGCCAAGGTGGCTTTGGGTACGTGCACAAAGGGGTGTTGCCGAATGGAAAGGAAATTGCCGTTAAGAGCCTCAAAGCGGGTAGCGGACAAGGTGACCGTGAATTTGCAGCCGAGGTTGAGATCATTAGCCGTGTTCATCATCGCCACCTTGTGTCGCTTGTTGGGTACTGCCTTTCAGGAGAGCGAAAGCTGTTGGTATATGAATTTATTGCTAATAACAACCTCGAGTTCCACCTTCACAGTATGCATTCTAGTTAACTCTACGTCATCAATACCTTATATACTAACTATATCATCTATCGACTTGTTAGATCTCAACTGATGTGATAATACTTCACTGTTCATCATTTGACAGGCGCGGATCGGCCGCCCTTGGAATGGGCCAACAGGGTCAAAATCGCGTTGGGATCGGCTAAAGGGCTTGCTTACTTGCATGAAGACTGTAAGTAGTTCGTGAAATTACTACAACTATGTATATTCCCTTGATCCATTGCTCTCTTATACCTTAGTTCTCATACTGTATTTGGATTCTTTCAGGTCACCCAAAGATTATCCACCGTGACATTAAAGCTGCAAATATTCTGATTGACTATAGTTTCGAAGCTAAGGTATGTAACCCAAATTTGTTAATGAAATCTAGGAATAGCTTAACATATTAAAAGATGACTAATGTTTTTATTTGCTAATTTATATGCATGATATGTTCAGGTGGCAGATTTTGGACTAGCAAAGCTAAACCAGGAAAATGTCACCCATGTATCAACTCGTGTCATGGGAACATTTGGGTAACGAACTTCCTCATCAGCTCCTTAATTTAACTTGCAAGATATATATAAACCTTTAAGTTACAAACTAACCACAGAATGGCAAACTGATGATGTAGGTACTTGGCTCCTGAGTACGCGTCGAGTGGTAAGCTGACCGAGAAGTCTGACGTCTTCTCTTTTGGTATTATGCTCCTGGAGCTCATTACGGGACGCCGCCCTGTGGACTTGTCTGGGGAATATGAGGAAGATACCTTAGTAGACTGGGTTCGAACTCTCCCTCCCTAGTAAATTAACTTGCAATTACACATGAATTATGTTCTCTTGACAGACTGAAACACATGTTAAGTTAATAGACTGTCAATATCCAGTATCGATTTGATGAATTCGTATTTTTACTTGTGGTAGTGTGGATATCTCAATTGCTTATATACAACAAGTTTAATATGATGATGAGTTATGTATTCTCCGCATTATGCATGAACAACTACAGGCAAGACCTCTCTGCATGAAAGCAATAGATACTGGGGACTATTCTGAATTGTTGGATCGACGACTAGAGAACAATTACAACCAGGAACAGGTAGCACGCATGGTGGCTTGTGCGGCTGCGAGTGTTCGACACTCTGCGAAGAAGCGTCCGAAAATGAGCCAGGTAAGAAGGACCACTCCTATGTAGAAATGAGATCCGCTACTGCCATTTTTGTTGCTGATATTGTGCATAATGTACAACCTTTTAAATATATCTAAAGCAATATTTGAAATTTTTCGCAGATTGTTCGTGCATTGGAAGGCGACGTCTCAATGGAAGACTTGCACGAGGGGATTAAAGGACAATTGGGGTCGTCTGGCTCTCCTAGTATGGCTTCCTCCGAGTTTGAAGCTGATTCGTATAACGCGAAAATGAAAGGGCTTAGGAAGCCGGCGTTGATGGACAGCACAGACTATCCAAGCAGCGAGTACGGTGCTACAAGCGAGTATGGCCTCAATCCCTCTGCAACCTCTAGCAGTAGTAACTTATAAGAGATGAATACCAAATTAAGGGATCAACCGGCCACACGGTCCAGTTTGAGCAAGCGATAGTACCTCAAACTTGGACGGGAATGTCCAAATAAAGAAAATGAGAACTGGTTCTAAATCCTTTGGGAGTAATTAATAAGTATAGAGCCTTAAAATTAAAGACTCTTCAGGTTAATTAGTGGTAACTAACACACTAAGATAGATGATGATGCTATAGTTGTATGTATCGTATCGAAAAAGTGGTAGGCCTGTGTGTGTGTGTGTCACTCTCCGTTCCCTGCAGATGTTTTTGTATTCACCCTGCACCAGCAGAAGCTTAACAGATATACGTCTGATTGATTTCAGGTAGGTCGAAGATGGCGGGAGAAGCGTAATTGCGGCGTTTCGTTAGACAAGGGCACCATTGAAGGAGGAGTTGTGATTTCTTTCTTCTGTTTTTCTGTTTTTTTTTCTTCTTTCTTTTGGACATAGCTATGTGTGTTTGGATTTGCTACTGTTATGAAACAAACACATGCATTTGGAAGAATATTTGATCAGTACCTTATGTGTTTGTATTTTCTAACTTTAATATCTAATATTATTACTGTTGAAAATTGGTGAGATTTGAGAATAGATGGAAATTTTGGCTACAATAATTTACAATGTAATGGAACCAAACTGCAAAACCAACATGCCTGAGAGTAAACTGCAAAGAGTAATATTGTCGTCTGCAGTAGTATGCTGATATTTTTCGAAGGAATTGCCCACATATTCATGGTGACATGGGCATTTTAATCGCTGACAAAGAAAAAATTACGAAAGGAAAAGTCCATCTTCCAAACCTATATTCGCTGACAAAGAAAAAATTACGAAAGGAAAAATCCATCTTCCAAACCTAAAGAACTGACACACCTCGATTCAGAAATGTTCACCTGGACACTCGAATCGAGTTGTGCTAGTCAAGACCTCGAAGGTGACGAAGCCATACAATGATGGTGATATGTAAACTGCTCCTAATTTAAACCCTAAAATAACTAACGCTAGAATGCGCATGTCAGCAGGGTTGAACCCTTATCACACAAGTGATGTCAGAGTATAAGTAAGTTGCAGTAGGAGTAAAGAAAATTTATACCATACAAAGAAACTTCCTTCGTCTCATCTTTTTCTAGAAATTCTCATCATCACTAGAGCTCTACCACTAAATCATGGAGGGCGAAAAAACAATGGTGACTGGGTTTATAAAAATAAAGTTTTGAAAACTTTTTCGAAACATGTAACCCCATGTTGTAAATCAAGTATATAGCATCCTAAAAATGATAATATAATACTAGTATATAGTAGTTACCCTTTAGCACAAGTGAGTCAAAGGATATAAGGTGCTACTAAAAAAATATCTCATCATCAAATCTCAAATCACCGTCAAATAAGAAAATCAATGCTCATTAACTAATGATGGCACACGAGTCATGTAGAAAGTAGCTACATGAACAGGTTGGGTGTTGAGGTTTATATTCTAGTACTACACCACATGAAGTTGAGCAAAACGCATCACATACATGTCTATCACCCTAAGGGATCTACCACAACCCTAAGAGGAATAAGCTAACACCTAACTCTAGATCCAAAGCGAATGTAAGCAGTGCAATGTGAGCATACACGTGGGCTTGTCCTATGTCCAGACCAGTACAATAAATAATAGACACTAATGCATATCACAATATAATGAGCAGATATGATGCAAGGATGTCATGTCACAGGTTTATGTTTACAGATAATATTATAAACGTAAAGTGCACACAAAGTTTACTTGTGATGAGAGAGGGTGGGACATTATTGTACTGTCACTGGTGAAGGTAGATTTGGGGCGGAATTTTTTCTAGTTTTCTTTTTTTCTTTTTCTGTTTTTGTTTTTCACATAAGGTCACGTCAACACAAAATAATTTTTTTAAATGCCACAATGGCTTAAATGACTAAATTACCCTTTCAGGCCAGAACATTTGACGGCCTTTTGACAAAATCTCACCAAAGTGAAGGGAATATTGAGGTCCAAGGTGCGACATGGTGATATTATAGTTGGAAATTGCTATTCCCACACCCGTGTTAAAGTTTTTGCCATTCATCTTCTTTAATTATGTGATCCGACGGTCGAAAATTAAGAGAGGTGTGTGAGAAGTAAAAATGTATATGTGGATAGCACTATCAATTTTAATATTAGGGGAGAGCAAAATTAAGGTCGAGTTATAAGATCATCTCCAACCCATGGGATAAAACTTTAAAACCCCCCAAACCGTATCCAACCATTGGGCTAAAATAAGCCCCGAGGAGAAAATATATATATGGGCTAAATTCCCCCTAGAATTTAAGCCTGACTTAAATTATTCTGGACTCACCAAACTATCATATTTCAAACATTTTTTTTGTTTGTTACTTATAATCTAACGGCTATGATCAAATGAGATCAAATCTAATGGTAAAAAAAAGATTTAATAGCTCAAAATTAAATCTACCGTCTAAAAGTATTTAAGAAAATTATTTAAATCAACTTTAAATTAAAACTTTAAAATACCTATGTATTTGCATGATTTTTAATTACTTATTGGAATTCAAATATTTTTATATTAAAATGTTCATAAAAAAAAATTTTAAAAAAATTAAGGATAATCTACATATATTTCATTTTCAAAAAAAAAAAATTACCCACAAAATAAAAGGCTAAAACCATTATTTAATAATCTCGTGCTAAAATTTTAAGTCATAAGAATTGAAGGAAAAAAACAATTTCTAGGTTATGGCTTAAAATTTTCAGGCTTAAATTTTTAAGCTTTTATCTCCAAGGATTAGAGATAGTCTAAGAGGCATAGCAAAAATACAAAGCATAATTGTTATATAAAATTCAAACTTGTTTCAAATAAAAGCAGATCTAACAAAAGTGCTTATGACAGTGTTTAGTACGGATGTAATCACAAACGGACACTTGATGACTCTATTTATTGTTGATGCATCACAATTTTCAACTTTACAGTCACGATGGTTAAGATTTGGGACAACAGATGCCAACAAGGGTATAAAGTTGCAAGGGAAGGAAGAAAAGAAAAACCAGAGGAACCAAACAGTAATACAATTTGCTTCTTTGTAATTCGGAGTGTCTCAACATTCAGGTCTACCACAAGTCCACAACAAATGTAATTGGAAAGAAAAACTACACCTGAAACAAGAAGAAAAATAGGGTAACTGGTATATCAATCCAATGATATCTTGACACGATACGATTCCGACTAAATTATTACTAATTAAGCAGATGAGCAGCCAAACGCTCAATCGAAAATGCAAATTGACCTCTCGCAAGCCCCTCGACCTCGAACTAGTAATGTTCATTTCTTTCTACAAAATATTTTGTTCTGTATGCAGCCGTATCCCCCGCCACTGCTCTCATTATAGAAAAGTGAAAAGGCTGTTGTTCAATGACAGCATTAACCAACTAGCCGCTGGCCACAATCTCATGAATGGCATCACTAACAGCTCCATCCTCCGATCTGACAGTAAGTTTCATCGCAACCTCCTTCGATGAACTGTCAATTCCAAATAACAACCGCACAAGAACCTTCACATTGCCTATGTACACACCGGACAATACACATGTGTGTGACCTTGAGTTGCTGGCAACGACCTCTGTGCCCTGAGCCATGCACACAATATATGTTATCGCTATAAAATGTTACCACTGAAATCTTCAAGCAGGAACAGAATATAATGCATTGTTAAGTATCTAATGCAGATTTATAGAGGTATCGTATCCATTATGCACTTGCGTTGTTGAAGCGCACGCGATAAAAAGGCCTCACAGACTTTTTAACATCCAGATCAACTGATTCTACAAGTACTTGCATAAAGACAAATCATAGACGTTTAACCTTAAAACAAAATTACCTCACAGGGCTGCATTCCAAGGAGGTTAATGACAGCATTAACAGCTTCAGTCAAGTTCTCCCTTGGCCCCAGGCCATATTCATCTACCCGCTCAAAATCAGCACCCATGCTATCCCAAGCATTCTTGAAATTGAAGACTGGAACCTTCAAAATGTAATCTGCAGCGACAACCTCAAGATCTTCCAGCTGGTATTCATCTTCCACACCATCTTCCTCTGCCTCACCAGTGGTTGGATCAACCTAGTGGCACACCCCCAGCTCATGAGAAAAGGGATTCAGACAAAGCTCAAAAGTTCTAAGGGTTGGCTTCTTAATATTGTCAAGAAACTCGGTCTATAAACAGGGCTAAAGGGAAGAACTTGATACCTCTTTAACAATGAACCTCAACAAGTTTGTAAATTTTCCAACTGCAGGGACACCTTCTGGCTTCTCAAATGCCAAAAAGGTTTGTCCAGGTGTATCATATGGAAGAGACCTGAGAGACCTGGATGCCACTTCAGAAAATTCCTCAGCTTCTGAAGTATCAACCACGACAATGACCTACAGGCAGAGAGTTGTAAGGAAATTCTGAAGCATAACTACAAAAGTAAAAGTGCTTTTTTAATATAAAAAGGGCTTTACATCTTCCAGTAATTGCTCAGGAATGGTATTGGTGCAGTTGTACTGGAACACAACATGGCTATCAAAAATGTGCTTGACAACATTAACTGCATATTCAGTTTCTGGCTCTGTTAACTCCACAGGTGCTGAGGACTGGCATGTGAAAAAAGTACACAATCAATTCCTAAGACAAAAAAACATGAGCTGTAACGAGCACATAAAGTATGAGAAAATATTCACGTCGCAGAACCTTGAATAATTTCCCAAAGTTTGAAAACTCCGGAATAGAGGAAAGCAACGCCTCATAAGCAGCAACTGTGGATGCAGGGCCAGTTGGTGGAGCACCAAGACCAGTTGGCTTTTTACTTTGAGCTTTCTTCTCAGCAAGTGGCTGTGACTTAACCTCCTTGGGTACAGAATTAATGTCAAATGGTTCTTCCGAAGCCTCCTATAATCACATTAAAACAATCATCAAAAGTCAAAACATGAGATAAGGATCTTAAGGGTATAAAAAAAATAAGCAAATGGAGGTTATGTTACTCACATAATTCTTCAAACTTGTCTCCAGATTGACAAGTGGGACATCCAGAGATCCAAAAAGGAAGTCCTTTACATCATTGTCAGTCTCAACAACTGAACCATCTCCTCCAAGCGTATTTAGATAGAGTGTTGCCCTATCACGAACCTGAGAGAGTACCAAAAAGAAATTCAGTATATAACTATATACTGAATCTAAAACAAATAAATCATGAAAGAAATGGCACATAAACTCAGAAGCAGATTTGTACAGAGCCTTAGGTGAGTGTTCATACATGTTATATATAACCTAAATTTAAGGCCTTGAATGTACATATAGGGTACCTCATCATCACTGTCAAAGAGACATCGTCGCAGCAGAATAAACACTCGCGGCTGATGCATAGAAAAAAATAATTATAGTTCATTGTCATCAGTAACCATAGACAGAAACATATCTTCTTTGTATAGAGGGGGAGGGGGATCAGATTAAGCCATAATTCATTGAAAAAGATGTTACCTTCAATGAATCAACCATAGCACCAAATTTTGCCAATGTACTAACTGCACTCGCGCGAACAGTGGCATTCTCAAGATGTACTCGATTATATATGTACCTTATATATTTGCTTGGATCAGAGGTTTTTGGCCCTTC
Organism: Pyrus communis; assembly: GCF_963583255.1. NCBI lineage: Eukaryota > Viridiplantae > Streptophyta > Magnoliopsida > Rosales > Rosaceae > Pyrus > Pyrus communis. The sequence goes on along the minus strand of NC_084805.1, from coordinate 6,859,612 downwards.
AATGCCCAAAAAGTGGAGTATCTAATAATAAAATATCTCAATCAGCCAAAAGAAAATTAAGAGGAATAGATTCTTCACCAAGTTTATGATAGATAAATCCCACCTGTGTAGAAAGATAGGTGAATTCACAATCTTCGATGAACTCGCAGAGATGAAGCAAGCCACTTTCTTTTGCATCAGGAATATCTCTAATGAGAATCACAATTGAATCAACAATTGCCTTTTTGTACTCAAACCCACCTTCTTCTCTGAGAATGTTGCTCAAAAAGTTCATCCTGTAGAAAACAAGAAGCAGTGACCATTACTTTGAAAACAACGGAGACAAATAAGAATATGTGCACTGAAAGATGAACAAAATGAAACCAAACGTTCTCAAACAAAATTTTGAGTATGTGGTAGATCACTCACAGAGCTCTGAACTTCAAAGGAAATTTCAAACACAACGATCTTATGGCTTCCACAACAACAATTTTGAACTCGTCAGCGATATCCGACATGAAATTAGTTATCTGCTTCATCAAGCGATCCACACTTGATTCATTTCCTGTCTTCAGAAGTGTTGTGATTGCAAGTGTGGCAATGCTCCTGTTCTGGTCAGAAATCAAACTCTCCATATCAATGTTGCAGTTTGTGACAGGCACTGGATGTGTCATTGCCACCTGGAAGAAAGATCAAAGTGATTATCAGGAATATTATTCACTGGGAAGCAAGAAAATAACTACAATCAAAATAATTTAGTCTAACAAGCCTTGTTTCACACGCAGAATAAAGAAACAGAACTAAAATCTACATACTATCAGTAATTGCCTCAAGATTACACTCAAAACTCTTTTCATATAGGATTTCTCATCTATCTCAAAACTACAAAAGCAGAACTCAGGACAGCAGGTCACTTTATTATAATAAATTTCAAACATAATGTGTATGTAGTAGAGTAAAAGGAGAAGAGGGATGCCTTGTTCAAGGTGCGGACAGCAGCAAATCTTAGAACTGGTTTCGAAGAGCTTAGGAATAGCTGCAGAACAGTGATTGCTGGAGTAAGTTCTCTGGGGGTCACACCATGGAGCTCTGTAATTGCTCTAGCAGCCTCCAAAATCACCATCTCTGCTTTGTGGCGAAGACAAGCCTCAAGATAATCGTAAAAGGGACGGTCGCCCGCTTGTGCATTTCCAGACTCGCGGATAACCTTTAGACAAACAATTTATTAAAATAAAGCATCAAAACACCAACGAAGCTAAAATAAAAGGTCCATAAGACTAAGCACCTGACTAGTATAACGAATCAAAAGGCACTGGGCCAATGGAGAGCGGACATTCCCCTTTGTCAAGCTGGTAACCAACTTGCTAACAGCAAGACGGTCATTCTGTCGTATCTGCAATTTCAAAAGTACAAGATCATCAACACCTTTCAATTGTAAAAAGGATAATTTATAACTATTCTAACAAAAATTGTTGAGTTGATGCAGAATCTTTCTTTGTATTCCACTTTAAAACTTAAAAAATGAAGGTTCACCTACAAGAATCACATTATATGGAATGAATGCTAAAAAAGGAAACTAGGCCCCATGATTGAGAATTAAAAGCTGAACCAGTCTGCAAAACGACAAATCACTGCACACCTAGCCCACTTGCTCACATCAACCAAACATTTGTCTATAAATGCAAGTAATTAGTTAATAATTAAATGGTAAATAACCATATGGAATGGATTTTGACTAAAAGCTTCCTCTATGTTTCGGGAAAGAAAAAATCTTGAACGTAAAGTCTGAAAACCAAACCAACTATGGCACATACCTGATGAAGTAAAGCCAGTGCATGGAACTGTACAAGGGCTGCTCTTGACTGGACAGCTTCCTGAACCTCATTGCTCCATCTTTTGACAATCTCTGGGTTAGTCTGTCAAAAGAGAAAGATAAGGGTACAAAGCCAACAAATAAATAAAACCCGAGACTTATGTACAGCAGAAACAGTACCTGGAGCAGATGGATCCCACTGACTAGAGCTGCACTTGCAACCACTGGATTCTTATCAACAATGGCTTGTTTCAGATATCGCTCAATCTGGGTAAGAAGGGTTCCATCTGTAATCCGACAGAGGACACGGATGGCATTTGCCCGATACATGTCTGTTTTACTATTCATATCCTTCATCAGGGAGCTTGTCACAATAATAACCTTGTTATGAGAAAAATTTCAGAAGTCAGTCCCAATTTTTTAGCATGCAAATGTACGAAGGAAATTAAATGATATAAAGTTGAGTCACCTCATCTGCAGAGGGGGACAACTCTTTTATGATCAGATAAACCATTCTCCTCAATCCTATATCTCTCGATTGGAAAAGCTTGGTCACAGAAAAGAAAACTTCTGTAGCTTCAACCTAATAATTTAATACAAAGTAACAAGAATCAATTGATGGCCAAAGTATACAATAACAAAATGATGCCACTAGATCACTAAAATTGACGATAAGATTTTGATCAATGTCAAGGGAGCAACAGAACCATTCGGTACAGAAGAAACCTGACCTTTGTAAAGGTTTCCCCCTGGTTCAGTAGATACAAAAGCTTTGTGATAACCTGAAAATTGATGACAATGACAAATATACAAAATCAGTTTCTGCTGAGCAAAGAAGACAGAAAAAAGGCAATTAGATGGATAATTTGGTGGTGCAAAGCAATAACCTGGGAGCATCTTCTAGCGTCGAGTTGAGGATCATTAAAAACCCTCGCTTCCTGAAGAACAGCACCCTTCTCAATCCCCAGAAACGGAGAATACTCTGCAGAAAATCAACATTAAAACAATTACTACAAAAATCACACCATTAACATTTCTAATACCGTGAAACTCGGACCTAATTAAACGAGGCTACAAGATCCCTATCACTATCCCACTGGCATTAAATCAAGACAAACCGAGTAGATTTGCCACAATTTTACTAACCGCATTGCGACATAACCTCAACAAAACTTAGAAAATATCCAGATCAGGACAAATTGAAGCAGATCAACAATAATTAAACCCTAATTCACTCAAATCCGATTCAAATGCTTCACGGTACGTAAATCGAGAAACAAAACCGCTACAACAAAGAGATCTGGGAACACGAATCGCCGATTGATGAGTCGCAACACAGAGAGCCGAAGTCGAACAAATTGGGAGAAAAAAAACCAGATCGAATTGGAGAGCGAAAACAATTGAGAGGTCTGTGAGCGAAGGGACATACCTTCGTCATCGCGATCGTCGTCCTTCTTCACAAGAGGCTGAGCCATCGCAGAACGAAGTGAATCTCTGAGATGTGCAAAAACTGTAGGACAAAAACCTCCCTCTCTCTTCTCTCTGTGTGTTGCTCGTTGGCTCGCTTCGCGAGTGAGGTAGTTTGAAGGAGAATAACAAGAGAAAAATGAGGGTTTCTTTCTAAAAACAACCGCACAGAGGGCTTCAGATCAGATGGTGAACTAGACGAAGGAGTTGGGTTCCGCTGTGGGTGAGGATCTGGTCGTGGTGAAGTATTGGCCGAATGGTAGTGCGCCACGTCATGTGGCCGGTGGTTTTAGTAGGAGTTGAATTTCTAATTTACCCTTCCGCTCAAAAATAATAGTAAGTGGTTGTTAAGCCAACTCTAATGGAAATGGCTGAAGGTCCAAAGTAAAAAATGATCTGATTTATCCAAAAATTCCTCATTAACCGATGGTTGGATTATAATTCTAAGAAGTTCATTAAGCTATTATTTGGTCAAAGGGACATCAGACTAGTCAAATGTAGATTCCTTCTAAACTTATTTTTTTTAGTCAACTATTTAGTTGCAATAATTTATTCAAATTCATAGTTTAAATTTGAAAACATTCAATGTTAGTTTAATTAAATTAAGCAATAAATTAAAATATAAACTTAAAACTACAAAATTATTAAGATGTTATGTTTAGCTCATTCGGTTAGAGACATTATATAAGTATGATTTGACATTGTTCATTTAAAAATAATTTTTTTTTTACAAAGCTGGACACGGCTATGTTTAGCCCAATCGAATAGAAATAGCCTTACATTTCCTCATATTTTTTTTCCTCCCAATTTATTGGAATTTAAATCACAAAATTTCAACTTAATTGACGTAATTAGTCGACTCCAGTTGAGAAGCTAGGATGTCCTCCACCTCAAATCAACTCCAAACATGCAGACAGCCCGTAATAGCCCCCGATTGCCTGTGCCTCGGCCATTACACTAGAACTAGAAAATGCATGTACTAATATGACATGCAGTTCTCAATAAACCTCCAAAACACGTTCATAATCTTGTACCAAATTCAAATAACGCTTCAAATCTTCGGTACCAAATATTTGTACCAAAAGGGTGCACTTGTTGCACCGAATTATCTCAGACTGAACTAACTTCTGGGACTAAACTGGATTAACTTAGTGAAACGTTTGGTGCAGTGTCGGACGAAGAATGGAGGATATAAACTCAACTAATTTTCGGACCTTCTGCAACCACAACTGAAATCAAACATGAATCCAGAACCCCAAACGTTCATCACAACAACAAAAAAAATTCCAACAAAAAAGGCAAAATCTTTAAACTTTGAAGAGCTTCAAAGACCCCAGATTCTCCTTCTCAAAGAACAACAAAAATTATTTCACCATTTCATACTACACGGCTCAAAGCAGTAAATCACACGAATGTGGCTCTGTAAAGACTCTACCCCAACTACAAATATTCAAGCTTTAAAGCAAAACCCAGAACATTTTTCACATTGCTTCTGCACGGAGCTACAGAAAACCCATGAACAAAAAACAAGAAGTGGGTCTTCAAATTTAGCAACAAAACTACAATAATCAAGGAACCTAGAAGAAATTTAACCACAAAACCAAGCACGATAATGAAAATATAACAACATGACTGACCCACAATCAAATCCAAAATTTTACAACAAAATCAAGCAGGACTCTCTCTTCTTCGTTGGAAATTAGAAGCATCAGCAACAAACAGGACTCTCTCTTCTTCGTTGGAAATTAGAAGCATCAGCAACTAAGGAGAGTTGCTACTCCCCTCTCCTCCTCCAAGCCTTTTTTTTCTTCTAATTTTCAATTTATAAATCCAAACTTCAATCCGTTTTTGTCTACCCGACCACCGATTCGAGTCCATCAACCCTCTCCCTCCTCTTCTCCCTCCTACTCTGGTTGGGATGCAAATCAGTTTTTCTCCAATTGCAGATTCAGTTATTCCAGCGGAGGCCATTCCGTCTGAACATTAGCTCTCGACCATTCGGTTAGGGTCTGATAGGGATTGAGTGGGAATTCGAAGGATTATCTGATTTGGGGATTTAGGGTATTTGATGGTTGCTAGATCGTGGAGGGGAGGTGCGTTGAGAGAGAGGCGTTCCTGATTTATTGGATGTCGTCGTCATCACAGTCGAAAATGGTTGAGGACGCTAGCAAGACGACGACGTTGAGTAGCTTCGAAAGGCGAGGACGAGAACAACCAAAAGGTTCGGGGGTCTCGGGGGTCTCGCTAGCTAAGACCGATTAGTGAGGCCTCCAATCATAGCGAGCGAAACTTAGTCCCACTTAAGTTGGTCCACACAAATAACAAACAAAAGATTGGACTAATTGTTAGTCCAGTCTAGTCCAGTGAGGTCTAATGAAGAGAAACAAACACACCCAATAAGTACTAGCCTTCTTATATTTCAACACACGTCCAACCACATATCTCTCCAACCTAACAATAAAAGGTTTAATTATAATTATAAGAAAAATAAAACTAATCCAAAAAGAAAAAACTCAAAACAACCAAAAAACCACTCCACCCCAACCCATCCTCGACAGCCACTCTACTCAATCATTGACTCTAACAACTACAAGCTAAGGAACATATAGCTACAGCCTTCTGCCGCGTCTAGCTGCATAAGTGTATTTGCAAAGGAACATAGCTATTGGCGATGCCGATGACTGGTGCAGGAAAAGATTTAAAACAACAAATACTTCTTTGCAAATTCATTCCTTGTAAGTAAACACGCAACGGTTCTTTACTTCCATTTCCTTTCTCCCTCTATTAATTTTCAAAACAACAAATACCCAAAAACAAGAGCAAGCAAATAGAAAAACACAAGGGGCAAGGAGAGTAAGAAAAAACAGAGAGATAAGTCATTTACAACATTCTAATGGAAGGTACATGGACGTGTGGGAGACGGTAGCTACAGAGGAAATGTATTCAGGCAGTGAGCAGATGGGATGGTTTCTCAAGCCGGAGTTTTCGTGAAATGTATCTCTCTTTTTTCTCCCAATGTTAAAATCGACTGTTTTTCCATATGGGGTTACAACAAGCAGCAACACATTAGAGGATCTTTTAGTTTCTCAAACCCAGTATCTTCATCAACAATACAGAAAGCTACAGAGGACATACTATGCGAGGCATTGAGAACCTGAACCGTGGGTCTGAGAAAAGCAGAAATTAAGGACACAGAAGATGGAGGTATCTGCTTCCCGGTTGGATCAAATTATTTTCCTATGCCCTCCGAAAGCCCATATCTGCAATAAACACGAAGCAAAGTCATATTTCATAATAAGCAATATGGCACTTTTTCTAATGAATGATGCATAGTAGACTGATTGAGAACTTAAAGAAGAAAACCAGCATATCTCCATGAATATCAGACTAAGAGATATAGGATAACTAGAACAAAGATAATTTACTCCGGTGGTAGATTATGCACGCAAGAATGCTTTTGCATGTTGAAGTGTCATAGGAAGGAGAGATTCTCTCGTGCAACCAAGATTTAGTCCTGTCCTAGTGGTGCCACCGTCCAATAAATGCTTGCCATGTGTTAAAAAACTGCACTCACAGTCTAATTGGCTATTGACATGTCTTGAATTGGTGATATGAGCATAAAAAGGGTACTAACTTGTAACATAAACATCAAATTACACTGCCTTATTTTATATTCTTTTTCCTCTACTTTTATTTGCATTCATGATTGCAGAAAGAAACGCATTAAGAAGATAAATCAAGGAATAATAGAAAAAATGATGTTTCCCATGCATGTTGCATGCAGTGGAATAACAGATACAGGGCTAAGGAAATAACCTTTAAATTTGTATCCCAACTTCCTGTACACAAGGCACTTCCATCAGCCGACAAACCCAAACAGCTAATTTGTGCCTCGTGTGAGGTTTGGAGGGATCCCAAGTTCAAAACCACCTGTCACAAAATGAGAGAGCAATTAGAGTCAATTCATCCATTTACAGGCGTTGCCATAAAATCCATGGCCACAAACCAATATTAATAAAATGATGGAACAAAATCAAAATGCAAGATTTACAGGACTCGTTTATGACTAGGCATTCTAAAAGTGTTACAATTGTATTCATGAAAATTTTGCACCATAACGTCTCATTTGGCAGGATTAATTTATGACTCTGACATTTTTATTTACAAAATATTGACATTTCTACGTTGCAGCATGGACAACCATAACCTCCCAAGGTGGGACCCAACAGCTACTCCTCCTTCCCCCCACCCTAGGTATTGAAGGAGGTTTACTAAACAAACTTTATTCCTCAAATTGCATGCAATGCTATAGATGTTATTTTGACATTATGATCGATCATGGTATAGGCAGGGCACATGGTAATAGACCTTACCAAGAAACCTTGACAATCCAAGATGCATTTTCTTGTTTTAAGAATAACTATCACAAATGAAAACCTTAACTGTATTTTCAACCAAGGAAGTGAGACTTATATCAAGTGCTAGAACCTATGAGAAACACAATCAAGGGAGAAATAAGAGCTCAGCTACGGAATTTCAAGTTACCCTGCTAAATGGAACCAGTTGGGTAGGATGACTTTACATTGTGAACAAGACATTCTGCTGTGTTTAGCTTAAAAACAAAACATTCATAAAATGCTTATATTTACAAGTCATATTTGAGAATAGAAAAAATAACTTATAAATCAAATGTATGTAAATGTGACGTACCACCCATGCAAGATGTTGCCAATAAACATGTTGAATCAAATGCTTATAGACCAAAACTAGAATCTAAAGTACAAGACAACATGATTGTACGGCATCAGCAGAATAACTTATTAAATACAAGAAGGGGGATCAATTGAAGATGCAAAAGCGTATTCATATTTGGTCGAATATGGCCAACTAAATTGGCTTTACCTTTGCCAACAAAGTATCCCATACATAGCAATCCCCATTTGTGTATCCAGCGAAGAGAAGCCTTCCTGATATTGAGAATGCAATTGTTTTCACAGGTGGCACATCATTATCACTGTGTGGCTGATGGTATACTTGGAGTTGGTGCCCAGTTCTAATGTCAAATAATCTGCAAGTTCCATCATCTGAGCCAGTTCCAAATCTATTTCCATCTGGAAAGAACTTTACCACATTAACATCCCCCTCATGACCATGAAATGTTCGCACTGCTCGACTTGCAACACGAGTGTCCCACAATCGAGCAGTTGTATCACAAGAACCAGAGACAAACAATCTTGAGTTGCTTTGATTGATGGATACACTGAAAGAATGCAAAACAATTTACTTAGAATTCCATGAGAAATAGTATCCTTTCGTAAACACTGAGGTTTGTGTGACAAATACAGTGCTCATGATGGAAAAGCAAAAGTAAAAGCAAACGGTAAAGGTACAGGAGGCAACATTAAGGATTAAGGAAGATTCTTTTAAACTCAAATACAGAACAGAAAACCATATATAGGGATAACTAAAAAAAGACATCACTTTCCAGTCAAAGTTAGGAATGAATGGCAAACCTAGACACAATTCCCAACAGCATTCAGTATTTTAGAGCAAACAGTTCCACTACATCGTAAATTCATGGGCATGAATATGGACCAGACTTCCTGCCGGTATCCAACCGAGAACAGCTAAATCAAAGTATTTCAGCAGATAATTTTCATGAGCTATGGTTTACAAAAGTATCAAGTTTAATCACTATTGTTCAGCTAAAATACAAAATTCTTTATTTCTGCTTCACAATATGTAAGGGTAAAAAATAAAATTTGCAGGTGCTTATTGAACACGACCACCAGAACCAGATGCAATAAATGTTACACATACAGCCATTTAAAACGAGCCAGTATACCTCAGTACATCTGCAGTGTGTCGTCCAGACTGAAATTCACCTCCAAAAACTGAAGTCCTGAGTCCAGTAGTAATATCCCACAAAACACATGTATGATCTCCAGATCCAGTAATCAGGTGGATGTCCTCATCTGGAACGTATTGACAGGAGGAAACATAACCCTTATGCCCATTAAGTGTTCTTGATACAGGTAGATTCCCATCCTTGTCGCACAGAGAATTCAGGTTGAAAATAGAGCAAGCACTATCAAGGCCACCACAAGCAACAGATTGACCAGTCGGTGAGAAAGCACAAGTCATGACCCATGCACAAGGTAATTTTATAGCATGAGTCTTCTGGCTTGTTAGTGCATTCCACACTATCAAACGACCGTCTTGAGATGCACTGACAATTCGATTCTTTTCAGAGGTCCAATCTAACGAATACACCTACAGCAGTCTCAGTGAGCATAAATCTTATAGAACCTTCTCATATTCAAACTGGCATCACAAATACTTTAACTAGACATAAACTGATTTGTAATTATTTGTAAGGGTGAAGAGTAACACAAATCTTGTTCTATTACTTCTTTTCCTCCATAATGTCAAAATGTGAATCAATTTAGTTCCTATATAATTTTGCATAGTTTTGCATATCCAATTTATTTTTTTATAAACCTCAAAACCACTGTGCTCTTTCTCCACTAATTTTCCATTGAACATTTTGTTAGCTACTCACCTCCCACAAACTCTATAGCAATTTAATCGCGGGTAGTAGCTCTCTTAGACCTGAAAGTTTCTTAGCTGGACAATTCTACCATTCTATACCCACAGTCTCAAAAGAAAATGAAAGAAGACATGGCTAGGCCGAGAGCCCCCGGACATGACTTATTTTCAAACAAATTATTGTTTTAGTTTTTTTTTTGTTTTTTGGAACTATGTAGGTGGATACAAATGTTCAGCTAAGAAATAGTACTTCTTTTACGGTGTCAATAGGACTACCCTTTATATGATGTCAAATTTAAAATCTTCCAATTACTACAGGTCAATCTCCTAGTATTGATTGGGCTTGCTGCCTGAAATGCCACTACCTATTAATACTTTCGACCATTGTCTTGAATGCATTTAACTCCAATTACTGCCTTCTAGACATTTAACTTGGTCCATATTCCTAATCAACCTACCCATTTTTTTGGCTAGTTTGTAGATGCCTTTTCACATCTTTTATACCTAACCTGCGATACGATTCGTGCCCTTTTTCTTTGGTATGATTTCACTCTCAAAAATTACTCACACTCTCCCGAGTCCCGACTAGTCAAACCCAAAAATTACAATTTCACATATCCAAAACATAAAAGAAACTAGCTTTGTTATCTGAACAGCACGCTTCAAACAACCAATGCCCAACAATTCCACTAACCCATATGAATGTGCATTCGAAAGAACCGAAAGATGCTCACTTTTAAAAACAAAACATACCAGAGACCACACAGGCACAAAAACACACAGAATTACATGTGGGCAATCATACCTTCCCTGTATGACCTTGCAAGGTTCTGCAGCACACAAGATCGGTGGGGCCAAATGTGAGCGGAGTCTTCCCCTGAGACCTTGCATACCCAGCCACTGCAAAAATTCCACCAGCACAACCAATTAGATCTAAAACCCCCAAAAATTACAATCCAGTAGAATAATATTCAGTAATAATTAACAAACCAGTAAACCCACCACCGCCATACCATCAGTGTCGAGCAAGGAGGCGCGCTTCTGCTTCAACCGCTCTCTGAGCGAGTTGACGGTGTCGCTCGCCGCCACGTGGCGCTCTTTAAGCTCCGCAACTGACATTGCTCGGAATTCGAGCTCAGGATTCGGTCATGGAGCAGAAATCGAAAGAGTCCTCCGGTTCAGAGCGAAATTAGGGTTTCCATTCCTGCTTCTGCAAATCCAACGGGAAGCTAAAACTCGCGAGGAAGGAAGGGAAGCTCTGAATGTACGTGTGTGAAAGGTGAAAAGGCGGAAGACGGTTGTTGGCTTCTGGTCTCGTGTCTGAACGAGTCTCTGGGACTTTGGCTGGGAGAGAGAGAGAGAGAGAGAGAGAGGGAGAGAGCCGTGTGACCTGTGAAGACGTTATGGGGCTTTGCGTGCGAGTCGTGAGGGTACAGGTGTAATTTCCACTGGCGGCTCCGGGTCCCGCGTTAGTCCACTTGGCAATTTTTCTTCGGAAGATGTTGTGGATGTGAAACACCGTGTCATGTGGAGTCATATGTCATAAACTCACATGCCACACGATTCATGTGAATGCTACAACTTTTGCTTAGATGCGAATTTGGGATTTGAACCCCAAAGTCCATCTAGTATAGCAACTTGTATAAAGTAGATTTATTGTTATTCACATTCCGCTTTGAATATAAATATAACAATTTGTATGAAACAGATTTATTGTTATTCTTTTTTTTCGTTTAGATATAAATTTTTGAACTCAAAGTCCATTTAGTATGGCAATTTGTACGGAATCTATTTATTGTCATTCTGTTCGATTCATAAATCTTTAAGCCTAAAATTATCTAGTATAGCAATTTTATGGAACAGATTTATTGTTATTAAAGCTTATTGTTCAAGTAATGTCATGTCTTGTGTTAAATTCTTTTTAAATTAACATGTTATTATTTTTTCAAACGTCACATCACAATTAATTTGTTTCTAATTATTTTATAAGGAAAACTAATGAAAAATTCAAAAAAAAATTTAGTTTTAATGAAAAATTACAAATAAATGTGTAGTGAGTGGTATCAGGGAAAGGTAAAAATGTGGATTTTCGTTAAAAGTGAACAATACCGGAAGTGTTTTGTTAAAACTCCCTATTTTATATTTTTATGTGTTGATTTCTCAAGGAGCGAGGGACCGGTTCAAACTTTATTTTTTTAATGGATTCTCTTTGTGGAGATCCGGATGATCAATCAATTGTGTCCGTTCATCATGCATCGTGCGGTCAATTTTCGTTAGATCCTATTTATATTTAATTTTAAAAAAAAATAATTTTTAATCACACGATGTACGATGAACGGACATGATTAATTGATCATTTGGATCTCCACAAATAGGATCCTATTCCTTTTTTAATTAGCTCATTTTTTGAGCTCAAAATATGTGAAATTGATATTGTCACAAAATACATAAATGGATATGAAAACTAGGCAATTGGAATGGAAATAAACTAATTAAATATAATACAAGTGGATGAACAATTTGTTTTTTTTATAAATGATAGTCTTAGTAAGTTAAATTATTATTTGTTAGGAAGATGAGAACTAGTGAATATGAAACTCGCACCATAGTGCATATGTATGATTATTTTTCACTACTGCAATGAAGAGTCATCTGTAGATGGATGGGCCGTTGAAAAAAAAAATTATTTTCTTATATTACGACATTGGTTGTACTGGGTGCCCAACACACTGACAAATCTCTCATTTGATGTAAACAATAGGATAATTTGAAGCAACGGTCCCGAATTCCTTCGCGAGTTACATGTTTGTCATTTAATTCGTTTTTAGTTCTTGCACTATTGGTCTTGCCATTAAATCTGTTATATTTTTTTGACTAAATATATGAGCAAATGAGGTGTTTTACCTCGTAAAAAAAAGTGAAATAAAATTGGTATAAGAAGTAAGAAGAGATATCACTTAATATTTTGATCTAGTCGTATTTTTCACTTATAAGTGAAAGCTCTTAGATTCGATTTTCATCAAAAGTGAATTTGAACCACATTATTGCTCGACTTCTCACTTACTAGAGATAATATTTTTTGTTCAAAAAATCAGAGAGTGGGGTTGTTGTTGTGGTGGTTGGGAAGTGGGGAGAAGGGGCCCGAGTGGTGGCAGCAGCATGGGTTTGGGACTTGAATAGCTGTATGGGTTTGGATTTGAATGTCAATATGCATCAATTCATTCATATGACAGCACAATACTTGTTTAGAATATTTATTTTTGCATTTAAAGCCTTCAGTATCACTTGTATAAAAGGAAAAATAACCATAAAAATCATCCCAAATAGACCACAGATCATATACGTCTTTTCCCAAAGAAAATAAAATAGGGAGTTTTAACGAAAAGCCCACGGTACTGTTTACTTTAACGAAAAACCACATTTTTATACTAAAAAATCAATCATGGTACTATTCACTTTACCATTTATTTTGTTCTTATCATTAAAACCTAAAGTTTTCAAACTCTTTTCATTAGTTTTTCTAATAAAATATAGCAGCATATAAGTGAAAGTGTAAAATTAAATAAAATGACAAAAAGTTCCATTGCCGGGAATCGAACCCGGGTCTCCTGGGTGAAAGCCAGATATCCTAACCGCTGGACGACAATGGATTACTTGTTCATTGGTCTTGCAATATTTTTATTAAATATATGTTCACAAAGCAGTTCATAACCTGGGTTTTTTTTTCACTAAATCCATCGATGAACTAGATCAATTACGTTGCCCAGAGTTAATAAGTATATATAGATGAACCAATTTTCAACCATAGGTGCAATGGCGGTTTACCGCAGTAACTGAAAATAATAGTACTTATACATCTTGGTGCAGATTTTCTAACAATTGAGGATTTTACCCCAATAATGATATCATTTATAAGATAGAAAATAAAATAAAAAATCAATCATAGGCATTGTTAACCTGTCAAGTTAAGAAATGTTTAGCGTGACAATTAGAAATTTTGCAACTGTTGGTTTGAATCTTCCTCTTCAACCTACTCCTTTTGAGTTCAAACTATCCATCGTTCCCCTAGTTTAGTTAAATTTAGGGTATATTAGCATATCATTTATCATTAAAAAAAATGGTAGAATGTGAATATAAGTTTCTTTCATGACTAACTTCTTTTGGAAGTCAGACTCCATAATTTCATCCTTCAATTTAGCTTGAATTTAATGAGTTATTCAATCTAATCCAATCCTAGACACCAAACATAAACAAAGTGTAATTGAATTAATTGTCTATGTACGATTTTCATTTCTACCTTTTGGTTGAAGGATGGTGAGGTCAACAAGAGAACTTTATAATTTTCTTCCTAGTTAGTTAGTAATTGCTTGTAGCATGTTTGTCATTGCTTATGTAATGGTTAAAAGTACATTTTGATAACTAACATCATTTTATTACTACGTTTAGCAAAAACAAGTTTTAGTGTTTCTGAGTTATACTAGCGCTTTCAAAGAAACACTTGTATGGTTCATTTGAAATTGCTTTTAAAATGATTTAAGGTGCTTTTGGTAAAATAGATTTTAGAATAGCCATAAGATATGTGTTTTTTTTTTAAATAAAAAAAAACACTAAATATGTGTTTCTTGCAAAAAAACACTTGATTATTTTTCCAATATCACTTGAATTTTTACTACGAATCAACTTTAAAAACATTTTTAATAAAAACATTTTCAATTATTTTAAAAATAGTTTTCAACGAAATATATTTTTATGTAAGGCATTAAAAAAATATATACTCCACTTCCCTCATCCCATGTTTCTTGGCAAAGTAGCAATTGCTTCACAATGCAAAAGCAAATATGATATGTCCATCGATCAAAGGTTGGAATCTAGTTCCTATTGCTACTTGGGCTATCATTGCTGCTGACAATGCCAGGTGCCCATCAATTGAACAATAACAAAAATGTTGCCCACTCTCGTTAAAAATGATTGGAGAGAGGGAGAGCGCGCGCATAACCACACAATCATTTTGGTTGAATAGGAGGGTAATATTTTGGAGTTGTGGCAGCTGACAGTCGCTTAAAGATGTTAAAAAACAGTTGACATTCACTCAAGCGCATAAACAATGGCAGTATAACTCTGGGATCTGGAATTGAAGTTTCATTTGCATGTCGTGTGCTTCTTTCTTGTTCAGCAAGGAAAAAGATTGTTCTCTATGGAATTCAACTCATGATCTCCTCCAACAAAGTAAAGTTTAAATACCGCTAAATAATTATCGGTTAGAGGTAAGCAACGCGGCCGAAAAACATTACCACTGGGCAACTTCTAGTTCAATAAGGCGCCCGCAAAGATTTCACTAGCCACATTGTTTGCGAAAGTCGGATGCAGTCTTCAACATGAACAAAGCTCTCACTCAATCCAATCAATACTCGAAAATTCTCGCAAATTTGCATTCGAAATAAGGCCTAGAGAGGAGAATACCGAGAGTCGAACAGTGGTACAAACCCCACAAAATTTCCACTTTTGTACCAAATACATACAAGAAAACAAAACCTTCTTACCAAGGTTTAGGAACAAATATCTGGAGAAAGAACTAGTTCATTCGCATTCCCACTTATGGTAGAGTTCTTACACTTAATATATATCCCAAATAAAACTAGGAACCTTTACAATCAAAACGGCTACATATATAAATTAAAAACAACAAAAAAGCACACCAACACCTTATTCCTTGTATCCAATTGATTTCTAACCTTAACAAATCCGTTATTCGATATAATATTAACTTTCCCTGCTTCCACAGGTAGTCATGTACTTCCACCGGTGTAACTGCAAGCATTATAACCTGCAATCAATTCACAGACTTAATTAGCAAGAGTTCCGAAACAAATCAAGTAGACATTTTTTCACAGCGTGAAAAGAAAAATGCCACAGTTAGCAGTGCAATCATTACAAAAGGTGTTGGATTATAAAGAGAATGGTTATCACCACAAAAGTCAAAAGATTATACACTTTTACGTTTCTAATCGGTCACTTAATGAATTATTATCCCAAAAAGTAAATCACCCTTTTATGTTGAGTGTGTCCTCATCATGGAAAACATGGGCCATTTCGATATGTGCTCATGTTAAAGAAAACTTACTCGGATTTGAGGATGTGAGCATCGCTGTTTGTGAGAAATCGCAATTCAGAGGAACTGTGCCAACAGTATGATAATACAGATTCATGGCATAGGCAGCGTGCGATGCAACAGTGTTTGGGTCGAAACAGGCGCCTCCTGGTTGGATTGCGCTGCAATCAATACCATGGCCGCAAGCATAGTCAAGATTTGCCTGCAATTGAGCATCAGAAACGCCGGATTTGGGCACACACCATTGTGCTGAAGTAGGCTTGGGTGAAGGAGACACCGTTGGTGTTGATGGAGTCTGAAGGATAGAAATCCAAGGGTTATAACTAATCATGCGTATTATAAAGCATAGAATATTAGGCATTATAAGGTCCGGCCAAATACAGGACATGTTATGTTCTCATACGTATTGAACGGTCCACATAACGAATTATCTAGATTTGCAGTCAACAATATAACACATAAAAGTGATGCGGTAAGAGAACATTT
Source organism: Pyrus communis (assembly GCF_963583255.1). Taxonomy (NCBI): domain Eukaryota; kingdom Viridiplantae; phylum Streptophyta; class Magnoliopsida; order Rosales; family Rosaceae; genus Pyrus; species Pyrus communis. The sequence continues at coordinate 6,843,209 of NC_084805.1, read as the reverse complement.
TGCTAGAAGGTTTTAAATATGTCACCTGGCTACTCTTTGTGAGACCAACTTCATATGTCGCAGTTAGATCAGGCTTGAACAGACCAAAGGATCGCTCAGAGGCTGGACCAGGTTTCAAATCCTCATCATAGAGTGCGAAGATATAAGTCTCCACAGATTTTCCAGGCATCAACGGAGTCCCAACCATGGATCTAAGGTGTGCAATCAAATTGCCATTATACGCCTTTGCATTCTCCACACTAGTTCCAACTTCGTTGCTATCTCCATGGTATGGCCATCCAGTCTCAGCGATCAAAATGTCAATGTCCTTGAATCCAACTGCATTCAAGGCTGACCGCACAGCATCAACCTAGAGATGGTAAAACTTCGTCATTTATATTATTGCATCAATCAATGACTTCAAAAGCATAAGGGTTAAACCATTGGAACTCTTTAATTAGTTAGCTTGTCATTAAAATTATCATTGCAAGAAAAGAAAACAATGCGCATAGTTCAAACAAGTTATGCATTTACTAAGCTACAGAGAAAAAAACTCCGTTCGATTAACGATAACAAAAGGAAAATAGTTCAAAACTCAATTTCATTTTCCAATTTTCTTTCCAAATCTTTCACATGGGTAGGACCTATGATATTGCGATACAATGGTAAAAGATTGAGGTCTTACAGGATCATCCGACCGCAAAAGATTCGAATGCTATCTCAAGGATCTACGGGGAGAAAAACCCATTGCTACTAAAGTTTCACTAACATTTTCTCCTATAGTAAGAAATAGGAGGTTTATACTTTTATATGGTGGTCCCAAATTAAATTTTGGTTCTATGAAACAACAAAATTTGTCTAGGTTTTTTTTCAAATACGTTGTACTAAATCCAAAGCCAATAGAAATCATGGCCTCATCTAAAATTATTGTGATGGGCCAACTAGCCAGCCTGTCACATTGTCACCATGCATCAATTGCATATAGAAGGTAACTTCAAAGATCCCATCATTTCCTTGATAAAGCAAAGGACAATAATACAAGTGTAACATGGATGACGCTAATTAAATGACCGTTGAAATTGGGGTTTCGAAAAACCCTCATTTCCTACACCTAAACCTTATTATCCATGCTTTTTATTAATCTAAGAGCATTTCCAAATGAGATGTTAAAATATCCAAATCAGCATTAATATAAAAAAAAAAGGCAACAACAATGTATTTAAATCAAAAAGCCAAATCTGATGTGATATGACATGGATTGACAGCCCACATCCCTGCTACCAAAATTGACTGCAACTTCATTTTTTTTTTTTTTTGAATTGATTATAAAATGCATTTTATTGTTTTAAAACATTTATTATAATAGCTTAATGTAATAAAATAATAATTTAATTTGACATATTGGATGGAAAATTAAAAAAAAAAGTCAAAGTGCAACATAAACTGTCAAATTTAAATTTTATGTTTATAATTAGAAATCTCGTAGATGTTCAAGTAAAATCGCTAAAAGTTAAAGATATAGTAATATTATATTAATTGCTTTATTCTACATTTTCTTTCATCTTCTTTTTCAACTAATCCTCACACCCCACGTTGTCTAATTTTCTCTAATCTACTCTTGACTCTAAACACATGCAAGGGTGCATATTTGCCAAGTGTTTGGTTGGAAGTGCATTTAGAAATGGCTACAACAACCGACGTCTTTTAGATAACAAAAAATCTCATCTAAATAATAAAAGTACTTTTAAAACTTTATCCGTGCTTTCCATAGAAGCACCTACATGAAACCCTTCTATTGATTTTAGCTTCTAACAAAAGTGCTTATGTGCATGAGTGCTTCTCAAACAAACCGCAAGGCAAACGCCAATTACCAAAAAAAACCATTAGTTCTAAACTCTTACGTCAATGTCGTGGACTAATGATTTAAAGACTAACGTGTGAATATATGACGCAAATTGTAGTCCGTTGACGGTTGACCCACAGGTCAATTTTTCAACTGGGCCTAGATCCATTTAATAAAAAGCCCAAATCCGGCCCACTAACGTGTAAAACACGCTCACCTGAGCATCGAACATGTTCATGTACTTGACTCCGCTCCCCGAGTCGACTCGTCCCGCGTTGGGTTGGAATAAGCAAAACGCCAGCGTTTCGGGCCTCGGGTCGCTCTGGTAAGCAAAAAATGGGTACGGGTTGACCGCAAACGGTGATCCATTGTCCCTCTGGAAGGCGAGAAGTCCCTTGAGAACGTCCTGGAATCCCGGGTTGAACAGACCGGAAGATGGGGGGTCGGACTGGGTCAAAACGGCCATGGAGTGCACCGTGGAGACCCGGACCTTTCCGCCGAGAGAGGCGGCGGAGAGGGCAGATTGGACATTTCGCATGGCGGGAAGGAGCTGGGAGATGAGTCCCTGGTCGTTGGATAGGAGGACCTCGTTGCCGACATTGATGAGGTCGATTTTACTGGCGGGGTAGAAGGGGAGGACGTTGGAATTCACCCACTGCGCCGCCGCGTTGGGATCGGAGGCAAGGGCCGGGAGGTCGCCGTTCGAGGTGCCAATGGCGATAGCGATGCCGGAGCCGGCGAGGGCCTTGATGATGGCCGGATCGGCGCCATAGAGACGGACGCGCTTGATGGCGGTGGACTGGAGGAGTTTAGCCGTATCGGAGGGCGGCGGGAGGTTGTCAGCGACCTGGCCGTAGTTGACGCCGATGAAGGACTGTGAGTCTGCAATCAAAGCAAATCGTTTCAGTGGGGTTTTTCCCTACTTACGAGATGAGGTAAGTAAGGGAAAGTTAGGTGGAATTCGAGCGGCTAATAACTGTGCTCTCATCAATTCATTACGCAAAACTTTAACAAATTTTTATAATTTTCTCGGGAAAGTGACACTTTTTCCTTTATTTTCCGGGAAAGTAGAAGTAATTACGTACCTGCAGAAAGGAAAGCGGTGAATAAGAGGAAGACAAGGAGGATGGGGAAGTGCGAAAGCGACGACGCCATGGACGATGACAGGTCTGTCGACAGAATGGATAATGGTGAGAAGCGGTGTGCTGCTTTTGTGCAGAGTGTGGAAGACGACGGAGGAATATATAAGGACCGGACTTCAGACCCCAAAACAAACCAGATGAGGTAACGGTAAGAAAGTAAGCAAGCTGACGCTGCACTCAAGTGCTCACGTGCGATGGGACCCCACCTGTCTCTCGGTCTTCTCGTTGACGCATGCCAAATATTTGTTAAAGCGTGTTAATTTTTAGTAACAAATGTTTTTTCACATCAGAAATGTTAAGGAAATACTCTTAAAATAAAATTTTTTTGATACTTTATAGTTAATGTTAATTTTCATTCTAATATTATAAAATATTATGTAAAAAACATAAGGTAACGGATAACCTTTGGACAGTCCTATTTTTTAAAAAATCTCCTTAATATTTCTCTTTTCGCAATTCGTTTTAACTCACTACCATTCTCTGTTGGCCTTTTCTATTTAATTTTAAACTTGTCTTTCTAAGTTTATTTCTTCAATTTAATGGCTAAAAAAGGTTAATGACTATTAACTCCAAGAAGAAATCGACTTTGATAGCTGATATCTGAATAAAGATAATGCTAGGAACATTAAAATTTAAATTTAAATTTGTAAGTTAAATGATATGTTAGTAATAAGAAATAAGCACGTTAATTGACATTTAATTAATAATCCAATTATTGACAACCATAGTATTTAATTTGCAAATTTAGTTTAAAATATTTGGTCTGCCTAAATGTTTAACCAAATTCTTGTATTTAGATTCAATGTTAAAACCTTAAATTCTCATTGGAATAAAAACATGGGAGTTTGTTATTATCGTTCCCAAAAAATCGTTGTGCACTCCTCCTTAGCTTTTTTTTTTTTTTTTTTTTTTTTGGGGTTCTATTGGAGGCGGGTGAACAAATACCAATTAATGCAACTTTCATATCGACAATGCTACCCCCATCTCTAACACTTTTTTTTTTTTTAGCTAAAAACACTTTTATTACTATAGTATATCAAACACTTACCTTTTTTCACAATTATTTATTATCATAGCACACCAGAAGCAATTTTGAAAAAAGCATAACAATTCCAAACTAGGTATTAGTATTATATTCTCTTGGGATTGACAGGGCTGGAACTCTCAACTTCCACCTTGACTAAATTTTTTTATCGAATAAGGTCAAATTGTGTAAGCTAAAACCTTCACTCAATGAAACAATTTTAGCAAACCCTTGAACTAGATAAAGGTGTACTTGGGTGAAGTCGTTTCTAATGAGAGATAGGACATCGGGGTAAGAGAAGAAAGTTGGGATTCCACTATAAAACCAATTGGTAATATGGGCATTAACCCAACTTACTTATAAGCCCATGCAAGATCATTCCTCCTATCAATGTGAGATTCATTCTCAACCGTAAGTACATGAGGTTTTTACTTTATTTTGAGTTTTTATCACAAATAATCTCTAAAATTAACCTAACTCATCACTGGACTTACTTTGAAAATCAATCAATTTCGTCCTTAAAATTGACCTAAAATATTAACTTGATCCATGCCATCTAGTTTTGTTAGATTTTCTGTTAGTTTGTTGATGTGGCAAGATATGGTGACCATCTCTAGATTTGAGTTTGGCAATTTTTTTGTTTAAGGAGTGGGTAAACTAGTGTTGTGCTCATTGACAATACTTGTATTTAGGTAATTGGGAATAATAGTAGTGATTCTATAAAATTAACTATCGGAGTTTTTTTTATAACAATTTCATTTTAAGTGATCGTTGTAAAAAAGTTTCTAAAAAAGTAAATGTTGGAAAGTAGTTGGATTAGGTCTGGTTTGGTACTGAAGTGATTTTGAAAAAAACTGGTATCAAAAAAAGCTGAGAGCTGTTTTTGTGTTTGGTAAACATTCAGCTTCAGCTTTTTTTCACAGTTTTGGGTGAAAAAAAGCCAAAAACAAGAAGCTGCAAAACCCAGCTTTGAAAAACCGGCTTTTTTTCACATTTGTTTTACATAAAAGTTTACCAAACACTATAATACTGCTTTTTTTTTTTCAAAAGCACTTTTACAAAAAAGTTTACCAAACACTCTGCTGCTTTATTTCACAGCTGCTTATTCTCACAGAACAGCAGAAGTAGTTTTTTTTCAAAGCACAACAATACCAACCAGCCCTTAGATTACTAGAGTTTTCGCACGCGGTTGCGTTTAGACTTTCAGATTTGGCTGGGTGTTCGTCGGTCTTGCCTTTGGAGAATCTCATCGTCATCAACCCACCTACTCTGACGGTGGAAACATGGAATTCCAAGTGCAAAGGGACTTTTTGGTCGCCGAGAAAGTCATTCTTTCACACTTGCCGCGAATATGCAAAGGAACTTTCTGAAAAAAGAAACTTCCCCGAGGGGTAAACTAGCACTAGCACTAGCAGACCCGCAAAGTTCTTGTGTTTAAATTCAGGACAACAGCAAACATATTATCATTTATATAACCCTATTTGAATTACATGACTTGTGTTCATAAACATTTTTGTTGGAATTGCGATAATTTAGGCGTGAGGGGAGTTTCGAACCCGGAACACATAAGTAGAAACTCAATACTTTGTCCACTAGGATATTAGATATTAAAATTGAAGTATTTCATAAAAATGTAACCGAAAGTATGACGACCCCATATTGCTTGAACTGGGTGCCGGCCTAATGTGCCTTCGGTGGAAGTGCTCTAAAGGGACATGTTTGAGATTGTTTTTAAAATGGTTAAATGCGTTTTCTGCAACCAAAAATGATGATTGCGTTTGATAGAAATTTGTAGAAGAACTGTACTTTATACAAGTGGTTTTAGGAGAAGAATTTGCCAAATGCTTCTTCAAGAAACACTAAAGCACTTGTAGATTTTTAATAAAGAATTCAAAGTGTATATTTAAATCATTTCCAACTCATTGATGTCCAGTGGTGGCGATGGATAGAATGATGGTTGTTCTTCTAACTGCTTTTTGGAATACACTATAAAAAAAAAAAAACTTATGGACATATGAAAATACGTTTATCTGTGTTAAGATACTACGAACCAAACCTAGATGAGTATAACCGACAGATACACACACAGAGTGAGTTTCAGGTTTGTGTGTGTTATATGATGAAATGGAAGGATGTAACGTGTAACGAGGGGACCTCCCAAACTTGGATGTAACGTGTAACGAGTGGACCTCCCAAACTTGTGGGGTTTGCTTTGCTCAAGGAAGACTTGGTGAAGGACTTTGAGCTTTGCTCAAGGAAGACTTGGTGGAAGACTTGGTGAAGGACTTTGAGCTTTGCTCAAGGAAGACTTGGTGAAGGACTTTGAGCTTTGCTCAAGGAAGACTTGATGGAAGACTTGGTGAAGGACTTTGAAGTGCACTGCAGTGAGTTGGTAGCTGTAATACGTCTGCACTAATGGATGGTTATGGACAAGGCCACGTAAAAACTTGAGGACTTTATGCAATCTCTAGTCTGTTAGATGAATAAAAATTTCATCCAGCTTAGATTTTTCAAATGTGAATATGTCCACAAATGGGAAACGTGAACTTACCTAATGAATTGGACGAAAGTGAAATCAGAACGAAACTGAAAGGACAAAACTGTAGAGATGAAAGTTAAAATCCTAGTTTATTACAAGGAGAGATGGCAACGGTTCGGTTTGGAGATGGAAATGCTATATTCATCCTCATAACCATGAAAATTAACCATATTCATAATCACAAATTAACCATCGGGGATTATCCATAACCATATCCACCGGGTAACGGATTTTCAATCGGCTATCGGTTATATCCATCTTCGTCAAAAAACAAAAAAAAAAAATTATATTTATCCAATTGACGCATTATAAATTTTAGTAGATACTAATTCCGTCATTAAATAGTAACATCCAATTACAAAAAACTAACAATATATTTGAAGTTGTTCATGATAACATGCACCAATTTCTTGACAGTGAGGCTCTTGAAGAGAAATGAATCTGATAAACTTGTAATATTTGATAATTGATATATAAAATGATTCAATGAATTAATTTAGTTGAGTATAACAATAAGAGTATTGAATTGATGAGGTTGTTGGTATGCCCCATGCATGATGTTTGGTGCATAATAAAGATAGTATAGGGTTTGATGCATGCATAATGAATTAGTATAGGGAGAGTTCGATAAATTGAATAAAATTATATTATATATATATTTGGGTCGGATTCGGAGACGGATATGGATTGAAAACCCCTATAACGATATCCAAAACCATAACCAAATAAAGTTCACGGTTTTTCCCCATATCCATACCAAACCCGAATTTTCATATCCAAATTTAATCCATTCGGACGGTTATCTACAGTTATTGGGTTTAACGGTTAGAATTGTCATCCATAGGACAACTAGTGCAATTTAAGCTTAAAGAAACGTAACTATTTAGAAAGTACAGCCAAACACATCTCAAAATAATGTAGAAAGTGACTACAAATATATGATCAAGAACAAAAAGATTGAGATAATGTATTACAAGAGCAAAAGTGCTAATTCCAGCTCACTCGCAATTGCGAAAAAACATCGCTACAACACTCATCTAGAAACAATCTTCCAAAAACAATCATGCAAAAGAATCTCATTTTCCATGAGACATGTAAATCAATCACCTGGTTTGATAATCCGACAAACCACCGGTGAGATTGATAAGAGCATAACCCACAAGGCTGGGAATGTGTCACCCTTATAAAATGAAAGCAATTGAACAAAGGAGAAAGTAGAAAGAAGAATAATAAAAAAGCCAATCCTCAATCCATCCTAGTATTTTCTTCTTCAAGTACGAGATAATTGGTATAAAAAGAGTCCAAATTACCCTCCGGCTGAGTGAGAGACTGGAGTAGTTTCAAAGCGACCGTCCTTAAACATATGAATAAACTGTTCCGGCAAAGCATGCTCCGCCTGCAAGATAAAAAGTGATAAACTCAAGAAATCACGTAACGTTTAGTAATGCATGAATTTAGGAAGGATCCTAACAGTCAGAAAGTACATGCATCGGTTGCAACCCCTTATTATATCATACTCCAAATAAAGAGAGTAGAAAGTGAAAAAATAGATTTAATGGAGTGAAAGGAAGTATCAGCTTCATGGGAGCAAGATAAGAGATAACGAGAGTATGTACCCAAAAGCTTTTGGTGTACTGGTAAGTTAAAATATCATAGGCAACAAATACTAACCTACAAAACCTAAACCTAAATATCATAGGGTACCAACAGATAGGCTTGCGTCTTAAGGCTCTTCTGTACAAGCCTGCCATTGCTCATACAACAAGGCATTGCAAACCAATATCATCATCCAACTAAAAGAACATAGTATTCCTAGCATTAATTACGTGAACCAACTAACCCTAAATCCCATGTTCCCATCTAAGTTACTGGCGAAGTGGCTGGAAATATTTAAACAGGATTTGAAAAACACTAGTACTTCAAATATTGAGCATCTACATTCTACATAAGCGATGAAAAAAGCTTTCAGGCAACTAAAGGACAACTGTCCAACTGTTGCATACTCCGCTTTTTACATTGAATATAAAAAGGTAGCTTACATTTCAAGCAGAATCGTGTATTATTTATATACAATAAGGTCCGGATATTGATACAATTCCTCTAATTATTCTTTGTAATACAATACTTCAGTAAATTTCGATTAATTTATCATATTTTCGTTTAGTTTTAATTTTGTTTTATGAAATTTCATAAAAAATAAGGAGTCTTTATGTCACGTTACAGAGGGCCTTGTTTCAGAAAAATCTGTGGTCTGGGGGCTTTACCGGGACCAACTAGTAAAAAGCCTAGAGCCGGAAACGATCTTAGAAACCAATCGCGCCCCGGAAAAAAATCTCAATATCGTATTCGTTTAGAAGAAAAACAAAAATTAATTTCAAGCAGAATCGTGTACAACCTGGGTAATATAGTCAGTAATGGATTAACAAGCTACTTCAGCAATGCATTTAGTAAACGTAAAATTTGAACCATCTCTACAAATAACATGTGGATATGCTCCCCAGACCTAACAAGTTTACTGTGTCGTAGGCCAATTATTTATCATAGAACCATCTAAACACCTAGCTTGCATTCCAAGATAACTTGGAAGTTGCAGGGAAGAACAATCAAGCAAGTCTTGAAAAGAATCAAATAAATATAAAATAAAAGACAAACATGGAGCATACCCAATCACCATCAGCTCCAGAACTGGGTACCAATATATTGACCTCACTGGACTTAGCAGTTGTTATAGATGCCCCCAGAGCATCTTTGCTCAAATAAAATTGACAGCCAGTTGTGTTGTCCACTGAAACTGTAGGAGCGGAGCCCTGGAATAGCATACGATGAATGAATATAACAAAGATCACAAGATGATTTTATATATCACCATATAAGAAGCCACTGAATGGTGATATTTGGGATGATAAATGTTGCCAAAATTCAATTTTCATGTCCTAGAGTCAAATTGCATATAGGCTTTATAGCTAAGATCATACAGTGGTTTTATATAGCATTATAAATGAAGCTACCGCATAGAATTATGATTGGCAACCCTGGAAACATCCACCTTCATGTCTTAAAATCGCTGAAAGTTTCATGAGATGAATTCTAACCTGGCATTGCACCTCAACACGGTTGCAATTTACGATCTCACAAGCAGCCACAACATCCTTTGTTCACAAGAGAACACACAATTAGCACAGACACATCAATATGAATTGCTTCATTACTAATCTTACACTAACCGTAAACAGGACTCCCATGTTAGCACATTTGTCAATGGTAATGTTGTTTACTTTCCCTGCACATTGTGCAAATAATTGTAAGTTCACATGATTTTCGTACAATGACCCTACTACTTTCTTAAACCTGACAGCTACCTATTTACATATGACATAAAAGTTTGTAAGGAAAGGCAATTTAACGTTTAATATGTTTATACAATTGAAAATAAAGTTTTTCTTACTGTTAAAGTACCTTGAATTTGAAGAACAGAATCTTTGCACCCAAAAATATATACAGACTGTTTTGAATCACATTCACTAATAACCAAATCTTTCTTCACAATCTGATTCTCAACAACCCACCTGCCAGGGCATAACATGACAAAAAACAAAATCACTTACTGCTTTTACTCCCTCACATGAAGTTTTAAACATAGTAGAATGATCATATGTACTCACTTGCGACCCATTTGGAGCTCAAACTTTGGTGGTCCTACTTTAGCAACAGCAGGTGAACTCGTACGACTTTCCTTCTCATGGGTACCAACAACGCCACTTCTGTCAGCACGATTCTTTGTCTTCATATCAGCTGTCACCTTTCTCAGACCTAGGGGACACAAAAACCAAATCAGCACTGTCCAACATGTACAATTGAATGACAAGAATAAAAATTACCTGAAGTCACTGGCTTTCCAGAATTAATCTCTTGGAAAACAGCTGCCATCCCTTCTTTGGGGCGAGATGATGAAGCCTGTGAAGTTTCGGAGCTAAAGAGTGATGCTGATGGAGGAGGTGGAGGAGCAGGGGCACCTGGTGCAGGAGCTTTTGGTTTTGAAGAAGCAGCAGTTACAGCTTTTCCGGTTGAACTCCAAACTGGACCCAACGGATAGAAACTCTTAACATAATCTCTTAAACCAGGCAAATACAGTTCCTTGAGAGCTTTGGCCCACTCTAAATGATTTGGGTCTTTGGTTTTATACTCCACAAGAATCTGTATAATCATGAATTACTGAGTCAACACCCATTCACTGTAAAACTTTACTTTGATGCAATCATTACACAATTGGAGATAATTGATAAGTACTGCAAGAAAAAGGACCTGTGTGCAATTAGAACATGTGATTCCAGGACATGCAGTTCCTTTTATATATATTACCCGATTCTTACAGACGTGCATAGTACCTTGTTGCAGTAGAATTCAGCCATCTGCCAACTTTCTTCGACATGTGCAATAGGCATGCTCATACCTTGAAAGAGACAAAGCACAATAAGGCATTGGAAACATAAATGAATTTTCATCTGTTAGTAATGCAATATAGCACCGATTTATTTTCCTTACCACATTCCTTCCCTGTATATGCAATCCATACCAAAGCTGAGAGACTGTCAGCAGCAGTCTTCAAGTGATTAAAAAAATCAGATCGCCGCCCTTCGGTCAAAGAATTTGCCTTTGTGATGGCCTCGTTCAGTGGTTTCAGAAACTCAGCTAACCCTGCATTGTCAGGTTTCTGCAAAACACAGAACAATCCAATTAACATAATTATTTCATTTCACCAGCAAACTTACAAGATATGGTGCGGTTAAACTAAGTAAACTCTCTCACTCCTGCTACTATCAACACTAAAAATATCTACAGAATAGCATCATCAATCCTTCAAACTACCCCCAAAAGATAGCAACACTAAATTCTGAACAGAAAATTTCATTGTGCAAAAGTATTTTGAGAAAGAGAAAAGGAAAGCACGAGTGCGATATACCCTTACAGATTCCTTTACCGGTTGATCTTTTCGTGATTTTCCGCTAACATTTCATTGTTAATTTGCTATGGTAAGGCAACCAAATGTTGATTCCATCTTTCAAAAGCTTGTAACTTTTAATTATTCTTATTTGATATTGAAAAAAGTACATAAACATCGGATCCAAACCCAACAAGACAGCACATCTCATTCAATGTCCTTTACAAAATCAATCACATTTACGACCCGATTAACAACATCTAGCATCAAATACACTGTTTCTTAACCTCATCTCATTTTACATTTATAAATCCGAAACTTTCAACACCCAATGAAACCAAACAATAAAAAACGAAAAAGAAAATCCCAAAAACACAAGGGCATCACAAGCGAGACTGACCTGAGTTTGCTTAACCTGGATAAGCAGGTCCTTCTGAGTAGAAAAAGCTTGCTGGAGAACCTTGGTGATGTCCAGCACCTGCCCCCCAATCTTCTCAGCTGCGGCCGAAACCCTACCCAGGTACTGCCCAATCAGATCCTCATAAGCCACAATCGACGGATCCAGCGGCGCATCCTCGAAACCCCGGGCTGTCGCCGACCGTCCACCACCGGACAGCGACAGCTCCTCTAAGCGCGACACAGCCGATTCCAGCCTCAGTATCAGCTTCTCCTCCATAGCCACAAACCTCAACCGCACTCTCTCTTCCACACTCCCTGTCTTTCTCTCTCTACGGTTAGATTAGATGCGATTATTTGGCGCTTTTTTCTTTATTTTCGGAATTTTTTGGGATTTTTCTTATTTTCTGACGCTGAAGGGTGAAGGGTGAAGGGTGAAGGGGGAATTTTGATTTGGCGGGTGTTAATCCAACCTTCCCGATTCTTTGGGGCTTCAAGCCTTCAAGTTCAAGTGAGACGTGGGGACACGTGGCGGAAGTGGAGCGAATCATGGCCGTTTGTTCGTGCGTTGTTGTGGATCACCTCTAATTACTTTTTGTTGTTGTTAACATTGTTAGGGAGAGAATTCGATTGCAAAGCGAGTTAGAAAGACTCGGTAGGCACTCGACATTCTCATCCCATCATCAATTTCAATACAAAATTTAAAGTGGGATTCTTTATAGATTCTTTATCAAGAAATTTCTATTCCTAAGACAATCTCGTCGGTCTCTTCACCTAGTCATTACAGAGATCCAGTTTTCAGATACTTGCTCGAGGAACTAGAATGCCTAACTCGTCCGATTTATACTGATTGCAGCCTAATTAAGGAGTTTTGTCGAACTTAGGGGGAATATCTAGTAGATACCAAGTTAAGCTTAATATACTTTAGTTCCCTTAGTTGAGGAGTATTTATCCCACTGAGTTTTGCTAACCTGAGAAGATTTAGTTGGGCACCTAACCTAGGTTGGTAACGTTGAGCGTCGTTTGATTTCCTCAAACTTAGACCTTGCACTTCTCAGCTTTTTATCTGAGACTTTGGTTTGTCCCGCTTTAGGTTTAACCTTTATCAATAGTTTTTGAGTTTATGTTTCCTTAATGCAATCTTAATCTAGATTCGTGTGTGTAATTGTATATGCCAATCGAAGACTTCAACAATCATCCGAGAATACCCGATGCGACTAATTTTTAAGCTTTACACACTCAAGGGGGCGTGTTGTAGTTAATATTGTTTAAGAATGTGATTATGTAAATATAAAAATAGATTTCAATAGGAATAAAGGATATCTAATCCCTTTATGACTTGCATTACTTGTGAGACAAGTAAAGCCCACCTAACTAGTGTAAACAAAGATATAAAGCTAACAAGGAGCATGAGTGAATAGAAACGCTAAGCTCTCTCTTTTCTCTATCTCTTGCCGTCCCTCTCCTACTTTCACTCTCTAAATTTTTCTTCAGCAACTCAATAGTTTTTGTTCAAATGACAATGCTTTGACTAGAAAACAAAATTGGAAAAAGTTTTTAGGAAAGAGAAGGTTTTCTTTCTTCTACTTTTGATTTCGGTACAAGTTTTTTTTTTTTTTTTTTTTTTGAGGTCAAGGGTGCGTAATAATCATTAAAATGAAGTCCAGATAGATGAATTACATCGTACATAGCCTTAGAAGGAATCGACATACAGAAAGAAGACGCCACTTATGCAAACAAAGCATGACAAAATAGTACATGAAGCCCAAGAAGATTAGTCCTCGACCTAAAGCCAAAGTTGGCTAGTAAGAAAAGCCTAGGTGCTAGATGACCCGCCACAGCTACCTGGGAACCAGAAGTAACCGACAAATCACACCACCAATTCTGCACCATAAAGTAACACTTGTTCATCACTACATCATGCCATACAAGGACCTTCAATAGCCTAAATAATAAACAAAGCTAAACCACCAACATACACCATCCAAATTCCTCAAGCAAAATTGAAATTTATCACTAATTAACATCCAAACCGAAAGAAGCAGCCAAATCACAACTATATTCATCGTCTGGGACCAGCAAGAACATAGTTCAACATCAACAAAGTAGGACATGAATTCAAAACCATCGAAGGAGGCGGCGCAGAGCTTAGCTCCAAAATCAAGGTCTTGGTTTTGCACGCCTTCACCTGAATGAGCAACGATTCCCCCTTAAGATGTGCAGCGACACATAAGCACAATTGGACTCCTCAATCGAAAGTGGGCAAATTGATGACAAAAGATAGAGGGTTGGATCTGTAGTTTGGATTAGGGATTTGAGGTTTATTTGGGGCTAATGAAAATTTGTTACATAAAAAGGGAGAAATTAAAAGATAACCAAAATATGGCAAATAAAGTTTCCGTATTGAAAAGTTTCTAAAGCCCACAAAGATCGATACTTAGATATTGAAGCACACCACCATATGAGAGCACTTCCACCGGGGGTGGGATAGGCCGGCACACAACCAAAAAATGGCCCGGCACTTAGGGAAGTCTCTCCAGCCCACGGGATTGCCTGGCACCAGCCTTGACAAACCTTGGGACCGGCCTGTATGACTCCATGCTAACGTTAAGGATGGAAGGAGCCATGGAGGGAAAAGGCAAATGGCCTGAAAGTGATGGCCCAAGTTCGCCAGAAAATTAAAAAAATGCACCGACATCATGTTTGCATCAATACAAAGGTTTCCAACATGATTTATATGTTAGAAACCATAAGAATAGGATTGAGAACTTACCCA